>NC_060185.1:65909549-66509549 GCF_021184085.1 Oncorhynchus gorbuscha | reverse complement strand
CCTCCTGTCCGTCACCAACTGTTTGAGCAACATAGCCTGTTCACTTTATTAATATATTGAAATCAAGTGCTTTTCCTGGATAAGATGCTTATTTCTCCTAATGAAAACAAGTTGCCTATTCCTGATTTAAATGAGTCTATGATCATTGCACACTCATAAAAACAGACTATACCGCTAGCACATAACAGTCTGTGGCTAAAATGTTGCTAGCGGTACTTGGTTTTACGATGTTGCGCACGACAGAAACTTCCCACACGTTCATTGATACTCTCATTTTTAATAGGGTCTGTTCTACATTTTGGGAGTTGAGAAAGAGTATCGGTAGAAACTGAAGTGCTGTTCTATCACAATACAATAGCGTCTCTAAGCGTTTCGGTGTCAATATAACTGATTCTGTTGGAACAAACCTGAAATGGAAAGAGTTTAAACTGCTTATTGTCAGAGAGGAAGAAGTTATCTTTCACCTTTGTTGCGAGTGGCAAGGGGAGGGGCTTGGTGTCTGTGTGCGAGTGGGAAGGTACACAGTGTACACAGTACAGAAGGAAACAAGACCAAAAAGAGATAGAACACTCATAAAAACCTTGATTCTTGTGATACAGGCATTTGGAACATTGCTTCTGAAACAAATTTTAAATAATAAAATGCAATTGATACATCGTCCAGCCCTACCTGGAATCACTAATTATTAAATTCAAACAAAATACCTTTTTGGGTGGATTCTTCTTGTTCGGTTTACTGGTTGAACGGTCGCTGAGATTATATTTGGTTATCAATGCAAAATAACCTACTTTGATGAACAGCCTATAGATCAGATCAAAGAACCAAGTGAAAACACTGCCCGATAGCTCTGGAAGGTATGATATTACACGTCTCAATTTTCAGGTAGTGCAAAAGTAAATAGAATGTCGGAGCATATTACAAGGAGCCTGACTTTTTGTGACGGAAAACGACATTGCAACACCACACTACGTTCCAAATGCATCTCTGTAGAGCTTGCAGTTACTTTAAATTGAGGCGAATGCTCATGATGACAATCTTTAGTCTAGTTTGCTCATCTATTAGCACTGATCAAAACATTTTGCAAACGTGTTAGCTATGTAGCCCAGTATTAAAAAAAGGGGATTATTTTGCTCTTGGTCAAGCCTATATCTTGACCAATTGTCTGATTTTGTTTCACCGAATCTCCGTCTGTAGGCCAGTGTATGTGAGCGGAGCTGGCACGAGGAGCGTGCCCAATATGGCTGGAGTGTGATGCGAGATTCCCAAAGACGGGAGTGTCGCTCCAATAGTGCTCACTTCAGGAGCTCAGGGCATGTGCAGCCCAGCATGCATTTGTAGTTTACTTGTGTGCTAGTATTGCACCTTGCTTTAGCTACTGTCATGGAGTTAGCAAAATATTTTCATAAAGAAACTGATCAAACACACAGGTGCTAAATCAAGATGACTTACAAAGATGAGGACAAAGAGCAAGAGGGAGTGCAGTGATGTAGAGTCCACAACTAAAGACGTATTGTGGAATATGAAGACACGTATCCCAAAAGCATGGTGTACTTATTACTTCGTGAACATGCTAAAAGAAAGGACCTAGGTAGGAAAATAAGTGTCATCGTAGCAAAGTATTTATAACCAACAAATATTTTACTTTTACTTTAAAAACTGAACATTTCATTCAGTGTTGTTCTATTGTCTATACAAATAGCCCCTAATTGATTTTGTCCCAATAGCCTGAAGCCAGACTGTCCAAACTCATGTTTCAAAAAAATGTACTCAAAGGCAAATTAATTTTTCCATTTCATTTGTATTTAATTCTAGGTCAAGTTATAGAATATAAATGATTTAATCAAACAAAATGTTGTTGAAATGCTGACTGCTTTATGTCTCTACCAGCCTACTGTGTCGCACTCGCAAATCCTTCACAATGCATTTCTTTGTAGGCTATAGCCTTGAAATAATATAGCCTAAATCCTTTATTTTTCATTCCTTCTTAGGTTCCCTGTCTGGCTCCTGACCTATTAGTGTGTTTATATTATGTTATATATTATGTTGACAAGTAGCCTTTTTGAAAGGTGCACTTCTTACATTCACCTTTATTCAAATACTTTTCATTCATATCCATATGGTTTGGTTTCAATACTTAAATCAACTGGTAGGTCCAGGTAGTCAAACAAATAGATGGGTGTTGGTTAAATTGTGATTTTAATGAATGTACCGAATTTGGAATTGTATTTTTTTCCTTCTTCCTGTGAACACTGAGGGTTTCTTTGCAGAGTGGTAGGAAAGAACATGAAGCGCTGGAGCGGGTGCACTGCTCGATAGAGCGGGATTTCCAACTCCGCTCACATGCTCTTGGCTGTAGGCAAATTTGGTCATTTTACCTCTGGCTGGGCAAACAAGTGGAGGTGGTAGCTCATCATTTGTTTGCTAAATCTATCAGACACATTCAACATGTTATAATGTAGCATGAATCAAATGTATTACTTTGCTATTGACTCAAGCATAGGTAACTCGACAAACCCGCTGAGGTTGTGTAATATGAACACAAAACTCATTTCCTGTGGGTATCATGATGAGGATAGTCCCAAATGAACACCCTACGCCTGCTACCGACTAGGTGTAGAATATACACCCAGGTGTAGCTCATAGAAGGGCTTACTCCCAGGTGGAGGAACAGGTATAATTTTCCAAGTCCGACATATAGCGAATTTTGTTGGATGTAACGACCCAACTACGACCAACTGGTGCAACAGGCCCTGGAGCGGAGGTCAATTTTCCAACAGTCGTCTCATTGTTTAGGGCTGGTTAAGTACTGCCAGCCCTTCAACAAATATTGATTTGTGAGTGTCCTTCATTGTCTAACAGTAAAAGCACAATACTACAAAAGGCACTATTGTATTGACAAGCCTTGAGGAATTTTACATACAATATGGAAAATGTGATTAAGATATTGCTAGCTGTTCTTGATCAATCGACTCTGGGGAAGTAGATAAAATGCTTCATTGCCAAAATCTCGAACTATCCCTTTAATATGGAATGATTTGAATGATTTAATTCCAAATGATTTGAGGGAGTGTGCATGTGGCTATTCTGTGTTGAGCGGTTTAAAAAAAATAGGTACTCCTATATGCTTAGAGTTCTTAATGTAACTTTAGTTGTTCTACAAGAGTTGGGCTACACATTTAGATTTTTAATACATTGTAAGGATGCAACTAATGAGAATTCAAAAAAAGTTGTTTGAAAGGCATTTTTTGCGCAGGCTTAACACACGTCAGTCTCTCATTCACAATTATTTTATTTTTGACCCCTTTCTCTCCCCAATTGGTAGTTACAGTCTTGCCCCATCGCTGCAACTCCCGTACGGACTCAGGAGAGGCGAAGGTCGAGAGCCATGCGTCCTCCGAAACACAACCCCGCACTGCTTCTTGACACAATGCTCGCTTACCCTGGAAGCCAGCCGCACCAATGTTTCGGAGGAAACACCTTACACCTGGCGACAGTGTCTGTGTGCCCGGCCCACTACAGGAGCCACTAGAGCGCGATGGGACAAGGACAACCCAGCCGGCCAAACACTACCCTAACCGGACGACGCTGGGCCAATTTTTCGATGCAGTGCCTTAGACCACTGCCCCACTCGAGAGGCCCCTCCTCTCATTCACAATTTGACAAGCACTTAATAATGCCTCGAATTTCCCAGCGGCATCCCCTTTGTGGCTGTAATGACGCCTAAAACAATTAATGCCTTTGAGGCCATTGTGCCTTTGGGGTAAATAAAATAATTCCCTTCTCCCTGAGTGCTCTGAAGCCCCTCTCACTTACATGGCTCTCCATAATGTGATTGGTTCTCTCACAGGCTACAAGTGAAGACAGATATCACAGACGCAACTGCACGTGTCCTTATCCAAATGCACGTGTCCACATTTACATTTTGTCAGCCAACAAGATGAGTAGGACTGACAAACAGAAAAAGCACTAGCATGTCAATCTACTATCCCCCGTAGTACAAAAGTAAACCTATTCTATTCTGTGCGAGAAATAAATGTATTCCAAACATAGTCTGGGACAATTGTGGGATGCAATAGATCCCAAATTAATACAACCACTAGCATCAAAAACCCTTTATTTTTTACGCAATTGAGGATGACTGAGCATATCAAACATTTAGAATAAAATTTTGATAGCCAAAAAGTTTATTTCTTCACATTATAAGCACAGCAATGCGTACACGGCAGTAGGCTTTAAGAGCAAATATACCATTAGCAGGAAAACACCATTATCAAAAGTGGCCGCAAATGTGATTATGCATGTAATTATTTTATAATAAAAGGTGCATTTTAATGGTGAACACTTTCTTCCCCAAACTTGAAACTCACTCGCTGCTTATGAATGTCAGTTAGGCTCTACACCCCTTGTAAAGCGGATTAATGTGCTTAATTTTAAGAAGTTATTTGGCCACTTTTGTTGAGATTACAAACCTTATCAAAACATATAGGCCTATGAGCTAGCCTAACGGATGTGAAACGGCTAGCTTAGTTAGCAGTGCACGCTAAATAGCGTTTCAATCGGTGACGTCACTTGCTCTGAGACCTTGAAGTAGTTCCCCTTGCCCTGCAAGGGCCGCGGCTTTTGTGGAGCTATGAGTAACGATGCTTCGTGGGTGTCAGTTGTTGATGTGTGCAGAGGGTCCCTGGTTCGCGCCCGGGTATGGGCGAGGGGACGGTTTAAAGTTATACTGTTACACTAGGCTACATGAGGTGTGCGACTAGGATTCAAAAAAGAAAGAACAAAAAAAAGACATTGATGAACAGAGTAAGGCAAGAAACAAATCACAAGGCTAATATGGTCACCCATCAGACTATTCTTGATTTAAGCTCATCTTTACATATATTATTTTGATTTAGAATGGACCATTACCATGCACCTGTCTCCAAACAGGGGCAGAGGACAAATACACCTACACTTAAATAGCAAATGGAGGATGCTTTTTCCATGGTTCATTTTCATGCCAGCCAGGTAGGCTATACCAGATAGAAAGCATGCAGAAAATATATATTTTAAAATAAGTGTTGTTGTTGAGTCACGATTTTCATGACTCGCCCGAGTTGTAACCACCAGTCAACCAATTTAGTTTTGACTGGTTAAGAAACACTGCTTTACAAAATTTCAAACAATACCAGTATTGCGCTATGTCTCTCTCCCCTCGAGTATAGACGAGTTGGTTGTTTGGCAACAGAACCAACGCGTGAGCAACTATGGAGCCACACAGACAGGGTTGGCTTAGCTTGTTGACATGTAAAACCTTATTGCGTGTCCCAATGTTTATTGAAAACATAAATAAAGTTGCACAATGAGCACGTCTCAAATAAAATCAGTTGATGGTTAGCCAGCGATTTTTTTTGCATAGACATGATAATCAAAACAAGACGTGGTATCAAGAACAAGGAAAAACGAACAAACGAGTCACTTAGAATTCCCCAGTTTCTTGTCATTGTTGCTATCCAGAAGCACAACGCAGGGCATTCTGCCCTATTGAAGAGTGCGCATAGTTTGACGTTCTTAGGTCTATAAAATAAAGTAGGCTGGTACTTGGACTTCTGCCAAAGGACTCGACTAAAACACCGAGAAATGCGAACATTGTTATAGGCTAATATGAACCAAACAAAACAGGAAATTCTTAACGGAAAAAATGTGTTGAACTAATGTTAGAACATTAGCTTTGTAACATTTCTCGTAGGTAGTAGAGCGTTAGTTAGTTGAATCTTCCTCCAATGAATTCTGGAGGTCAAAATAACGTCTACCAAAACGGTTCATTTGTAAACGTTGAGAAGACGTTACTTTTTTGCTAACATACTGTATGGTCCCTGGACTGGGCAAGAAAAGTCATTTAAAAAAATCGAACCTATCTTTTCTGCCAATGAGCAAATATGCCTTTCGTGTCTACAAATCAATAAGAACAGCAGTAATTTAGATGTGTCCTGTCGCTCTACTTTGGACATTACAAGCTCTTGCGCTATAATTCAACATTTGTACCTAGCTGACGAATAAGTCTACCTACAGTAACACTTTTGGCTACCCTCTTGACACAGCCAACAAGCTAGACTGCGTCTGTTAAATCATCTGGCTAACTAACCAGGTAGTTAAATTAATTAACTAGCCAGCTAAATTAGGTATCTACCTTTAGTGGAAGCTGGCGAGCCGAGGATACATTGCTAACTAAAGTAATTTAGCGGCATATAATCTAATGTTACATTAGTTTGTATCTAGCTAATTCCACACTGACCCTTGCATCGGCCTTAGCTAAGAATAGCATTTACCAAAGGGGGAAAACAGGAGCTAATCCACGTAGCAGGCTTAGCTAATCAATTGAGTTTACCACGCAATTTGGCTGGGAAACAGAAAACCATACCTAGCTATAATGGCAAGTTACTGTCGTTAACCGACTCAAAGGTTGCAAGACGATAACAAAAGACACGTACCGACAACGTGTGTGTGCCTGGTTCCAATGAAATTCCAGTGTATTATTTACGAGAGAAAAGTTATTCCTGTTCATTTCCTCACCTCTTTTCGGTGCAATTCTGTGTTACTTCACAGCCCGTGGTATATTAATGCCCATCCCCCCTCCACATTTGGGTGATGCTGAGAAAGTTCCTGTTTTTCCACCTTTTCCTTTCTTCCCCTACTACGTTATTAGCAGGCTAGCTATTTCCTCGCGCACGCTCTGTATTTATGTTCGCGTCCTTCTGCCGGCACTCACTCCGGTTTCCTTGTTCTTTCCCGAGTACAGTGACCACAAAGACGGATACACTGCACACAGGGGCTTGGACTTGAAATAGGGGAAAGGACAACACAGCCCTTCGGTTACCCGACTTGTAATTGGCTCTACACTTCACCCTGGATGTACAGCGAATGTAAACGGAATCTGAATCCCGCCACAAGCAGCCAATCACACAACGCTCTATTACTGTCCTCATTTGCAAAGTCTCTTCAAGATAACAAAACCAGACCAGGTAAGGGCTGCATGTTGTCAAATGTATAGCACTGCAGTAGTTTAAACATATTTGGACACGTTTCATGTACATGTCACGTGGTTCTGAAACATTGGTTTTACTATAGTGTACACTGAACAAAAATATTAACGCAACATGTAAAGTGTTGGTCCCATGTTTCATGAGCTGAAACAAATAATCCCAGAAATGTTCCATACACACATCTTATATCTCTCTAATTTTGTGCACAAATTTATTTACGTCCCTGTTAGTGAGCATTTCTCATTTGCCAAGATAATCCATCCACCTGATAGGTGTGGCATATCAAGAAGCGGATTAAACGGCATGTTCATTACACAGGTGCACCTTGTGCTGGGGAAAATAAAAGGCCACTCTAATGTTGTCACACAACACAATGCCAAATATGTCTCAAGTTTTGTGGGAGTGTGCAATTGGCATGCTGACTGCAGGAAGGTCCACACCTCTGGTTAAGAGGGATTGGGTTAAATGCGGAAGACTGTTTAATGCATTCAGTTGTACAACTGGCTAGGCATCCCCCTTTACGTTTTTATTTTTTCACCAGAGTTGTTGCCAGAGAATTGAATGTTAATTTCTCTACCATAAACCGCCTCCAAAGTAATATTTGATTATTTGGCAGTACGTCCAACAGGCCTCACAACCGCAGACCACGTGTATGGCGTCCTGTGGGCGAGCGGTTTGCTGATGTCAACGTTGGGGACACTGTCCCATGGTGACAGTGGGGTTATGGTATAGGCAGGCAGGAGCTACGGACAACAAACACAATTGCATTTTATCGATGGCAATTTGAATGCACAGCGATACCGTGACGAAACCCTGAGGCCCATTGTCGTGCCATTCATCTGCCGCCATCGCCTAATGTTTCAGCGTGATAATGTATGGCCCCATGTCACAAGGATCTGTACACAATTCCTGGAAGCTGAAAATGTCCCAGTTCTTCCATGGCCTGCATACTCAGACATGTCACCCATTGAGCATGTCTGGAATGCTCTGGATTGATGTGTACGACAACATGTTCCAGTTCCCGCCAACATCCAGAAACATCGCACAGACATTGAAGAGAAGTTGGACAGCATTCCACAGGCTCCAATCAACAGCCTGATCAACTAAGCAAAGGAGATGTGTCCCGCTGCATGAAGAAAATAGTGGTCACACCAGATACTAACTGCTTCTCTGATCCACACCCCTACCTGTGACCAACAGACGCATACTGTATCTGTATTCCCAGTCGTGAAATCCATAGATTAGGCCATCATTAATTTATGTCAATTGACTGATTTCCTTACATGAACTAACTCAGTAAAATATTTGAAATTGTAGCATGTTGCATTTATATTTTTGTTGAGTATATATTTCTATTAGTAGGTCTACACTTTAAAGTAAGAAATACAAATACTGTAAGCGCTGGTTTGCTTAACTAGACCACCTGTATGCCCCTCATGTAACTCAGTCTTCAGTAAGACCAAGATGATTATTCAGCACATCTGTTACACAACATAAAGATCAAGATGACTTTGGATGCAGAAGCAAGAATGAGCTGTTTGTGGAGTTGCTCAGCAGCCCCCTACTGCACATAAACTGACTTGAGGTTGCTTTGGATGACAGCGACTAAAATGTAAAGTATGTGGGTTACACCCTGACTAGACCAGACACGTTGTGTGCGCAAGTGATGAAAAATAAATGTACACATACTTAACAAAAATATAAACGCAACATGTAAATTGTTGGTCCCATGTTTCATGAGCTGAAATAAGATTCCAGAAATGTTCCATATACACAAAAAGCTTATTTCTCTGAAATGTTGTGCACAAATTTCTTTACGTCCCTGTTCATGAGCATTTCTGCTTTGCCAAAATAATCCATCCACCTGACAGGTGTGGCATATCAAGAAGCTGATTAAACAGCATGATTAACACACAGGTGCATCTTGTGCTTGGGACAATAAAAGGCCACTCTAAAATGTGCAGTTTTGTCGCACAACACAATGCCACAGATGTCTCAAATTTTGAGGGAGCATGCAATTGGCATGCTGACAGCAGGAATGTCCACTAGAGTTGTTGCCAGAGAATTGAATGTTCATTTCTCTACCACAAGCCACCTCCAACATTGTTGTAGCAAATTTGGCAGTACGTCCAACCGACCAGACAACCGCAGACCACATGTAACCACGCCAGGACCTCCACATCCGGGCTTATTAAACTGCGGAATCGTCTGAGACCAGCCACCTGGACAGTTGATGAAACTGTGGGTTTGCACAACTGAAGAATTTCTGCACAAACTGTCTCAGGGAAGCCCATCTGCATCCTCACCAGGGTCTTTACCTGACTGCAGTTAGGAGTCGTAACCGACTTCAGTGGGAACACTCTCACTTTCGATGGCCACTGGCACACTGGAGAAGTGTGCTCTTCATGGATGAATCCCAGTTTCAACTGTATCGGGCAGATTTCAGACGATGTGTATGGCGTCGTGTGGACGAGCGGTTTGCTGATGTCAACGTTGTGAACAGAGTGCCCCGTGGTATTGGGGTTATGGTATGGGCAGGCATAAGCTGCGGACAACAAACACAATTGCATTTTATCGATGGCAATTTCATTGGACACTGTGCTATCTAACCTCCAAACGAGCTTCAATGCCATACAGCACTCCTTCCGTGGCCTCCAACTGCTCTTAAACGCGAGTAAAACCAAATGCATGCTTTTCAACCGATTGCTGCCTGCACCCGCATGCCCGACTAGCATCACCACCCTGGATGGTTCCGACCTTGAATATGTGGACATCTATAAGTACCTAGGTGTCTGGCTAGACTGCAAACTCTCCTTCCAGACCCACATCAAACATCTCCAATCGAAAATCAAATCAAGAGTCGGCTTTCTATTCCGCAACAAAGCCTCCTTCACTCACGCTGCCAAGCTTACCCTAGTAAAACTGACTATCCTACCGATCCTCGACTTCGGCGATGTCATCTATAAAATGGCTTCCAACACTCTACTCAGCAAACTGGATGCAGTCTATCGCAGTGCCATCCGTTTTGTCACTAAAGCACCTTATACCACCCACCACTGCGACTTGTATGCTCTAGTCGGCTGGCCCTCACTACATATTCGTCGCCAGACCCACTGGCTCCAGGTCATCTACAAGTCCATGCTAGGTAAAGCTCCGCCTTATCTCAGTTCACTGGTCACGATGGCAACACCCATCCGTAGCACGCGCTCCAGCAGGTGTATCTCACTGATCTTCCCTAAAGCCAACACATCATTTGGCCGCCTTTCGTTCCAGTACTCTGCTGCCTGTGACTGGAACGAATTGCAAAAATCGCTGAAGTTGGAGACTTTTATCTCCCTCACCAACTTCAAACATCAGCTATCCGAGCAGCTAACCGATCGCTGCAGCTGTACATAGTCTATAGGAAAATAGCCCACCCATTTTCACCTACCTCATTCCCATACTGTTTTTTATACTGTTTTTATTTATTTATTTTTCTGCTCTTTTGCACACCAATATCTCTACCTGTACATGACCATCTGATCATTTATCACTCCAGTGTTAATCTGCAAAACTGTATTATTCGCCTACCTCCTCATGCCTTTTGCACACATTGTATATAGACTGCCCATTTTTTTCTACTGTGTTATTGACTTGTTAATTGTTTATTCCATGTGTAACTCTGTGTTGTCTGTTCACACTGCTATGCTTTATCTTGGCCAGGTCGCAGTTGCAAATGAGAACTTGTTCTCAACTAGCCTACCTGGTTAAATAAAGGTGAAATATTAAAAATTAAAAAAATTGAATGCAAAGAGATACCGTTATGAGATCCTGAGGCCCATTGTCATGCCATCCATCCATCCCCATCACCTCATGTTTCAGCATGTTAATGCATGGCCCCATGTTGCAAGGATCTATACACAATTCCTAGAAGCTGAAAATGGCCCAGTTCTTTCATGGCCTGCATACTCCCCAAACATGCCACAATGTTTGGGATGCTCTGGATCGACGTGTGCAACAGCGTGTTCGATTTCCCACCAATATCCAGCAACTTCACACAGCCATTGAAGAGTGGGACAACATTCTACAGGCCACAATCAACAGCCTGATCAATAATTATTTTATTTATTTTTAGTGTTTTACCTCTTTTTTTTAAACCCAATTTCAATCTTGTCTCAATGCTGCAACTCCCCAACGGGCTCTGGAGGCGAAGGTCGAGTTATGCGTCCTCCGAAACATGACCTGCCAAACCATGCTTCTTAACACCCTCCTGCTTAACCTGGAAGCCAGCCGCACCAATCTGTCGGAGGAAACACCATTCAACTGATGACCGGGGTCAGGCTGCAGGCACCCGGCCTGCCACAAGGAGTCGCTAGAGTTTGATGACCCAAGTAAAGCCCCCCCCCAGACAAACCTTTCCCTAACACGGACAATGCTGGGCCAATTGTGCGCCGCCCTATGGGACTCCCGAACACAGCCTGGGAACGAACCCGGGTCTGTAGTGATGCAGTGCCTTCGACCACTGCGCCACTTGGGAGGCTCGCTGATCAACTCTATGCGAAGGAGATGTGTCGCGCTGCATGAGGCAAATAGTGGTCACACCAGATACTGACTGGTTTTCTGATCCATGCCCCTACCCGACCTATTTGTTAAGGTATCTGTGACCAACATATGCCTATCTTGTATCCCCAGTCATGTGAAATCCATAGATTAGGGCCTAATTAATTTATTCCAATTTACTGATTTCCTTTTGACTGATTTCCTTATATGAACTGTATTTCAGTAAAATCTTAGAAATTGTTGCATGTTCACATTTTTGTTCAGTGTACATGTTATTCAATAATTTCCTCCAAACTGCTCGAGCGTCTGCGTAGCCAGATGCTAAAATAGAACTTGCTCGACGCTCTGCAAGTTCCTCCTCTCCCATCTACTCATTGGTTTTCACGAGCATACTAACCCACGAGGGTGATTGAAAGATGAAACGAGGAGAGATTAATGAAAGATAACTAGGTTTCCCATTTCATCTGTGGATTAATCATCAAAGTAGAGAAACATATGATTTTGTATGACTACCGGTCAAAATTCACCAAAGATCCAGCAAAAAAAAAAAAAATACTATATGAATTTCAGGTGAAATAACAACCCAATGTTTATCTCCCAGGTCAAATTAACTAGCAACACAAGCTAGCTAAATGTCCATGAATGTTTCATGTGTGTTTTGACCTGTCCACAGACAAAATCAACATGTGCACGATGGCGTGTGTGACTGGCCTGGCCAAGGTTTTTGGTGTGTGAGTGAGAGAGAGAGAAACTCCTACCTTCTGGTCGGTACTGGGCAATGATGGTGACTGTCTGGCCGGCCCGCTTCAGCGCTGCAGCTGCCTGCTCATGTGTGGCGTTCCGCAGGTTCACCCCGTTCACCTGAGACACACAGCACAGGGCAGGACCTCAGCCATGGAGCCTTGATTACCAGGTCAATGGACAAACCAGCACTGTTCCTCACAGAGATATTTAGCCTACAAGGGAATGGGACTACCTGGCTTTGACATAAGGATGTGGAGGAGAGCCTCAGCCTATCATTCCTTTCTTTCTTGGATCACCAGCTTGATGATTCGTTTTCAATCAGTGGAAGAATGACCTTGGCATGATTAAGAGGATTGTGACTAGAGAAAATGCCTGGTTCACAATTCTTGCAGGGCCATTGAGCAGATGGGCCCTCCAAAAAGGTACCCATCTGTCATCATGGGGGGCCTTGCGTTAGCTATAAGAGATTATTGATTTATATGAGAGCTGTGAACTTGACTGGAAGATGGTCCAATGCTGTCTCTTTTGATTACTTTGACTCCATGCTGCCCAAGGTATCATCTTTATCTTGTTACTCCTTTGGGTCTACTCCTCTCTACATTGCTAAAATTGTCTATTTGTAAAGGCAAGTCTTTGATGGTAAATCTTCAGTGCTAAACCATGTACAGCTGTAGCTATATATGTCATTATGACAAATCACTAACTACTGTAGAAGCTTTACAACTTGCTGTAAGTATGTTTTAAGCAAATATCTCAGATGTGTAAGCCCTGCCACAGGTTAGCTGGCTGGTTTGTTCGTTGCGAGGACCGATAAGCCACTGACCGAGAGGATGCGGTCTCCCCTCCTCAGCTCCCCGCTCAGGTCTGCTGGTCCTCCAGCCAGGATGAATGAGACAAAGATGCCCTCTCCATCCTCGCCGCCCACGATGTTGAAGCCCAGCCCCGTGGAGCCCTTGTGAAGCAGCACCTTCCGCGGCTCCCTGCCAAACAGAGCGACAGCGTCAGGGCGCAGGGCGGGACTGGGAGCACAGGAAAGAGACGGAGACAGACAGAGTGTGAGAATGGAGATAAGGAGAGAAAATGGGAGAGAGAGAAGTTGAGAAAGAGACGAAGAGCAAAAGAGGGAGGAGAGAGAGGGAAAAGGGATGAAAGACAAAAAGACAAAAGGGGAGACAGAGGCAGTTTAGGAAACAGCCCACACCAACATTTGCTCATACATGGGACTCTCTTGTATTCTGGAAAAAGTGACATATACATCTCTCATTTTGCAGTAAGTATACAATCCTTGGAATATGCTGCAGCGGAGCCTGAAGAGTAGCACTTTCTATACATTTTTGAAAGTGAACACTTTCATATGCTTTTGCAGAGGAAACAATCCCAGCATTCAAATAAGTAATAAACATCCTTTCCACAAATGGAACGGAAAAAAAATGAGAAAAGGGAAATTAAATACAGACAGCACTTTCAAATATGCTGAACTACACTGGTAATAGGCCTATAGGAAGAACATGATTATGATTCGACTTCACCTCGAACAATGCTTTGGCGCAACAGGGCCCACCAAGCCATGCAGTCTTTGGATGAACAATTTGCCCCCTGAAACTCACACACACACCGAGCAGCAGCCCCACACTTGACTGCTCCTGCTGCAGCTCGGTTTTAGCTTTAGCCGCTGTGAGTCATCATCAGGCAGGCTGAATTCCAGACTGTGTTGGACTGAGGATCCTGGAGAGGCCAAACCACTGCTAGGGACCATCAAAAGACTTCTGAGAACATGCCTCAGACTGTAAGGCAAAGACACACCGCAGATGCCCTAGAAGCTGACACACACACACACACACACACACACACACACACACACACACACACACACACACACACACACACACACACACACACACACACACACACACACACACACACACACACACACACACACACACACACACACACACACACACACACACACACACACACACACACACACAGAGAGAGAGCCCGTCTCAACAAAACTCTCCACATGGTTCCCATTAGTGGTCTTCGCTCTAGTACTCAGCCTGCGGTCCACAATAACAATTCCTACTCAATCCCTAATGGCTGTGCTCCAAGTTGCTGTAGAGACCCTTTTTACATCAATGGGAGCAAATGCATACATACTTTCCTAGCGTTAGTTTCAGGTCCTGACTGAAAACAATCCTGATTGTTCTAGTATAACATATGAAGAGGCATGGTACGTTTTTATATGGTTTCACAAAGGTTTAATAACATAAATGAAAGGCACTGACTGAAGAGCAATGATTGGATGGTACTTGAATAAATATCTCATGATCTAAAACCCATATCAGTACATCCTGGACTGTTACAATACCCTTAAATTATACATTTCCTCAATTGAGAGTCTATACATTTAAGATTCATGCCCATAGTCTCAAATTAGAGCATGTGAATAAAGCCTGTTTGGCAGTGAAAGTCAGGAACTATAGTAGGCAAGTCTTTTTGCAATTACTGCATTAGGTTTGTTCCCACATGGGAGGATGAGTCACAGAGATGTAATAAGCCCATACTGACCACACACATACACACTCTCCTTTTCTTTCTGTCATCCATGTACAATTTTGCCTTGCAGAGGCTCCTTTCTATATATATTTCTGAAGGATGAATACCTTTTTGAAAAACAATATCACCCTTACATACACAACGGAGTCACAAACGTGAGTAGCACACGAGAGAGATCATCTTAAAAACAACCGCATGCAACGACACAAGAAGATCGTTGTACCCCGCACATCGGACCAGACAGTATTGGACCATTCCAACTCAGACACATGCATCACCATGGTTACCTGAGGATCCTGTGTTTGCTCCTGAATGACAGTCACTTCCTCAGCGGCTTGGGGTGAGCTCTCACAAATGACATGGAGGATGAGATGTTCACTGCAAACATGGTGGCTATTGACTGTGGTACATTATTACATCAACTCCAAGCAACGTCTCAAAGTCCCCTTTAACCCCACTCTCTATCTTTGCCCTGCTTGTGAGAGGAGCTCTGGTTGAGGCTCGCTGTGTACAGACGTAATCTCAGGATGTTGTGTGATGAGATACAGCTCCACTTTGTTGGCTGTTACATTCTGTTGCTAATGAGGAGTAGGACAAGACTTAAACCTCACCCGCCCACACAGACTAGACCAGAGCCATCTCTACAGAACAGAACCACATCCTACAGGAAACAGCCAGGGTAGGTTCCCCCGTTCCAAGCTTCCTCATTTTGTTGCCCAGGCTTCCCTTGTGTGGCTCAGAGGGCTGTGTATCACAGCAAAAGGCGGTGGGAGTGGGATGTTGATGGGAAGACCTTCAGACTACATGCTGTTTGAGTTATTTGAGTGCTGATGCTCTCAAGTAAATGTGTATGTGTGTTTTGTGCCAGCACATGTATGGAATCCTAAAATCAAGAAAAAAATGCTTGGGCAATTCTGGGACCTGACTTCCCTTCCCCTGTTTTTTCATCCACGCCAGGAATGTAAACCGTTATGGTGCTATAAAACCTTTACTCTCTATGCCTGTCCCTCTCCTCTCTCCATGCCTCTATGGGCCTGTCTATCTTATTCTCTCTCTCTCCCTCTCTCGCTTTGCCTCTCCCTCTCTGTAACCAGCCATCCCCCTCCCCTCAGTGTTTTGGCCGAGGCTGAGGCAGCCCAGTCCTAATGCTCTGAATGGAGATGTGGGGTTTAGCGGGTCGTGCTGCCCCAGCACTCTGCTCTGGCTCTCCCTCGCCTCAGCCCAGTAATTGGTTCTGCTTGGCTGATTAATGGTGGACACTGCGGACCAACATTTTCCACAAACATAGGCAGACAGACAGACCAAGTCTCAGTGTTAAACATTAGCTCCCTTTCTTTCTCTCTCTGTAGCAGGCTCACAAGCCCAAAGTATGCAGGGCTGGTATATATAGATGAAAGAAAGACTGCTCTCTTGTCCTTCTAGTTTTCACCTTCACATTCTCCAGTGGATTCTACCGCCACTGCCTCTCTCCTCCTAGACCTATTATTTCATTCTAATTTGACATGGAAAAGGCGACAGACGGTTCAAGATATTTTAAGCCTCTCAGAGCGGCTAAGAATAAACCAGGCGCAATGAATGATTAACAGTTTAGACTAACTCAGGCGTTCAACTGATCCTGAACTATGATTACCCTGTTCTAATCTTTCCCCCATCTATGAATGGTTTCCAGTGGCCATAGAAGGGCCATAGAAGGGCTTGCTGCTAATGTGTATATATCCCTGTGGTGCTCTCAAAGCTTACCAGTCAAAGGTTGAGCGCATTCACAATGGAAGAACAACACCAAGTTATTGATTAGCTCACCTGCTGCACTGCTCTGTAGATTCCTGTTGTGTTTACAGTATCTAGTCTCGGGGCAAACAGTCCTGGCCAATATACATTCTTTACTCTCTGATAGCGCCCAGCTAAACAGTTCAGGTTGTGGTATTGTTCAGCAAAGACGCACACTCAAAAACAAACACCATTCTCGTCGTTAGGTCTCACTTGAAAAATATATTTTATCTCAACGAGATTAACCTGGATAAATAAAAAGGTCACACAGCCTATAAAAACAAAAGTGACATACTGTATACTAAGATATCTGCATATGGTTCCTGTAGTGGCTAAATTGTCCAATAAAATTGTCCCAATACAATTTCCATTCTAGTCATTTAGCCACAATGGAGAGTGGTGAAATGTTAGTCTTGACGCAGACAAATCCAATGTCCAGAGTTTGATTTCAAGTTGAAAAATAATAATACATGGGTACAAAAGTGTTCACAATTCTACCAAAACTAATTCTGATCATTAAACTAAAGAAACAAACAGCATGGTACACATGGTCTGGTATGGTCAAAAGACTGTGTGCTGCCATTCCAGTCACTCCCAGTAGGCCTTGGAGAATGTATGCCTTTTAACTGTATTCTCCATTGGCCAGTAGAGGGGGTACACACACACTTGACAGAGGATTAATGGCAAACACACATAAAACAGACATGCATCATGTATTGAAAACATGCAAATATACAAAATGACCTATTTGGCTCCTACACACCAGTCCCAATTGTATTTAATGTGAAATCGAGAGAGAGAGAAATAAATAATGAGAGGGATTTAGAGAGACTTTTGAGGAGGTGGAGACAGTCTGTCGACGAACACAGTCACACAGAGTGATTCCACCCTTTACTGAACTTGAATGCGCTTTCCATCTAGGCTGTATCACAACCGGCTGCGATTGGGAGTCCCATAGGGTGGCGCACAATTGGCCCAGCGTCGTCTGGGTTTGGCCGGTTTAGGTCGTCATTGTAAATAAGAATTTGTTCTTAACTGACTTGCCTAGTTAAATAAAGGTTAAAAAAAGAACCAACATTTATATAATGTTGGTTCCTGTTTTCAAGCGTACTGCACCTACTAACCCCTTGGAATCAGGCTGGGTCTCAAGAACCTTTCCGAGTATCTATGCACTACGTGGTGCAGTGGGGTCCATGACCAGAACCACATCTCCTTCACTAAAGCTGCGTTTCACTTTGTTGCAGGTACTCCTGTGTCCATCTCTTCCAAAATATGTGTCGGCCATGTACTGGACTTGCTTCCAATGCCGTCTGATGTACAGGTAGTTGTTTTGAAAGGTTGCAGGGGGTAGGTCAGGCTTCAACTTTAACAATAACATGTGATTTGGGATGAGGGCTTCTAGATCCAGGGGGTCGTTGGTTACCGTGGTGATTGGGCCGCTGTTTATAATGGTCTCTACTTCACATAGCATGGTATGTATCCCTCCTCATCTAGGGTCTGTTGTTTCAGGACAGAATGGTGTCGTAGGTTCTCTGTCTCCAGAATATCCTCCACCATGCAGAGAGGAGGTCGTAGTGTCAGATGGAGAGGTGAATGTGTCTGAGATGATGGCAGCACCACTGAGGGGGACGCATGGTGTCGTAGATGGACACAGGGCAGACAATTCCGGTCCTCTCTCTCTGACTGAATCTAGCTCCACTCCTCGGGAAGCCCTCGCTCTACACTAGAATAATCATCTTCCAATAAAAACCATGAGAATAAAATCCTATGCAAATCCTTCTGGGCTCCAGGGAGGTCTCTCTCCTATCCGACAGCAGGGAATCTGATGCATCTAGACGTTGATCTAGTCTGACTGGACTGGAAGTCTGTTGGGATGATGTCATCCGTGACAACGTCTCTCTGTTTAGGTTTGAAGCAGACTTGCCATACTGTATAGGCCCTGGAGGACAGAGCAGGGGCATGTGTGTGTTTGTAGACCAGGGGCATGTGTGTTGATGTGTGTGTTGTCTGGGTGGGTATGCATGTAATGTATACCAACAAGTGTCTTTATGTGTGTGTGTATGAGTTATATTGCAACGTGAGGGAGCCAACATTAATGTGTGTGTGTGTGTGTCTATGCGTCAGCACATTATGAGGAAATGTCTGAGTAGATCAGTGTATGTGATTAATGTTGGCAGCGTGGGCTGCCTTTGTGAGGAGGGGGGGGGGGTGGACCTGGGTGCATGGCCTGGTTTTCCCAGAGTGTAGATGAATCACGACAGCTGCAGGAATGTCCGGCACTCCTCATTTGCTGCCCCGTGCTGGATAAGCCTCTCACTTCCCAATACATTTATTGGAAAACCACAGCCCAGTGTTTATATTTACATAAGGACAGCAGCAGGCAAAACATTCCTGTGCTGCGCGCGTGTGTGTGATGACAGCCTCCAGTTACACCTCCTCCCAATATTATCTGTTCACTTTACCCCCTCAGTCTGTCTACACACACCTGCTTGCAAGCATATACTGTATGCACACACACTGGCACATACACACAGGCACTGGTGGCATGTTCTGTACACACACACACACAAACACAGGCATCCATGCACACTGACATAGATTAGGCACGCATACTCTACACAATCATAAATACCGTGGCATGCAACGAGCAACAAAGGCATTCATCCATGACTACATGGTGATTGATGAGGGAGGTAGGACAGACAGCGGACACGCAACACAAATATATGACAACAACACATAAAACGAATCAACTCTACACACACAGAGACAGGTAGATTACATTAAATACACACTCATAAACAAGCCAGACACACACTAACAGACATTCTGTCCATATATCTGCCGTAGAGGTTTTCAGTAGGGAAGCTAGGACAATGACAGTGGCTTGGCTGGGGACTCGGGCCTTGGTTAGACTCGGCTCCTGCCAGATGGAATTGAGCAGCTTGTGCCAGCGAGCGGTCCTGTGGAGACGTGTGTCTCTGTGAAGGGCAGGTATAACTCAGTCAGCCGGCTCAGGCTAGGGCTGCTCTCAGCTCAGGACTGTACTAATGCTTCTGTTTCTAATTCATATTTATGATCAGTTTGATGATTTAACACTATTAGCACATAGTATTTTTTACTCTTAATGTAAAATGGTGTTCAGAAACACAAGCAATAAGTAAATGGAGGTTAGATGTGAAGTCAAAATGGAGCATGCCAGTGTAGGAAAAACAACGATTAAATATTAACTCTGGATATACAAAACAAAGGATGAAACCAATACCGGTAGAACACTTTCACACTTGGGGGAGGGCTGTTTCAGATGTTATCCATCTTAGACAGGTAGTCAAAGCAGATCATTATCGAAGCCGCTGTGGTTATTTTAACCTTACAAAAGTGACACACGGCACTGTAAAGGCTTTTCTAGATGTATACTGTGAGTATTACCACCAACAGTAAAAGCAGGAGCAGACATGGAGAGGTAAGACATGTAGACTGTTACACGCAGACCGAAAGATTCTATCAGACATAGATGGGACACCCTCCCTTACAAGAGAGCTCTGTCAGCACAAACAGCACTCCTTCCTCCTTTTCCCTCCTAACTTCCCTTTCTCTTCTATCTGCTGCCATCTCTCCTCCTCCTCTAGTCTCAAAGTGGAGCCACGTCCCTAAACCTTTGCCATGGTGATCCCCCTCTATCACCACTTCTCCCCTGTCTCCAGACACCACAGTCTACTGCCAAGCCCAGATACAGGTGTGGCGAGGCGGGTGAAGGTAGGACAACACAGGGCTGTAGCTAGTTAGTAAGATTAGCTAAGCGGACCAAGCGACGCCACTGGGTTAGTACCTGCCAGAGGAGGGGACTGGGCCTTGGCCAGAACAGTAGCCTGTGTCCCGGGGTATCCCCCCGCTGTAGAGACCCAGGGGTACCCCGCTGTCCCCAGGTTGTTTGTGGATGACACTGTAAATAGGTTCAGGCCTGGTGGGGGAGTACAGAAATCACAGTGAATGGGGCTTGAGTAGGACACAAACACAGAAAACACATGTACAGTATACGGGACAATTACACAGGACAAATACACATACATACATGCACATATATAGAAACTGCTACACACAAACATTGTAAAACTACACAGTTGGATACACACAAACACACGCCCACATGAACCATACAGTCATTGCCACACATTGCACATGCACACACAATAGCTCGGGATATTAAGGTGAATCTGAAGCTCTGAAATCAAGCTCTGTGAATGTTGTTTCAGTGTTTGGCCAAGACAGAACAAGGAGGAGGGACTTTGGGATGAGAGGGCTTCTTTGAGGTATTTGGGCTATACATTGCCACCTCAGACAAAACTGAACCCTCCTTGCCCAGCTAGTCAACCAGAGACAAACACATTGCCACACTGTTGGAGGCCCACTAAACTACATCAATCTACATACATATCACCAAAGAAAGCCACAACACCGGGGAACGCCAGGTAAAGCAACGGTCACCACACCAAAATTAAATAATTAATATTCTAAAGTTCACAACAAAAAGCCCTCTTACTGCGCTCTGGTGGCCCTGTGCTATTTTGACACGAGAAAGTGACTAACCCTGGATTGTCAAAACTACTCTTAAAACTTACATTCACATGGTAAACAACATATTATAAACTGGGTGGTTTGAGCCCTGAATGCTGATTGGCTGACAGCCATGGTATATCAGACCGCATACCACAGGTATGGCAAAGCATTTCTTTTTACTGCTCTAATTACATTGGTAACCAGTTTATAATAGCAATAAGGCACCTCAGGGGTTTGTGATATATGGCCAATATACCACGGCTAAGGGCTGTGTTCAGGCACTCCACGTTGCGTCGTACATAAGAACAGCTCATAGTATATTGGCCATATACCACCCGCCGGGCCTTATTGGTAAAATATAATTCCCCTTTTGTGAATTATACTGCATAGCTATATCATCCTGTAAAATTATTTATGTGCTGTAGAACAATGAGATAATAAAGAAAAATACAAGCAAAAAAATGGTACTGACCTGGTGAAGTCTTCCTCCCCCAGCATGTGACGTGGGTCTGGGGAGTACCTGGAGGGCGTGACCTGGGGGGGCTGGCTGTAGACGGGCTTGGGCTCCATAGCTCCCATGTAGGCCATGCCTGAGTTGTGGCTGATGTGGTTATCCACCATGGTGGGGAAGGCTGGAGGGAGGGCAGGGAGGGCCAGACCAGTAGATGGAAAGGAGGAATGATTAAAACAGTGGTCCACTGGAGGCCTGGCAGCACTCTTGCCAAGAGGGATCAACTCATAACACTATCATACATGTGGCGATGCCTGTTAAAAAAATCTATGGCCCATTAAAGACAGTATTCTCTCTACAGATTAGTCAGTGTGGGTATTCTCTACCAGAAATACAATAGATGTGTGAGACCACAGTATGTCCTACACCAGAGATTTTGAGTAGCTAAAGTCTAGAAAGTTCCCAGATTTACATTCCATCATGGGGCTACAGTACTTATGACTCATGGCTCTAAAATCCCTTGAAGAACATCTGACTATAGGTCATACTTTCAGAGCTGGCTTAAAGGAGTAGTTCACTAGTTTACAACATGATGTTAGATGGTTCCTCACCCTGAAAGTCGTATATGGGCCAGGTTACGTTTCTTTAAACAGCCACAAACATCAGCTAACTATAGCCACCGCTAGCTAAAAATCAATTTTAGTGAAAGGGGGATACCTAGTCAGTTGTACAACTGAATGCATTCAACTGAAATGTGTCTTCCGCATTTCACCCAACCGCTCGCCCGGGGACCAGTGGGTTAATTACCTTGTTCAGGGGCAGAACGATAGATGTTTACCTTGTCAGCTCGGGGATTCAATCCAGCAACCTTTCGATAGGGGTATGTGATCATGTTTATTCGTATTTTTATATATTTATTTTATATATTTTTATTTCTAGATCAACTGTAAGTAACATCTAACCAAATATGGAGATTATTTGAGTTGATTTCAGGTGATTCTGGTCAGAGGGGATCACATGCCCACATTACTTCCAATTATTTTAAAAAGTTAGCTGAAGATTATAGTGACTGTTTAAAGAAAACCAAACTATGGATTACAATTTATCATGGCTCATAGCCTACTTTCAGGGAGAGGAACAGTCTAACATCATGCTGTAAAATAGTGAACTATTCCTTTATGTCAGTATAAGGGGCTTGCTCAAGTCATGGAAACCACACATACAAAATAATAATGAACATATACAGTACTACTGTATAGGCCCTTTGATAATAAATCACAGGTTGACATACACATTGTTTAGTACAATATAGTATACCTGTAATAATGACATATATTCCAGTACAGGTATTTTGTGTCTGTGTGTGTGTGGTTCTTCAGTAAATCGATGTGTGTGGCTGGCAGGAGCCCCAGGCCATAGGTTCTCCTGAGCAAGTGGGTGGGATGTGAGAAAGCCTCCACAATCAGTGGGAGAGAGAGAGCTGGGCTTGGTGTGTCAGTGGGCAGCAGTATGTCTGCACCATGTAGGAGTCTGGGCACAGCCAAGCCGAGGAGAGCACACTGAAACAGCTCTACCACTCACTGAGATAATCCATAAACATCCCTGTGATACGGACAATGTTGTGTACCTACAGTAGGGGTCGGCAACCAACGGCTCTCCATTGCTATGTATAGATTTCCTCAACAAACAAACAATTAAACTCAGCAAAAAAAGAAACGTCCGCTTTTCAGGGCCCTGTCTTTCAAAGATAATTCGTAAAAATCCAAATAAGCAAAGTAAATAAACAAAAACTTTTGTTAAATCAGTATAATAAATGTCTATTACAATCAAACCTTCTGTTTGCATTATAATATTTGTGTACCTGTGTTTCATTATTCAATATCTTGCGGGGCTTGATGTGGGTATTTCAATGAATCCCTTGAAAACAACGTCCTTCATTTGTAGGTTTTTAAATAAAAAAGTTACACTACTTCTGTAGCATATTTAATGTATGTTCACAAGATTTGATTCTCCCTGTAACTTCACTAGACAGCCACTGCTCGGTGACCCTGAATTGCCAGATTTCGTGGTAATTTGATCTAACTGCTATCTGTGGTGCTGAATATCAGATATTGCCACTATTGCGCTTGAAAAGGGCTCAAACGTCTTCTGTAGCTCCCTCTAAACTATTTTTTGTGTGTGTGGAAAACAAATTGCTCTTCAAGTCAAGAAGGTGACCCCTGACCTAAAGCTAATGCAAATCAACAGAGCCTTCTTCTAACAACTGATGCATGGGTTGGTTTTTAAGGTATAAACTGCGAATAAGGAGTGTGGAAAGAGACCACCAGTGTCATTATCGCAGGGTCTTCCATTAAAACAAACTGTGTGTGCTGGTACAGTACCATTGAGGCATCCATCGCCTGGAATGTTCAACTGTAGTTGTAATGCATTGTGAGCAGTATGTGAGTATGAGGGGGCGGGGTGTTTAGTTTGAGCCATAGGTGAATACAGTAGCTAGCAGAAGAAGATACGTACTGCTGGAGTAGTCCGGCGGGGCGTACATGTCGTTGAGGTGTACGGGTCCGGGCTTGGCCACCTTGAGGTAGACCATGTCAGAGGTGTTCTTCAGCGCCGCAACCGCCTCCTCGTGACGCACGTCCTGCAGGATGATGTTGTTCACCTGCAGCACACAGACCACAGTTAAATCCTCAAGTCCACAACACTGAGGCTTATAGCTACCTCTTTTAGTTTGTCTGAGCGACACCCAAATCAATCATACACTACTGTTACTGTGTACTACTAAGATAAAGTATGTGATAATATTTCAAAGGTTTTGAACAGAGCTGCTCCATATAGGTACAGTTGCAAGAGATTACATATTTACGGAGCCACCACATCTGCATCATTGTGTCGACAGATAAATGCATGGATTTCGGGGATAAACTTTGATCAAATAGCACAAATGATACGGCCATCCGTCCAGAAGTGTACCGTGATGAAAACAGTGCAGTGGGGATTCAGTGTTGGGCAGCTGTAGTCACTCACGGCTCTTCCCTGAACAAAGGTAGCAGTGCTTAATGGCTTTGTTCTTATTTATGGCAGTCTTAAACACATCTCATATTTTTCTAACAGCGTAGTCACTCATTCAGCCTGGGAGGTGGTTCTCTTTATCTTTTGCCGGTGTAGAACAGAATATGCCGGGGAGCAGCTGGGCTGTTTGAACCCAGTCTCCAGCACAGTATCAATCACACACAGGGCCATAAACGCTGATGCGCGTCGCCCTGCCTGGCTCTCTTGAGAAACGTCCAGGGATGGGCACAGAGGCACCCACCAAAGTGGCAGTGTCCTGATGTGTGCAGGGTATGGATCACTAAACAGTAAGGGAATCAAGACTGTTCTAGGGCATCCATTAGAGCTCAGTGACCTACGATACTATCTGTGTAATTGACTGTGTGTGGAACCCGGGGTTTCTACACAATTAAAGACTGTGTTAGGCTGCTGAGCTTAAGTCTAGGCATTCACTCTGGCTTCACCAAACCACCTCTGCTACATCGAAGCAGGGGTAAGCCCAGGTAATGAACAAAGATGAAAATTATGTTCTTACAGCTAGCAGGCGGTCTCCAGTCTGCAGCCGTCCGTCTTTCTGTGCGGCCCCGCCCTCGATGATCTTTGTGATGTAGATGCTGTTGTCTCCAGGGATGTGCTGGTTGCCGATCCCCCCCAGCAATGCTGAAGCCAAGGCCTGAGGGTGAGAAGCGCAAAGAGGACAGTCAAGAACATAAAATTGCACAAAATCTTCAATGGGGACAATTCAAATTCTCAAAAATAATCTAAATGTATGTTCCAATTTCAGAGTTGACCTAGAATTACCCAGGGGAATTTAGTTTAGTTTATTAGGATCCCCATCAGATACTGCACATGCAGCAGCTACTCTTCCTGTAAAGAAGAGTTATAGACAAGAACAACAGATATTACATTCAATTCTAAATCAAATGTTTTATATAAAATACATTAGAAAGACACCAAGAGACAACAAAATGACTATTTACCCGCTATTCATATATACATATTCATATATACATTACAGTTAAGTTATAGGGGCCAAGAAAATCCTGGTCCTCACAATGAGGATTCATTCATATATGTACTACATATAGCTGACCTTTGGGCCCCTTAAGCAGGTTGATCTCCAGGATGGTCTCAGGAGGGGCCTGTCTTCTCCTGACTAGCAGCCTGACCACAGGGCCAGCCTCTTTCAGGGCCTCTACCGCCCGACTGTGAACCACCTCAGACACATCTACCTCATTCACACGCAGCACACAGTCATTCACCCTGGGGAGACGAGGGGAAACAACGTTCATATTTTACAACGCTGTTAGTACTGTATATACACATACATAATATACACTGTGTACAAAAACATTAAGAACACCTTCCTAATACTGAGTTCTAAGCCACTTAAATATTTTATCTTGCCCATTCACCCTCTGAATGGCGCACACAAACAATCCATGTCTCAAGGCTTAAAAATGCTTATTTAACCCGTCTCCTCCCGTTCATTTACATTGATTTGAAGTGGATTTAACAAATGATATCAATAAGCGATCATAGCTTTCACCTGGTCAGTCTAGGTCATGGAAAGAGTAGGCGTTCTTATTGTTTTGTACACTCACTGTATCTACACTATATGATGATTTATCCGTTTGCCTACTGAATCATAATTATGGAATTAATGTCAATCCACAGGCTGTACAATATGGATAGAATCAACAGACTAGTCAGACTAGTCAACAGCACAAACACACAGAAAAACAAACACAAACTGGGCTCCCGAGTGGCACAGTGGTCTAAAGCACTGTGATATCATGTGTAATAAGGCATATCATGTGTAATAAGGCACTGTAATATCTTATAGGGAGGGCGCATAATTGGCCCAGCGTCGTCCGGGGTAGGCCATCAATTGTAAATAAACATTTGTTCTTAACTGACTTGCCTAGTTAAATAAAGTTTAAATAAAATAAAAAACACATAGGCCGGCAGTACACCGAAAGCTCTCGATCATCATTTGCATGTTTTAGACTTTGGCTTCCCAGTGAATCACAACTTAGTGGAAACACAGACAGAGCCTGGGGGCAGTGGGCTGTAGAGGCACTGCCCCCCCCCACACACACCTCTGACTGCCTGGCGGAAGGGAAATGGTGAAGTGAGAGAGGGGGGGGGGACTAACTCACCCCAACCTGCCATCCATAGCTGCAGCTCCTCCAGGGATGATCTTGGTGATGAAGATCCCTGGGTCATCTGGGATGTGTGGATTGTCCATCCCCCCAGCGATGCTGAAGCCCAGGCCAGAGTTACCCTGCAGTGGTTATGAGGCATTACACATAGAAGAGATATAATATAGAGACGCACACACATGAAGCAGAGGAGGCCCAGCGTCGTCTGTGAGCGTGAAGCAGAGGAGCCTGGTGGGGGCAGCTATAGGAGGAAGAGCTCATTGTAATGGATGGAACACACCAAAAATATGGAAACCACATGTTTGACTGGTTTCCATTTATTCCATTCCAGCCATTATAATAAGCCTATCCTCCTATAGCTCATTCTACCAGCCACCTCTGGCGTGCAGCCCGCGTACACTTTCACACACGTGCATGCAGGCACACAGAGCTCTACTAAGTGATGGGTCCCGTCCCACTCAAGGTGTGTGGACTCAAGGGGGGAGAAGGGGCTTCTTCTTAATGGTATTGAAGTCTCAGGGGAACATGTGATCTATGAAGAGTGCTCAGGGGAATTCAACATTACTGATAACCATGGCACTTTCTCATGCATGTGTGTGTGCATCTTCCTCACATTGAATTTACTTCATACTACAAACTACATTCTAAGATCAAGTCACTTTATTCTAAATGTATGTAAGATGAAGCTGTCCAAATGGTTTGGGTGTAATTGTTTTGTTTAAAATGGACAGATTCATAAGTAGAAGAGAAGATGAGAGTCAGCGAAGCCTCATTTCTCTAAAGACTTGAATGGTACAAAACTTCCCTTTTTCTCTATATGTACCCCCCTTTCCCCCACCTCTCCCCCAGAATGGCAAAGCACCCATATTTGGATCCAGTAGGCCCAGGCGTGCTGTTCTATCTGACAGCTGCAGAGACAGGCTCCAAACAAGACAACTGAGAAAAGACTTCACTTTATTATTTTCTATAATTAATGAGAAACGGTCACAACCAATTAGGACAGAGCGAGGCTGAGGCCTCCCAGTGCGCTGCTCCTGAGCCAAAAGGAGTGCACTGGGCCCGACCACCAAATGTTCCACACCCACAGACCTTTTAAAGTGTGATTTTATCTAGTTTATTTAAGCCCCTGCATGCAGAAATGCCACTCGGAGAGGGAGATGGAGAAAACAGCTCTGCACCTATCTGTGGGTGGAATAACAAGAGCAGGAACATAAAGTATGTCTGCGCTCCACTATAGACTGAACTCTGTCACTGACAAGTGCAACTGTCAAGGGTCCTGAGAGTGTGTGTGTAGGGGGAGATGGCTTTTGCTTCTGAACTATTTAATGTGTGTGCTTTTGAAAGGTGCAGTATGAGGCCTATAGGGGTCTGATGATGACGATGTGCATACGCTGCTGCTACTTATTATCGATCCTCATTGCCTATTCACTTTTACGCGTACCTACGTGTACATTTGACCTTAATTACCTCAACTACCTTCTACTCCTACACATTGACTCAATACCAGTACTCTTTGTATATCAAATCAAATTAAATGTTATTGGTCACATACACAGCAGATGTGTGTTAGCAGATGTTAATGCGAGTGTAGCGAAATGCTTGTACTTCTAGTTCCGACAGTGCAGTAATATCTAATAGGTTATCTAAAAACTTCCCAACAACTACCTAATACACACAAATTTAAAGGGGTGAAAGAGAATAGCAACATTTACTGCACTGAGAAACCTTAATAAAGCCAAAAAGAGCTTATTAGTGCCATCTAGTGGGAAAAGCTCACGTGTTTAACAAAAGGCTTTGAAAAGAATACATTTGATCACAAGACATTCAAATAATGAGTGGTTATAAAGGTGTTAGTGAAACTCACCCTCTCCAAAATGATCTCTTCATATTTAAACATCCCATCACTGCCATTTACCTGTCAACACAAAACACATACAGGTCAGGTACATCATCATCATCATGTATTAACATGAAAACATCCTAGAAATAATAAAAAACAGAAAAGGAACATAAAAAATGTACTAATCTTTCATCTCAATAGAATCATTTTTAATAACCACGGAATGAAACATAGACATACATAAAACAAATAGCATTGCTGGTTTTGGCTATTATATCCAGATTTTGACAATAAACACACAAATATAATCATGTTTACTATTAATATTAGTCTTTTCTCAATCCACAAATCCTACAGGAATACAGTAGAAACTATTTAAATCTCTTACATTACCATACTAAATGCATAACTGCATCATATTCATGCTGTAGAGGCAGGTCAATAGAGATAATGAAATAGGTCCACATGGTGAGTAAATGTGATCTTATATGCTGTGACCATGAGACACATCCATCCACACACAGAGACAACAGAATAGATACTCCATCCACACACAGAGACAACAGAATAGATACTCCATCCACACACAGAGACAACAGAATAGATACTCAATCCACACACAGAGACAACAGAATAGATACTCAATCCACACACAGAGACAACAGAATAGATACTCAATCCACACACAGAGACAACAGAATAGATACTCCATCCACACACAGAGACAACAAAAGAGATACTCCATCCACACACAGAGACAACAGAATAGATCCTCCATCCACACACCGAGACAACAGAATAGATACTCCATCCACACACAGAGACAACAGAATAGATACTCCATCCACACACCGAGACAACAGAATAGATACTCCATCCACACACAGAGACAACAGAACAAATATTTACATAAGGGCCTGCATCCAGTGAGTCTGCGTTGACGATGACGGGGGGAGGGTTCGCCTGCAAAGATAGATAAAGAGATACAACATTACCTAAGCGCGTGTGTGTGCGTGTGTGAGGCTGGCAGATCACACATCATCAGTCAGCTAGGTGCCAGTAAGTGGATGCCATGGGAACAGTCGGTGTGTGTGTGTTTGTGTCTCGCTAGGCATGGGTGGATGATGACTACAGTAGGTGTGAGGACTGAGAATGAGGAGTGGGTAAAAGAGACCAGCAGTGTTATAATTGCCTGCTTCCTGTGTAAGACTCCATTTGAACAAACTGTGTGTATGTTGGGACCATTGGGTCATTGTCTAGGATATCACAACCATCTCATACTGTACCGTACCACTTTCTGTTCTAACACACTGGAAATGACAACTTGAAGTCTGGCATCCAACACTACATCTATGTTTTGATGGTCTATTGCAGGGTACTCAAGTACCATTTCAGAAGGTCTGGTCACACAAATGTCCGAAGTGGCAAAGGTCCAAATGGATATTGTAATTTATTAACCCCAAACTGTTCACACCCTTCTTGTTGGTGAAGAGAACATTTTTCAGTTTTAAAGCTAATTTCCTGCAATTCTACACATTTTTCCATGTCGTATGTGTTATCATATGACACCAGGGATTGGAGGCCCGACTGAGTTCCTAAAAAAAGTTGGGACCCGTGATCCGTATTGACCCCATTCCGGACCACTGTTCACCTGTTTGAATGGCTGGTCTATTTGGTCAGTAAGACTCAAAAAGTATTGCATTCTGTGTTGTATCTGCATATCAGAATTAGTTCTCTTAGGAAGACAATCAGGCTGTTCAGGCTCCATTACGCCACCTAGTGGCTGGTGTTCATTTCCCAACATCCCACGCATGTTGTATCAGAGGAGACGTTGTGATTCTGTGGAGGGGGCACCAGACAAAGCAGAGTGCAGGAGAGGGCACTGCAAAGATATGCCTCTCACAGTGGCAGTTATAGACATAATTTATTCTTATAAAATGTCCCCTCAGAAGGTGATGTGAATGCTATACTCAATTAAATGTTACATAAAAGACTAGCAGCTCTCAGTTGAGGAGACGGAGGATGAGCGGGACATAGCCCCAATAGACTGGACACAGGGCTGACCAGCAGTAATGGCCTCTCCTTATAGCACAGCACAGAGTCCTGGAACACTGGCTGCGTTCTCTCTATTGATCTGATTGAGCTGTGGGGGTGAGGTGATGCTGCTGACGGTGCAGCTAGGGGACCAAGGCTACCTGAGGTCCAGCAAAGAGAAGCTACTAGTCACTCACTACCTCCTCCCTCTGCCTCCCCCTTATTGTCTCCCCCCACTATTCACTATTTGCACACTACCAGGTTCTTGGGGCTTTTCAAAGTGGATCCACTCCTATTGATCCCCTTTGATTCTAATCTTCTTCCACCAACCTCTATCGCCACACACGATGAGCATGCATGCATTCTCCATGTTTTGGCTGTGTGATGAGGCAGCCTATGGCCTGTGATATTACATGACCGCTTTAAACGCGTCGAGGGGTCATCGCAGTTACGGGATGATTGCTTTCGTGGCACAGACTCTCGGTCGCTCATTTATTTCCGTGGCTTCTCTCCCCCTAGTGACGGCATTAAATGATCACTTGATCACGGCTCTTGTATTCCTACCTGACACTTCTCTCACACAGGACTCACAGGCAAAGGAGATGCAAGCGGGGTGCAACACTCCAATATAACAGGTCACAGTCTGAGACAAAAGAACCACACCCTTTTTATTATAGCTCGAGTCATAACAGTCATTTAATGCTGGACCATGGTACTTCAATACGCACATATACAATCACAGCTGGTTTGAGCAGAAAGGGCTGAATACTGGAGTCGTACTGAGGTCATAAGATGAAAGTATCAAGCCCCACTCGCTTTGATTGGCATCATTCATCATCATGCTACACCCCAGTTTCTCTGAAACTTTCCAGAGCTTTGTTACTTTATTTTCACTGAGTGACTTATCTGATTAATGGAAACTGTTCAAATCCAACACAGAAGACGTGACCTCTTTTTCAGATCTGTAGTCTAGTTCTATGGCTCTGGCCAGCTGTGGAGAAACACAAACGTCCCTTAGTCAGCACAACATGGCTTGTGTAATCTGCGTATGGACCGCAGACGCCTGCGACAGTGCTTGTGTGTGCACATTTTCCATTTACCGTACACATTTAAGCATTTCCTGTTTGTCATGAAAATACAGGACAGCAATGTTCTCACCAGGCCTAAAGCCTAGTGAGAACAAAGGGACACGGTAGCAGCAGCTCTCTTCACATGCTTTTAGAAGTATGTGTGTGTGTGTTTTAGAAGTGCACAGTGTGCCACAGCACCATAGACACCCAAGTCTTTAAGAAATGTACTCATCCCCCACAGCCAACCGGTCCCATTGAGCAGCTGTGTGTAAGGTAGTGGAGAGAAGGAGCCCGAGGGCAACAGTGGGGACTATTTCTGCTCTGTCATTGTACTGGACTGAGCTAGTGAACGGAATCCAGTACCACAGCCAAGGGACCTCAAATGACAAACACAACGGCAGGAACAAAATAGCTTATCATAAGCAACAGAGGTTACTTCCTAGCTGGCTAATCAATGATTGAAAAGAAACCACTATGTTACAATAATAGCACTATAAACCTAGTAAGGTTTCAAGACAGTCAGTCTGAAAATAAAAATGTCATCCTAGTCTGGGATTGAAGCGGGTAATCCCAGTATCTGTTTCTCCTTTAACAAGCACACAAAAAGAAAGGGGAAGATAATCTCAGTGTGTGTAATCCTAAATCCGCCCCAGAGCGGTGTGTTGTCTCTGAAGTGGGAGTTGGGTTTGAGGAGGAGAGGGCTGATAAGCGTGGGGCTGTGAATCAAGGTCAGCAGCGTGGGGCCGCGTGGCCAGGGCAGCAGCGTGGGGCTGTGAAGCCAGGGCAGCAGCGTGGGGCAGCGTGGCCAGGGCAGCAGCGTGGCCAGGGCAGCAGCGTGGGGCTGTGAAGCCAGGGCAGCAGCGTGGGGCAGCGTGGCCAGAGCAGCAGCGTGGCCAGGGCAGCAGCGTGGCCAGGGCAGCAGCGTGGCCAGGGCAGCAGCGTGGCCAGGGCAGCAGTGTGGGGCCGCATAGCCAGGGCAGCAGTGTGGGGCCACGATGCCAGGGCAGCAGTGTAGGGCCACGAGGCCAGGACAGCAGTGTGGGGCCGCGAGGCCAGGGCAGCAGTGGGGCCGCGGGGCCAGGGCAGCAGTGTGGGGCCGCTGGGCCAGGACAGCAGCGTGGGGCCGCTGGGCCAGGACAGCAGCGTGGGGCCGCTGGGCCAGGACAGCAGCGTGGGGCCGCTGGGCCAGGACAGCAGTGTGGGGCCGCTGGGCCAGGACAGCAGCGTGGGGCCGCTGGGCCAGGACATCAGCGTGGGGCCGCGAGGCCAAGGCAGCAGTGTGGGGCCGCGAGGCCAGGGCAGCAGTGTGGGGCCGCGAGGCCAGGGCAGCAGTGTGGGGCCGCTGGGCCAGGGCAGCTGCGTGGGGCCACTGTGCCAGGGCAGCAGTGTGGGGCCGCGAGGCCAGGGCAGCAGCATGGGGCAGCACACAGCTTTATGACAGAGACAAAGTAGCACACAGTTCTTTCTGCTGTGACTGTGAGAGCCCTGGACTGGCCACGTCCCCGAGAGAGAGGCTTACACTGTCTGTAATGTAGGCTCACAGAGGTCAAGATAAACACATATTTACAGATTAGTAACAGGGGACGGTGCATACAGTGCTGTCTGTGTGTGTCTGTGTGCAGGCACGTGCGCAGATAGGGGTCTACCTGTGCAAAGCACATCCATTTGCCCTCCCACTCACCAAGTGCCCTTTTGGGTGGTGGTATAATATATATTTTTGTATACAGTTTTTCTCATTGTTGTTCTGAACCCACTGCAGCAAGTCGTTGTGATGTCATCAAGTTCGCCACCATCCACCTCCACCCCGTCCGTTGGTTGCGCCTGTTAGTCTGCCCTGTACAGCACTTGCGCGTGCCTCGGGTAGCGCCTGTTTTCCCAGTTTGCCCTGTACGGAAATTGCGCATGCCTGGTATCCAGACATATATGAGATGCGGTCACCCGTCGAGTGTGTGTAGCTAGCTACCTAGTTTAAATATCAACAGTACTGCCACACAGCAGCGTTAACACTTGATAAACATCATTATGAATATTTCGGTCTGATACGCACAGCAGAGAGAGGCAGAAAGACATAGAGAGGTGTGGCTGCATCTATAACCCTCGACCCCAACTCCATCCCTTCAGCAGTTGGGTGTTGCACGTGTGTCAGGGCAGCGGCAACACGGGTTGTTTAGAGTCTAGCTAACCAACATATACTAAAATATCTACACAAGCCACGAGCCAGCCAGCAATATATCATGAGTTAGAAGATTATTCATATTATATTATGAAGTTATTATTTAAGTATTTAAGAAAATTGAAGATAAATCACAATCTGTAAAAAAATAAAAATAAAAAATAAAGCTAGCTAACTAGCAGATTTACATCAATCATCAACGATCAGCTAACAGCCCACTTTCTTTTACCAGATCATGTCTTCGGGAGGCACTGTGACTAGCTTGCTTACAATTTGTGATGAGTGTGTTGTTGAATAAATAAATAGGCCCATGCACCCTTTTTTTCATTTTGAACACCTGCCTCCTGAAAGGTCTGTGCACAGCCCTGTATGTGTGTATGTGTGTGTGTGTGGGAGGGGGGGGTTATATGGGGATGGCTGGCAAATGAGTCGAGGGGGGCAGAGGGGAACAGGGGATGACACCGGTGAAAAATGTTGGCAACCGTCCAGATGTGGCAGAAGGGTGTGACTGAGGGGCATGGGGGGAATTAACCAAAATCTGGATAAGATTATAATAAATCCCTTAATTTCCTTTTAATTCAAACACTAATCATGTTTTCCCAGCCAGCTGTCGCTGTTCACTTCTGTCCAACTGCAGTGCAGGGCTCAGGGCAGGCTGTACACACACACACACACACACACACACACACACACACACACACACACACACACACACACACACACACACACACACACACACACACACACACACACACACACACACACACACACACACACACACACACACACACACACACACACCCTGCTCAAACTGCTCTCCCAACAGGACTGACTGTATAACCACTACAACCAACCTATCCCAACTGAGCACCATTCCAGACAAAAACACTCATCTCTATACATCCAGCTGTTCATTAGTTCCCTCCAAATTGTTATCTATCGATCCATCCATCCATCCACCCCTCCATTCAATTATTTATCTGAGACTTTCATTTCCTCATGTATTATCTTCAAACAGCACTGCACCTGACAGCACTGATTTGGCTGCAGCCAGTCTGGACAGCAACGCTACAAAGACTCCCACTAAACCTTGGCAAGCGTAGAGCACAGCATTCGTCCAAATTGCTAAATAATCAATGTGTTCCAATGACAACCGGTGCTCGCGTGCCCGCTTAGCCGCCTCCCCCTGGTTCACCTCTCAGGACGCTGACTGCAGCTTATGAGTCTCTCTGTTGCACATGCATGGCCATGGGCACAGCCTCAGCTTGGCTGGCCTGCCTGCTCACTCCCTGTCTATATCGTATTAGTACTGTAGCTACAATCCTCCCCCTGCAATGAATGAATGAAACAGTTACATTGTGTCCAGATCTGCCCCATTACTGTCAATCAGAGCCCACTCGACCAGAGGCACTGTGTCTCCACTACCTAGCTAGAGTCCTTAAAAAAAAAAAGTTGATCCTATGTTGTGACAGAATAAAGTTTGAGGCTACACTTTGAAATTGTTCATCTGATTCATTCAGATTTTTAATTCCAGTTATGATTAATTATTTTTATGAAGTAATTACATGACAATACCTATTGTTAGCACAACAACTCCAGGTAAATACCAGTGGAAACAGTACTGTAAAATAAAGTACAAACAATATTAGCCTATGTATGATGATGCCATATGTTGGCAATGCAATAGATAGTGAGGCCACACCTCAAATGAAATCCAAGCTCCTCCTCATGCAGCATTATTTCTATGGTGTTTTTAACTCCTCGAGTTCCCTGGGGTACAGGAGGGTTTGGCATGTGCATAACAATGAGATGCTGACAAGACAATAACCCTTCGATCCTCCTTTACATAGCACACTGATACTGTATGGCAGCCCTGCAACCAATGACAACGTCACACTGAAATATGACAGTGACTCTGATCCAGTCCTGTCTGAAACAGGGTGATGAAGGCTGCTCTTCCTGATGATACAGTCCTGTCTGAGATAGGGTCATGGAGGCTGTTCTGTCTGATGATACAGTCCTGTCTGAGACAGGGTCATGGAGGCTGCTCTTCCTGATGATACAGTCCTGTCTGAGATAGGGTCATGGAGGCTTCCTGATGATACAGTCCTGTCTGAGACAGGGTCATGGAGGCTGTTCTGTCTGATGATACAGTCCTGTCTGAGACAGGGTCATGGAGGCTGTTCTGTCTGATGATACAGTCCTGTCTGAGACAGGGTCATGGAGGCTGTTCTGTCTGATGATACAGTCCTGTCTGAGACAGTGTAATGGAGGCTGTTTTGTCTGATGATACGTGGAGCATTAGGAAATTATTCCTCTGCCTTCACTCATTCATATTGATTACTGATATAGAGAAATGGTGAGCCCAAGTCCAATAGAGTCAATCTTAACCTTCCTTACAGTATCTATTAATGCTTACAGCACAATTGTTACATGTCAATACGTCAATACTACATTATCTACAATGAACTGTCACTGTGAGCTGGACAGCAGTGTATAGTTTGTATGTTTCCTGTAGAATGTGGGATGAGAGGTGCAGTCAGTCGGTCGGTGGTGCCTCGCTCTGATCCTCTGGCTTTCATTGGCCTCTCGTATGCCACGCTGCAGTCCAATCAATACCTACTCAATTACCATGCACCCAACATCTCATTCACGCTGAGCTGAGCTCCCGCTCACTGCCAGAGGGACCGGGGGAGAGGAGAGCAGGAAGAAAGCATAGGAGAGGAGGGAGAGAAGGCGGAAGGGAGAGTGAGAAGGAGGGAAGGTGAGAGGAAGGGATATATATACATTATATAAAGAGAAAGGGACAGAGGAAAGGGTGTCGTACCCAATAAGAATACCACTTGATTTCAGTCATTCAGTCACTTGTGGGAACCACAAGGAAATGTATTAGTTCATGCCTAGTACAAACCATGGTTTCCGTGGGAAGAACACATTTGATGTGAATGATTTGAGCATTGTGACACACAAACAGGTATAATCCTCTCTCTCGCTTTCACAGAGCGAGACTGACACACACACGTGCACATGCACACACAAGCACACATTCACGTGCACACACATGCACGCACATATTTTTATGAAATTATAATTAATAGGCGGTCACAGCTGTCAGCAACATTCCCTCCTCATCTTGATGTAATATTACTAAAGCGTGCTCAGGCTTAGCTTCCTGTGTGGTCACGGTGAGCCTCAAAGAGGTGGTTAGTCTGACCTTCAGCACAACAGACACAGCCACACACTGAAATGATATTACTTATCACATGCACTCCACACAATACCACTCCCAGTGGATGCTTCAGTATTCATGAGGCTGTTATGTGGTAATGAAGTCAGAGCATGCCAATGTGTGTCTGATGAGTGCATGCATGTACTGTGCCTTAAAGTATTCAGACCCTTGGATTTCTTCACATTTTGTGTTAAAGTGGGATTCAAATGGATTTAAAGAAAGATGTTGGGACAAATAACAAATTATTCAATAAAATATAATCATTGCATAAGTATTCAGACCCTTTGTTTAGTCAAGCCTAAATTATACTGAACAAAAATATTAAATATCAACGCAACATGCAAAGTGTTGGTCCCATGTTTAATGAGTTGAAATGAAAGAACCCAGAAATGTCCCATACGCAAAAACAATGTTCTCTCAAATGTTGTCCACATCCCTGTTATTGAGCATTTCTCCTTTGCCAAGATAATCCATCCACCTGACAGGTGTGGCATATCAAGAAGCTGATTAAACAGCATGATCATTACACAGCCCCAGCTGTGCTGGGGACAATAAAAGGCCACTCCAAAATGTACAATTTTGTCACACAACACAATGCCACAGATGTCTCAAGTTGAGGGATGCTGACTGCAGGAATGTCCACCAGAGATGTTGCCAGGGAATTGAATGTTCATTTATCTACCATAAGCCACCTCAAATGGCGTTTTAGATAATTTGGCAGTACATCGAACCGGCCTCACAACCGCAGAAGACATGTAACCATGCCAGACCAGGACCTCCACATCCGACTTCTTCACCTGCAGGATCGTCCGAGGGGGGGATGTTGGGGGTGCTGAGGAGTATTTCTGTATGTAACAAAACCCTTTTATGGGAGAAAACAAATTCTGATTAGCTGGCCTGTGTCCCCCAGTGGGTGGGCCTGGCTCCCAAGTAGGTCTATGCCCTCTCAGGCCCACCCATGGCTGCACCCTTGCCCAGTCATATGAAATGTATTTCAATTGACTGATTTCCTTATATGAACTGTAATTTATTGAAGTTGTTGCATGTTTCATTTATATATTTTTGTTCAGTATAGTTCAGTGGTAATTTTTAAAATATATTTTTTTAAATCACACAATAAGTTACATGGACTCACTCTGTGAAATAATAGGGGTTGACATGATTTTTGAATGACTAACCGTTCCTCTGTCCTCCCTACATACAACATCTGTAAGGTCCCTCAGTCAAGTATTGAATTTCAAGCACAGATTCAACTACAAAGACCAGGGAGTTTTTTGAAAGCTTCATAAAGAAGGGCAGCGATTAGTAGATGGCTAACAAAAACAAATCAGACATTAAATATCTCTTTAAGCATGATGAAGTTAAGATTATGCTGTGTATTTTATATTAAACCACACAGGCACAAAGATACAGTCGTCCTTCTGAACTGAGCTGCAGGACAGAAATGAAACTGCTCAGCGATGTTACCGTGATGATTGGTGATTTTAAAACAGCTACAGAGTTCAATGTCTGTAATCGTAGAAAACTGAGGATGGATCAACAACATTGTAGAGACTCTACAATAAACTTAAATGAAAGAGTGAAAAGAAGAATACAAATATTCCAAAACATGCATCTTGTATGAAACAAGACACTAAAGTAATTGTGCAAAAAACACAGCAAAGGAATAACCTTTATGCCCTAAATGCAAAGCCTTATGTTTGGAGCAAATCCAACACAACGGTGTAACTGCATCCTTATTTTCAAGCATGGTGGTGACTGCATCATGGTACAGTATGGGTATGCTTGACATCAGCAAATACTGGGGTTTTTAGGACAAAAAGAAATGGGATGGAGCTAAGCACAAGCAAAATCCTAGAAGAAAACCTGCTTCAGCCTGCTTTACAATAGAAACTGGGAGAGGAATTCTCCTTTCAGCAAGACAATAACCTATAACACAAGGCCAAATCTACACTCGAGTTGCTTACCAAGAAGACAGTGAATGTTCCTGAGTGGCAAAGTTACAGTTTTGACTTAAATCGGTTCAAAAATCTATGGCAACACTTGACAATTGCTGTCTAGCCATGATCCTCAACAGCTTGAAGAATTTAGAAAAGATTAATGGGTAAATACATTTACATTTACATTTAAGTCATTTAGCAGACGCTCTTATCCAGAGCGACTTACAAATTTTGCACAATCCAGGTGTGCAAAGCTCTTATAGACTTACCCAAGAAGACTCACAGCTGTAATCAATGCCAAATGTGTTTCTAACATGTATTGACTGAAAGAGCTGAATACTTATACAACGACTATATTTTAGTTATTTTATTTCTATTGATCTTTCAAAAAAAATTCTTCCACATTACACTGTTTTGTGTAGATTGTTGACAAAAAAAGAACCATTAAATATATTTGATTCCCACTTTGTAACACAATAAAATGAGAAGAAATCCAAGGGGTCTGAATACTTTTGCAAGGCACTGTATGTGGTGATGGTACATGTACAGTATATACTGTATGTAGGCTGGCATATATGTGTGTATATGAGTGGATGCACGCATGTGTGAATACAGACTTGCATTTAAATGTGTGTGTGAGTATGTGTGCATGTGTGAATTAGTGATGAGGGGGGAAAAAATTGATACAGTTACATATCGGATATTATTTTGGACGATATATATCGTATTATTGTGACAATATCGCAATATTATTTTTGCACTAGTTGGCTCTACCTGCACCAAAACTCCAATATTTTTCTTGTTCTCCATCTTCTTTTTAAATAGTGAGCCAATTTGTTTTCAGCACTTTTTTTTCATAACTGATCAAAACTAGTTTTGTTCATGCTTGTCCCTCTGCAGCAGACATATGGTGAGAAATATGTTTGGAGCATCCAATCGCAATAAAATCACAGTATCGAATTGAAATACATATAGAATCGTGAGAATCGCAAAACATGTCATATCGTCACCTAAGTATCGTGATGTCCCTGGTAATTCCCAGCCCTAGCGTGTTCATGGGTGTGTGTAGGCTATGGCTTACATGTGTGTGTGTGTGTGTATGCGTGCATGTGTCCATGCGATCATGTAAGCTTGTATTTAAACGTGTGTTGTATTAGAGTTGTCCATGTGTTGTAAGAAGGTTGTCCATGTGTTGTATTAGGGTTGTCCATATGTTGTATTAGGGTTGTCCATGTGTTGTATTAGGGTTGTCCATGTGTTGTAAGAAGGTTGTCCATGTGTTGTATTAGGGTTGTCCATGTGTTGTATTAGGGTTGTCCATGTGTTGTATTAGGGTTGTCCATGTGTTGTAAGAAGGTTGTCCATGTGTTGTATTATGGTTGTCCATGTGTTGTATTAATTTTGTCCATGTGTTGTATTAATGTTGTCCATGTGTTGTAATGTTGTCCATGTGTTGTATTAATGTTGTCCATGTGTTGTATTAATGTTGTCCATGTGTTGTAAGAAGGTTGTCCATGTGTTGTATTAGGGTTGTCCATGTGTTGCATTAGGGTTGTCCATGTGTTGTATTAATGTTGTCCATGTGTTGTATTAATGTTGTCCATGTGTTGTAAGAAGGTTGTCCATGTGTTGTATTAGGGTTGTCCATGTGTTGTATTAATGTTGTCCATGTGTTGTATTAATGTTGTCCATGTGTTGTATTAATGTTGTCCATGTGTTGTATTAATGTTGTCTATGTGTGGTCAGTGTTTATTTTTTGGGATGCCCGGGGCAGTGGCAGCTGCTGCCTGGTCTGTGGATTATGCTGTGTGGTATGGAGAGAGAATCAGAAGAATCTGGGTTGATAATTTAATCTACCCCCAACCCTGTCTGTCGGATGCTACTGGTGCCAGGTTAGTTGACCCACCTCCGTCCGTCAGTCTGCTCTAATCATTTCCATTCACTATTACACTGAACGTGTCCGAATTGGCACACTATTCCTTATGTAGTGCACTATGTTTGACCACAGTCTGACTGCAACAGGCTCCTCCGCTCCTCAGATAGATGTCAGATTGATTGACAAATTGCTTAAAATGACCACCAACAGATGTGAGTCATAACGTTGTTATGGACAATTATTATTACTAGAAATTATTATTACTAGAAATTATAATAATAACAATACAAAAACGGTGGATGCACTCTCAAACCCATTAACATGGCACTGATCTGGAGGGGGTCAAATTCTCCCTCTACATCAGAGGTCTCTGCAGCATGCTAGCTTGCAGGCAGCTCACTCTCGGCTGGTTGCTACCCCTTGTTGCTAAGCTGAGAGCAACACTTCTGTGCTGTTTGGGATTCTGCCTGTTCTCAGTGAGCGCCAGCGACAGTGTACAGCACTTCGCTGCCATTTTGAAGCTCGCTGACTATAATAATGTTTTGTCATCCATAGTCAATGACATATGAGATACAGGATTCTATGATTCTATGGTTGTGTTCTGATCATAGAACATGGGCTGTTTCTCTGTGATGATGAGGATTACGAGTGAGTGTTTCGTGACATGATGGCCTTATTTTGGCAGCTTTTTTGGCACTACACAGTGTGACCTTTGACCGTTGAGTGTGTTGGTGTGTCACTCGGGGGCAGAGGGCCAGCTGATCCCTTGCAGGCCATCCCTGCCTAAGCACCACCAGACACAGTACCGCCCATATAAACACAACAACACCGTCCGCTCAAAAAAGCACCAAAAACAAATTATGATTCATTTGTTGCTTTAAAAAAAGACCATTTGAATCATTAAGCTGAACCTGCGAGCCATGGGGAGATGGGGAGGGAAGCAGAGGGAGCCAGTTGGTCGGTAGGGGAAGAACACTGTACATGTGGGACTAAGGGGTTGTCACACACGGATCATCTTTGATCTACTGTTAAAACAACCAGTGCAGATGACAGAGCCACTTCTGACCCTGGCCAAGATGGAGAGAGGATGGAGAGCAGGCGGAGGCCGGTCCCAGGTGGCGCCCCTGTGGCAGTACAAACAGCCCAGCAGCTCCCCTCCCCTCTTTCCCCTCCAGTCATCATGGCCCACAGGGCTCAGCAGGTCTTTATTCCTCGACTCCGAAAACACCCACACACAGCTCCATTCACTGCCTGCCCTGCCCGCGTTCACGTTGGCTGGCAAAGCGCGAAGGTGTTGAAAGTGATGAAGAATTACAGTAAAGTAGGAAAACGATAAGGCAACAAAAACTGTGGCTAAAAACTAATGCACAATTATGAATACATTCATGAGCACGTTTGTCCATATGCTGGTGTATTTCCTGCCAAATGAAACGGCGGTGGGAAAAAAGGGTCCTTTGTTTCAAACGTTTGTATCACTTTGGGGATTGCCAAGCCAATCTGCCTCCTGTTGAGGGCCCAGATTTTCTCGTCTCTTCTTCTCCTGCAGAACACCTCAGGTTGGATCACGACACACAGGCCTCATGGAGGACTGTGTCTCAGCACAGATCAGAGCAGATCAGAGTCAGAGCAACCGTCATTTGGGCATGCACATATGATGCAAACGCTGATCAGAGCACAGACAGACAACAAGAGGCTTTGAAGTTGTAACCTTTCAGCATAGAGGCCTCTGATCCGATGGTAAGGACTGGCCTTTGTTCAGAAGCCTTCAGTCAGACCATGGAAAACAACATAAGAGCACCACACAGCATCGTAGCACTAGATACTGTTAAGTACTGTAGCCAGAAAATATAAATATTCTAAAGTATAATATTGATTATACTCAAATGTAAATCAAGATTTGAATATACAGTACAAGAAGGTTAAGATAAACTATATAATTCCCTTACTATGCTAACATTGGCTTAATGAAAATCCTCTGCATGTCAAAGAATCTCCCATGAAGCAACTCTGTTGTAATTCCAGGACTCCAGCAGCTCATCACTAGTACCCTCTGAGGACGCTTAGACAAGAGGAATAGATGGAGGTCTTTATATCTGCACAACACAGAGGAGGGTCATGATCTGAACATCAAGAATAACAATCATTTGGAGTATTCAACTGCAGTAAAAACATAATAAGGATCTGTTATAACAGACATGAAAATATGCTGAATACTATACTCACCATGGCCATAATAGCTAGGATGAGTTTTCAAAATGACCAAATTTCTAACAGCTTTTCGTCTCCTGGGCACAAGAGAGAGCAATCTGGCGTTGTGGTGTCATTGGCTTCATTTTGATAATGCTTGGATTTGGCTGATTACATCATTGGAATTTTAAAATGGGGAACATTAATCCACAGCGGCCCATATTGGGTTTTCTAAACTGGCTGATCATGATCTGCAGCCTCTCCAGCAGCCTATTCACAGCAAGGCTCTGGGGCTCGGCTGCTTGGAAGACCTCTCTGTGTTACACAAGTGGTACACCAGGTAACACAGGAGAGGAGAGGGAAGCAGCACCACAACTAGAACCAGAATGGCTCCTCACTCCTCCACTAGCTGCCTCTACCTCAAACAGTATCCTTGGTAGTAGGACCTATAGTATTTGATTCTATCCTTCAAATACATCTGAAGTAAATCCTCATTCATGTTTGTAAAATAAAATAAAATGTATGAAATGTGTAACTTACACATGTGTACTACATGTCCTCCATATCTATGCGATATCAAAAAATCATTCGCTGAAAAAAGTCCTTTGCCTGTCTTGCTGCCTGTCTGCGCCTCAACATTGCAGTCTCTCTCCGTAATTAGCCGAGCAGCAGAGCTAATGTACAGCTCTGGTTGAGACTGCACCATGGCAACACTGTCTCCTCCCCTCCTCTACCCTCCTCTCCTCAAGGTCCTCTGCCCCAGGGACAGACAGAGACACAGCTGAAGACATCTTATGGCTTCATGTGTAGGAAGGCAGTGCTCAACATTACTGCCTTACTTATTTTAACACAGGGATATGTACTAGGATATTATGTAATTCAGTTCAACTACAAATTAGGGCCATCTCCAAGATACTGTGGCTAAGATTAGTGCATAGACATCACGCAGATGCCCTCAGTGAATCTTTCATTTTGTAAAAGGCTGGCAAGAGTGAAACTGAGACCCATGAATGATCAGGCCATTCAAATGATCGTTGATCATCTATGCGATTCATTGACACAAATATCCCTGCACATTCAGTGACCAACTCTAGGAGCCTGAGCTCTGTGACATTACCATGGGCCAATAAACAGACTGAGACGACTGAGATCAGGCAACGAATCCCAGGTCCAAGCCCATCCAGCCGTGGCTTTCCTGCTCCAAATATACATTTAGAGAGCCCCACTGGGGCATCTGCTATTACAAAGGCTTAATGGGAGTTCAAGTCGCTTTTCCTATTTCCTGAAGCAGCCCTTCTGAAAATCACAATGACTAATATCACATAATAAACTGCTTTTCTTCTTTTGAAACACTGCTTCTTTAAGAATCACAGCCCTTTCTTCACTTGTAATGAGTTTTGGGGGACTCAGGTTTCAAAAGGACAGTATCAGCCTGAGGTTAAATAACCATAGTTATCCCTAAATAACAGACAACAGGCCTATACTGTATTTGCTAGTGGTGGGGACCAATATCGATCATTTGATTTGATATGTTTGATATCGAGATGAGCGAGGCATATCGCGATATTGGTTTATTCTTCCTGTTAAACTACACTACTATGTAAAAAAAACATACATGACTGTTCCTGCATGCACAAAACCCTCTCAGAGACTTTTACATAGGCTCTCAACTTAGCTTACTTAAAGGAAAACTCCACCCCAAAACTATCTTTCAGTATTTGTATTTTGAAAGTTACATATATTGAAAACTTAGGTGTTGAAAACAAAACATTTTGTGACTATGTCAACAATGGACTAATGAAACAAATACCAAACTATGGTTTTTGGGTGGAATTTTTCCATTAAAGGAAAAATGGGCTTAATTGACACAATATCACACTTTTTTCTACTTACCCAGAGACAGATTAACTCATGGATACCATTTTTATGTCTCTGCGGAACAGCATGCTAGCTGTTCCGGAGACACCTGAAACCCCACCTCTTTAAGGAATACCTAGGATAGGCTAAGTAATCCCTCTCACCCCCCCCTAAGTTTTAGATGCACTATTGTTAAGTGACTGTCCCACTGGATGTCATAAGGTGAATGCACCAATTTGTAAGTCGCTCTGGATAAGAGCGTCTGCTAAATGACTTAAATGTAAATGTAAAATGTTCCTTTAGACTTCCAGTCTAACACATTCAAACTGCACGCAGACACATAAAAATGGTATCTATGAGGATGCTAAATTGCCAAAATGTCGAACTATCCCTTTAATTACCTGCTCATGGTAAGGTAATTAATTATTCGGACTGGTTGGGTAGGTTTTAGGCTGCCAGAATATACACACCCGGTCTAATTGGCAACCAGTGAACATTCACACAGTTGCAATGTTTTCAAAGTTTAATGAATTCCTACTGTATGTCAAGTGCATACTTGTGGTGTTTCCAGGTGGTAGTTGTGTGTTGCTCATAAAGTTGGGTAGGTTGTTTCCAGAGGCAATTTGGAACTAGGTAGAAAGTGTTGCAACTTAGAACAGGCCATTTTTAAGTGCTGCACGTTTCAGCACGTGGCAGTTCCGTTCTGTGAGCTTGTGTGACCCTACAACTTCACGGCTGAGCCGTTGTTGCTCCTAGACGTTTTCACTTCACAATAACAGCACTTACAGTTGACCGGGGCAGCTCTAGCAGGGCACAAATTTGACGAACTGACCTGTTGGAAAGGTGGCATCCTATGACGGTGCCACGTTGTAAGTCACTGAGCTCTTCAGTAATGCCATTCTACTCCCAATGTTTGTCTATGGAGATTCATGGTTGTGTGCTCGATTTTATACACCTGCCAGCAATGAGTGTGGCTGAAATAGCCAAATCCATGAATTTTAAGAGGTATCCCCATACTATTGTATATATAGTGTATATGTAGTTTCTCCTAAGAATAGCTCTTCAGACTAACTCTATACAGTAAATGGGCCTCAAATACTCACTACGATTTCAAATAATTCATCGATCGCACCTCAACTATAGCCAAGGTTGAGGAATGGCATTAGACTATGTTTTTTTTAATTGTTTTTTAAATCTTGGACATTAAGGTTCCTAACATTACTTCAATGGCCAGAAGATGGCTGCTGTGCTGTTAGTATAAAGATGTCATGGTAATGCTACACTGAGTAAGGTTGCCAACCGCCAACGTTCTAATGCTTATAAATCAAGCGCAACCCAAATACTATCGGGCGCCTTGAATCGGCCGCCAGTCATAAAACAATAACACAATAGCACAGAGTAGCAGAGGTGCTACACTGATGCATAAAGACAATTACATCAGTGTCCAATGAAGTTCTTATTGCTCTGCTGTGTATGGCCCGCTGAGCCCTGCCAGCTCCAACGTTGGGCTGCTGCCCGCTGACCATGTACTACTTAGAAACTTTGATAACGTAATATGGTAATCCACCATGTAATCTGGACAGGCCCCGCTTGTGCTAAAGCTTAAATACAGTACTACAGTACAGTCAGGGGACGGAGAGATGCAGAGATGACACCAGACGCTGGTTATCAAATATAATGTATGTTCAGCAGAATAAAAAAATGGAGATAAAATATATTCGTATACAGTATTTCTCATGCTCTGTAGTCTGAAGACATTGGGCAAGGCAGTGTCTTAGGGGTCTTACTGAACACAGTGAAATACTCTGTGTAATACTACAGTGTACAAGGCACTAACACAAATCCAGGGGAGGAAAGGAAATATGAGTTTGAGAGCTGCAATCATACAGTGTAGACAAGACACTGACGGCCACCATCCTCTCCTCAAATATGGCATATTCACAGACACCCTAGATGCACAGAGGGAGAGACAGAGGGAGAGGAAATGTCATAAATCCAGAAAAAGCTATGTCAAGGCTGGTGTACCCCATCTACAGTGCAATGAGAAGTAGGACATTAAGAATGGATTGTTTATATTGTTTGGAACCAGGAACAGTCGAGTTGTGCTCTCGCCATCTGTTTTATCTCGTTCCCCGTCTCTTTCTCTAGGCTGGGGATATCGGTCTCCATTTCCCAGAGAGAGGGAGGGAGGGGGGGTACTTTTTTAAGCACATTAAGCTCAATGGGTAGACACAGTATACTGTATATCCACTGGGCAATCCACTGGGCAATGACTGATAATGAACCAGGGGCCTGTTAAAGGATGATCTGTGGTCTGTGCTCTAGCATAGACATACTGTATGTTTGGATAACATCAGTCACCCTCTCACTCATCTTGTCTTTTCACTGGGGAGAGAGGGAGGAGGGATGAAGGGAGAGCGCAGTGTCAGGCAAACATATGCTTCTGTATGTGACTATGGTGCTTGTACTGTGTTGATCCCATTCGGAGTGGTTTTTCAGAGGCATAGTGACTAAGACCAATCGAAACAGCAATGAAAAACACAGACACTACTGGAATTGCGGTGAAAACATTAATAATTTAAACCAATTGCTCTATGTTAAACAGATGTGCAATCAACAGCAGGTTCAAAAAGACCTTCCACAGTTTAATTGTTATATTTGTCAAAAGGAATCCACATATTTCAACTATGGATCAACCTTCATCATTTAGTTTAATGCATTCAATTTGTTCAAGGCCTCATTTCGATGGCGGAAAAAAACAACGTATTCAGTGCGACTTCAAAGATAAAAGACGTGATTGTTTTGAAGGCGTAGCGGCTGTATATTAATGAAGCAGCACCTCGTGCACATCCTCTTAAAATGGCAGAGAAAAGCTGTGCTAATTATACTGACGCACAGAGCTGAAGCAGCCTGCTGAAACATACCCACACCATGTAGCTAGTTGATTGGAGCTTTTGATCCGGACAATGCATGAGAAAGACAGAAGGCAGAGGAAGAGATGAGAGGATGATATAAAAAAACGGTAAAAAAAAAAATGGAGGCCAGCAGACCAAATGGCTAAAGGGCTGCTTGGATAATGCATTAGCGAGATCAGATGGCACTCAGTGCAACTACGCTACACATGGGAAGAGATGCACTGACTGCATCGCCAAATGTTCTCCTCACAAGACACAACTCTCCAGAAAATGGGAAAAGACATCTAAGTCTGGTATTTCAGCTCTTCCCGCTTTAGGATTTAGTCTTCATTCTGCTTCTCAGTATTAATCTGAAAAATCAACACGTTTTGAGACAACAGCTTCACAATACTGCATGAATAACAGCATCCAGTCAACACCTTACTGTAAAGAATATTCCAGATCTGCAGGCCGTTGTCTACACCGCTACAGTATACAATACATGCATCCACTGGAGCCAGAGCTGCGTTTCTAAAATTACGAGCAGTGGAACAATAGCCCGAGCGCTGTTGAAAGCGCCCACGGACACCCACAAAAAAGGAGAGGAGTCAGAAGGCTTGGGGATAGGCCCAGTCTTCAGCGTTATCGATGTGATGCATGCAGTCCCGTGGCAGTGTGTGGGTGTTCTAGTACGCTCTGGCCAGGAGTTAGTGCTGCGATCTGAAGCATACCCAGCCAAGAGCAATAGAGGAATAGAACCCAGATAAGGCAACAGGAGATGACTGTTGAAGCTAGAAGTACCATACATAAATCACACAGCACTGTTTTCTGTACATATTATTCATTATAAATTATAGCAGTAGGGGGGCGAGACCATGTGACCGTGTCCCCCCATCATCAACCAATGAAAGGCCTCTTCCTCCTCCCTTATCTTCCTGACAGAACAAGGGAACGATGGTCCCATCGTTGAATCAGGAGTACAGCCCTGCACAGCACATTTGCGTTTCTAGGCCAGCCACTACCTTGATCAGCAAAACCCCCTAAATAAAACAAAGCAGGCAAGCAAACAAACAGCCCTCCCCTCCCCTCTCTCCTCTCCTCCCTGGCTGGCTGGGAGAGGCAGAGGGTTGGGCCCAGGCAGGGGCTCTGACAAACATCATTCGGATCACATGGCCTGGCCTCACCATAGATGGCAGAAAGCAGGCAAGCCGTTATACACACATCATGTACATGCAGTACAAACAGCCCACACCAACACACATTTCATTCAATTCTGCAGTATAAGTTTTTTATAAACATATACTGCAGATTTGGTTGCATCTGAGAAGCATATTTGTATTATATGTTGAGTCGAATATTTACAGTAAGCCTAACTTGAAACAAAGCAGGTCCAACTCTCTGTGAATGAAGTACTGCAAGTCCATGGGAGCTGCAGCAGCTTTTAAAGGAGGTGTGGGAGGTGAGGTTAGGATCTAGTCCAGGGTCATTGTTAGACCAACACACCTGACTGTTCAAGGAAGGTCTACTACTTTTCTAATAGCTGTCAAATGATCCCCGTCATTCTGACGTCCACGTCTGGGCCGGCCTCTTCTCAAGCACATAATCCTTGCCCCCTCTAATGGTGTAGAAAAAGTTTACTTTTGTAAAAGTGCACATAAATATTGCAGCACACCTTGTCCCCTCTGTTTCACAGTGCATTTGCAGTGATTCACCGTGCTGCTCTCCTCCCTTGAATCTTTATGAGTCCGGTACATTTAGTTTTAGGCAAAGGTCTGTTTGAGATGGATGGATGGATGGCTGGCTGGCAGATTACTCCATAATCTTATTAGCGATGACAGAGGTCGACCAATTATGATTTTTCAACGCCGATACCGATTATTGGGGGACAAAAAAGCTGATACCAATTAATCGGCCGATTTTTGCAATTTATTTGTAATAATGACAATTACAACAATACTGAATGAACACTTATTTTAACTTAATACAACACATCAATAAAATCATTTTAGCCTCAAATAAATAATGAAACATGTTCAATTTGGTTTAAATAATGCAAAAACAAAGTGTTGGAGAAGAAAGTAAAAGTGCAATATGTGTGCCATGTAAGAAAGCTAACGTTTATGTTCCTTGCTCAGAACATGAGAACATATGAAAGCTGGTGGTTCCTTTTAACATGAGTCTTCAATATTCCCAGGTAAGAAGTTCTAGGTTATAGTTATTATAGAAATATTTCCCTCTATACCATTTGTATTTCATTGACCTTTGACTATTGGATGTTCTTATAGGCACGTTAGTATTGCCAGTGTAACAGTATAGCTTCCGTCCCTCTCCTCGCTCCTACCTGGGCTCGAACCAGGAACACATCGACAACAGCCACCCTCGAAGCAGCGTTACCCATGCAGAGCAAGGGGAACAACCACTCCAAGTCTCAAAGCGAGTGATGTTTGAAACGCTATTAGCGCGCACCCCGCAAACTAGCTAGCCATTTCACTTCGGTTACACCAGCCTCATCTCGGGAGTTGATAGGCTTGAAGTCATAAACAGCGCAATGCTTGACGCACAACGAAGAGCTGCTGGCAAAACGCACGAAAGTGCTGTTTGAATGAAAGCTTACGAGCCTGCTGCTGCCTACCACCGCTCAGTCAGATAATTGTCCAATTGTATGCTCAGTCAGATTATATGCAACGCAGGACACGCTAGATAAACTAGTAATATCATCAACCATGTGTAGTTAACTAGTGATTATGATTGATTGATTGATTTTTATAAGATAAGTTTAATGCTAGCTAGCAACTTACCTTGGCTTACTGCATTCGCGTAACAGGCAGTCTCCTTGTGGAGTGCAACGAGAGGCAGGTGGTTATAGCATTGGACTAGTTAATTGTAAGGTTGCAAGATTGGATCCCCCGAGCTGACAATGTGAAAATCTGTCGTTTTGCCCCTGAACGAGGCAGTTAATAAACCGTTCCTAGGCAGTCATTGAAAATGAGAATGTGTTCTTAACTAACTTGCCAAGTTAAAGATTAAATAAAGGTGTAAAATAATAATAATAATAATAATAATAATTGTAAAAATCGGTTTCCGATTGTTATGAAAACTTGAAATAGGTCCTAATTAATCGGCCGACCTCTATTATGGAGTAACTGTGTTGCACTGGAACCACGTCAGCTAGCTGGACGACTCTCCTCCCACGGGGCAGGGCACTGCTGGCTAGCCTGGTATGGAGGTTATACAATACCAAAGTTTGCGGACCGAGTAGGATCCCACAATTAGCTCCAGTATCTATTTCATGCCTCCTACATATCTGGATCCACACTGTGTCCCTCCTGAATACACTGTACTGGATATTAGGGTCAAATGTATCCATTTTGTTTACCCAAATACAGCTTTATGTGCACACGGCAGCAAAGACAAAACAGACTGACCTACTCTCTTGTTTTATCACACCAAAATGCTCAAGGCTGAGATCCCACGAGTCTCATGTACTGTATAAAGTAGCACAATGTAGCAATTGCATTTTGCAAAAGCTATGATTAACACAAAAATGTGTAGGAATTCAGAGTATCAAACCAAAGTATCAAAGTATCAAACCAAGCACAGAACCTCCCACACTGTCTGACACCAAGCTGACTCTGGATATCCTGTTCTGTAACCCCCGAGCATCCGTCCAGCACTCAGCCCCAGTGATTAGTCAGAAACAGGCACACATCCCCCCCTCCCCCCTTTTTTCTACAGACACACTGCATTTAGAATGACATCATTCTCTGAATGCCAAGCTGTCTGGCCTTTAAGAGTCACCAGAGATAATAGGGTGGCTGGAGTGGGGGAGGTTTGGCCCCCCTGGGATCCACCCCAACCCCATCTTTGTCTGTGGCGGCCTGTGATCAACATTCTCTAAAAAGGTGAGGCAGCACCCCACCAATCAACTCCGCTACACTCACTGATAGACAGGCCTCACCACCAGGAGGCCAGCTGCTCCTGTGTCTTACCTCTCTCTGTACCACTCCAGATGTACTGTTTGAAAGCTATGCATTATTACTGGCTGTACATGTCAACCCTGGGACATCTCAGGCCAGACAAACAGTGAAAACCAACCAACTAACCCCCCCTCCTCCTATGCTCCCTTCTCCTATCATCTCCCTTCCATCCATCCTATCCCATCATCTTCTCTCAGAGGCCCCAGTGACAGCACGATACACTGGATATCTGCTGACATATGTTATATAGATTGGACATACAGTATCTTCCCCATCAGAGAGAGGAATATTAGCCAATGACAACGCTGACATGTAACGTTACATCCAATATATATGCAAATAGGCTCTTCCACATTGATAAGACACTTAAAAGACAACCATGAATGAATAATCTGTAAAAATGGCCAGGGTGTATGGATGGACCTCAGAATACATGTCATGAGAAGGCCATACATCTTGTCCTTCTTGCATGTTCCTGTAATAAGGACACTAACGCTCCAGTCCCAGTGTAGTGTAGCCATAGCCTATCATGCCAACATCCCCTCGTCCTTGCTCCCCATTTTGAGATCAGCTCAGAGATAAATCCGTCTTGATCTGATGAGAATATTCCTGCGTTCTGATGGAGGCTGTCTAAATCACAACAGGGGTCTGAGCTCAAGACATCTAGGTAAAACGCCTTTGTAATATAATAATAATATAATAATATATGCCATTTAGCAGACGCTTTTGTCCAAAGCGACTTACAGTCATGTGTGCATACATTCTACGTATGGGTGGTTCCGGGAATCGAACCCACTACCCTGGCGTTACAAGCGCCATGCTCTACCAACTGAGCTACAGAAGGACCACTTTGTAAGTCATCTCCTGTAATACTCCTTGGGCTGGACCCTTTTAGAGGCCTGGAAAATTACATCAAAATGGACAAAGTCTCATCACATTGACACAAAAATGCACAAAGAAAATGTATATATTTGCTGTATGCACAGAGATTCCACATACTGTACTAACCTTGAAGAAATGTGGCATGATGCAAACACACCAGATATGTGGATATAACTATCAAAGAAAACCTTGGACTAAAAGTCTGTTAATAAGTGTTTATTTACTATTCAACTATTGTAGAAACATCCAGTGGTTGGATCGTCGAAAATGGAGACATTGGAGAGCGAGCCAAAGTTTCAGTGAGCAGGAATAACAACCGTGACCACCCAGCGAGAGAGAGGCCAAGAGACATTTCTGATCCAAACCTGAGGCTCTCGACCAGAAGCCACCTATGGGAGTGTTCATGATGTAAGCCCACACTCAACGCTCATGCATGATGATGTATGTCCACAGAGCACCAATGATCTGGTAAACAATAGACCTACGACGGAGCATGGGGGACTGTGAGGGCATTTTGGAAAATGTTTAATATCTCGCTCATAATAAATAAAGTAAAATCCAATTAATATTTCAAGCTAATCATAGGCACAGAGCTGGAGAGCACACACAGACAGATTGGAGCCTGAGGGGGAGGGAGAGCTCTGAGTGAAGAAGCCTCCCATTAGGCCAGGGTCTCCTCATCTCTCAAATGGAAATTCAACTGCTCATGTTTAAAGGAAATGCTCCTTTTAATCCCAACTGGCTTCATGTACATCCATCCATCCATAATTAACTTAACCAACCCCCTGACAATAGCCATTGACTGTAATCTTGCTTTCAAGGAGATATGGTGGGGAGGGAGGAGAACAAAGACGTGCGGTTAAATGGAAGGTAACATAGTATACTTTGGTTAGTTTGGAACAATTTCTTAGCCATTTTAGGAACTTTTTATGGAACGCTTCTTGCTATCAAAATCCTTTGAAAAAACCCAGATATGAAAAGATGTTAACCAACTGTAATCATGTATTATTTTGAGAGATTATGTCGGATGACTACTAATAACAGTTTCAGTTTCCCAAAAATCTTCCAAAAGATGCATGTATCAGAAAGATCAGTGGTTGTGTGACTGTGTATAATATGAGCATTACACATGTCCATGCCTGGCCTGGCGTCTTGTGAGGGCTGCGAATGGTTGTGGGGGAGGGGGGAAATTCCCACCCATGGATGTGCAGTGGGGACTGAAGGGAACAGAGATGCTCCAACGTCCACACATGGCTGTGCTTTGCCCACAGCAAGCAGAGGTGGATGGTGCTGTGTTGATGCTGTACTGGAGACTGAGAGGGTTCAAACCTGACCCTGTAGAGGGCCTTTTAGGAGGCTGAGGGACAGATGCTTGTCCACAGAGCCATGGGGCTCCCTCTCTCGCTCTCTCTCTGAGCATCCCCTCTCAGCACCACCAACTGCCTCCTCTTATATAATCCCCTCCCCCTCTCCAGGCCGGCTGTCTTTATTGGTTTAGTGCTCTCTTTTTCTACATTAGCGTTTTCACCTCTCTTTCCTGTCATCACTAATTCTTTCTCTGTATGTCCGGTGATGCTGTGGTTACAACAACATGGTTACATTGCAGATTATCACTGTTTGGATTTGTATGCTGTATTTTACACACGTTGAAACGTCTCTCTGTACACCCAGACTTTCTCCTAATAAAGACCAGTGATAATGTGCAAATGCAATATATTAGGCATTAAACCATCCCAAAGATCCTCTGACAGGATGACAGAAGAGTAGCAGGACCAATCATTTTAGCTCCATTGATTTCATCTATCAAAGGCTGTGGCTAAGTTGTGATGATGCACGCTCTAAATAACCCACCCCCTTCGCATGAATTGACAAGCCACTACATAAATGAATGAGCAGCTGAAAAACATTTCACGAGATATTGGCTCCAATTCATTTGCAATCTAGACATTACATTTACGCTGGGAATGAGCAGTTGGCAGGAGGATATTTGTACTGATGGTAAATAAATAATCGACACGAAAATGCTTACGTAATCAAAACTGCCGTGAGGTTTTAAACGTGAGAAATGAAATCTGCCTGATTGGCTTGGGCACAGCTGACGGTGGATATGGACTGGTTAGAAAATATACAATAGATTATTATTACAGCACAACGTCAAGGAAGCAAATCGTAGGCTACACGATTATGCTTCCTTTACTAATGAAACCTCTTCCTCCCTGGTTCTTGTAGGGAGGCCAAATAGTAATATCAGTTAGGTTGCTGTTCATCTGTGCTCAGTAGAATTTCTCCAACATTGCCAATGAGATTTCAGCCTCCATTTTACCCCCACTCTGTCTCTCTCTCCTGCCGTTTTATGCTCTCTGCTCAAATAAATTCACACACATACACAGTAGCTTCGAACACCGTGTATATTATGGGACTAAACAGACACACACACACCCATTTCATACACACACAGTGGCCCTTCCCCCAACCCCAGCTCACTCTCATGCATGAGCGCGCACACACACACACACACACACACACACACACACACACACACACACACACACACACACACACACACACACACACACACACACACACACACACACACACACACACACACACACACACACACACACACACTGCCTAATTACAGATTGTGTTCCTAGCTTTAGTCAAAAGAGAAATGTCAAGATTGAGACAAGACTATAAAGGAAATGGTAAATGGAGAATATAAAACATGTGCTGGTTTAAATGGTCCTAGTTACAGTATCATATATGCCCAGTAGGATGGAGGCTACTTCCCTTTCATCAGTCAGCTTGGTCCAACCCCTCCATCTCACCCAACCCTCCATCGCAGAGCAATGTACATCTTTTAAGGAATAACCAGCCACATACAGAAATAAGCCATCTAATGGAGTCTGTCTTTCTCCTCATTCTCCCCCTCCTCTCCTCCTAATCTCATCTTCTCTCTCTCTACAGGAAATCTGCCAGATGAGAGACAACCCTTTCATTAGTTCATCTGTGAGAAACATGCTTCATATATGTCAGGCAAAATGTATTTTTGTTAAGGGCCGATGGAGGAGAAACATGTGTCTGCATTGCAGCGTAATGAGCCGGCTTTAGCATAATTTAGCCTTCAATGAATATTGCTCGATCCCCGCTACACTCTCTGTGGCTGTTGAATGAAAACGAATGCAGGGCTGTTTTAGTCTGTTAACATAGGCCTTTGGTGAAAAGCAACAAATAAGCAATACTTATTCCCATCTGATCTTAAGGCATGCCATTTTTATGTTGAAGTGAATATAGAACACTAGGCCTGCTCTGCATGGTAGACAAATGAATACCAAACAGCCCACTACTCCCTAAATGAATGAATGAGTATGAACAGATGAACAGATAATCTGTATTAGAGCTGGGATGAAGCAGTGCATGAGAGAGCTGAGGTTGCGCTCTACCACACCACAGCACAACAGGCTTCACCAAGACAGATAAGCACCTCTAAAAAGGTGTACACATGTCTGTTTCAACCCAACAACCTCACATCAAATCCCATTCACCCACTGCCCCTCTGCCTAATCCCTACGCCCCCAGAGGCATGGGATAGATGGCCATAAGGCCGGCTGAGGAGGTTGAGGTAGTTACCTGGTCGTACCACTCCCGGTTGGAACAGGTGCATTCCGGCCACCAACCTGCTTGACCACCGGCGGTGTTGCCATTCACCTTGGGGCCGCCCTTCGATTGAAGCTTGGGGTTTGGGCCTCCGGGACCCCCGGAAGACATCATCTTGCCCTTACTTCTCCCCAGAGTGCCCCCTCCTCCTCCCATGCCTCCTCCTCCTCCTCCGCCAGAGGCTGGAGGCTGGGGTAAGGTCTGCCCGCCCCCGGGCCCGTACCCGGCCGGGTATCCATAGGGCTCGGTCTGCCATTCTTGGTACTGAGGGGCGTCCATCCTGCGCAGGGCGGCCATGCGGGTCACCTCGTAACATTCTGGGCACTTGCAGCAGTGGTGGTGTTTGTGCATGCTGGCTGTGCTGGCGCTGTGCTGCGCTGAGCGGCGTGGTGTGGCACTTTCTCTCTGCTGCCTCCTCAGATCACACGCAGCACGCTGCGATCGGCTCGCAGAGCGCTAATACTGACGCAAATAACACTAATCACAGAAATTCAATTTTCCTTTTTTCTCGAAATCCTGTTACTTTCCTCTCTTCATTCCCCTCAGATGCAAAAAAAAAGAGCGAGGGGGGGGGGGTAGCAACAGGAAAACCCAAAAATTCACAATGAGTATGTGGTCTTCCTTCCTCTTGACGTAGAAGATCAAAGAAAATAATATTGTATATGATCACACAATCAGAGACCAGCCCCGATGGTAGAATTTCTCTCGCCGCTCTTGTTTCACAGTGATATGTATATAAATTCATAGATATATATATTTATTTGTTTATATATTATATATATTTACACACACACAAATACATATAAAAATATGAATATAAACAGACTAGCACAAATACACAGATATATACAGAGATATATGTATATATATATATATATAAATATCTATATGCGTGTATACAAATATATATATAAACAATATGTATATATATAAATGATATCCTCAGATGAAATCGTCCTCTGTATTTCTCTTCCCTTTTTTCAATCCCGTTTTCTTCCTCCTGTTTCACCTCCTGTGTTGAGAAGCAGTGTTTTCTTTCTGTTTCTCTCTCTCTTTTCTCAGCCTGCAGAGAGGAGCTGAGCACTGGATTGCCTCTCAGCCTGCCTGCCCTAGATGTGGATTATACAGAGGGATGCGAGCAAGCGAGGGAGATGGAGCAAAAGAGAGCGAGAAAGCACGAGAGAGCGAGGGGGAGAGGGAGATACGTAGCAGCATCCCTCCAGCACCTCAACCCTGACAGCCACAGCCAATCAACTGGCAGCACTGCCATCAGCAGCAGCAGCACCAACAGGACTGAGCGCTTCACTGGCTGCTCTTAAAGGGGCCATGCCACCTAAACCACATCGTTCACTGCCTAGAGAGGAAAGACACTGCCTCACACATGCAATGACTGTAACCTAGTCACATTTGTCCATCTCCTCCATATGACTGGGCTGTGTTTGGAAGTAAAAGACAGGAAAGATCATAACCGCTTTCTCTGTTTGTTCATTCCAACCCTCCGTGTGGATCCTCTGCCATTCGTCAGTGGGGATCCTCTGCCATTCGAATCCATGTTTTTCCTCATTCCAATGCAGCCAAAATCCAACCTCTAATTTACAGCCCGGTTCCAGCGACTGGTCCCTAGGTGTCTATGGTCATCTCTGTTTCAATGATGGGAGCTTTGTTGTCTTGGGCCATTGATTGACACCCTCAGGGCTAATGTCATGTATAGCTCTGAACATCTAGACATAATGTAATAATGAAACGGGTGTGGTTGCGACTCACATTCACATGACAATCTTATTGCATTTGGTATATTAAAAAATGGTAGGGGTGATTATACTAAAAAGGTACCACCATTATTAGGCTTTGTCTTGTAATAAAGGGTGCCTACAAATCACCATACTAAAGATCCTTCTCTAGCCCTTCTGCCGATACCAATGTATTACATTTTCAGCAGGCCTTGAACAGCATTGAATAACATCATTCTGAACACCTAGATGAAACATAGCATGACCACCAGAGCCCTTTACTGACAGGTAGAGACCAGTCCAGTACATCTACGAACCATTGGCTCACTGGAGAACCATGGGGGAAATATCTAACATTTTCACAATGATGACATCAACACATGTGTACGCAACAAACACGATTACACGCTTGGGCTTTCGAGTGGGCGGAGAAAGAGAGAGAGTGAGTGAGAATGCAGAAGAGAGACGGGAAGGGAGAGTATGGGTGGATATGTATTTTCTATGTGTGTGGTTATGAGTTTTAGCTAGAGATAAATTCATAAGCTTGCACAAAGCAGTTAAGTGTTGATCAGAGCTCCATCGAACAGACACTGAGGCTGAAGGTCTGTCTTTTGGATAACTGGTGTGTGTGTGTGTATATGTGTGTGTCTGTGTGTTACAGTGTCGGCATTAAAGCCCTGCATCTGTGCATTATTAATGAAATGTGGTGGGGAGATGGAACTGGGTGTGTCTGTCTGTGGGGGAAGATAGTGGCTATATTTACATATGAGTGTCTGCTGTGAGAGAGGGAGACACTATCTATGAAGAGAGTACATTCGAGGGTACACATAAAGAACATCTAAGAGTATGCATCTTGGTGTGTGTCTGGGGACATAAAACAGAGTATGCATTTGTATCAATGTGTGTGTGTGTGTGTGTATCGGAGTGAGTGCTTACAGTCAGTACACACTATGCCTCTGCAGCCCTACCAGGAGGCACAAACAGCAGGCTCAGCCACTTAATTACACGCAACAGTAACTCACTTCATTATCATGATATTCTATTCCTGTAACTTATGGAGATTCTGCAAGCGGAGCAGAAAGAAGGGGGAACTTTAGCATTTTTTTTACAGAGCGAGGGGCCACTGAGAACTCCCATCTCGGATACGAAAACGCAGTCAAAGCCAATCACAGCTTCAAGGCGGTGCTTGAAGGCAGTGGCTTGAAAAGACGTTGCAAGCAAATCCATCATGGCACACATGACCAAGCACATGTTGGAACCATCCTCCCTCTGCCTCTCAGTCTCTCTTACCTATCGTCTGCATCATATTTACCATCCAGCGGTATGCAGCGAGGGGGTTTGCAGTATAAAAGGCAATATATGACAGAGGGAATGAAAATGGATGGATACAGTACAGGCAGGAGAGATGAATGGAGAGCCGGAAAGAAACAGACTGCCTATACTGTGGGAACACAGATATGTTTTGAGATGTGTTTGTGTGTGTGTGTACAGTGCATTCGGAAAGTACTCAGACAATTGACGTTTTCTACAGTTTGTTACGTTACAGCCTTCTAATATAGATAATTATTTTTTTCGCCACATTAATCTACACACAATACCTTATAGTTCCAGGTTTTTAGACATTTTTGCACATTTAATTACAAAAAAAAGTATTCAGACCCTTTGGTATGAGACTCGAAAGTGAGCTCAGGTGCATCCTGTTTTAATTGATCATCCTTGAGATGTTTCTACAACTTGATTTGAGTGCACCTGTGGTAAATTCAATTGATTGGACATGATTTGGAAAGGCACACAGCTGTCTATATAAGGTCCCACAGTTGACAGTGCATGTCAGAGCAAAAACCAAGACATGAAGTCGAAGGAATTGTCTGTAGAGCTCCGATACCAGATTGTGTTGAGGCACAGATCTGGGTAAGGGTACCAAATAAAATGTCTGCAGCAACGAAGGTAGCCAAAAACACAGTGGAGTCCATCATTCTTAAATGGAAGAGCAATCGGGGGAGAAGGGCCTTGGTCAGGGAAGTGACCAAGAACCCAAAGGTCACTCTGACAGAGCTCCAGAGTTCCTCTGTGAAGATGGGAGAACCTTCCAGAAGGACAGCCATGTCTGCAGCACTCCACCAATCAGGCCTTAATGGTAGAGTGGCCAGACGAAAGCCACTCCTCAGTAAAAGACACACGACAGCCTGCTTGGAGTTTGCCAAAAGGCACCTAAAGACTCTGACCATGAGAAACAAGATTCTCTGGTCTGATGAAAGCAAGATTGAACTCTTTGGCCTGAATGCCAAGTGTCATGTCTTGAGGAAACCTGGCACCATCCCTACGGTGACGCATGGTGGTGGCAGCATCATGCAGTGGGGATGTTTTTCAGTGGCAGGGACTGGGAGACTAGTCAGGATCGAGGGAAAGATGAACGGAGCAAAGTACAGAGAGATCCTTCATGAAAACCTGCTCCAGAGAGCTCAGGACCTCAGACTGGGGCAAAGGTTCACCTTCCAACAGGACAACGACCCTAAGCACACAGCCGAGACAGCGCAGGAGAGGATTAAGGACAAGTCTCTGAATGTCCTTGAGTGGCCCAGCCAGAGCCCGGACTTGAACACAATCGAAAATCTCTGGAGAGACCTGAAAATATCTGTTCACCAACGCTCCCCATCCAACCTGACAGAGCTTGAGAGGATCTGCAGAGAAGAATGGGAGAAACTCCCCAAATACAGGTGTGCCAAGCTTGTATGGTCATACCCAAGACGACTCAAGGCTTTAATCACTGCCAAAGGTGCTTCAACAAAGTTCTGAGTAAAGGGTCTGAATACTTATGGCAATGTTATGCTTCCATTAATATATATATATTTTTAATAAATTAGCAAAAATGTATAAAAACCTATTTTTGCTTTGACATCATGGGGTGTTGTGTGTAAACTGATGAGGGGGGAAAAAACATTGAATCCATTTCAGAATAAGGCTGTAACGTAACAAAATGTGGAAAAAGTCAAGGGGTCTGAAAACTTTCCAAATGTAGTGTATGTGTGTGTGCATGTGTGCGTTTCTAGTACCTCTGGGAAAAATAATCATATTCCTTCACAAATTATGTAATATGAAATATAAAATGTTTTGATAGGTCTCCTAAGTCAAAACCAATCAATGACCAGTAGTCTCTGTATAAGCAGGACAGGGAAATGGAATGAGAGCGAGAGAGAGAGAGAGAGAGAGGGAAAGGAAGAAAGAAGGGAACAGAGATACACGAGGTTACCAATGGCAAATCAGACCAAGAAATGGTCTCCAACACGGCATAGTGTACTATATTAGCTTATAAAGTAGAATGGATGCATGTTCTTTTAAGAATATTCTTACTGATGCATTGGATATAAAGTAATTTCAATAAAATGCTTTACTCGTCATTAAGGCTTGAGAATATTGTGTATAGCAGTATACTATACTAATAGTGGCAGCATCTGGGTCCATACATTTACATTTAAGTCATTTAGCAGACGCTCTTATCCAGAGCGACTTACAAATACCCTAGTGCAGTCCTACTCACACAGTGAGGGTTCAGACGCATCTGGGAATAGATGCTTGCTCTGAGACTAATTTACAAAAGCGAAATGTGTTCACTGTCAACTGACAAGACGTTGCTCGGGGTTCTCCTTAGTTTATAAGAGTCAAGTAGGACATCTACAAAACACTTATACAGAGGGGCGTTTCAACTGAGATGGAACATCTGTAAAGATTATTTTGTAATTATTTTATACTGAGAGGTACAGATAACTGACAAAATAATGGAAACACTTGATTAAATGAGGGATACAAAATATATTGAGTTAATTAAGTAATTCAAATCCAATCAACCTTAGGGTCATGTATAAAAATGCTGGGCAGGCCATTATTTTGGCTATGCCTCCATATGACAATGTCCCCATCCACAGGGCACGAGTGGTTCCTGAATGGTTTGATGAGCATGAAAACAATGTAAACCATGGCCGTCTCAACTCAATTGAACACTTATGGGAGATTATGGAGCGGCGCCTGAGACAGCGTTTTTCACCAATAACATTCTTGTGGACGAATGGTGTTCCATCCCTCCAACAGAGATCCAGACACTTGTAGAATCTATGCCACAGTGTATTGAAGCTGTTCTGGCTCGTGGTGGCCCAACACATTACTAAAACACTTTATGTTGGTGTTTCCTTTTTGGTAGTTACCTATATATCACTGAAATAAGCAATATCCTACATGACAATGAATTACTATTTTATCCATATAGCAGGATACATTTTGGGGATAGAAATGTCTAGAAACGAATAATGTATTTATTTATTTTGTTTCACCTTTAATTAACCAGGTAGGCTAGTTCAGAACAAGTTCTCATTTACAACTGCGACCTGGCCAAGATAAAGCAAAGCAGTTCGACACAAACAACAACACAGAGTTAAACATGGAATAAACAAACATACAGTCAATAAGACAGAAAAAGTCTACATACAGTGTGTGCAAATGAGGTAAGATAAGGCAATAAATAGGCCATGGTGGCGAAGTAATTACAATATAGCAACTAAACACTAGAGTGAGAGATGTGCAAAAGATGAATGTGCAAATAGAGATACTGGGATACAAAGGAGCAAGATAAATACATAAATACAGTATGAGGATGAGGTAGTTGGATTGGCTATTTACAAGTGGGCTATGTACAGGTGCAGTGATCTGTGAACTGTTCTGACAGCTGGTGCTTAAAGTTAGTGAGGGAGATATGAGTCTCCAGCTTCAGTGATTTTTGCAGTTTGTTCCAGTCATTCGCAGCAGAGAACTGGAAGAAAAGGCGGCCAAAAGGAAGAATTTGCTTTGGGGGTGACCAATGAGATATACCTTCTGCTACGGGAGGGTGCTGCTATGGTGACCAGTGAGCTGAGATAAGGCGGCGCTTTACCTAGCAGAGACGTGTAGATGGCCTGGAGCCAGTGGGTTTGGCGACGAATATGAAGCGAGGGCCAGCCAACGAGAGCGTACAGGTCACAGTGGTGGGTAGTAAATCAGGCTTTGGTGACAAAACAGATGGCACTGTGATAGACTGCATCCAGTTTGTTGAGTAGAGTGTTGGAAGCTATTTTGTAAATGACATCGCCAAAATTGAGGAATGGTAGGATGGTCAGTTTTACGAGGGTATGATTGGCTGCATGAGTGAAGGATGCTTTGTTGCGAAATAGAAAACCGTATCTAGATTTAATTTAGGATTGGAGATGCTTAATGTGTGTCTGGAAGGAAAGTTTACAGTCTAACCAGACACCTAGGTATTTGTAGTTGTCCACATATTCTAAGTCAGAACCGTCCAGAGTAGTGATTATGGATGGGCGGGCAGGTGCGGGCAGCGATCGGTTGAATAGCATGCATTTGGTTTTAATTGCATTTAAGAACAGTTGGAGGACACGGAAGGTGAGTTGTATGGCATTGAAGCTCGTCTGGAGGTTAGTTAACACAGCGTCCAAAGAAGTGCCAGAAGTATACAAAATGGTGTTGTCTGCGTAGAGGTGGATCAGAGAATCACCAGCATCAAGAGCGACATCATTGATGTATACAGAGAAGAGAGTCGGCCCGAGAATTGAACCCTGTGGCACCCCCATAGAGACTGCCAAGGATCCGGACAACAGGCCCTCTGATTTAAAACACTGAACTCTAACAGAGAAGTAGTTGGTGAACCAGGCAAGGCAGTCATTTGAGAAACCAAGGCTGTTGAGTCTGCCGATAAGAATGTGGTGATTGACAGAGTCGAAAGCCTTGGTCAGGTCGATGAATACGGCTGCACAGTATTGTCTCTTATGGTGGTTATGATATCGTTTAGGACCTTGAGCGTGGCTGAGGTGCACCCATGACCAGCTCTGAAACCAGATTGCATAGCGGAGACGGTAAGGTGGGATTGGAAATGGTTGGTGATCTGTTTGTTAACCTGGCTTTCGAAGAACTTAGAAAGGCAGGGTAGGATAGATATAGGTCTGTAGCAGTTTGGGTCTAGAGTGTCTCCCCCTTTGAGGAGGGAGAAGACCGCGGCAGCTTTCCAATCTTTGGGAATCTCAGACGATATGAAAGAGAGGTTGAACAGGCTAGTAATAGGGGTTGCAACAATGTAGGCAGATCATTTTAGAAAGAGAGGGTCCAGATTGTCTAGTCCAGCTGATTTGTAGGGGTCCAGATTTTGCAGCTCTTTCAGAACATCAGCTATCTGGATTTGGGTGAAGGAGAAATGGAGGAGGCTTGGGCGAGTTGCTGTGGGGGGTGCAGAGCTGTTGATCGGGGTAGGGGTAGCCAGGTGGAAAGCATGGCCAGTCGTAGAAAAATGCTTCTTGAAATTCTCAATTATAGTGGATTTATCGGTGGTGACATTGTTTCCTAGCCTCAGTACAGTGGGCAGCTGGGAGGAGGTGCTCTTATTCTCCATGGACTTTACACTGTCCCAGAACATTTTTTGTGCTACAGGACGCACATATCTGTTTGAAAAAGCTAGCCTTAGCTTTCCTAACTGCCTGTGTATATTGGTTTCTAACTTCCCTGAAAAGTTGCATATCACAGGGGCTATTCGATGCTAATGCAGTACGCCACATTATGTTTTTGTGCTGGTCAAAGGCAGTCAGGTCTTGAGTGAACCACAGGCTATATCTGTTCCTGGTTCTACATTTTTTGAAACGGGCATGCTTATTTCAGATGGTGAGGAAGGCACTTTTAAAGAATAACCAGGCATCCTCCACTGACAGGATGAGATCAATATCCTTCCAGGATAGCAGGGCCAGGTCGATTAGAAAGGCCTGCTCGCTGAATTGTTTTAGTGAGTGTTTGACAGTGATGAGGGTGGTCGTTTGACCGCAGACCCATTACGGATGCAGGCAATGAGACAGTGATCGCTGAGATCTTGGTTGAAGACAGCAGATGTGTATTTGGAGGGCAAGTTGGTTTGGATGATATCTATGAGTGTACCCGTGTTTACGGATTTGGGGTTGTACCTGGTAGGTTCATTGATAATTTGTGTGAGATTGAGGGTATCAAGCTTAGATTGTAGGATGGTCGGGATGTTAAGCATGTCCCAGTTTAGGTTACCTAGCAGCACAAGCTCTGAAGATAGATGGGGGGCAATCAATTCACATATGGTGTCCAGGGCACAGCTGGGGGCAGAGGGTGGTCTATAGCAAGGGGCAACGGTGAGAGACTTGTTTCTGGAAAGGTGGATTTTTAAAAGTAGAAGTTCACATTGTTTGGGTAAAGACCTGGATAGTAAGACAGAACTCTGCAGGCTCTCTGCAGTAGATTGCAACTCCGCCCCCTTTGGCAATTCTATCTTGTCGGAAAATGTTATAGTTGGGGATGGAAATTTCAGGGTTTTTGGTGGTCTTCCCAAGCCAGGATTCAGACACGGCTAGGACATCCGGGTTGGCAGAGTGTGCTAAAGCAGTGAATAAAACAAACTTAGGGGGAGGCTTCTAATGTTAACATGCATGAAACCAAGGCTTTTACGGTTACAGAAGTCAACAAATGAGAACACCTGGAGAATAAGAGTAGAACCAGGAACAGATATAGCCCTTATTAATGAATAAGTATGAATTTATTTCAGACACTGAGCATTATTTGTGTGTGTGCATGTGTATACTTGTGCACACATATGTAAACACTGTGTCCAATTAAAGGCTTGGGGACTTCTGGGAAGATCCGTTTCAACAGTATTAGGGAATTTATCTTCTGAAATGAAATTGGCAACCCTTGATAAAAGAAAATCGGAGACCTGTGATATATGGTTTTAAATCACAGGTTAAGGTTATGCCCCTTTTTAAAATTTTCAACAAAAATTACATACCCAAATGTAGCTATAGCTCGGGCCCTGAAGCAAGGATATGCATATTCTTTGTACCATTTGAAAGGAAATACTTTGAAGTTTGTGGAAATGTGAGAGGAATGTAGGAGAATATAACACAATAGATATGGTAAAAGATCATACAAAGAAAATACAAAGAAAAAAACAACCGTTCTTTTGTATTTTTTCTGTACCATCATATTTGATACGCAAGAGAAAGGCCATATTGTACTATTCCAGGCTAAGGTTAAATTTAGATTTCAGCCTAAAACTTTGCACATACATAAAGTGTTTGATTAGATTTTTGATTACATTTCCATTGATATCAGAATGATTAGAGGGACAATAGAGTGCTGGGTACCAGGCAGTTATCAAGTTCGGTAAGCTACTAATGACCATCAGCAGCATCAGAGCTTGGAGAAGCCTAATTAGCGTGACTAAATTTGACTGCCTTCATGACTCACGACCGCCGATTTGGCGGTAACACGGTCACCGCAAAAGCCCTAGGATAGGGTGTGACTGCTCCTTTAAGACAGCTTCTCGGTCATCTCTGCTTACATGGGCATGCATCCTGTCAGGTGACCATGGAGTAGTCACATTGTTTCTTGGTGAATGCATAGAAATGACCAAAATGCTCTTACACATGCTGTGTGTGCAGGGGGTGAGGGGTGATAATGGTGATGTTTGGGAGTGTGTGTGTGTGTGTGTGTGTGTGTGTGTGTGTGTGTGTGTGTGTGTGTGTGTGTGTGTGTGTGTGTGTGTGTGTGTGTGTGTGTGTGTGTGTGTGTGTGTGTGTGTGTGTGTGTGTGTGTGTGTGTGTGTGTGTGTGTGTGTGTGTGTGTGTGTGTGTGTGTGTGTGTGTGAGAGAGAGTGTGTTGGGTCTTCCAGGTGGGTTTATGTAATGGGGGATGTGAGAGCTCGGTGACAATAGGCTGACAGCCAGATGTGGGGGGTGCTGTGAGGTGGGATCTGCTGTAGCCCTCCCATAAACCAGAGTAAAATGCCCTCCTTTAAGCACAGTGCTTATATTTACAACAGGGGTATAGCCTAACTGGCTTGCATGAAAATAAACCACAGGGAAAAACGTCCTCCATTCGCTATTTAAGTACATAGATGACATGTATTTTTTCCTGCTGCCCCCGTTTTTGATACAGGTGCATGATAATGGTCCATTCTAAATCAAAACAAATGTCACACATATTATTTAGTACAGTGCCTTGCGAAAGTATTCGGCCCCCTTGAACTTTGCAACCTTTTGCCATATTTCAGGCTTCAAACATTAAGATATAAAACTGTATTTTTTGTGAAGAATCAACAACAGGTGGGACACAATCATGAAGTGGAACAACATTTATTGGATATTTCAAACTTTTTTTAACAAATCAAAAACTGAAAAATTGGGCGTGCAAAATTATTCAGCCCCTTTACTTTCAGTGCAGCAAACTCTCTCCAGAGGTTCAGTGAGGATCTCTGAATGATCTAATGTTGACCTAAATGACTAATGATGACAAATACAATCCACCTGTGTCTAATCAAGTCTCCGTATAAATGCACCTGCAATGTGATAGTCTCAGAGGTCCGTTAAAAGCGCAGAGAGCATCATCAAGAACAAGGAACACACCAGGCAGGTCTGAGATACTGTTGTAAAGAAGTTTAAAGCCGGATTTGGATACAAAAAGATTTCCCAAGCTTTAAACATCCCAAGGAGCACTGTGCAAGCGATAATATTGAAATGGAAGGAGTATCAGACCACTGCATATCTACCAAGACCTGGCCGTCCCTCTAAACTTTCAGCTCATACAAGGAGAAGACTGATCAGAGATGCAGCCAATAGGCCCATGATCACTCTGGATGAACTGCAGAGATCTACAGCTGAGGTGGGAGACTCTGTCCATAGGACAACAATCAGTCGTATATTGCACAAATCTGGCCTTTATGGAAGAGTGGCAAGAAGAAAGCCATTTTCTTAAAGATATCCATAAAAAGTGTCGTTTAAAGTTTGCCACAAGCCACCTGGGAGACACACCAAACATGTGGAAGAAGGTGCTCTGGTCAGATGAAACCAAAATTGAACTTTTTGGCAACAATGCAAAACGTTATGTTTGGCGTAAAAGCAACACAGCTCATCACCCTGAACACACCATCCCCACTGTCAAACATGGTGGTGGCAGCATCATGGTTTGGGCCTGCTTTTCTTCAGCAGGGACAGGGTAGATGGTTCCAATTGATGGGAAGATGGATGGAGCCAAATACAGGACCATTCTGGAAGAAAACCTGATGGAGTCTGCAAAAGACCTGAGACAGGATGGAGATTTTTATTCCAACAAGACAATGATCCAAAACATAAAGCAAAATCTACAATGGAATGGTTCAAAAATAAACATATCCAGGTGTTAGAATGTCCAAGTCAAAGTCCAGACCTGAATCCAATCGAGAATCTGTGGAAAGAACTGAAAACTGCTGTTCACAAATGCTCTCCATCCAACCTCACTGAGCTCGATCTGTTTTGCAAGGAGGAATGGGAAAACATTTCAGTCTCTCGATGTGCAAAACTGAAAAATGTGGCGCTACAAAGTATTAACTTAAGGGGGCTGAATAATTTTGCACGCCCAATTTTTCAGTTTTTGATTTGTTAAAAAAGTTTGAAATATCCAATAAATGTCGTTCCACTTCATGATTGTGTCCCACTTGTTGTTGATTCTTCACAAAAAAATAAAAATGTATATCTTTATGTTTGAAGCCTGAAATGTGGAAAAAGGTCGCAAAGTTCAAGGGGGCCGAATACTTTCGCAAGGCACTGTATTTGTAAATACAAGATTAAATCAAGATTAGTCTGATGGGTGACAATATTAGCCTATCACTTGTGAATGATATATTATGACTTGTGAATCAGTCTTGTTTCAATCAGTCACACACCTCATGTAGCCTAGCCCATAGGCCTATATGTTTTAATAAGGTTTGTATCACAACTAAAAGTGGACAAATAACTTCTTAAAATGCAGCATATTAATCTGCTGTACAAGGGGTGTAGAGCCTAACTGGCATATATAAGCAGCATGTGAGTTTAAAGTTTTGGGAAGAACATTTTGGCCATAAAAATGCACCTTTATAATAAAATAATAATCGCATTTGTGGTCACTTTTGATAATGGTGTTTTCCACTAATGGAACATTTGTGCTTATAGCCTAATACCATGTATAACCATGTACGCATTGCTGCACTTATAATGTGAAGAAATAGCCTAATAGATTATCAACATTTTAAGATAAACATTCTGATCTGTTGCGTCAGCCACATTGCATAAAAAATATGTTTTGATGCTAGTGGTTATATTAATTTGGGATCTATCACATCCCACAACTGTCCCAGACTATGTTTGGAATATTTATTTCTCACACAGAATAGAATGTCAACTTTTGTACTATGGGGGATAGTAGATTGACATAGGCTAGCACTTTTGCTGTTTGTTAGGCCTACTCATCTTGTTGGCTAATGAAATGTGAATGTGGACAGTTCTTCCAATATCTTCAATATGCACCTCGGAATTGGATAAGGACAAACGCAGCTGCATCCCGATGCGTCTGTCTTAACTTTTAGGCTGTGAGAAAGACCCAATCACGTGACGGAGAGCCGTGTGAGTGAGAGACGCTTCGGATTGTGCAGCACACTTAGAGAGAAGGGCACAACGCAGCACTCCAGGACGCATAAGGCATGGATTTCTTTAGGGTGCATTACGGCCACAAAGGGGATGCTACCGTGAAATCCAAGTGCTTGTCAAATTGTGAATGAGAGACTATTGGAGCGTGTACAGCCTGCGCAAAAAAAGCAGAACTCATGCTTTTCAAGCAACTTTTTTCAAATCATCGTTAATGTCTCATCATGTAGCCTTACAATGTATTAAACATCAAAACATATAGCCCAACATTTGTCGAACAACTAAAGTTACACTAATAACTCTAAATTAAGCATATAGGAGTACCTATTCCTTTGTTAACCGCTCAACACAGAATAGTGTTGTGTGCACTCCCTCAAATCGTTTGGGAGAAAATATTTAGAGTTTATTCAGCTTTGTTCAATTGTATTCTTCATACTATAAAATAATATAAAATAATGCCACGGAATTATAAGCAAATCTGCTAAATGAACTAGTGTAGCCCACAGCCATTTGGCATAGCCACATCAGGACCTAACATAAGGACAACTCAGAGTCTGCTATTATTTTCTTCTGAAACAGACTACATTTTCTTCACTTCATGCGTCTTTAGACCTGTCTAAAATAAATAATGGATTTATTGTGAAGGTGTAGGCTATATTACATGGATTTATTTACTTTTTAAAATGGCTTGTAGTGGAAGCCCGGAGATGCTAAATGTGTTTATGTTAATTAACAGCCAATTATCGTGACACCTACAGATATTTGTTTGACAATCACCGGCAGACAAAATTTTGTTGACTGCTACCATAACCCATCTTGATCCTCTCCTGTTATCTTAAAGGAGCAGTCACACCATAACCCATCCTGATCCTCTCCTGTTGTCTTAAAGGAGCAGTCACACCATAACCCATCTTGATCCTCTCCTGTTGTCTTAAAGGAGCAGTCACACCATAACCCATCCTGATCCTCTCCTGTTGTCTTAATTAACTGCAGGGAGGCTTGGAGATGGCTAGAGGCACAGGTCCCTCTCTCTCAGGATGAAACTCTACATCAGAGAATTATCAACCTGTATCCTCCTCAGAAGAAAAGATATATAGCAAGACATCTCCCCAGGAATATGAGAAATAACAACTTAATGTATAGCAGATATAGTCAACATGGACAATAGGAATGTATCCAGAGGAATTGACATAAGACAAGGAGTGGGTCCATGATGAAATACTCTGACCTGTGGAGGTATGACTGGGGCTAGTAGAGCTACCACACACACACACATACAATGTAACCTGCCAAGAAGGCGACAGTTTGCTGTACCAGAAACACAGAGACAGGAAACAAAGGCTCCACGGCTCTGACTCCTATTAATAGGCCACAGTGGCAGAGAACAGCTGCTCCACCAACACAGCACATCCCACTGATAGAATAATGATAGAGGGAGAGAGTGAGGTAGTTGGAGAGATTGAGAAAATAAGAGAGAGATAGACAGAGAGGAGCAATGGAGAGAGTAAGAGAGAGAGAGAGCGAGGGAGAGTGAGAGAGAGTAAGAGAGGAGAGATAGGGAGGGAGCAAAAGAGGGAGAGAGAGAGAGAGTGCAAGAGAGGGAGAGAGTAAGAGAGAGAGAGAAAGAAAGAAAGAGGAGAGAAAGAGGGAGGGAGAGAGATAAAGAAAGATAGAGAAGAGATGGAAACAGGGTTGGAGGAAAACATAAGGAACATGGCAAGTCAGTAGAATAGTGTCAGTGGTGATGTAGGGGTGTTGGATAGGTAAGGTGTAGGGCACAGAGAAAGCTGTGATGGGGGATAGATGAATGGGAGGTGAGGGGAGACAGGCTAGAAGCAGAAAGACAGAGAGGGGGGGTGCTAAGTGACAGAATATGGCAGAATACACAGGAGAGAGATAGGCACCTTGTGAGTGTCAAGAAATTCAATGACTGTAGCATGCTGCAGAAAAGAAGGGAGGAAGAAAGAAAGATGGAGAGAATTAATGACGAGTGTGTGTATCCATGTATGAGAATGCAGAATCACATCTGTATATTTATGCATTTAATTCTCTGCAGCAAATGTATCTAAATCATGTGATCCATGATAAATACAGCATCATTTGTATATGTACATCTTTGAATATGCATCTGTGTGTCTATAGTATGACTGGGAATAAAAGAGAGATGCAAAAGAAGCAATGAAAAATAGAGAGAGAGAGAGAGAGAGAGTCAGAACAGTCTGTAGGGATGCAGGCAGGAGGAGGAATGTGGTTTCCATGGCAACCCGCGGTAGGCTGAGCTCTGGGTGTCCGTTCCAGCTCTGACTGCGCGTTGCACTGCAGCGGCCCTCGCCTCGCTCTCTCCATCCTCCCCCACTCTCTCCCTCTATTCCTCCCTCGTTCGCTCATTCACTCCATCCCTACCCTCCCCTGCCACCTCCTCGGCTCCCTCCCTCTCTCCATGCGAGAGAGATGAACTCAAACACTATACACACCCATCTCCTTATTATCCAGACCCAGCTCTTCACTGAACACCATTGAGTCTAACTGTACTGTCACAGTGGTTTTATGCAGATATTACATTATCATACGAGCACAGTGATCCTGTATCACCGTGTCTCAACCCAGGCAGCAGCCCCCTCCCCTCCCCCCGCCCCTTGCACTAGTTCTCGGCTCAGCTGAAAAGCCAGCATCTGCGGGCATTCTGCTGCCATGTGCCGCTGGGCATGTTGTGATTGGGAAGGCATGTGAAAACAAGGCATGCCATGGTACTGTACTGTTGTAGTAGGGAACATGGACAGGAGGCCTGCCCTTCCCTCCCTCCTTCCCTGAAAGACAGACACAGGGGCTGTGTGATAGCAGGTGAGTCACAACCCTGCATTCTAAGGTATCGTGGAATAAGGCTAAACACATCCGTCGTCCTGGTATCGTTTATTTTTATTTCACCTTTATTTAACCAGGTAGGCTAGTTCAGAACAAGTTCTCATTTGCAACTGCGACCTGGCCAAGATAAAGAGTAGCAATTCAACAACACAGAGTTACACATGGAATAAACAAAACATACAGCCAATAATACAGTAGAACAAAAGAAAACAAAAAGTCTATATACAGTGAGTGCAAATGAGGTAAGTTAAGGAAATAAATAGGTCATGGTGGAGAAGAAATTACAATATAGCAATTAAACACTGGAATGGTAGATTGGCAGATGAAGAATGTGCAGGTAGAGATACTGGGGTGCAAAGGAGCAAAATAAATAAATAAATAAATACCAGTATGGGGATGAAGTAGGTAGATAGATGGGCTGTTTACAGATAGGCTATGTACAGGTGCAGGGATCTGTAAGCTGTTCTGACAGCTGGTGCTTAAAGCTAGTGAGGGAGATGTGAGTCTCCAGCTTCAGATATTTATGCAATTCGTTCCAGTCATGGGCAGCAGAGAATTGGAAGGAAAGACGACCAAAGGAGGAATTGGCTTTGGGGGTGACCAGTGAGATATATCTGATAGGAGCGCGTGCTGCGCGGGTGACCAGTGAGCTCAGATAAGGCCGGGCTTTACCTAGCAGAGACTTGTAGATAACCTGTAGCCAGTGGATGTGGCGACGAGTATGAAGCGAGGGACAACGAACGAGAGAGTACAGGTCGCAATGGTGGGTAGTGTATGGGGCTTTGGTGACAAAACGGATGGCACTGTGATAGACTGCATCCAGTTTGTTGAGTAGAGTGTTGGAGGCTACTATATAGACGACATCACCGAAGTCGAGGATCGGTAGGATGGTCAGTTTTACGAGGGTATGTTTGGCAGCATGAGTGAACGATGCTTTGTTGCGAAATAGGAAGCCGATTCTAGATTTAATTTTGGATTGGAGATGCTTAATGTGAGTCTGGAAGGAGAGTTTACAGTCTAACCAGACACCCAGGTATTTGTAGTTGTCCACGTATTCTAAGTCAGAGCCGTCCAGAGTAGTGATGCTGGACGGGCGGGTAGGTGCGGGCAGTGATCGATTGAATAGCATGCATTTAGTTTTATTTGCGTTTAAGAGCAGTTGGAGGCCACGGAAGGAGAGTTGTATGGCATTGAAGCTCGTCTGGAGGTTAGTTAACAGTGTCCAAGGAGGGGCCAGAAGTATACAGAATGGTGTCGTCTGCGTAGAGGTGGATCAGAGAATCACCAGCAGCAAGAGCGACATCATTGATGTATACAGAAAAGAGAGTGATATACAGTATAATCATATTGTCAATCGTTGATGATTCATCATACATGCATCATACATGCATGATTTACATAGTCTAAACTGACAAACATACATTTGAAAATATGACAGCATGCCAAGTTTTAAGAGGCTAAATACCATGAAATACCAGGCCCCATTATCTGCCCCGTGTTGACATATTGAGTTGAAACAGCTGTCAACATGCTTGCCACTTCCATTTTTGACAGAATGAACCTAAACTAAGCAATGTTTCAGCCTCAACCTTCCCAAATATAGAAAATGCTAAATATATGTCGAATTTTAGAAATCCACATCAGCAAAATCTACAATAATCCTGAATATTCTCATATCAACATTAGGATGAATTGTACTAAAGGCTGTGGTGGTTGTGTCATCACAACTAATATCACTGATTTGAGTCACTGGGATAGTTCTGTGAGTCCGTGTGATGCATGCGCTGTAATGCCCTCTGATTATAAATATGTTCATAAGGTCACTGAGCTTAATGAAAAATAACAAACATCTCAGGACGTTAAGGGCAGCCCTGTGACGACTCGTTGAGCAGGCTGAGAGAGGATATGTGAGAGAGACACTGATTGGGTGAAACTTTTTTGGGCTCTTTTACATTATGGAGCGTTCATTTGACCCCTTGGTGACTGACCTTTGGTGTCTCGATGTGAGAGCAGCTCACCAGCACCGACACACGCTCCACCTTCTGAGGGCTCCTCCTTGTGGTCACTCGTACCCGCGACACTCCCTCCTCCCCAGAGTTCTGTAGGAAGGACACACAGGATGAAATAGATCCAAAACCTTTTCTGCTTATCATTTCCGACATTAGGTATGCTATTTAGATACAGGAAATGTATCTTCTTTATCATCATTTCTTGATGCTCTAGAACACTAAATAAAGCCTTGCTCACCAGAATAATGTCATAAATCGATAGAATGAATGCATCATCAACAATATAGTTGACATCAGTAAAGTTCTCTTTCATTCCTACTTCTCTCCCATGGAGCAAAGATGTTTAGGGACCGGGAAGATTTTCAGTGCAAAATTTCCAAATGACATCAGTTTCTCGACCAGTTTTACAGAAATGAAAAGCTGTGAAAACAATCAAACATGCTTATGATAGTATTTCAATTCATCTTGGATGCATATTCTGGTTAAAAGTTAAATACGGTCAGCATTTATGACGCTGAAAATAAAGCTAAGCACGCATTCACATTTCCTCAAGATTAAATAAATAAATGTATCATATTTCTCCACTCCTGTTCCCGAGAAACACTTAATTCTGCATGAGTTAATATTATAATAGGCTACATGTGAGGCCTACAGTCAGTGTCCACACTTGGTGATAGTATATGAAACAGCTTGCGCAGACTGCGAAAAACAACAGTTTACATGCCACAGTATCCCGTTTAAGTTCAACCTATCCCAGGGATTTTATTCGGGTTCCTCAAAACTGGGATAGGAGCTTATTTCGGGTTATTGTTAACGGGATATGTTGTTTATATGCATCCACTCAAAAACAGAATACCTGAGTATCCCGACTAATAACAGGATATTGGTATGCACGTAAACATGGCCATTGTTGTAGCAACATTTAAAATCAATCAAGGCAACATCCATCTGCGATGGTACAGGTTGAGTAATACAGCCGTTGGGCTCACTTTCTGTCGGCCTCTCTGCTAACCAGCATTGACTGACTGATATTTGTTGTGCAAACAGTCACCGGTGCCCCGCAGAACCAATGGAGAAAAGACAGAGTATAAACTGGACTGTCAAAGATCTACTAAACATGACAAACAATGGGATCATAGTGAAGAGAAATGAAAACTCAACCAATACATAGTGACAGGAGAGGAGGAGTAATCACTATGTTCCAGGCTCATACAGGACAGACTGTTAGCCTAAAGACTGTAACTGTATGAAATGATATAAGGACGTTGGCAGCTATTGATTCTTACACACTACGTATGTATTATTCAAAGCGGCAGTTAGATCTGACAGAGAGAGGGAGGCTTTTCATACCTTCGAGCTGTTGAGTGTATTGCCACAGCTTAACCCGCACAGACCCTTAAGAGACAGCAGAGGGCAGCCTTTAGAGCAGGCCATGGAGTGCCTTAGACTGACTGACGCAAGGTCACAAAAAGTGCTTGACAAAATTGCATTGATGATCAAGGCGCCAGCGGGTTCTTTGTCCTGATCTGTGTATAATAGACACGCTACACTCATAGAAGCATGCAGGCTAAACACATCCGTTGTCCTGTAAAAAGGGCTCCCAAGTGGCGCAGCGGTCTAAGGCACTGCATCTCAGTGCTAGAGGTGTCACTACAGACCCTGGTTCGATCCTGGGCTGTATCACACGCGTCCGTGATCCGAGTCCCATAGGACGGTGCACAATTGTTACAGCGTCGTCCGGGTTAGGGGACGGTTTGACCGTGGCAGGACGCCATTGTAAAATAAGAATTTGTTCGTAGCCAACTTGCCTAGTTAAATAAAGGCTGAATAAATACATTTCAAATGAATGCTTGTAGATGTTTTGTCATTGCTGTTCCGTACTTTAACCAGACATGTAGATGTGTCGCTGCATGAGTCTGAATATGTTATCAGGGAGATGATAAGGGAGTTTTGCTTCGGCAGCTCTGTTCCCACATGGCAGTGCTGACAGGCAGGTCAACTGACACAAGCAGGGCTGAGGGTGCCCCCTGCCCTCTCAGCTGACCCCTCTGTCTAATAATGACAGCTAGGAGGCCGGCCTCGGCAACACTGGCAGGTCACTCATCACACACACAAACGAAAGCACAGCACGCACACATGCACGCAAATGCAGACACACACGTACACACACGCATGCAGTGTTCACAGACGCAAGCACACACGAACACACTGCAAAAGCACACACACGCACGGTTGAATGACGAGTCTATGAATGACTTATCATGAGTCAACAAACAGCATGCAGTATTCATTAGAAACATTCCTATTTCAAACTTGAACAGTCAAACAACAAGTAATGACAACTAAATAGACCAAATCACACAAGTATGACATTGGAATCACATTTGAGCTACAAACTAGATTCAGCTTTGCACAATGATAACCTAATATATTCAACTTTTCCATCAGGCCTCTTCCTCCCAAGTATCCCCCTCTTTTAACCAGTTTCATTCATTCCATCTCTACAGAATCTATTATCCCCCTCACTTGCCTCTCTGCACCAAATCAGTGAATTTGCAGACTCATTTATTTTCCCTCCCATCCTCCACACAGGTGACAGCATGCCTCGAATGCTGATGAGGGCCTACTCACTGGCCAGCCACTGAGCTGAGCTGTCCCATTCACTAGCCCCCACTGCTAGGGCCTCCTCACTGGCCCCCACTACTAGGGCCTAAGTAAGACCAAGGAGCTGATCGTGGACTACAGGAAACAGGGGGGTGATCATGCCCCCATCTACATCAATGGGGCTGCCGTGGAGCAGGTCAAGTTCCTCAGTGTCCAAATCACTAAGGACTTAAAATGGTCCACACACACGTGCACAGTTGTGACAAAGGCATGACTGTGCCTCTTCTCCCTCAGGAGGTTGAAAAGGTTTGGCATGGGCCCTCCAATACACAAAAAGATCTACAGCTGTACCAATAAGAGCATGTTGACTGGCTGCATCACTGCTTGGTATGGCAACAGCACAGTCCTCGATCGCATGGTGCAACATAGGGTGGTGTGGACAGCCCAGTACATCACTGGGACCAAGCTGCCTGCCATCCAGGACCTCTATATCAGGTAGTGTGAAAGGAAGGGTCGGAAAATCGTTAAGACTCCAACCACCCAAGCCACTGATTGTTTTCTCTGCTTCCGCATGGCAAGCGGTACCGGTTCATCAAGTCTGACATCAACAGGCTCCAGAACAGTTTCTAACCCAATGCCATAAGACTGCTAAATAGCTACACGGACTGAGTTGACCTTTGTATTTTATTCTTACTTTGCACTGTGTCTATGCACATTCACAGGGCCCTACACACTACACACACTGATATCCCAACACACACACACACACACACACACACACACACACACACACACACACACACACACACACACACACACACACACACACACACACACACACACACACACACACACACACACACACACACACACACACTTTTACATTTTAGTCATTTAGCAGATGCTCTTATTCAGAGTGACTTACAGTAGTGAGTGCATACATTTTCATACTTTTTTCATACTAGTCACCTGTGGGAATCAAACCCACAAACCTGGTGTTGCAAGTGCCATGCTCTACCAATACACAGGAGATACACAGGAACATACAATCATCATATATGCTGCTGTACTCTGTTTATCATATATCCTGATACCTAGTCACCTTACCCCTATACACGGCCCCCGAGTGCCGCAGTGGTCTAAGGCACTGCATCTCAGTGCTAGGGGTGTCACTACAGACCCTGGTTCGATTCCAGACTGTATCACAACCGGTTGTGATTGGGAGTCCCAAAGGGCGGCACACAATTGGACTAGCGTCGTCATGGGCTTGGCCAGGGTAGGCCGTCATTGTAAATAATAATTTGTTCTTAAATATATTTAATAAAGGTTAAATATAAAATGTAAATATCTACCTCACTACAGTATCCCTGCACATTGTAAATATTGTACTGGAACTGACCCTGTATATGCTATCCTTACTTTATCGTCTTATTCTTATTTGTATATGTTTTTGTTCTACCTTGTTATTTTTAGAATCACATTGTTATAAATTATTACATTGTTGGGGTTAGATCATGCAAGAAAGGCATTTTACTGTACTTGTGCATGTGACAAATTCTTGAAACGCATCCCTGGCCCCAACTGCTAGGGTCTCCTCACTGGCCAACCACTGAGCTAAGCTGTCCCATCCACTAGCCCCCACTGTTAGGGCCTCCTCACAGGCCAGCCACTGAGCTGTCCCATCCACTAGCCCCCACTGTTAGGACCTCCTCACTGGCCAGCCACTGAGCTGTCCCATCCACTAGTCCCCACTGCTGCGGCCTCCCTACATATAGCCCACACTGGCGGGCCTGGGGATGGGGCTGGGTATGGGTATGGGGCTGGGGCTGGGGCTAGGGATGGGGCTAGGTATGGGGCTAGGGCTGGGCTAGCCAATCCTCAACACTGTCACTAGTAACATTAGCTACAGTTCCACTGTACTAGTGACATGGTGACCAGCTGTAATGCAGGGAGGGAGGGCTGGGGAACATGTGTGGAGGATTTAGATGTAAGCAGCACCAGGGTGTATCAGAGGAATGATGGGTGGGGCACTAGGTCTCTGGATAAAGCTTTTGACATGATGTGACGTGTGACCACAGTGTGTGTTTGGCATGGGCCAAGGAGATGAGGGTTTTGCACAATGATATCTGTCAGGTGAGCGTTAAATCTGACTGTAAATCATTGAAGGAATGAAAATCTGATTATGGCAGAAAAATGATTGGTTCACTACAGTGTATTCCTATTAAGGTTTAATAGTTTAAGCTAGGAGGTACATATGGGAATTCCTAGAGAGAACAAATGCTTTAAAATTCTGCGAATGGAATCTTTCTATAACCATTCAGACACACTTTCAACAAATGAATCAGGTTCCTCTCTCCAGGCTTGACTCTCAGTCAGTAGGGTCACACACACTAAGCTTTTTGTGAACAAGTAGCAGCCATGAACGTGTTATGAAACCGAATAACTAGCCTGCGAATATTGTATCAGTCGCAAAGTCTAGGGGTCTTAGGCCGAGTTAACTGGTCTGCAACCTGATTTAAGCTGGGCATCTGAAAAATCTCTGTATGAGGACTGTCATGTGTACATGTGCCCAGGATACAGCAAACTTGCTGAATTCAGGTCCAGCTCCGTCTTAACTTCGTGGTCGGCCAGTCCAAGCAGATTATTCATATCCACCTGTACCGGTCCCATGCATCAGGCCTCCAGTGCGCCTCCACAGCTTCCAGCGCTTCCAGAGCTTCCGGCGACGGTCCCCAGTCCGGGGACCTATCACATCCCCTTTCTCTTGGTTTAAAAACCCATTCAGTTGGTTCCTCTGGAGCTCAATCTCTCTGTCAATGCCATCTGTCTGTAGATCTGTCACACGGTCTGTGTTTCACTCTCTCCTACTATGTCTCTCTATCTCGCACTCTTTATGTATTGAGCTCTCTTTTGTTTGAGCACCTCCATATCACTTTGTCCCCACCTGTGAGTATTGTTTTTGTTATGGTGTTTGATGGTGGGAAAAGGGGGAACCAAGACAAGTCGCCCATGGGCACACACTACCCATAGGTAAACTTAGTTAAAAACACTAGTTAGAACTGGGCGGACCACCCACTGTATTTTTGGTAAGTTCGTTAGCTGTATTGAAGTAGGCTAGTCTAGTTTAGGGGTATTTTTGGATATTTGTTTCTTTCCTTGGGTCCAGCTCAGCCCCTTTTCCTGCCCCCCCCCCCTTACCGTGTGTTTACAAATAAACCCTGAGTGTTTGACGGTAAATATTAGTTGTCTGTGGTTATTTCGTTCTCACCGTTACTTTGTCACTATTACACTTTGCATGAGTTATTTTACGGGTCTCGATACTATCCCCCCTAGACTGCCGGGCCAAAGGGATTCGTAACCTCCACGGTCCGGTTCCACAAAAGTGGAGGGATCAGCGTAAGGAGGGGGGCTGCGTCCAGAACTGGAGCCACCACCGAGGGTAGACGCCCACCCGGACCCTCCCCTATAGGTTCAGGTTTGCAGCCGGGAGACCACATATCTGTTTATCTATATATTTTGGTTTGGTCAGGGTGTGACTAGGGTGGGTACTCTACTATTATTCTGACATTTCATTTTCTTAAAATAAAGTGGTGATCCTAACTGACCTAAAACAGGTAATTTTTACTATGATTAAATGTTGTGAAAAACTGAGTTTAAATGTATTCGGCTGAGGTGTATGTAAACTTCCGACATCAACTGTAATTGTTATGAAAAAAAGTGCTATCTAGAACCTAAAATGGTTATTTAGCTGTCCCCATAGGAGAACCCTTTGAAGATCCATTTTTGTATACATGTAGAACCCTTTTGGTTCCAGTTAGAACTCTTCTGTGTTCCACCTGGAACCAAAAATGGTTCTCCTATGGGGACAGACAAATTACCATTTAGGAACCCTTTTTTCAAAGAGTGTACACATACACACAAGGTTAAAAATGTTGTGTAAATAGTTCATTTGTTTGCCCTCAAAATAAATGGTTTATGCTTTGAGGGAGCGAGGCATATACAACAAAAGGGACAGAAATGACAAATACATAAAAATAAAACAAATGTTTCAGTAAATTGTTGGTTTGTCCTCTTGTGCAGATATGGAGTGCAGCGCATTGACTAACAGTTGTTTCTTTGTATTCTTTAAATGAAAATTAAGAATGGATAGGATCTGTAACAATGGATAGGACACTTGTCCTCCTCCAAGCATCAGTGACCTCCAGGACCAGTGGCCTTTCCTTTTCACCAGGTTATGTATGGCTCTGCAACAACTTCCATACCCTCACTGGCATCGTGATTGACAGTCGCATGACTCAAGCTCTCCTGAAATTGTCAACTTTTTTAAAAGCCAAAAGACCAAGGTAAGGAGAGAGATCCAGTGCCTGCTGAATGAAATCGACTGTTACATCAGATTCAATGATGATCTAACAGCCACTGCTGACATTCTTTTGTTGATGACCCACTTCAAAGAGAAGGACGAATCTCTGTTCCACTTGGCAGATGTAAGGAATTGTGTTTATACTGTATTATTACTAGAGGTCGGCCGATTAATCAGAATAGCCGATTAATTAGGGCCGATTTCAAGTTTTCATAACAATCGGAAATCTGTAATTTTGGACGCCGGTTTTGCTGATTTGTATTTATTTATATATATTTTACATATATATATATTTTTTTAACATCTTTATTTAATCTTTTTAACTAGGCAAGTCAGTTAAGAACACATTCTTATTTTCAATGACTGCCTAGAAATGGTGGGTTAACTGCCATGTTCAGGGGCAGAACGACAGATTTTTACCTGGTCAGCTCAGGGATTCAATCTTGCAACCTTACGGTTAACTAGTCCAATGCTCTAACCACCTGCCTCACGAGGAGCCTGCCTGTTACACAAATGCAGTAAGAAGCCAAGGTAAGTTGCTAGCTAGCATTAAACTTATTCAATCATAATAACTAGTTATAACTACACATTTTTGATGAGATTACTAGTTTATCTAGCGTGTCCTGCGTTGCATATAATCGATGCAGTGTGCATTCACGAAAAAGGACTGTTGTTGCTCCAACGTGTACCTAACCATAAACACCAATGGATTTCTTAAAATCAATACACAGAAGTATATATTTTTAAACCTGCATATTTAGCTAAAAAGTTATCCAGGTTAGCAGGCAATATTAACCAGGTGAAATGGTCACTTCTCTTGCGTTCATTGCACGCAGAGTCAGTGTATATGCAACAGTTTGGGCCGCCTGGCTCATTGCGAACTAATTTGCCAGAATTTTACGTAATTATGACATAACATTGAAGGTTGTGAAATGTAACAGGAATATTTAGACTGATGGATGCCACCCGTTAGATGAAATAAGGAACGGTTCCGTATTTCACTGAAATAATAAACGTCTTGTTTTCGAGATGATAGTTTCCGGATTCGACCATATTAATGACCTAAGGCTGTTTGGCCATAATGACCATCGTTATGTTTGGAGGAAAAAGGGGGAGGCTTGCAAGCCGAAGAACACCATCCCAACCGTGAAGCGAGGGGTGGCAGCATCATGTTGTGGGGGTGCTTTGCTGCAGGAGAGACTGGTGCACTTCACAAAATAGATGGCATCATGTGGCAGGAAAATTGAAGTTGAATGTGCTGACAACAAAATCACACAAAAATTATCAATGGAAATTAAATGTATCAACCCATGGAGGTCTGGATTTGGAGTCACACTCAAAATTAAAGTGGAAAACCACACAACAGACTGATCCAACTTTGATGTAATGTACTTAAAACAAGTCAAAATGAGGCTCAGTAGTGCGTTTGGCCTCCACGTGCCTGTATGACCTCCCTACAACGCCTGGGCATGCTCCTGATGAGGTGGCGGATGGTGTCCTGAGGATCTCCTCCCAGACCTGGACTAAAGCATCCGCCAACTCCTGGACAGTCTGTGGTGCAATGTGACGTTGGTGGATGGAGCGAGACATGGATTCAAGCTCAATTGGATTCAGGTTTGGGGAACGGGCGGGCCAGTCCATAGCATCAATGCCTTCCTCTTGCAGGAACTGTTGACACACTCCAGCCACATGAGGTCTAGCATTGTCTTGCATTAGGAGGAACCCAGGGCCAACCGCACCAGCATATGGTCTCACAAGGGGTCTGAGGATCTCATCTCGGTACCTAATGGCAGTCAGGCTACCTCTGGCGAGCACATGGAGGGCTGTGCGGCCCCCCAAAGAACTGCCACCCCACACCATGACTGACCCACCGCCAAACCGGTCATGCTGGAGGATGTTGCAGGCAGCAGAACGTTCTCCACGGCATCTCCAGACTGTCACGTCTGTCACATGTGCTCAGTGTGAACCTGCTTTCATCTGTGAAGAGCACAGGGCGCCAGTGGCGAGTTTGCCAATCTTGGTGTTCTCTGGCAAATGCCAAAACGTCCTGCATGGTGTTGGGCTGTAAGCACAACCCCCACCTGTGGACGTCAGGCCCTCATACCACCCTCATGGAGTCTGTTTCTGACCATTTGAGCAGACACATGCACATTTGTGACCTGCTGGAGGTCATTTTGCAGGGCTCTGGCGGGTGCTCCTCCTGCTCCTCCTTGCACAAAGACGGAGGTAGCGGTCCTGTAGCTGGGATGTTGCCCTCCTACAGCCTCCTCCACGTCTCCTGATGTACTGGCCTGTCTCCTGGTAGCGCCTCCATGCTCTGGACACTACGCTGACAGACACAGCAAACCTTCCACAGCTCGCATTGATGTGCCATCCTGGATGAGCTGCACTACCTGAGCCACTTGTGTGGGTTGTAGACTCCATCTCATTCTACCACCAGAGTGAAAGCATCGCCAGCATTCAAAAGTGACCAAAACATCAGCCAGGAAGCATAGGAACTGAGAAGTGGTCTGTGGTCATCACCTGCAGAACCACTCTTTTACTGGGGGTGTCTTGCTAATTGCCTATAATTTCCACCTGTTGTCTATTCCATTTGCACAACAGCTTATGAAATTTATTGCCAATCAGTGTTGCTTCCTAAGTGGACAGTTTGATTGACTTGGAGTTACATTGGGTTGTTTAAGTGTTCCCTTTATTTTTTTGAGCAGTGTATTATACTGCCATCAAGTCAGCCATCACTCAATAAGATATCATACTGACACCAAACTGATACATACTGACACCAAATTCACTTTGTCCAACTCGTTTAGAAACCAGCCATCACATATTTCAGAGCCGGCCCAAAATTCACATAGAGCCTTCTGTTAAAACCAATCTTGCTGCGGTCCAGTTCTGGCATTATGTGTAGGCCTAGCTGAGGCGACCCCGAATCCCGAGTTACGACTCAATTGGTCATTCGGAGCCCGAGCAGCGACCTTAAATAGTGCTGAAAATGAACTTTTTCCGGAAGTTGCTAAGTGGTCCCAGAAATAGCTATCGGACCGAAACTTTAGGGTCTGTTTCTATGAGCCGAGGCAGATTCAGTGCACCTAGTCTTGTGATTGAGACTTTTCTAAGTGTCATCATTTTCGCGACGTTAAAAATGTATTTAATGTATTGCAAATGGACGAGTCTGTTTCTCGGCCTGAGAACCTTCTAGAGCGACATAACTCACTCTGCACTACCGACTTAAGCCATAGAACAGGTTTATAAAGTTTCAGGGCTCTAGGTCTGACAGTTATTTGATGGTTCGAACGGAGGTAACTACTGCAGGCTCTGTGTGTCTGTAAGCCCCACAATGTGTCATTTCACATTGACTGTGTGTGTGTGTGAGAACAGAAACTCACAGAAATCACATAGAGCTCCGAAACCCGTCTTAACAGATTTCGACCTTTAATCCCAGAAAAGGGGCATTAACTCAAAGAGCATGAGGCCTCGAGGCCATCTTGTTTCTGGGCTAAAACTACACCCCCATTCTCCTCGAGGGGGCTGTAGTGGAGCAATTTGAGAGATTCAAGTTCCTTGGTGTCCACATCACCAACAAACTAACATGGTCCAAGCACACCAAGACAGTCGTGAAGAGGGCACGACAAAACCTGTTCCCCTCAGGAGAAGCAAAAGATTTGGCATGGGTCCTCAGATCCTCAAAAGGTTCTACAGCTGCACCATCGAGAGCATGGTTGCATCACTGCCTGGTATGGCAACTGCTCGGCCTCCGACCGCAAGGCACTACAGAGGGTGGTGCGTATGGCCCAGTACTTCACTGGGGCCAAGCTTCCTGCCACTCAGGACCTCTATACCAGGTGGTGTCAGAGTAAGGCCCTAAAAATTGTCAAAGACTCCAGCCACCCTAGTCATAGACTGCTCTCTCTGCTACCGCATGGCAAGGGGTACCGGAGTGTCAAGTCTAGGTCCAAGAGGCTTCTAAACAGCTTCTACCCACAAACCACAAGACTCCTGAACACCTAATCAAATGGCTAGCCAGACTATATGCATTGCCCCCCTCCTCCCCCCCTTTACACCGCTGCTGCCCTCCGTTGTTATCATCTATGCAGTCACTAATAACTCTACCTACATGTAAATATTACCTTAACAAACCAGTGACTTGACTCTGTACTGGTACCCCCTTGTGTATATAGTCTCACTATTGTTATTTTACTGCTGCTCTTTAATTACTTGTTACTTTTATTTCTGATTCTTATGCATATATTTTAAACTGCATTGTTGGTTAGGGGCTCGTAAGTAAGCATTTCAATGTAAGGTCTACACCTGTTGTATTCGGCGCATTGTGACTAATAAAATGTGATTGGAATTGATTCCTTGGACTTCATGGTATAGTTTCTGCTCTGACATGCACTGTCAACTGTGGGACCTTATATAGAAAGGTGCGTTTCTTTCCCCCATTTCGTTGCGTTTGCGTACGCTTAATAAATGTTTTGCAACAGAATCGTCAGAATGAATACGCCCCTGATCACCCGCACACATAGTTCATTTACATAGCAGCCACATACAGCATAATCACTTTGATCGTTGTGTAATTCCATCTCACGTCGCAATTCCTGCTCTCCTCCTCTCACCCTTTCCCTTGGCTTTTTGGACTTCAGTGGACAACACATCAGTTGTGACCAGGCAAAACAACCTTTCCAAGCCAAACCTTCATATCATAACTACTAACCGCTTCACAGCCTACATCGTTGGCACCATATTAGCTAACATCATCGTCAACATACATTGCCTTGCGAAAGTATTCGGCCCCCTTGAACTTTGCGACCTTTTGCCACATTTCAGGCTTCAAACATTAAAATATAAAACTGTATTTTTTGTGAAGAATCAACAACAAGTGGGACTCAATCATGAAGTGGAACAACATTTATTGGATATTTCAAACTTTAACAAATCAAAAACTGAAAAATTGGGCGTGCAAAATTATTCAGCCCCTTTACTTTCAGTGCAGCAAACTCTCTCCAGAAGTTCAGTGAGGATCTCTGAATGATCCAATGTTGACCTAAATGACTAATGATGATAAATACAATCCACCTGTGTGTAATCAAGTCTCCGTATAAATGCACCTGCACTGTGATAGTCTCAGACGTCCGTTAAAAGCGCAGAGAGCATCATGAAGAACAAGGAACACACCAGGCAGGTCCGAGATACTGTTGTGAAGAAGTTTAAAGTCGGATTTGGATACAAAAATATTTCCCAAGCTTTAAACATCCCAAGGAGCACTGTGCAAGCGATAATATTGAAATGGAAGGAGTATCAGACCACTGCAAATCTACCAAGACCTGGCCGTCCCCTCTAAACTTTCAGCTCATACAAGGAGAAGACTGATCAGAGATTCAGCCAAGAGGCCCATGATCACTCTGGATGAACTGCAGAGATCTACAGCTGAGGTGGGAGACTCTGTCCATAGGACAACAATCAGTCGTATTGTCACGCCTTGGTCATTGTATTTTGTGTTTTTGGTATATGTTTGGGTAGGCCAGGGTGTGACATGGGTTTATATGTTTTGTTTCGTATTGGGGTTTGTATTAATTGGGATTGTGTATGATTAGGGGTGTGTCTAGTTAGGCTTGGCTGCCTGAGGCGATTCTCTATTGGAGTCAGGTGATTCTTGTGGTCTCGGATTGGGAACCGTATTTAGGTAGCCTGAGTTCGCTTTGTATTTTGTGGGTGTTTGTACCTGTCTCTGTGTAGTAGTCACCAGATAGGCTGTAATTAGTTTCACGTTTCGTTTGTTGTTTTCGTATTTCAGTTATCTCATGTACCGTTTTCATTCATTAAAGTCATGAGTAACCTACACGCTGCATTTCGGTCTGACTCTCTTCTTACAACAGACGAACGTCGTTACAGAAACACCCACCACCACTCACAGACCGAGCAGCGTGTGAACTGGCAGGATCTAAAGGAGGACGTTATGGACGGTAGAGGCATGGATTATACGACGTGGGAAGAAATCGACAGGTGGGCGGCCGACCCAGAGCGAGTGCAGGAGCCCGCCTGGGATTCGCTTCAGCAGTGCGAAGAGGGCTACAGGCTAATGGAGTCAAAAAGGAAAACACGGCGACGCAGAGCGAAAACCGAAAGTAACGGGGGAGAGCGCAGAGAGAGAGTGGCTGAGTCAGGAGTCAGACCTGAGCCTACTCTCCCTGTTAATCGTGAAGAGCAGTTGCAGTGGGAGAGGCTGCACCACTTGGAGATTTGGACATGGGAGGAGGAATTAGACGGAAAAGGACCCTGGGCGCAGCCGGGAGAATATCGCCGTCCCAAGGAGGAAATAGAAGCAGCTAAAGCGGAGAGGCGCAGGTATGAGGAGGCAGCACGGTGACGCGGTTGGAAGCCGGAAAAACAGCCCAAAAAAATTATTGGGGGGGGCTAGAAGGGAGAATAGTTAAGCCAGGTAGGAGACCTGCGCAAACTCCCTGTGCTCACCGTTGGGCTAGAGAGACCGGGCAGGCACCGTGTTATGCTATGGAGCGCACAGTGTTTCCAGTGCGGGTGCAGAGCCAGCTGCGGCACATACCAGTCCTTTCTATTGGCCGGGCTAGAGTGGGCATCGAGCCAGGTAAGTTTGGGCAGGCTTGGTGCTCAAGAGCTCCAGTGCGCCTGCACGGTCCGGTCTATCCAGAGCCACCTCTACACACCAGTCCTCCGGTAGCAGCTCCCCGCACCAGGTTTCCTGTGCGTGTCCTTGATCCAGTACCACCAGTTCCAGCACCACGCACCAGGCCTCCAGTGCGCCTCGCCTGTTCAGCGCAGCCAGCGCTTTTCTCCTCTCCTGCGCTGTTGGAGTCTCCCGCCTGTTTAGCACAGCCAGAGCCTTTCTCCTCTCCTGCGCTGCTGGAGTCTCCTGTCTGTCCAGCGCCACCAGTGCTCCCAGTCTGCCCAGTGCTCCCAGTCTGCCCAGCGCCGCCAGTCTGCCCAGCGCCGCCAGTCTGCCCAGCGCCGCCAGTCTGCCCAGCGCCGCCAGCCTGCCCAGCGCCGCCAGTCTGCCCAGCGCCGCCAGTGCTCCCAGTCTGCCCAGCGCGGCCAGTGCTCCCAGTCTGCCCAGCGCGGCCAGTGCTCCCAGTCTGCCCAGCGCGGCCAGTGCTCCCAGTCTGCCCAGCGCGGCCAGTGCTCCCAGTCTGCCCAGCGCGGCCAGTGCTCCCAGTCTGCCCAGCGCGGCCAGTGCTCCCAGTCTGCCCAGCGCGGCCAGTGCTCCCAGTCTGCCCAGCGCGGCCAGTGCTCCCAGTCTGCCCAGCGCGGCCAGTGCTCCCAGTCTGCCCAGCGCGGCCGGAGTCTCCAGTCTGCCCAGCGCCGCCAGTGCTCCCAGTCTGCCCAGCGCCGCCAGTCTGCCCAGCGCCGCCAGTCAGCCCAGCGCTGCCCGACAACCAGTCTCTTCCAGATCTGCTCGACAACCAGTCTCTTCCAGATCTGCTCGACAACCAGTCTCTTCCAGATCTGCTCGACAACCAGTCTCTTCCAGATCTGCTCGACAACCAGTCTCTTCCAGATCTGCTCGACAACCAGTCTCTTCCAGATCTGCTCGACAACCAGTCTCTTCCAGATCTGCCAGCCAGCCAGGATTTACCGGAGCCTACTACCTGCCTGAGCTGCCCCTCTGTCCCGGGCTGCCCCTCTGTCCCGGGCTGCCCCTCTGTCCCGGGCTGCCCCTCTGTCCCGGGCTGCCCCTCTGTCCCGGGCTGCCCCTCAGTTATGTGGGGATCTGGGTGAGGACTATTAGGCCATGGTCGGCGGAGAAGGTGGATTATCCCAGGACGCGAAGGGGAGGAAATAGGACATTAATGGAGTGGGGTCCATGTCCCGAGCCAGAACCGCCACCATGGACAGACGCCCACCCGGACCCTCCCTATGCCCTTGAGGTGCGTCCGGGAGTCCGCACCTTAGGGGGGGTTCTGTCACGCCTTGGTCATTGTATTTTGTGTTTTTGGTATATTTTTGGGTAGGCCAGGGTGTGACATGGGTTTATATGTTTTGTTTCGTATTGGGGTTTGTATTAATTGGGATTGTGTATGATTAGGGGTGTGTCTAGTTAGGCTTGGCTGCCTGAGGCGATTCTCAATTGGAGTCAGGTGATTCTTGTTGTCTCGGATTGGGAACCGTATTTAGGTAGCCTGAGTTCGCTTTGTATTTTGTGGGTGTTTGTACCTGTCTCTGTGTAGTAGTCACCAGATAGGCTGTAATTAGTTTCACGTTTCGTCTGTTGTTTTTGTATTTAAGTTATCTCATGTACCGTTTTCATTCATTAAAGTCATGAGTAACCTACACGCTGTATTTCGGTCTGACTCTCTTCTTACAACAGACGAACGTCGTTACACGTATATTGCACAAATCTGGCCTTTATGGAAGAGTGGCAAGAAGAAAGCCATTTCTTAAAGATATCCGTAAAAAGTGTCGTTTAAAGTTTGCCACAAGCCACCTGGGAGACACACCAAACATGTGGAAGAAGGTGCTCTGGTCAGATGAAACCAAAATTGAACTTTTTGGCAACAATGCAAAACGTTATGTTTGGCGTAAAAGCAACACAGCTGTGTTCATCCTGAACACACCATCCCCACTGTCAAACATGGTGGTGGCAGCATCATGGTTTGGGCCTGCTGTTCTTCAGCAGGGACAGGGAAGATGGTTAAAATTGATGGGAAGATGGATGGAGCCAAATACAGGACCATTCTGGAAGAAAACCTGATGGAGTCTGCAAAAGACCTGAGACTGGGACGGAGAGTTGTCTTCCAACAAGACAATGATCCATAACATAAAGCAAAATCTACAATGGAATGGTTAAAAAATAAACATATCCAGGTGTTAGAATGGCCAAGTCAAAGTCCAGACCTGAATCCAATCAAGAATCTGTGGAAAGAACTGAAAACTGCTGTTCACAAATATTCTCCATCCAACCTCACTGAGCTCGAGCTGTTTTGATGTGCAAAACTGATAGAGACCTACCCCAAGCGACTTACAGCTGTAATCGCAGCAAAAGGTGGCGTTACAAAGTATTAACTTAAGGGGGCTGAATAATTCTGCATGCCCAATTTTTAAGTTTTTGATTTGTTAAAGTCTGAAATATCCAATAAATGTTGTTCCACCTCATGATTGTGTCCCACTTGTTGTTGATTCTTCAAAAAAAATACAGTTTTATATCTTTATGTTTGAAGCCTGAAATGTGGCAAAAGGTCGCAAAGTTCAAGGGGGCCCAATACTTTCGCAAGGCACTGTACCTACGAGAACTAACGCGTTAGTAAACCCACAATCCAATCCATGTGTACAATCACGCAATACAGCAAGAAATTTAGCAGTTACACCGGCGGGTCCCGGTGGCATTAAATTAATACAACCGAAAGCTCACCTTGACTTGGAAGAGTTGCAGTGTTGGATAGCCTTAGCCAGCTAGCTAACATAAATACCATTCCTCTCTGTTTGAGTCAGGTTGTTGAGTTGGCTAAATTAGCTAGCGAAGTACTGTAAGTGAAAGGTTAACTAAGAATAAAAAAATACAACAAAATATAGCTAGCTCTCTCTCTCTATGCTGCTTGTCCATATTTTTTGAAAACATTCATTTGTTCAAAACTTTTCAACTATAGTCTTTCTCTCTCATTGAGTCAACTACCCACCACACTTTATGCACTGCAGTGCTAGCTATCTGTAGCTTATGCTTTCATTCTCTGATTCTTTGATTGGATGGACAACATATCAGTTCATGCTGAAAGAGCTCCGATAGGTTGGAGGCCAGCCTACCGGAAGTCGTTATAACTACTGTCTAAGTCTATGGAAGGGGATGAGAACCATGAGCCTCCTAGGATTGTATTGAAGTTAATGTGGCCAGAAGATGCTGTTGAGGCTACTGTAGACCTTAATTGCAAAACAGTGGGTTTTAATCAGTTATTTGGTGACGTGAATATACTTTTGTAATGTTTCACTATTTACATTGGTCCTCCCCTTCCTCCTCTGAGGAGCCTACACTGCTTTCTACCAACATTTTCAGTGGTTATTTTTCAGAGCTTGTCTATAAATATTACTGTCAGTGACCATGTGATTTGATTGCAACCACTTGTAATGTAAGGACTGGGTGACATTGTTATCAGCAGCCCACTGATAAGCACATGGTGTTACCATTGCTGAACTGACTACTGCTGTGGTGTCTGTCTTCATCTATCACTCCCAGACAACAACTACTTTCTCTCTCACCCTCTCTGCGCATCACTCACTCTCTCTCTCCCAGACAACCGCTACTTTCTCTCTTTCCCCTTCTCTCTCCTCACTTCTGACACCAATGTAGCAAATGGTGTAAAAAGCCAACACCCTACGCATCTCGCCAATAGGCTTAACCACTTGGTGAGAATTGTAACGTGGCTCATATAAGTGGGGATTGCTACAGTATTTTGTGCATTATGTGAGATGTATAGAGTATTTGTAAAGGCATACAACTGGTATCCGGTTTACATATTTCTGTATTGTATACAGTTTGACTGATAAAGTGAAGCAGGCCTTTCTCTAAGTTTCTCACCTCCTCCGCATCCTCAGCACTGGCCTTCTTCACACCGTTCTGTGTTGTGTTCAGTTGCAGGGTCACCTTGTAACATTCTTGGATATCTGCAAGGAATTAAGTAAACAACAAGTCATAGAAATAAAGTCCATGGTCCCCCGGGATATGAGTACTTGAATGACAATCCATAAAAATATCCCATAGATAATGTATCATTAAAACACTGAATGTTGCTTGTTTTCTTCAGTGTGCATCTTTTCACTACTATGCAGTTAAGTTTCCTTAATGTTGTTGTATGACTCAAATCCTGACTGGAGAGTTGATCATTAAGTCAATGTCCAAACAGCACCAACTTCAATAACAAGTTATCCTTTGTATAGTCTAATAGAGATCAGCACTCTGCCTCCTATGTAAATGAGTTTAGCCTAAATTAGATGAGATGGGGTTTTTGTGGAGAAATCTATCTGAACGAAGGGCATAGAATGAAGATGTTGGACTGTCTGTCTATGGCCTATAACTACAGTGCCTTCAGAAAATACTCATACCCCAGCACTTTCCAAATGTTGTTGTGTTACAGCTTGAATTTAAAATGTATTAAATATAGCATGGTGAAGTTAATAATTACACTTTCGATGGTGTATCAATACATCCAGTCGCTACAAAGATACAGGCGTCCTTCCTAACTCAGTTGCCGGAGAGGAAGGAAACCGCTCAGGGATTTTTCACCATGAAGCCAATGGTGACTTTAAAACAGTTTAGTTTTTTCCTATCACAGCCATTCAACTCTGAGGAAGGATCAACAAAATACTAACCTAATTGACTGAGTGAAAAGAAGGAAGTACAGATTAAAAATATTCCAAAACATGCATCCTGTTTGCAACAAGGCACTAAACAAAATGCTAACAAATGTGGCAAAGCAATTCATTTTTTTGGCCTAAATACAGAGTGTTATGTTTGTGGCAAATCCAATAAAACACATTACTGAGTACCATTTGCCATATTTTCACACTTAGCAGTGACTGCATCATGTTATGGGTATGCTTGTAATCATTAAGGACTGGGGAGTTTTTCAGGATAAAAAAGTATGGAATGGAGCTAAGCACAGGCAAAATCATACAGAAAAACCTGGTTCAGTTAGCTTTACACCATAGAGACGAATTCACCTTTCAGTAGGACAATAAGCTAAAACACAAGGCAAAGTCTACACTGGAGTTGCTTACCAAGAAGACAGTGAATGTTCCTGAGTGGCCCGAGTTACAGTTGTGACTTAAATCTACTTGAAAATCTATGGCACGACCTGAAAATGGTTATCTAGCAATGATCAACAACAAGTTTTACAGATCTTGAAGAATTTTCAAAAGAATAATAGGCAAATTTTGCACACCCAGGTTTGGAAAGCTCTTAGAGACTTACCCAGAAACTCACAGCTGTAATCGCTGCCAAAGGTGCTTCTACAAAGTATTGACTCAGGGGTGTGAATACTTATGTAAATTAAATATTTCTGTATTTCATTTTCAATACATTTGCAAAACTTTCTAAAAATATTTTCACTTTGTCATTATGGGTTATTATTTGTAGGGAAAAATATTTAATACATTTTGAATTCAGGCTGTAACACAAAAAAATGCGGAATAAGTCAAGGGGTAAGAATACTTTCTGAAGGCACTGTAGGTGTTAGATCACATGGTCTGGAAAAACTACTGGCTTTACCTCTATAACATAAGAGAAGGATGAGTCCAAGTTCTCTGTCAGTCCATCACCACTAGGCCATGCTGTTTTCCCACTGTGGCCAGCTCTATACCACCGTGGCCAGCTCTGCCAGCTCTCATCCTCCCAAATCCTGCTCACTCCCCTACAATTACCTCCGGCCCATCGCCTTCCCTTTCTCAACTCATCCTCCTTCTTTAATTGAGTTTCTTAAACATTGATTCCCCCTCCCTCTCCCCCTCTTGTCTCCCTTCATTACATCTCAGGTCATTAAAGAGATTCTCCAGTACTTTGTATACTTTTTAGCCAGTAGTTGAAAGTAACGCTCACAAGCGTCCCCGAAAATTACATACTACGTCACATATGTGTACCATGTAATTGCTCTCTCACTCTCGCTCTGCTGTTTGTGCATCTTGCTAGCTGTCACTCAAATGTTGAGGGACTGAAGCTCATTGGCTAGAACTCGAATTGCTAGGGGGCTGGCCCACATTCCATAAGAATTGTCACTTTCAAACTAGAGATTTCGTGGCTAAGACAGTAATTCTGCTCATAGATTATGCATGTTTTAACCACACATTGACACATCCAGCCCAATGCAGGAGGTTTAAAAAAATACTTAGTAGTCGACAATGTTCTGGAGCATGTCTTTAAGCTGCTGTGTCTTGTGGTCACCTATTGACTGGCAGCCACTTGATGAGAATACAGGGAGACATTGATGCTGATGTCACACACTGGCCCTCTTGCTGAACTATAGACATAAAGAGGTCGCTGTTCTCTTAAGAGCTCGGCTATGCTACAACTTTCTTAGGTTCAATGTCAGGACACAGTGATGGAAACAAATGTGTAGAAAGATCATCATGTACTTGAAATGTATTATTGTGTGCACAAATATCTGTGTGAAGGAGTAAAGGCACTGTATGTACCGGTAAGTCCTCAGTGAGTGTGTGTGTATGTGGTCGGTGTATCCCAACAGGGTGGAGTGGGAACAAATGTGGAAGAAGGGGGCATGTGACTCATCACTGTATAAGAGTGTCTGCGTGTGTAGGAGTGGAGCCGTCTGTAGGCAAAGCGTTTTGCAGCCCAGCTGGTTAGAGGCCCGCACACACACATACACACAATTATATAGTCCTGTGATTTTACAATGTATTATTTGGCTTTGTTATAAGAATTACCTTACAAAAAATGTGGAATGACATTTTCAGATGTGAAAGAGCTTAAACTACACACATAAAACTGTATTTTCACATGTATTCAATTTATAATTCACATGTTAACACCACATTTTCACATGTGAGGAGAATAACTTGTTGTTTTCACCTCACATTTGAATTGCAGTTTCACATGTTAAAAATGTGTAAATGGGATATGCAGCTTCACATGAAAAATATTAACACGTGAAAATCTCACTTTAACAAATTGGAATTGCATTTTCACATGTGAAAATCATTTGAAGTTTCTTATGTAAACAAGCTCCACATTTGAAAATCTCACTTTCGCATGTGGAATTTCAAGTTCACATGTGAAAATCAATTGCATGAAAATGGAATTTTGGGCAACTAGGAGCGTTTGCTTGGATGGTTGGGGGTGGCAGGTAGCCTGGCGGTTGGGAGCGTTGGGCCAGTAGCCGAGAGGTCTACACATGTGAAAAGATGGTGTTAACATGTTGCAGAAACAATGTTTTCACTGGTGGAATAAGGGTGACCACATCTAAAAATATAAAATGCCGGACAAGGGTGCGATTTTGCGCGACATTCACGGAACAGTGGACAGAATAAATGTTTTGGGGGCAGGATAATGGATCATGTTCAAATGGAAATGGCATAGTTCTGCTGTACGAAGGTCACTGCCTGTTAAACCTATTTTATAGAGTAATAGTATTATTATATGGTGCAATCCTTTAGTGAGTGAGTTACTTTTGTGCCATTAATATCAAGCAAATCTTATGAAGTCAAGAACAACATTTGTAGTATTGCAAACAAAAATAATGATATTGAAAGCAAACCATCAACCCAAAATTATTGATAACAAAACAAAATTTTGCATGGAAATAATTTTGAAATGTGAGAACAAATGATAACATGATTAAATATACAAGTCTCCCTCTTTTGGTTACGTTACCCTGGCCTTTGCATTCAATGCAACTTCTGACATTCATTCCAGCAACATAGCACCCTGTATCCCACTGCTGGTTTGCCTCTGAAGCTAAGCAAGGCCGGTCCTCGCTGGTCCCTGGATAGGAAACAAGACATAGCTGGAAGTGCTAAAAAAATAATTAAAAAGTGAAAAATAAAACATGTACAACAAAGAAAAAGTGGGAATTTTTTTCCTTCATGATTGAAAAGTTAAAAATTAACGTGTGAAACTTCTGAAAACCACGTTCTGAAAACCACGTGTCCACTTATCTAAACATAAAAATAAAAAAAATGTTGAATCATGTGATATTTTTCATGTGATTTGTTCACACGTGTGTTGTATTCACACATGACTTTTTCATGTATTTTTTTGTAAAGGTTGTACAAACAATGCAAACACATAACTTGTCCTGATTACTTGTCCAAAGTAATTCAGAGAAAAAGTCTTGCATAAGTATTATCATACTTGTGTAAATTGTTAAATGTATGTGAAATTACTCTGTGTGTGTGTGTGTGTGTGTGTGTGTGTGTGTGTGTGTGTGTGTGTGTGTGTGTGTGTGTGTGTGTGTGTGTGTGTGTGTGTGTGTGTGTGTGTGTGTGTGTGTGTGTGTGTGTTATAGGGAGTATGGAATACACCGACGTTAGACCTCCCTCTATTTGCAGCAGACCTATTCAAGTGTACTGGAGTCCTCTTTCCACTCATAGCCTGTTCTGGATGAATAAGCCCAAAAATAATTTGCTCCAGAGTGTTTTCCATGGGATAACAATAAGCGACAGACAGACAGACAGACACTCCGCTCACTACAATCTACATTCAGCAAAAATTGGGTCTGAATTAAAGCCACCCCCCCATAATCTCCTGCTCCACCATTTGTGAGAGTGTTGTGTATAACCAACTTCCTGCATGTTTGCATGTTGGGGAACAAAGATATGAGTCCTCAGTCAAGGCAAACTTTGTTCATGATTGTGCAACCATGCAGACATCCAATCAAGTGCTCAGCTCTCCAACTTCCTACAGTGCATTCCAGGCAAGGGGACTCCCATTCATTCACACATCAAATACTGTTCAATGCTGCTCACAACTGAACTCATGAACACTTTTTGCACCAGTCATGCCTGTTGTCATTCACGATCACCATACCTTATTTAACATTGTGCCAATGCTGTTAATTTACAAATGTTCCCACTGTGGCAGAGCATACAGTAGCAATACAATTGCAACAACACAAATACAGCCAGTGCAAAAATACCCCCACCACTACAACAATGACACTACAACAAGTAGCCTAAGCAAAGCCCTTCTACCTATTTTCAAATAGGTACTGTACAAAAGGTACAGTAGCGACAGTAGCAACACAAAAATCCCAAACTTCCCCAGTTCACACGAATCCCGGCCCATGAATGCAAACAACAGAGAGCATCTGGTAGTTACCCCGTATTCCCATTAGCTGTGGAAACGTTCAGCACCTCCCCTGTGCCTAGGCTGATGATTAAAACCACATGTTGAGTAGAGAATCCGGCCTCGTTTGACCCTGCTCTGCCCCTGCACCTGAGACACTCTCTCTCACACAGACTCTCTCGGCTATATCCTCAGATCAGTCACGCAGGCCATGAGAAACAGGGGGTGAGGATGACACGGCACGGCAGCCATGAGCTGTTTGTTTTTACATCTACATAACTCTACCATACCTCCAGCCCCAGCCTTTTGCTGCACATTCCTGCCCTGGGATCCAGACTCTTCTGTATGGAATGCTTAGAACCCTGATCCCCTTCACTGCAGCCCAACCTACTCTTTAGTATATCAGACCTAAACTGTTGGGATAGTCATACACCCCCTATGTATTTATTTGGACAGGGAAGCTAAAACTTATAATTTGGCGATATACTCCAGCATTTTGGATTTGAGATCAAATGTTTTACATGACAATAAGTCGGGCGCTGACGATGTGGATGTCAATTAAAGCAGCCCACTGCACCTCTCTGATTCAGAGAGATTGGGTTAAATATGGTAGGCACATTTCAGCTGAATGCAATCAGTTGTACAACTGACTAGGTATCCCCCTTTCTCTTTCCCTTTACAAAATGTCCTCTTTCCCTTTACAAAATTAGTTTAAATTCATACATATCGGTTTAACCATTTAGAAATGCACTTTATTTATCTAGTGCCCCCCATAAATGTCATAAATATTTGTAAAAGTTAGTTTGTGGAATTTCTGTCCTTAAAGCATTTGAGACAATCAGTTGTGTTGTGACAAGGTAGGGGTGGTATAAAGAAGATAGCCCTATTTGGGGGCACCGGTTAGTCGAGGTAATTGAGGTAATATGTAAACGTAAGTAGAGATAAAGTGACTGTGCATAAATTATAAACAGAGAGTAGCAGCAGTGTAACAGAGGGGTCTGGGTAGCCATTTGATTAGCTGTTCAGGAGTCTTATGGCTTGGGGGTAGAAGCTGTTAAGAAGCCTTTTGGATTTAGACTGGACGCTCCGGTACCGCTTGCTGTGCGATAGCAGATAGAACAGCCAATGACTAGGGTGGCTGGAGTCTTTGACAATTTTTAGGGCCTTCCTCTGACACTGCCTGGTATAGAAGTCCTGGATGGTAGGAAGCTTGGCCCCAGTGATGTACTGGGCTGTACGCACCACCCCCTGTAGTGCCTTGCAGCCGGAGGCCGAGCAGTTGCCATACCAGGCAGTGATGCAACCAGTCAGGACGCTCTCGGTGGTGCAGCTGTAGAACCTTTTGAGGATTGGAGGAACCATGCCATATATTTTCAGTCTCCTGAGGGGGAATATGCTTTTTTGTGCCCTCTTCACGACTGTCTTGGTGTGCTTGGACCATGTTAGTTTGTTGGTGATGTGGACACCAAGGAACTTGAAGCTCTCAACCTTCTCCACTACAGCCCCCTCGATGAGAATGGGGGCGTGCTTGGTCCTCCTTTTCCTGTAGTCCACAATCACTCCTTTGTCTTGATCACGTTGAGGGAGAGGTTGTTGTCCTGGCACCACACGGCCAGGTCTCTGACCTCCTCCCTATAGGGTGTCTCGTATTTGTCGGTGATGAGGGCTACTACTGTTGTGTCATCGGCAAACTTGATGATGGTATTGGAGTTGTGGCAGACCATGCTGTCATGAGTGAACAGAGAGTACAGGAGGGGACTGAGCACCGTGTTGAGGATCAGCGCGGCGGATGTGTTGTAAGAAAGTCCAGGATCCAGTTACAGGGGGAGGTGTTTAGTCCCAGGGGCCTTAGCTTAGTGATGAGCTTTGAGGGGACTATGGTGTTGAATGCTGAGCTGTAGTCAATGAATAGCATTCTCACATAGGTATTCCTTTTGTCCAGGTAGGAAAGAGCCGTGTTGAGTGCAATAGAGATTGCATAATTTGTGGTCTTTTGGGGCAGTATGCAAATTGGAGTGGGTCTAGGGTTTCTGGGATAATGGAACATTATCTGAACATTTCAAGAACTCGTGCAGACGCAAAAACCATCAAGCACTATGATGAAAATGGCTCTCATGGGGACTGCCACAGGAAAGGAAGACCCAGAGTTACCTCTGCTGCAGAGGACATGTTCATTAGAGTTAACTGCACCTCAGATTGCAGCCCACATAAGCGCTTCATAGAGTTCAAGTAACAGACACATCTCAACATCAACTGTTCAGAGGAGACTGTGTGAATCAGGCCTTCATGGTTGAATTGCTGCAAAGAAACTACTACTAAAGGACACCAATAAGAAGAAGAGACTTGCTTGGATGAAGAAAGCAATGGACAATAGACCGGTGGAAATCTGTCCTTTGGTCTGATGAGTCCAAATTTAAAATGTTTGGTCCCAATGGCTGTGTGTTTGTGAGACGCTGAGTAGGTAAACTGATGATCTCCGCATGTGTGGTTCCCACCGTGAAGCATGGAGGAGGAAGTGTGATCGTTTGGGGGTGATTTGCTGATGACACTGTCAGCGATTTATTTAGAATTCAAGGCACACTTAACCAGCATGGCTACCATAGCATTCTGCAGAGATACGCCATCTCATCTGGTTTGCCCTCAGGCCAGACAAAATTGATTCACTTTTAAACAGATTTTCCCCCCAGAAAAGTGAGGCGAGCGAGCGAGAAAAAAAAAAGAAAAAAAAGTCATGAATTGGATAAGGAATAACAGTACTACCACAGTGTGCTAGACACTTGTGCAGGCTCTAGGCCTCACGTGAGCTTCAAGAGTTATATTATTCCATTCTAAAACCTACACTATTCCTCTTTAAAAGAATGCAGATGTTACAATGTTGTTATAACCATGAGAAATTCAACACAATGGGAGGTATAACTTGTGACAGGTTCTTTATTCCTGTTAAAAAAGTGCAATCCAATCTCGTAATTCAATGTGATGTATATATAGGGTAATAAAGTTGACTATTTAAAACCAATTCTAATTCAAGAATGACTGACAATAAATAATTGTAATAAAATTAAAATGTTGTATAATAATGAGTTCATTACCTGAGGATCTAAATGACGCCGAATGAGATGGCTGGCTTTTTATGAGCTCTTAACTAATTCTGCTATTGTGTGTGTTTTTTCACGTTATTTGAAACTTATTTTGTACATAATGTTCTGCCACCGTCTCTTATGACTGAAAAGAGATTCTGGATATCAGGACAACGTACAATCATTGGATAGCAAAATAGACGAGCTAAAATCTTAAGTGTCAACGAGTCGTGGCTGAACGATGACAGGGATAAAATACAGATGGCGGGGTTTACGCTGCACAGGCAAGACAGAACAGCTGCCTCCGGTAAGACAAGTGTGGCAGTCTGTGTATATTCATAAACAACAGCTGGTGCACAAAATCTAACATTAAGGAAGTCTCAAGGTTTGCTCGCCTGAGGTAGAGTATCTCATGATAAGCTGTAGACCACACTATTTACCACCACAAACCGATGCTGGCACTAAGTCCGCACTCAATGAGCTATATAAGGCAATAAGCAAACAGGAAAACGCTCATCCAGAGGCGGTGCACCTAGTACTTAGTACCTAGTAATACTTATTTTCCACCATAATTTGCAAATAAATTCATTAAAAATCCTACAATGTGATTTTCTGGACTTTTTCTGGATTTTTCTCACTTTCTCACTACACTCCCCACTGTACATAAATAGTAGGAATTTGCTCTGGCTTCAGCCATGACAGCATGAGAGAGAAATGAAACATCTGCACATCACCTGAGGGTGCGAGCATGTGTGTTTCACTGTCCAACCGGAGGATCGAACATTATCTGAGTGTGTGATCTGAAGCTGTTTGGTTTCTTGTACATCAACTTGAGAAATCCTCAAGGGAGGGGCATCCATTTTCAACTTTGTCCGTCCTTAGTGGGACGATCATTTGTTTTTCAACAGGACAATGACCCAACACACCTCCAGGCTGTGTAAGGGCTATTTGACCAAGGAGAGTGATGGCGTGCTAATTCAGATGACCTGGCCTCCACAATCACCCAACCTCAACCCAATTGAGATGGTTGGGGATGAGTTGGACCGCATAGTGAAGGAAAAGCAGCCAACAATTGCTCAGTATAAGTGGGAACTCCTTCAAGACTGTGTATTCCTCATGAAGCAGGTTGGGAGAATGCCAAGAGTGTGCAAAGTGGTCATCATGGAGAATGTAAAATATACTTTTTTTTTTAAATATTATTTTTTTTCATCATTTTGAGGTCTTCACTATTATTCGAGGGGGAAGCATTTTCACTTTTGGATAAATAGTGTGCCCAATTTCAACTTCCTGCTACTCATGCCAAGAATATAAGATATGCATACTATTAGTAGAAAACACTGAAGTTTCTAAAACTGTTTGAATCATGCCTGTGAGTATAACAGAACTTATGTAGAAGGCAAAACCCCAAGGACTAACCGTTCAGAATTTATTTTTGAGGTCTCTGTCTGTTCAAGGGGTTCTCATTGGGAAACGATATTTCTTTGGCACTTGTTTTCAGTTCTTACCGCTTCCACTGGATGTCACCAGTCTTTGTAATTTGGTTAAGGTTATTCCTTTGTGCAATGAAGAAGTACGGCCATCTTGGAAAAAGGTAACGCTCTTGAGAGTGCGCAAGACTTGAAAAGTAGCGTTAGTTTCCTCTCGTCCTCTATTGAAAACAGATAGACCCGTCTTTAATTTGATAGATTATTAATGTTTAAAAATACCTAAAGTTGTATTACAAAAAAAGTTTGAAATGTTTTGGCAAAGTTTACAGGCAACTTTTGAGATATTTTGTAGTGACGTTGTGCAATTTGGAAGCTGTTTTTTTCTGGATCAAATGCGCCAAATAAATGGACATTTTGGATATATGTGGACGGAATTAATCGACCAAAAGGACCAATTGCGCTGTTTATGGGACATATTGGAGTGCCAAAAAAAGAAGCTTGTTAAAGGTAAGGCATATTTTATATTTTATCTCTGCGTTTTGTGTAGCGCCTGCAGGGTTGAAATATGCTACACTCTTTGTTTACTGTTGTGCCATCATCAGATAATAGCTTCTTATGCTTTCGCCGAAAAGCCTTTTAAACATATGACATTTTGGCTGGATTCACAACGAGTGTAGCTTTAATTTACTGTCTTACATGTGTGATTTAATGAAAGTTTGATTTTTATACAATTTTTTTTTAATTTGCCGCATTTTCCCTGGCTTTTGGCCAAGTGGGACACAAGCATCCCCTATACCGTAAGAAATGTCACTGTCCAAATACATACGGAGGGGAGTATGTGGTTTACAAAGCCATCTTTTGAATACTGGATATATTGACCAACTCAACTGTAAGACAGATAGAGCAACATATCTTGTATTGTCTGTGTTGTGATTAACATAATTTCTAGTTAGACCACAGCAATAGTTTTGCTAATAGTACATTATCATCAATGTATTTGTTCAACTAGTTTGGACAGGCAGGCATCCACGTCTGGAGAGATCACTAATCAGGGTGGACAGCCTCCTCAGACTCCTCTTTTCTCTAGTCTTCAACCCTGCTCCATTGTCACCCATCCCCCATGGAGGCTCCAGAGCTCTGGGTAGAGCAGCAGTAGCGGCAAACCCACAGGCTAGCATCATTAAGGCATGGCCATGGTAATTAGAGGGGCCACTCAAGCATTGGTTAAATTGAACTCACTTGTCTCCTTTGCAGGGTAAAAAGACTGTGAAATGTAGCTTCACAGGAGCCCTAACTGCTTATTAAGGTATCGTTGCAATACACTCAAGAGTTAGTTTAGGTCATTGTTCCAGTTAGGAAATGATAGATGTGGTGAGGTCAAGCACATTCATAGTATTGAAAAAGCTATTGTGGACTGGTAACATCCTCTTTTTACACCTCATACAGTAGTGTTTTGGCTGCTGTGAGTGAACCATATCTAATAATAACTCTTTCTGTGAGATGATCCTGATCAAGTTAGGATGACATCAAACAGTGCAAATAAACGACTGAAAATATGTGTAACTGTATGACAAAGTAAAGAGGTTTGGACTGAGCTGTCTGATTGCCTGCGAGAGGGCTTTTGATCAGCCCCATAGATAGAGTGCATTGTGTCAATGGGCATGTTTAATATGATTTAATAGGATACAGCAAACCTTTTGAGAGGCCACTGAAAGGCCTCTTTCATGGGACTTAATTGAGAAATGTTTAGGCTCAGTTAACTTCCCACACAAATTAATATAGCCTAACCCGGGTTGTCTACATCCTGAAGCTTTGGCCAGAGGCAATATCAAGCCTATACCAAAAACAACTAGCGAGTCGCTAATTTTCTCATTAGAAAGATAATGAGCAGAGACATAAGTATAATAATAAAAATCTCTTGATGAGTTTTGTTACTAAATACACTAATTGATTTAGAATATAGTGATTTGAAAAATAATTTGCTTGTATTGTTGTGGGGCTGGACTGAGACTTCCCACTGGGCACACACTAGTTGAATCAACGTTGTTTCCACGTCATTTCAATATAATGACTTGAACCAACATGGAATAGACGTCTGTGCCCTGTGGGTTCATTATTCATAAAATAGTAATAGTGAAAGCCTCAATATGTGTATTTTCTGTGTCTTACCTAATAGTGCATGAAAGAGTTGGCTGCCGAAGATGGTGGAGACCTTCCCCACACTGGCCTTCAGGGCCTGTTCCTCTGGACTGGTCAGACTGTCCTGGTACTGTCTCAGCAGACCCACTGCCCTCTCGGTGTCTGACAACAGGGATGCTTCAAGTTAACACCCTCACCAAGACAGTCGTTGTGATGAAATGTTAAAAAACTGATCAGATGTAATGTGCACATGACCATTTTGGTCCTTGAAACAAGTGGCAATATTATTCTACCATAGCATAAAACAAGCCTAAATGCATGCTAGGAAAAGTCTCAAATTATGGTTTTATCGGGCACACTCATGTAATAGGCTATTGTACAATTGTCAGGCTCAAAGCACAAGGATAGAGTTGGTGCATAGTTTTGTTCATTGTTGAAGAGTTTCTCTAACTGTTGGTACTGCTATGGGCAGGGAAAGGGAGTAGTAGTCTTAAGTGTAGAATGCATGCGCGTGCACAGCTGTCTACCGAAACCAGGTGGGAGGTGTAGCGTAATTAGCAGCCTTGATGTGCCTCACTCGCTTTACTACAACTACCTACATTTTATTATGAGTAAACTAAACTACTTCTCTTACCATCGCAGTGTGAAAGTGCTCCATGCCAGTATATATGAATTCATGGAAACATACTTCCTGTTTTCATGACACTTCCAAAAATGTACAAGCTAACGTTAATTCGATTCTGGCTTGATAGTTGGCAACGAAGTGAGAGAGAAAAAACACGGATACGTCGCTGCAAGTTTCTACTTGTCAATACTTTTCGGCTATGACAGCGAATAAACCCAAATGTTCTAAAAACGGTATCGAATAAACGTTTGCGATAGTTTAAAACTTGTACACAAACAAAACATTTACGAAAACGTATGTAGGCACTTACCATATTTGTGGACCATGGTGTAAAGAAAAATGTTCTGAGGACAACTATTCGAGGCAAGCCGAAAACGAACGAAACAAACCAGAAAAAAAGATTTAACAGAGTTGATGTTTGCACCCCGTTATTCTCCCCACAATTTGGTTAATCCCGCATTTTGCCATTTTACTACCGAAACAGACACTCCCAAATTCGCACAACACTGAACTGTTACTGTAGCGGCAGCAGCTGTAATCCATTTTGCACGAGACGGGTCCGCAAGTTCTGTTGAAAAGTGAAAGTGTTTCTGGGTTACCCTCGGTACCCTCGATTAATTATCTGATAACTGTCGATGAGGATCTATAAACAGAAAATTCGTAATTAAATTTGTTTTTGTTTTTGGGGGGATACTTTTGCTAGACTTAAATAATTATCACCATCATCATCGCCGAAAAATATTTATACAATATTGTCGAAAAACAATCCCCTTTAGATCTTTTCATATAGCCAACTAAAAATATTCAATAGTTTGACACTTCGAATTTGACCGTCTCACAAAAAGTGGTTACACCTGCCATCTAGTGGTTGTAGAAGATAATTTCATATTTCCAAGGAGCCGCACCTTTAGCGATTGAACACATTCCAAGGTGTTACTGCATATTTTTTTATGCAGAGAATTCACACAGATACATAACTCATCATAAAACGTTTATTTCATTAACATATACACGTCAAATCTGGATTGGAAAATCTCTCCTTCAGAATGTAACCCTAAGTGCAATGCAAATAGTGCTGACATTTATCAGCAACACCAATAGTTTCCAAATAAGTTTAAACTTGTGTAGAGTGAACCAGTTATGTTATTTATTTTAACAAATAAAGTGTTACACAAATATATTTTCTGTAAGAATATACTCTTTACAATTTTGTTCATAAATTCTCATGACGAATGTAAAATGTTTGCCTGGCTACCCAAACTCCTTGCATCTGGCCAACCGGTACGCCATGTCCATAGATGTTAGTTTATTCTTTGCAATGAGTCTTGATCCGAGTACCTCCATGACAATTTCTATAATGGCAAAAACATTCTAATCGTTCCCTGAATCTGATGGGTTGGGTCTGGGCCAGAGCCAGAGCCAGAACACACGTGGGTAAAGCTGAGGTTTGAAAATCAATCATTGGCTTTGCTACTGATTGGTTAGAGATGATCCAATTGCTGATTACTTTGTTTTGTACAACACCTCTTATTATGACATCACCTCAAACGAGTTCAATAATGGCAGTCAGACGAAAGTATGTAGAGAACAACAGAGCAGCGGAAAAATTCTGTTTATTTATTTAACTAGGCAAGTCAGTTAAGAACAAATTCTTATTTACAATGACGGCCTAGGAACAGTGGGTTAACTGCCTTGTTCAGAGGCAGAATGACAGATTTTTACCTTGTCAGCTCGGGGATTGGGTCTAGCAACCTTTCGGTTACTGGCCCAACGCTCTAACCACTAGGCTACCTGCCACCCAAGTGTGAGTCATCAAGCAAGTGAAATCTACTCTATGTATGTGATCCACCATTTTTTTTAAAAATACTGTCATTTAAATGGCCCGAATTCCTCCCTGATTCAAGGCCTAACCATTCAGCCAGGGGGGGGTCTGGATCCAGGCTGTTCTGTTTCAGGCTTCAATCAAACTATTCAGAGGGTAAGAAGGGGGACAATTCTCTCTGATTCCAGCCGGAAAATCCTTTCTTTGCTTCTCTTTCCCTGCGGAGATAATCACACACAAAATAATTATTCCACTTCGTCATCTGTATCATCATCATCTGTATATCGTAAGGCGGCGCACAATTGGCCCAGCTTAGTCGGTTAGGGTTCAGCCGGGGTTGGCCGTCATTGTAAATAAGAATTTGTTCTTAACTGACTTGCCTAGTTAAATAAAGGTTAAATAAAACATTTAAAAGATTATCTTTATATGATGCCCTTGTACATCCTAGTTTGTGACCTTAAGGACAAACACAGCAGTTATCTTTGCATGTCATTAAGGCAACCACTACACTACAGATTAAATGATTTAAACCATCAAGTCAAGCATGACATGTATTATGGTAAGAGAGTGTGACATAATATATCCGTCCCATATCAAAGTTAACAATAGCAATCTTAAAGATTCATGATACAGGATACATAGATAACAACTATCTTAGTAGTTAGTACCATACATAATTACTGTAAACATTGATTTTAAGAAAGGGCAATCAATTTGAATTGTTCCATATTGATTATATTGATCAATTGCAATGTCTACTAGCAAAACCCACCTGTTGCATGACTCAGAAAGCATAATTTCCAAAGAATAAGAGTAAAGCGAAACAAATCAAGTAATCAAATGACATACACTGTTTCCATTGTCTTTTACAAACAATGGTAGTGTTCTACTCACCTCTGTAAAATGAACAGTGTGACCATTATGAGCAATGACCCCAGGTCCACTGTGATCCATATCATTCTGTATCTATCAGGTCTCTGAAACACATACACACCTAGTAGGTACATTCATATGACTCATAGATCGCGCACAAGATTAAAAACACAGCATTGAACAACAAAATGTCAAGTTCAATGCTACACATAGATATCATAATATATGCTAGCTAATGTTCAAACACAACATTGACTTTGTGAGAATTACAATGTCAGGGTGGGGTGATTGGGTTGACTTTTGAAGAGGGAGTGTCTATGGAAGAGTGAAGAAGAGAGGTTTGATGTGAGTCCCTCACCATTGTCCAGTCAGGCTGGGTCATGTCCTGTAGGAGGGAGCAGGCGTTGGTGGTCACAGAGTTGGCCCCCGAGCACCACAGCAGAGAGAAGAGCCATGGTTCATTCACCACCCACAGGTTCACTGACACATTCCTGCTCCGAAGCTCCCTGGCACACAGAAACACACAAAAACACAAATTTAGTAGGTAATTCAAAGATTAGTTGAAAAAGCTCAGCTCACACAGAGCTACTTCAGCAAACATGACAATTTTCAAAGACTACTGTCACGTCCTGACCATAGGAAGCCTTTATTTTCTATGGTAGAGTAGGTCAGGGCATGACTAGGGGTTTAGTCTAGTTTATATTTTCTTTGTGGGGTTCTAGTTAGTTTTTTCTATGTTGGTGTTTTAGTATGATTCCCAATTAGAGGCAGCTGGCTATCGTTGTCTCTAATTGGGGATCATACTTAAGTAGCATTTTTTCCCACCTGTGTGTTATGGGATATTGTTTTGAGTTGGTGCACGTAGTGTTCTCTGTAGTCACGGTTCATTGTCAGTATATTGTTTATTTGTTTTTGTGTTTATTTAGTTTTACTTAATTTGAATGATTAATGTGGAACTCAACATTCGCTGCGCCTTGGTCCGACATTTATTACGACGAATGTGACAACTACAGACAGGAGTGATCAATCATAACATGTCATACTATTAAAGCACACATCATGTCTGTTCAGACAACACTTTTCCATCATCTTCGTTTCACTAAACCAACAGAAATGATCATCCCATGGAAAAGTTTCACTACTGGGCTCTCAGCCATTAAACACCTGGGTGAAAACATGATATGAGTCTCATTCTTCACTGAAGCAGCGTGTGTCTCCATCTACAACAATGCCAGTTCTTTGTCTCAGCACACCAACACTTTTCATTGTGACATGATTGTTTGCCCTGCAGCAGTCAGTCAGCACAGGAAGAGTAGAATGTGGTTCTGGAATTAAGGTTTATTTGTCTACAGCTCTGAGAAAAGCGAGGGCGCTTTGAAGGAGGCTACTCACCAAATCTCTGTGGCACTCAGCGCACTGTATTTGACATTCAGATGGTCTCCTCTGTCAAGGTCCATATCAGACACATCGTTGTAGACCTGTATGAACCCTGGTGCGACCTCCCTCACATCCACCCTGTGTTTGGGGGGAAGCCAGAGGATCTAGAGAGAGAAACGACAAAAAACACTGTCCTACACAGGACAGGAATGATAAAGCAGTGATACTGATAGACATTCTACTCACCAGGTCTTGGGGGATGCCAGATTTGAGGATGGTGTTCACGGTGTCGATAGTGTCATTGTTGTCGTCATTTTTTAGGTCAAAGATGACAGAGGTGTTATGAGTCTTGGCTAGGTCCAGCAACTGCAGAAGGGAGGGAACACTCTGGTTCCCAGCTGTCTTCTTCTCCTGCTCTGAGAGCTGGGAGACTGAGCAGAACGGATCCGTCTGAAAGGAAGACATCCATTGTCACGCCCTGGTCTTAGTATTCTGTGTTTTCTTTATTATTTTGGTTAGGCCAGGGTGTGACATGGGTTTATTATGTGGTGTGTTTTGTCTTGGTTGTTTTAGTAGGTATCGGGATTGTGGCTTAGTAGGGTTGTCTAGAAAAGTCTATGGTTGCCTGAGGCGGTTCTCAATCAGAGGCAGGTGATTATCGTTGTCTCTGATTGGGAACCATATTTAGGCAGCCATATTCTTTGTGTTTCGTGGGTGATTGTTCCTGTCTCTGTGTTTGTTGTCACTAGATAGACTGTAGGTTTTCACGGTCCGTTTGTTGTTTTTGTATTGTTCGTTTTTTCGTCGTCATTAAACACGTATGAAAATTACCGCGCTGCATTTTGGTCCGACTCTCCTTCGACGGAAGAAAAACGTAACATCCATAGTATGGATGTCATTATGTCAATGAGTTGGTAGAGTTCAAATCGTAATCAAAATGTAAAGGATCTACAGTATATAAGGAATTTTCAAGTAAACCATCTGAAATGATTTCCAACTACAACATACAAGGGAGGTTTGTGAAATTGGATATCACCCTTACCTTCAGGAACCAATCACCAGCGTTTAATTCCTGTAGCTCCTCCCAGGTGAGGTTTGTGCTGTGGTTGAAGTCTTTCCCAGGGAACTTATGTAGAACATCTGTAGTCCTCCTCAGGAAATGGCTTCCGTGGTCATGCATCAGGTAAGGAACTCTGTCCTTACTGGGGAAGGAAGAAATGTCAAACTGCGTCTCTGAAAAGCGCTATATAAATCCCCACGTGTTATTATTATTAAACTGAAAACAATTTCAAACAGCAGTGCACGTTTGATCCTTCACAACGTCTATGTAAAGACGAAGCAGCCTTAGTCCCCGGGTACCTGAGCTGCACGTCCGTCTCAAAGGCGATCACGTGGCACCCCACACTCCTCCTGAACGACATCAGGGTGTTCTCTGGGGTTAGCTGGACACAGAGAGAGGACAGATGTGTGAGAAACACTCCTGTGCTAAATACAGATGGCACAGCTCAGCTGAGTGGGCCTATGGTGGAGATAGTAGAGAAGAGTGGAGCAACATAATAGGGGCAGAGCAACATGCCATGTGGGGCCCTCAACATGACTGGACAGCAATGTTCCCTCAAGAAATTCAGCACTGAGCAAATTTCAGGTCTGCTGAACCGCAAACTTGAACTTTGTCAAATTCTGTACAACTTCCGGCGCGCTTTACGGTGAACACTGAGGCTGTACCCACTTTAACTTACAGTTTTAACAGTGGCCAAGTAGGCTACTGTGGCTATTTGATCATAATGTCGGCCTACCAGAGCAGCATGTCATAACAAATTATGAAGAATAATGCTTCCCATAACATTTTAACATGGAAATAGCTGTTCTATCATTCAGCCAGCAGTAGCAACCAATGTGTGGTGTGCAATGCCTATACATTCCATGAGACTTTTGGAAAGAAAAACATGCAGGCTTGACATCAAACTGTTTATCCACTTGTTCGTCATACCATCATTACAGAGAATCGGACAAATTATGTGTCAGGATTTGGCCAGGGTTGTTCCGGTTTTTGGTCACTAGATGCCCCCATTGTGCCTTTTGACCTTTTGTTTTCCCTTGATCCCCATTATTATTTGCACCTGTGCCTCGTTTCCCCTGATTGTATTTAAACCCTTTGTTTTCCTCAGTCCTTTGCTCTGAGTTTGTATGTTAGCACCCAGCCCTAGTACTCTGTGTACTCTTGTTGATCCCGGTGGACTCTCTTGTGGAATTCTGTTTTTTGTTCTTGTTTGTTTGTTTTTTTGAGTATCTTTTGAGGCTTTTTGTGCTATACCTTCCACCTTGTGGATTTACCTTTTTGTCTTGGAGGATTACCTTTGTTCTTATGGAATTCCTTTTGAGGTTGTGGAGTTACATGTTTTCCTGAAGAACTTCACTTTTTACTTCATTAAATACACCGTCTCAAGTACTGCTGTGTCTGCCTCATCTTCTGGGTTCTGCCGACTATTCGTGGCTCAGTTGGTTAAGTGACTGTTTCTCACTCCGGAGACCCGGGTTCGTAACCGGGTCCTGACATTATGCTACACTCTGCCAATTGACTACTTAGCTTATTCAAGACTGTCTCAAAATACAATGTCTACTGAAATAGAAGCCTACTCCAATGCACTCTTTCTACAAGAAAATATCTTGCAGTTAGTTTTGCATACTAAATCGTGCATAGTTCGTTGTGTTTCGGTATGTTACATTGAAATTGGCGAATGTTGGGTTGATTCGATCACAATTCTCACAGAGCGAAACGTTGATAGTGTTTACTAAAGGGGTTAACTGTAGAAAGTTGAGCGAAGTTCAATCTCGTGCTTCTTTGTGCAGGCTCACATTTCTTCTGCACGGCAGTCGGATGGAGTTGAGGGAATGTCGAGTTCAAGCCCTCTGATATACTGGCAAGTGATGGAAATAGGGGGATATGTGCTCAGTGCAATGTAAACACTAATCCTAAAGTCATTACTGTATCTACACTATATGATGATTTATCCGTTAGCCTACTGAATCATAAGGTAGGATTATGGAATTTATGACAACAGTAAAATGTTAACACATAAGCCACTTTTGGATGATGGTCTTGTAGCTATGTAATAAAGCCTTATCCACTGTATGAGTAAGGTAGTCAATCAACTTTCGGTACTTTGTGTTTTCCAGCTTAGACCTTTAATATTGAGGCAATATAACTAATGTAGGGTATGAGAAATAGACTGAGCAGGATGCACTTCCTCACCATTGGTGCTCCGCGATGACCAATGAGGGCAGGTTTAGGGGGCAGCTGTTTCTCCTCCACCAGACAAGGGGATTGGATGAGGAGGGGGCTGAGGAAGATTGCCACCGACACGCCAGCAAACACTACCATGATGAGGATCTTAGAGGCTGGGGACACAAACAGACAGGTTAACAAATTAAACAGTCATACTTGAACTATTGTTGTGAATAGAGAAAGGCAAGGAAAGAAGACGCTGCATTTAGTCAATTTAATTCGTTCATACAGCTGGTATAATCATTCATTTTACATTACATTTACGCTTTAGCCATTTAGCAGACGTTCTTATCCAGAGCGACTTACATGCGCAATTAGGGTTAAGTGCCGCCCAGTTTTCACAGAACTCAATTCTATTGAACTAATATACATGTATATGGGTGTGTAGGCTACTGTATGTCTCATATTATTGATGTCATGGTGAGTGTTTGTTTATTTCTATTAGAGGAGTTCAGTATCAGCACTGACCTATTCTGCGGGTCCTTTGGAAACACTGGAACACCAGGCAGCTTACCAAGGTCAGGGCTCCAACCCCTCCCATCTGTAGGAATGGAGCCGTGGCCTGAGGGAGATTAATGTTACATACCAAAGATCTGACCCCAAATGCATTTATTCTTTTTTTATTTAACCTTTATTTAACTAGGCAAGTCAGTAAAGAACAAAGTCTTATTTACAATGACGGGCTAGGAACAGTGGGTTCACTGCCTTGTGCTGGGGCAGAACGACCAATTTTTACCTTGTCAGCTCGGGGATTTGATCGAGCAACCTTTCAGTTACTGCCTCAACGTTCTGACCACTAGGCTACCTGCCGCCCCAAAAACTGCTTCACATCTCACTAACATTCTCACCGCCGCGCGCACACCCACACACAGACACCTAAAAGATGGTTCCATGCTGCAATACTTTAGCCTTACTATACCTGTAGTGACAAGAGAACAGTGTGCCACTCTTTTTTCCACTGTAGGCTTATTCCAGTGGTGCCCAGGGCGATGAAGACCACACCTAAAAACAGGAACAACTGTGCAGAGCAAACCACAAGACAACACAATGCAATCAATACAGATCATACCTAGGTTTGTTAATATTGTTAATCATCTATGCTATTATCATTCATGTTATGTAACCTAGCAATATAGCTGGATACTTCTTGTAACATGTGCAGAGGGAAACATTCCAGGAACACATAATATTCCTAATACCTTGTGTAGACAGTGTAAGTCCAAAGGCTCTTTCAAGGCAAGTTGGACTAGTGCAAATACCTGCAATTAAACAGCCATTACAACACAGCTAATGTAAACTACATAAATACATTGATAGGTATATGAATTGTCTCCCTCACCAGTAGCAGGATGCAGTAGATGGTCAGTACGGCAGCGATAACGATCAGCACCATGAACCAGTTCACCCACAGTTTAAGAATGGAAAAGGCCTTCCTGGTAGGGGACAAAAGAGGGTAGAAGATCACAGGGTCTGTCAATGTATGTGTGTGTGTGTGTGTGTGCGTGCGTGTCCGAAGCTATATGACCAAGCTTACCAGTTGACATCCTCACGGTCATTGAAAGCCATCAGACAGACGTACATCCAGAAGAGAGTGAGCAGGGACACAGCGGTAAGGACCGACAACCAGCAGCAGGAACACTATAGCAAGGAGAGTTCATCATTACCGCTGGAACTCTAAACCTGTTCAAGTTTTTACTCACTTTGGAAGAACTCATTGATTACTAAACTTGTTTGTCAGGAAAACACTTACCTTCCAGGATACAATTAAAAGTGTGTGTACAGGTTGTTTCGAGAGTCAGAAACTGGACGCAGAACTTAATCCAATTAATTAGATTTATCTCCGGGGTACAGGTGAAAATAATCATATACAGGGCATTCGGAAAGTATTCAGACCCATTGACTTTTTCCATATTTTGCCACGTTACAGCCTTATTCTAAAATTGATTAAATCGTTTTGTCCGTCATCAGTCTACACACAATAGCCCATAATGACAGAGCAAAAACAGGATTTTAGAAATCTTTGCACATTTATATAAAATAAAATAAACTGAAATATCACATTTACATAAGTACTCAGACCCTTTACTCAGTACTTTGTTGAAGCACCTTTGGCAGAGATTACGTCCTAAATTCTTCTTGGGTAGGACACTACAAGCTCGGCACACCCGTATTTCAGCATTCTTCTCTGCTGGTCCTCTCAAGCTGTGTCAGGTTGGATGGGGAGCGTCACTGCAAAGCTACTTTCAGGTCTGTCCAGAGATTTTCGATTTGGTTCAAGGCTGGGCTCTGGCTGGGACACTCAAGGACATTCAGAGACTTGTCCCAAAGCAACTCCTACGTTGTCTGTGTGCTTAGAGTCATTGTCCTGCTGGAAGATGAACCTTCACCCCAGTCTGAGGTCCTGAGTGGTCGAGAGCAGGTTTTCATCAAGGATCTCTCTGTACTTTGCTCAGTTCATCTTTCCCCCAATCCTGCCAAGTCTCCTAGTCCCTGCCACTGAAAAACATCCCCACAGCATGATGCTGCCACCACCATGCTTCACTGTAGGGATGGTGCCATGTTTCCTCCAGACATGACGCTTGGCATTCAGGCCAAAGAGTTCAATCTTGGTTTCATCAGCCAGAGAATCTTGTTTCTCATGGTCTGAGAGTCCGTTAGGTGCCTTTTGGGAAACTCCAAGCGGGCTGTCATCTGCCTTTTATTGAGGATTGGCTTCCGTCTGGCCATTCTACCATAAATGGCTGATTGTTGGAGTGCTGCAGAGATGGTTGTCCTTCTGGAAGGTACACCCATCTCCACAGAGGATCTTTGGAGCTCTATCAGAGTGACCATCGGGTTCTTGGTGACCTCCCTGACCAAGGCCCTTCTTCCCCGATTGCTCAGTTTGGCCAGGCGGCCAGCTCTAGGAAGAGTCTTGGTGGTTCTAAACTTCTTCCATTTAAGAATGATGGAGGCCACTGTTCTTGGGGATGTTCAATGCTGCAGAAATGTTTTGTTACCCTTTCCCAGATCTGTGCCTCGACACAATCCTGTCTCAGAGCTCTACGGACAATTCCTTTTACCTCATGGCAATTCCCTCGATCTCATTTTCTCTGACATACACTGTCAACTGTGGGACCTTATATAGACAGGTGTGTGCCTTGCCAAATCATGTCCAATCAATTGAGTTTACCACAGTGGACTACAATCAAGTTGTAGAAACATCTCAAGGATGATCAATGTAAACAGGATGCACCTGAGCTCAATTTAAAGTCTCTTAGCAAGGGGTCTGAATAAGTAAATAAGGTATATCTGCCTTTTATTTTTAATACATTTTTGCTTTGTCATTATGGGGTATTGTCTGTAGATTGATGAAGAAATGTTTTTATTTAATCCATTTTAGAACAAGGCTGTAATTTAACAAAATGTGGAAAAAGGGGTCTAAATACTTTCCGAATGCAAATGTAATATGTTTAAAAAAAATTTTTTTATCTGAAATACCTGATTTCCATAAGTATTCAGACCCTTTGCTATGAGACTCGATGTTCCCCAGAGGACTCAGGACCTCAGACTGGGGCAAAGGTTCACCTTCCAACAGGACAACGACCCTAAGCACACAGCCGAGACAGCGCAGGAGAGGATTAAGGACAAGTCTCTGAATGTCCTTGAGTGGCCCAGCCATAGCCTGGAGTTGAACCAGATCAAACATCTCTGGAGAGACCTGAAAATAGCTGTGCAGCGACGCTCCCCATCCAACCTGACAGAGCTTGAGAGGATCTGCAGAGAAGAATGGGAGAAACTCCCCAAAAACAGGTGTGCGAAGCTTGAAGAGTCATACCCAAGAAGACTCAAGGCTGTAATCGCTGCCAAAGGTTGTTCAACAAAGTACTGAATAAAGTGTCTGAATACTTATGGCAATGTGATATTTCAGTTTTTAATTTTTAATACATTTGCAAAACTTTCTAAAAACCTGTTTTTGCTTTGTCATTAAGGGCTATTGTGTGTAGGTTGTGATGGGGGGGGGTTAATACATTTTAGAATAAGGCTGTAACGTAACAAAATATGGTCAAAGTCAAGGGGTCTAAATTCTTTCAGAATGCACTGTATATATATATATAACCCCTAGCTATGGTTTAGAAGTACATCTTCATTGAGTTTTCTTGTGTGGCTGGTCGACCCAAAAAGTGTGTTTTTGTGTTTGTGATTGGGTGAGTGTGTGTTTATGTTTGTGATTGGGTGAGTGTGTGTTTATGTTTGTGATTGGGTGAGTGTGTGTTTATGGACACTGTATATGTGGTATTTCTAAGGGGCTCAGCTTCCTCTGGGATGTTTGAGTCATGAGGCCCTCCAACGCCTCTTCATGTTTGGTTTCACCTGCTGTTCCATTCCACCACACTTAGGGGGAATCAATAAAGTCATCAAACACACCAGCATCCACCATTCAATCGACCTCAATTGTGTCCGAACAGAAACCCCCCTCCCCTTGGACACTAATGGTTTGTCCCCTTTGTAATCCTGTCCCAGATCACCTTTTACCCAGCCTGTGAGTTCAGTTCAGCAATTAGTCCTAGCACATATTCACATGCTCTAATATGTACCACAATCTCCCTCCTCCCAATTATCCTGCTCTTATTTACTCAACAGGTCTGAATGAATGGATGCCTCTCCAATAACATCCATCCACATCTCACATGCCTAGGAATAGAGGCTTCCGATTATACACCCACAGTGAGTTTATAAAGGGGAAACATCCTCATGTATCCACTGAATGCTGTCCAATGGAATGTTAGTGACTGCTGTTGCTGGATGGTGATGACGATGAGGATGACGTATGTGATGACATAGATGATGATGATTAACATTACAACACATACCAAAGCCATTTTAACATTTACATGTAGGCCTGACTCACCTGGGAGAAGTCACTAAAACAACTACATGGAATTACAGTATATAAACCAAAGTTGAGGATAAGGATGGTAATGTATGAGAAGTTAGTACCAAAAATGTTAATAATCTTAATGTATGTTCTATAGCTATATTCTACACAAAAATCTCAATCTGGGTCCACAACAGTACTCACTTTTCGTTTCCTCTCACTGGGCTGCCTCCAGTTGCAGCTATACATTACCCTGCAGCATTTTCGGCCACAGCTGTCCTCAGACATCATCACCTCCCCTCCTCATTTACTATCAACTATTAGGATATCCTGTCCAGAGGAGTGTGGATCCTGTCGGTCTTGTTGTGTAGTTATTTGATCCTCTCAGCCTTGAGGGGCTGGATAGAGTGGTGGGGGGGGACAACACTCCTGGAGAACACCTCGTCTGGCAGCTCTGTATGTGAGGAGAGGGGCTCTGCTCCGCAGTGGACTGACTCACCACTCTAAACCTACACAGTGTAGGAGGGAGAGAGAAAAAAGAGTGAGGGGAAAAACAGGGAATATCTGTGAGTATTAGGGCCATCCCTGTTCAATAACTTCCTGAATAGAAATTCTAGGTTGGGGAGCTGCTGACAATGGCCAACCCTGTGGGGTTCTGAGAGTACCACGGAGAGGCCTGAGAGTGAAGTCCCACCATAAGACACTCAGTTCCGTGGGAATAGGGGGAGAGGAAGGAGGAGGAAGGGGCTCATCGTCAGCAGGGGGTTGCAATGCAAAGATGTACAGACTTCAACCGGGGGATTAGCTCGGGGGACTGGCGACCTGTTTTTATGAAACCAAAGATGTTAAGCCTTCACAATATTGAAATATTACTCTACAAAGAGAGCTAAAGATGGATGAGGGAGGTGAGGGAAGAATATTCAGTGAACAGGCTGGGGCCGATACATGTAAACCTGCTACCCCCTTATTCTCTTCACTGGGGTGATGATATTGAATTAGGGCACGGTGCCCAGTGCCCACATAACAAAAACAAAATAAAAAAAAACACATGAAAAGTTTAAAAAGAGTTCTACCACATTGTAAACCAAATTGACATTAGACCATCTACTGATCCATTTCTGGAAAGTCTGACAAGTCTTTTTTAAAGCATGAGCTGTTAATTCATCAAGTTAGAACACTCGTTGAGATTTCCTTGAAAATGAATAACTATTAGCCGATTGTAAAAACAAGCCAAATGTTCTTGGTCAGTTATTATATTTGTTTTGGAGTTTCGCCATTAATATGTATCAGATAATCAAATGTATACTGTTGGTCAAGGGCTGAGGTGTGTTAAGCAAACGTCAGACCTGACACATTTTGTTTGAATAGGTATTTTGTCCACAAGTCCATAATCCAAAATAAGTCTTTAAGAAAAAAAAGAAAAAGTCAACATTTATAGAGAGGGGCCAGTATGAAATAGTGTGAAGGTATTTTGTGCTGAGGAAAAGCCCTTCTCTAAAAATCAGGTTCGATTGAGGAGAACCATATGATCACAGGAACAGGTCGACAAAGGGAAAGAGGTGAAAGTCAAGAGAAATCTGAGCAGGAAACCAGATCATTTGCCATTGTAATGTAAGTTGTCTATGCCTACACATCTACAGAATGTAGGCACAGAAGTGCATTTCAGGATGCGTGGTGGAAACCTCCTTTAAACCTAGCACTTCTTGGCCAGGGCTCCCTTGAAAAAGAGACTGTCAGCTGCTACAGAATCACACAGTCTCCACGGTATGTCATAATACAATACGACAGTGAATAATCAGTGTGTTCTCGGTCCTTGTACCTCCAGTCTGGCGTCAATCCCTATCAACAGATTTGAGGAACAATCCATAACATTCAGTATCAAGTCTAGTGACCATCAACACTGAATGCCACAAACAGATCACTTGAAATTATGTTTATTACAGAAAATCCCCTAATGCTAAACATTGTGTTGATCACACTAAACTAAATGCGAACTTTGGTGATCTTAAATGTCCCCATTGTACAAGAATAATAAATAAATGCATGGAATAAAAAACATCTGACAATCTACAGGGAGAGTGTTCCGATAAGCATGGGCCTAAAAAAACAATAAATATTTGTTAGAAGAAAAATCTCTGTTTCTGAAACAATTGTATAAGGCAGCATCTACTCTTAACAATAGTAATGTGAAGGCCAAGACAAACTCGGCAGTGTTGCGAGTGTGAGAAGGCATGATTCACAACTTGGCACACATCAAGCACTGGGACTTGGCAAAAAATGTACATAGCATATCAATGTTTGTTGGATAGATGAGGGTAGGCACAGGTAGTCAGGTATTCAACACGGTAATAAGGGAGGGTTACAGATCAGAACAGATAAGGTGAAAAAAAACTACATTTTGAGCCAAGATTCCAACATGTTTATCACCTACCTTTCTAAATAGAACTTTGAAATGGAATCATGCAAGTCCCTTTCCCCTTCAACATTTACCATGTTGTAATAATCCATAAGATCCTGGGCATGACAATAGATGTTATGTGTTGAGAGTTGTCATCACATTAAGCAATAATGACCTTCTCAAACTATGGTGGTGAGAAGGTTGAGACATATACGAGTTTGATTCAAACCTGATTGTTCCACCTTTGAGAACTTGACTTTAAAATGAGGAAAATAGAATGAAATGTCTCACAATTTATTGTGACAATGCCCTGTTACCACATTTAATAAGTCCAAAGTATTGTATCTACAATTACAGGACATGTCACATGTTCTCCTCATTTGACCAAAGTTTAAAAACAACTAACCATTGAGCATGAATAACTATCTCTGTTCAAACTCAGTGTTTAACCTGGTCAATCAATTTAGTTGAAATATGTAGATATATTAATCAATTTGAGTTCATTTGACAACGCATTAAAATACAATTGGCTAGTAAAAGGAGTGAGGTGCATCATACCTTGAGATAACATCATGTGTGCGTCTCTCTTGTAGTGTTGCAACACTGTAACAGCCAGTGATATTCTGTTCATCAACTTTTTCTAGTCCAGTCCACTATATTTCGTTACCTCTTTTCTGAGTCTGTTGTTCTGTCATCCACTCCCGTTCTTTGTGGAAATCCGTGCCCGGAATGTAAATGAATCATAATGAATGGGTGCAAGTTTCTAAAGTAGTAAGGGGAGGGGTACGTGGAGGAAGGCAAGTCGCCTGAACGCACGTAACCTACAATTGCAGATAAATGCTTTGAGCGCATTTTTAATAGTATAGGTAAAGTAGAATGTACATGTCTAGGGGTAGAGGCAGATACGTTTTTCACATTGCGTAAATAAATGGACAGTTCATATATGGATAGTCCTATATAGGGATAGTTCACCCAAATTACAAAACGACACATCGACATGATTTGTTGGTTTCCTTACCCTGTAAGCAGTTCATGGACAAGGTGAGACAACACTCCATGCTTTGGTTTAGTTTCCCTGGCACGGTTTCCACATGCTAACAAAGCATGGTGTGCTGTCATACATTGTACATAGACTGCTTAAAGGGTAAGGAAAACAATATGTCCTTTTGTAATGTGTAATATCCCTTTAATTAGTGTTGGAACACAGTTAGGGCTTCTGTATGCGACGTACGCACGATTTCATACAGAACGTTAGGTCAATACTACTGCTCCGAAAACAATTCAATTAAGCTTAAGGGAACTGAGCACGATTTAAAACTTGTCATGTGGAAGTTGTTACTAAGATTTAAATCCCTTTCAGCAACATTACCTAACCACACTTAAAAGCGCGACAGAATGCATGTCATGCTCTATTTCTGTTGGAAATTGTCTTACAAATAACTTGCTCATCTACTATTGGCCAAGATGAACATGTAGGCTACAAAGGAAAAAGACACCTGGGTTTTTCACAGGAGGTGTCACGAATCTCGCCGAAGATGGTGACTCTTCCTGTTCGGGCAGCGCTCGGCGGGCGTCGTCGCCGGCCTATTAGCTGCCATCGATTCCCTTTCCGTTTGTTTCTATTTATTGGGTACACCTGCTTTGAGTTAGTGTTTGTTTGTAGGCTATTTAAGGGCACTAGGACCGCTGGGTATTTGTGCGGGCTTGTTCTCTGTTATTTTTGTGTTGGTGTATAAGTGTATTCTCATTATTTTCCGGACAGTTTCAGTCCTGTGTATTTTGGACGGGTGGTTTCTTACACCCTAGTGTTGGTATGTCCATGTCTCCGCTGTCGTTGGAATAAATAGATTCACGTACGATATTACCTGCTCTCTGCGTTTGACTCCTCCACCGTACCATTTGTCGTAACAGGAGGTATACAGAGATGATAGGGCTATTGCATTTAATCTATATCTGTTCAGTGTATATTTTGAGTTTTGCCTAATTGATGTGTTTTAAATATGGGGGTCATATGGGTACTGGGGAACACCCCTATATGAACATTCTGAATCCCATAGGGGCATAATACATGTAATTACAGAGATATTACGATTAATTCTCACATCAGACCACTACAGTCCTCTGCTAGGCTACAACTTGAAGTGCAATAGCAACATAGGTTGATATCTTATATCTGGAGCAGATGTTATGGACATATACACTGAATGTCGGCATCTTAACTGAGCACTTGACCATGTTCGAAAAAAATATGAAACATATATGCTTGTATTTATTTAATTGGGTTCTATGTAAACTACGTTCATACTCTTATTATAGAGTCTATATATTACAGCAGGGCTCTCTGTAAGTGCACATGCGCATCCATTGCATCGATGATTATAATGCGCCAGCGGAGCGTTTGTTTGAAAGGGAAATTGTCTTTTTAGCCTGGTAAGATCTTTGTTGTTGCTATTTGTAGCTAGCTAGAGGCAATAACAATAAAACAAATGTTTAGGTTTTGGATTCACTGTAACATTTCATGTAATCTGTAGTTGACTTGCTACACTTGCAGTATTCCGTCATCACCGGCTACCGTCATCATCGCTAACAACAAATGTTAGAACAGGTTGCTGTTGCTATCATGAAAAATGCTGCTACTAATAATGGCTGAGCTTCTAACGTTATTGGAATTGAATATGATTCAAGTCCCTATTCAATAAATTTAGTGACCCACTTATTGCTTGTGAAATTGCATTGTTAAGGCAAACCTCCTGTGAATACTGGCATATTGTGTATTCAGCTAAATTGTCTTCCGTGCGTCTAATCTCTGCTGCCCAGAATCAAATTTCTGGAAATCATCTTCTTTATATTCTTCTTCTTCTTCGATGGGGTTCAACGGCGGATGGTATTCAATGTTGATGGTGTATTACCGCCATCAGCTGGGCGGTGTATTGAATAAGAAACAACAACAAAAGCATTGCGGGAAATGGGGGGGAAACGACATCATACAAAATTAAACATGTCAACTAAGAAAACCCATCCCACTTCTTCAATCTCATTCCACTTCAAATTACATCCCTACACAGGGGCGGCAGGGTAGCCTAGTGGTTAGAGTGTTGGACTAGTAAGGTTGCAAGTTCAAATCCTTAGCTGACAAGGTACAAATCTGTAGTTCTGCCCCTGAACAGGCAGTTAACCCACTGTTCCTTGGCCGTCATTGAAAATAAGAATTTGTTCTTAACTGATTTGCCTTGTAAAATAAAAACAGGATCCGAGGCCTGTCATGGCGGAACATTGACAGACAGGATTTCTTGCAGAGCCTGGGCTGTGAGTTCACAAAGACCCAATAAACGTTCAGCAGCATTTCACAATGATTCCAATTTTCTTAGACTTCTTCTCTCCACTTGTGCTGTTCAGTTTATGACCATTGCAATAAACAATGCAAAGCCCACCTTTTTAACATGTAGCATTTCACTATCCCTTGGTTGATGAGAACTACCATTGCCCCCCCCCCCGTTCGTTCCTTCCAATCTCACCGCCTCCAGATAGGAGACCCGCTGAATACTCCTTACCCTCGCCACCTCGTTCTCCTTCCTTCACCCTAAACAGGGGACCCCAGGAATTCAGGCGCATGTTGACTTCCACAGTTGCAGCATTTCACTTCATCTGGCGTACGATACTCTTCTCTACTGCACACCCTTGACACATGGCCAAATCTTTTACATTCATGAAGCTGAAGGGGCTTGTGCACAAAAGCTCTTACAGGGGATTTCGTGAATCCTAACTTTATACGAGAAGAGAGAGACTCTTCCCCAAAGTACAGTAGCATGAATGAAGTGAATTTATTTTTTCCAGTTCAGTCAACATGCACCAACCACTCCATCAATGTCTTCAGTAACATCCTCTGCCTTTATTTACATACAGGATACATTCCACTCATATCTCTTTTGTTGTTTTCTACAAACAAGCTTCTTCTGCACCAGAAATGAACAAAGAAATCTAAATGAGACCACTTCTTGTGTCTCTCACCGACTCCAACACATTCCAGATTTCCTGGAGACGTTAAACGGATTCCCCAAGTAGCATTGATCCAAAACCCTCACTCCGACTAATAATGAGTCTAGTGGTTTCCTATTTCCCAACATAGCTTAACTTCTCTTGTTTCTCTTTGTCTTCGCCACTGTAAACCACTCAATCTCAATTTCTGCCAATCTTCCTGTCCCCATCACCAATCCTGAAAATCCTCTTGGCCATCCATAGCCAAATGAAGCCCCCTCCCCACCCCAAAATGCCAGGTGCACCCCAAAATTGTGATTCGCTAATTAATCAGGGACGCAAAAACCATGGAGCGCACCTGACCGGTAATTGTTCCTCATTAAAACCCTCCTATCCCACACAGCCCCCTAAGAAACGTAACATTTTGTTTTGGAGACTATTGCATGCAGAAATTATCATTGCCTATGTCTTTTTTTGAACCAATAGGTTTTGAAACCATGGACCAAAAGATCCCATATGATGACTACCAACTACCTGTGGTCTTTTTACCTTCTTATGAGAGTCCCCCAGCATGGATGGCCCCTCAGGAGGTATGAGCCTGAGATGACATCCATACCTTGTCATAACACTGTCAACAGCCAGTCTAGTTCACTGCCACCTCAGATCTTCAATGATGTTCCCTCTGTGTTCTGTCTGTCGGTGTAGCGGATCCACCATCCTGACTACAACAATGAGCTGACCCAGTTCCTGCCACGCACCATTGTGTTGAAGAAACCTCCAGGGGCACAGCTAGGCTTCAACATCCGTGGGGGAAAGGCCTCCCAGCTGGGCATCTTCATCTCCAAGGTGTGTGTGAGAGAGAGAGAGGCTGAGACTGGTGCAACTGCCCAATGAGTGCTGATCTAGCTAGCCTACACTTTTCAGACACTTTCATTGTTTTTAAATATATGTTTTTGCTTTTTCATTTTGTCAGTAATCTCCCTTCTCCTTAATCTCTTTGTGTGTATGTTGCTAGGTGGTCCCAGATTCGGACGCTCACAGGGCAGGGCTCCAGGAGGGAGATCAGGTGCTGTCTGTCAATGAGGCGGACTTCCAGGACATAGAGCACTCGAGGGTCAGTGATGTACTGTAGACCATACAACACTATACACACAACACTACACCTTTTGATAAATTCCTTTATTTTGAACCTCAACACTAACTTGTGTTTTAAAAAAGGCTCATTGTTTTCGGAATACATTTCTCATAGAAATTGTTTCGTCTCCTCTCAGGCTGTAGAGATTCTGAAGACTGCCAGGGAGATTCTGATGAGGTTGCGCTTCTTTCCCTACAGTAAGCGTTGCTTTCACCTGCTCCGCCATGTAATATTAAGAAAGTGCCTAAATTGTTTCTACTGTAAATGGTGCCATTCATGTTTATACCTTATTATGTCACCTCTGCAACCTGGGAAGTTTATTTGAATGTTTGTTATGTAACTTCCTGTTTCCCATAGACTACCAGAGACAGAAGGAGAGGACTGTGCACTAGGTGACAGAAAGGTTCCACGGGAGAGTGAGAAACAGTATGGTTACATGCACACAATAATATGATTATTGTGGATAGTAAGGTTAATATTCATTTAAAACGTTTACATGCTTTGCAAGAATAACAATGTCCCAAATAATCCTGTTTACATGAACACATCTGAAATCAGGCTACCTATTGGGACTTTTGAGAAATAAAGAAAATCGGCAATCAAAATAAAACCTACCACAGTGACCATGTTATTTTTGTGAAGACTATTTGATTTGGAGTTCGGATATATAACGTTTGTGTACGTCAAAACTATTTCTAAAATGAATACTTTCAGTTTCTCCGAACTCACTTCACTCGCGCATAAGAGGGGGACTTGCGCTTCCGGTGCTGGCACATGCACAGATCAAATACACTGTTTCCATGTCATAATAATTAGAAAGCTTACTCAGAAAACCAGGTGTTTTATTATTATTATAATAATTTGTTTATGTATACAGTACCAGTCAAAAGTTTGGAAGCACCTACTCATTCCACGTTTTTTCTTTATTTGTACTATTTCTACATTGTAGAATAATAGTGAAATCATCAAAACTATGAAATAACACAAATGGAATCATGTAGTTACCAAAAAAGTGTTGAACAAATCAAAATATATTTTATATTTGGGATTCTTCAATGTTGCCACCCTTTGCCTTGATGACATTTTTGCACACTCTGCATTCTTTCAACCAGCTTCATGAGGTAGTCACCTGGAATGCATTTCAATAAACAGGTGTGTCTTGTTAAAAGTTAATTTGTGGAATTTCTTTCTGTCTTAATGCGTTTGAACCAATTAGTTGTGTTGTGACAAGGTAGGGGTGGTATACAGAAGATAGACCTATTTGGTAAAAGACCATTTCCATATTATGGCAAGAACAGCTAAAATAAGCAAAGAGAAACGACAGTCCATCATCACTTTAAGACATGAAGATCAGTCAATTGAAAGTTTCTTCAAGTGCAGTCGCAAAAACCATCAAGCGCTATGATGAAATTGGCTCTCATGAAGACCGCAACAGGAATGGAATAACCAGAGGTACCTCTGCTGCAGAGGATAAGTTCATTAGAGTTACCAGCCTCAGAAATGGCAGCCCAAATAAATGTAACAGACACATCTCAACATCAACTGTTCAGAGGAGACTGCATGAATCAGGCCTTCATGGTTGAATTGCTGCAAAGAAACCACTACTAAAGGACACCAATAAGAAGAAGACACTTGCTTGGGCCAAGAAACATGAGCACGACATTAGGCCGGTAGAAATCTGTCCTTTGGTCTGGAGTCCAATTGGACATTTTTGGTTCCAAACGTTGTGTCTTTGTGAGACGCAGTGTGGGTGAATGGATGATCTCCACGTGTGTATTTTCCACCATAAAACATGGAGGAGGAGGTGTTATGGTGTGGGGCTCCTTTGCTGGTGACACTGTCTGTGATTTATTTAGAATTCAATGCACACTTAACCAGCATGGCTCCCCTGGCATTCTGCAGCGATACGCCATCCCATCTGGTTTGCGCTTAGTGGGACTATCATTGGTTTTTCAACAGGACAATGACCCAACACACCTCCAGACTGTGTCAGGGCTATTTGACCAAGATGGAGAGTGATGGACTGCTGCATCAGATAACCTGGCCTCCACAATCACGTGACCTCAACCAAACTGAGATGGTTTGGGATGAGTTGTACCGCAGAATGAAGGTAAAGCAGCCAACAGGTACTCAGCATATGTGGGAACTCCTTCAAGACTGTTGGAAAAGCATTCCAGGTGAAGCTGGTTGAGAGAATGTCAAGAGTGTACAAAGCTGTCATCAAGGCAAAGGGAGGCTATTTGAAGAATCTCAAATATGAAATATTTTAATGTTTGTTTAAAACTTTTTGGGTTATGACATGATTCCATATGTTATTTCATAGTTTTGAGAAAATCGCAAAACTAAAGAAAAACCCTTGAATGAGTAGGTGACCTAAAACTTTTGACCAGTAGTGTATAAATTATATACACTATTTACAGTACTCTGACATGCAAACTACATCAATTGAAGTGCATGTCAGAGGGACAGATTCTTAATGGAAGTTCTCGTCACTGACAATGCCATCAAGGGATTGAGTGTACTGGACTAAAGCTGGCAGTCCTTGTGATTTTTATTTTATTTTTTATGAACCATTCTGCTTTCACTCACCTCAGACCAGAACATTGTGAATACTAAATGCTAAACTGGTTACCCCTATTGTGTGTGCATGTATATATGAGAACAGTGGAATGATCTTCAAAAAATATTTATAATGCACCATAAAAATGTACGTCTGTACATGTCATACCAACTAAATCCACTGGAGGACATACAAGTTAAAGGAATGATTATTGACCTGCATAGTCATGTTCTTTTAGCAATAAGAGGGGGTTGATTTGTGTGATTTGAAAGGGGCTATTGTGTATTGCGGCACATTACATTATGTACAAACATCTGTTCACTGTTGTTATTTTAAACTGAGTTTTATATCCGTTTAATGGCCTGCTGACTAAATAATTCGAGGTTATCCTAAATTAATCAACATACTTGAAGTGTTACAGAACGCCAAAGTAACCAGGGTAACCACGCTGAGAGATTTAGTCTTGGGCTCAGATACTATAAGTTACATTTAAATGTACATTTGAAGGTTGTATGTTATGCTATATGGCAAGGAAGTTACTGATCACTGTATAAATATCAACAACAACAAAACATTTGGGGTACACACGTTCTGGGGAGGCTCAGAATCTCTAGGTAAGCGGTTATAGGTAAGCGGTTATGGGTTTGCTGTGTAAGTGTGTACTAGGGGTTAGTGCAGGGTGAAAGTGTGTACTAGGGGTTAGTGCAGGGTGTAAGTGTATACTAGGGGTTAGTGCAACCTCTCCTTCCCCTCAATGTGAATGGATGTTACTTTTCTTTTAATCTTATATTCTGTTGTTTTTCCCCCTCCCTGTCCCCCTTGCAGAGGTTTTCAAAGGTTTTGCATAGCCTTACTCTTAACTATGGCATTGCCAAATAGGCTAGGCAGTGCAGCAACTAAACTAAAGTTGGAACATGCGCGGTTTGAACCACCCGGTAAAAAATAAAAAGGGTATTTGCCCATTTACAGAAATTAACGGTGGATATAGTGTATCTCCAGGAAACACATCTACGCATGACGAATCATTCTGGACACAAACGGAGAGGATTCTTGTAGATATTACGATCCAAGTTTCATGCAAAGTTATGTGGCTTTCCTATTTTGATTCATAGAGATGTTCAGTTTGTAGAATCAAAAGTTATATTGGACAAAAATGGCTGTTTTGTTATTATGCAGGACAAACTATTCAACATCGTAAGGGTTGTCATCGGTGGAAGAAGGTGAGGACCAAAGCACAGCGTGGTAAGTGTTCATCATTTTAATTAAAGAAAGCACTGAACACTGAATCAATACAAAAATAACAAAATAAACGAACAAAACAGTCCTGTCTGGTGACATACACACGTAACACAAAGACAGAAAATAAACACCCACAAAACACAGGTGGAAAAAGGCTACCTAAGTATGATTCTCAATCAGGGACAACAATTGACAGCTGCGTCTAATTGAGAACCACACTAGGCCGAACTCAAAAACCAACATAGAAAAACAAACATAGACTGCCCACCCCAACTCACGCCCTGACCATACTAAGACAAAAACAAAGGAACTAAGGTCAGAACGTGACAAACATGGTGGTTGTATTAGCCAGTATTTATGCTCCTAATTGGGACAATGACCAGTTTTTCTGAGAGTGTTTCTAGTTCCTCCCAGTTTTGAACACTCACCAATTTATATAGTACTATTATCAACATACAGCTGGCTAGTTATACGCTGTATCGGCAGGATAGAACAGCAGCATCTGGTAAGACAAGTGGGGCAGACTATGCATATGTAAACAACAGCTGGTGCTATCTAAGTAAGTCTCGAGGTTTTGCTCGCCTGAGTTAGAGTGTCTTATGATAAGCTGTAGACCACACTATCTACCTAGAGAGTTTTCAACTGTATTTTTTGTAGCTGTCTACATACCACCACAGACCGATGCTGGCACTAAGACCGCACTCAATGAGCTGTATACGGCCATAAGCAAACAGGAAAACGCTCATCAAGAGGATGCGCTCCTAGTGTCTGGGGAGTTTAATGCAGAGAAACTAAAATCTGTTTTACCAAATTTCTATCAGCATGTTAAATGTGCAACCAGAGGGAAATAAACTCTAGACCACCTTTACTCCACACACAGAGACGCGTACAAAGCTCTCCCCCCGCCCTCCATTTGGCAAATATGACCATAATTCTATCCTCCTGATTCCTGCTTACAAGCAAAAAATTAAAGCAAGAAACTCCAGTGACATGGTCAAAAAAATAGTGGTCAAATGAAGCAGATGCTAAGCTACAGGAATGTTTTGCTAGCACAGACTGGAATATGTTCTGGGATTTGTCCTATGGCATTGAGGAGTACACCACATCAGTCATTGGCTTCATCAATAAGTGCATCGATGACATCGTCCCCACAGTGATCGTACATACATACCCCAACCAGAAGCCATGGATTAGAGCCAACATCCGCACTGAGCTAAAGGCTAGAACTGCTGCTTTCAACGAGCGGAACTCTACCCTGGAAGCTTATAAGAAATCCCGCTATGCCCTCCGACGAACCATCATACAGGCAAAGTGTCAATACAGGACTAAGATCGAATCGTACTACATCGGCTCCGACGCTCGTCGGATGTGGCAGGGCTTGCAAACCATTAAAGACTACAAAGGGAAGCACCGCCACGAGCTGCCCAGTGACACGAGCCTACCAGACGAGCTAAACTACTTCTATGCTCGCTTCGAGGCAAATAACACTGAAACATGCAGCTGTTCTGGACGACTGTACGATCACGCTCTCCGCAGCCGATATGAGTAAGACCTTTAAACAGGTCAACATTCACAAGGCCGCAGGGCCAGACTGAGTACCAGGACATCTCCTGCGAGCATGTGCAGACCAACTGGCAAGTGTCTTCACTGACATTTTCAACTTCTCCCTGTCCAAGTTTGTAATACCAACATGTTTTGAGCAGACCACCATAGTCCCTGTGCCTAAGAACACTAAGGTAACCTGCCTAAATGACTACCGACCCGTAGCACTCACGTCTGTAGCCATGAAGTGCTTTTGAAAGGCTGGTCATCGCTCACATCAATACCATTATCCCAGAAACCCTAGACCCACTCCAATTTGCATACCGCCCTAACAGATCCACAGAGGACGCAATCTTTATTGCACTCCACACTGCCCGTTCCCACCTGGACTAAAGGAACACCTATGTGAGAATGCTATTTATTGACTACAGCTCAGCGTTCAACACCATAGTGCCGTCAAAGCTCATCAATAAGCTAAGTACCCTGGGACTAAACACCTCCCTCTCAACTGGATCCTGGACTTCCTGACGGGCCGCCCCCAGGTGGTAAGGGTAGGTAACAACACATCTGCTACTCTGATCCTCAACACGGGGGCCCCTCAGAGGTGCATGCTCAGTCCCCTCCTGTACTCCCTGTTCGCTCATGACTGCACTGCCAGGCACGACTCCAACACCATCATTAAGTTTGCAGATGACACAACAGTGGTAGGCCTGATCACCGACAACGACGAGATAGCCTATAGGGAGGAAGTCAGAGACCTGGCCATGTGGTGCCAGGACAACAACCTCTCCCTCAACGTGATCAAGACAAAGAAGATGATTGTGGACTACAGGAAAAGGAGGACTGAGCATGCCCCCATTCTCATCGATGGGGCTGTAGTGGAGTAGGTTGAGAGCTTCAAGTTCCTTGGTGTCCACATCACCAACAAACTAACATGGTCCAAGCACACCAAGACAGTCGTGAAGAGTGTACGACAAGCCTATTCCCCCTCAGGAGACAATCGGTAATGGAGCGCCAAGTTTAGGTCCAAGAGGCTTCTAAACAGCTTCTACCGCCAAGCCATAAGATTCCTGAACATCTAATCAAATAGCTACCCAGACTATTTGCATTGCCCCCCCCCCCCCCCCCCCGCCCTCTTTCACATAGCTGCTACTCTCTGTTATCCTCTATGCATTGTCACTTGAATAACTCTACCTACATGTCCCTTTGAAGTTGGAAGTTTACATACACCTTAGCCTGACATTTAATCTCTGCCATGCCATCCCTAGGAGGGGTGCGCCATTTGAGTGGGTTGAGTCACTGACATGATCTTCCTGTCTGGGTTGGCGACCCCCCTTGGGTTGTAATGTGCCGTGGCGGAGATCTTTGTGGGCTATACTTGGCCTTGTCTCAGGATGGTAAGTTGGTGATTGAAGATATCCCACCAGTGGTGTGGGGAATGTGCTTTGGAAAAGTGGGTGGGGTTATATCCTGCTGTTTGGCCCTGTCCGGGGTTATCATCGGATGGGGCCACAGTGTCTCCTGACCCCTCATGTCTCAGCCTCCAGAATTTATGCTGAAGTAGTTTATGAGTCGGGGGGCTAGGGTCAGTCTGTTATATCTGGAGTATTTCTCCTGTTTTATCCGGTGTTCTGTGCGAATTTAAGTATGCTCTCTATAATTCTCTCTTTCTCTCTTTCTTTCTCTATCTCTGAGGACCTGAGCCCTAGGACCATGCCTCAGGACTACCTGGCATGATGACTCCTTGCTGTCCCCAGTCCACCTGGCCGTGCTGCTGCTCCAGTATCAACTGTTCTGCCTGCAGCTATGGAACCCTGACCTGTTCACTGTTCACCGGACGTGCTAGAGACAGCAGGAGTGGTAGAGATACTCTTAACGATCGACTATGAAAAACCAACTGACATTTACTCCTGAGGTGCTGACGTGCTGCACCCTCGACAACTACTGTGATTATTATTATTTGACCATGCTAGTCATTTATGAACATTTGAACATCTTGGCCATGTTCTGTTATAATCTCCACCCGGCACAACCTCTCTAGGTTTCTTCCTAGGTTTTGGCCTTTTTAGGGAGTTTACCTGGCCAGCGTGCTTCTACACCTGCATTGCTTGCTGTTTGGGGTTTTAGGCTGGGTTTCTGTACAGCACTTTGAGATATTAGCTGATGTAAGAAGGGCTATATAAATTAATTTGATTTAATTTGATTAATCCTAGTAGAAATTCCCTGTCTTAGATCAGTTCCCACAATAAGTTGGGTGAATTTTGGCCCATTCCTCCTGACAGAGTTGGTGTAACTGGGTTAGTTGTGTAGGCCTCCTTGTTCACACACGCTTTTTCAGTTCTGCCCATAAATTTTCTTTAGGATTGAGGTCAGGGCTTTGTGATGGGCACTCCAATACCTTGACTTATTGTCCTTAAGCCATTTTGCCACAACTTTTGAAGTATGCTTGGGGTCATTGTGCATTTGGAAGACCCATTTGCGACCAAGTTTTAACTTCCTGACTGATGTCTTGAGTTGTTGCTTCAATATATCTACATAATTGTACTCCCTCATGATGCCATCTATTTTGTGAAGTGCACCAGTTCCTCCTGCAGCCAAGCACCCCGACAACATGATGCTGCACCCCCTGTTTTACTGTGGATATAGATACTTTTGTACCTGTTTCCTCCAGTATCTTCACAAGGTCCTTTGCTGTTGTTCTGGGATTGATTTGCACTTTCGCATCAAAGTACATTCATCTCTAGGAGACAGAACACGTCTCCTTCCTGAGCTGTGTGGTCCCATGGTGTTTATACTTGCGTACTATTATTTGTACAGATGAACGTGGTACCTTCAGGCTTTTGGAAATTGCTCCCAAGGATGAACCAGACTTGTGGAGGTCTACAATTTTTTTTCTGAGGTCTTGGCTCATTTCTTTTGATTTAACCATGACGTTAAATGAAGAGGCACTGAGTTTGAAGGTAGACCTTGAAATACATCCACAGGTACACCTCCAATTGAATCAAATGATGTCCATTAGCCTATCAGAAGCTTCTAAAGCATGACATAATTTTCTGGAATTTTCCAAGCTGGTTAAAGGCACAGTCAACTTAGTGTATGTAAACTTCTGACCCACTGGAATTGTGATGAAGTGAATTATAAGTGAAATAATCTGTCTGTAAACAATTGTTGGAAAAATTACTTGTGTCATGCACAAAGTACATGTCCTCACCGACTTGCCAAAACTATAGTTTGTTAACAAGAAACTTGTGGAGTGGTTGAAAAAGACTAATTTTAATGACTCCAACCTAAGTGTATGTAAACTTCCGACTTCAACTGTACATATTACCTCAATTTCCTCGACTAACCGATGCCCCCGCACATTGACTCTGTACCGCTACCCCTGTATATAGTCTCACTATTGTTATTTTACTGCTGCTCTTTAACCACTTGTTACTTTTATTTCTAATTCTCATTCATATTTTTTAAACTGAATTGTTGGTTAGGGGCTTGTATGTAAACATTTCACTGTAAGGTTGTACCTGTTGTATTCGGCATATGTGACTAATAAAATTTGATTTGATTTACTAGCACGGGATTTTAACTGTCCTGCACCCCACATTAGACCTCTATAAAGCGGTAGCAGGTTCCCTTTCTAAATCAGCAGATGTTATTCATTCGTTTAACCAGGCATATGGTGTAACAGACACCTGGAGATAAAAATAATCCTACATCTTAACAATATTCTTTCTTTTCCAAAGTCCATCGGACGTGTTCCAGAATTGATATTTTCCTCCTAGACAACAAGTTGCTCCTAATACTAAAGTCCACTGATTATGAGGGTATTGCCATCTCTGACCACAGCTCAGTGGTAATGGTATTGTGTTTTCCTGATAACGTTTTCCCACAATGCACTTGGTGACTCAATCCACGTATCATCTCAGATGAAGAATTTAACACACATATTGGCCCAAATGGATTTTTTCCTTGAGGTCAACCGGCTACCAGAGACAAGTATGTGCACCCGATGGGAAACGCTGAATGTTGAGAGAATGCAAAGGGTGTGCAAAGCTGTCATCAAGGCAAAAAGCTGGCTGCTTTGAGGAATCTCAAATATAAAATATGTTTTGATTTGTTTAACACTTTTTTGGCTACTACATGATCTCATGTCTTAATTCATAGTTTTGACTTCTTCACTATTATTCTACAATGTAGAAAATAGTATAAATAAATAAAAGTCCCTTGAATTAGTAGGTGTGTCCAAACTTTCGACTGGTACTGTAACTTCTAGATTTAGCCAATGTTTCAGGTTACAAAATCAAATTCTGATCAATGAGCAAGCAATAGATCTATCTTTGAATTCATATGCTTTCACTGTAGCTTCCAATACTTATTTAGGGGTCTGTGGGACTTGGAAATTCAAAGACCTGTTACATTTTCATTTCAAAACAGCTTTGGCGAAGGCTATGCAGGACCTCAATCTCTGGTCGACACTCCCCATATCACTCGCTGTTAGAGTCAACTCGGTCAAGATGGTCATCGTGCCAAGATTCTTGTATCTATTTCAAACTATTCACATCTTTATAGCAAATGACTTTTTTCAAGAACTGATTAGTCATACGGCACATTCGGAAAGTATTCAGACCCCTTGAATTTTTCCACATTTTGCTGTTACAGCCTTATGCTAAAATGAATTAAATAGTTTTTTTCCCGTCATAAATCTACACACAACACCCCATAATGACAAAGCAAAAATGGAAATATCACATTGCTATAAGTATTCAGACCCCTTACTCAGTACTTTGTTGAAGCACCTTTGGTACACTCAAGGGCATTCAGAGACTTGTCCCGAAGCCACTCCTGCATTGTCTTGGCTCTGTGCTTAGGGTTATTATCCTGTTGGAAGGTCAACATTCGCCCCAGTCTGAGGTCCTGAGCGTTCTGGAGCAGGTTTTCATCAAGGATCTCTCTGTACTTTTCTCTGTTCATCTTTCCCTCGATCTTGACTAGTCTCCCAGTCTCTGCCGCTGATAAACATGGTGCAGGTTTCCTCCAGGCGTGACGCTTGGCAATATTGCTTTCATCAGAACAGAGAATCTTGTTTCCCATGGTCTGAGAATCCTTTAAATGCCTTTTGGCAAACTCCAAGCGGGCAGTCGTGTTCCTGTTACTGAGGAGTGGCTTCCGTCTCGCCACTCTACCATAAAGGCCTGATTGGTGGAGTGCTGCAGACATGGTTGTCCTTCTGGAAGGTTTTCCCAACTCTGGAGCTCTGTCAGAATGACCATCAGGTTCTTGGTTACCTCCCTGACCAAGGCCTTTCTCCCCCGATTGCTCAGTTTGGCCGGGCGGCCAGCTCTTGGAAGAGTTGGTGGTTCCAAACTTTTTCCATTTAAGAATGATGGAGGCCACTGAGTTCTTGGGGACTTTCAAAGCTGCATATTTGTTTCTGTTTTTGTTACCCTTCCCCAGATCTGTGTCCAACACAATCCTGTCTCGTAGCTCTGCGGACAATTCCTTCGACCTCATGGCTTGGTTTTTGCTCTGACATGCACTTGCAATTGTGGGGCGTTTTATAGAGAGGTGTGTGCCTTTCCAAATCATGTCCAATCAATTGAATTGACCACAGGAGGACTCCAATCAAGTTGTGGAAACATCTCAAGTATGATCAATGGAAACAGGATGCACCTGAGCTCAATTTCGAGTCCCATAGCAAAGGGTCTGAATACTAATGTAAATAATGTACTTTTTATTTATTTTAATTTGTAAACATTTCTCAAAACCTGTTTTCGCTTTGTCGTTATGGCGTATTGTGTGTAGATTGATGAGGAAAATATAATTTAATCAATTTTAGAATAAGGCTGTAACTTAAGAAAATGTAGAAAGAGTCAAGGGGTCTAAGTACTTTCCGAATGCACTGTACTGTATGCTGTATCTACTTCAGTGAAGGCTGCTGAGGGGAGGACGGCTCATAATAATAGTTGGAAAGGAGCGAATGGAATGGCATCAAACACATGGAAACCATGTGGTTTATGTATTTGATACCATTCCACTGATTCCGCTCCTGCCATTACAACGAGCCCGTCCTCCACAATTAAGGTGCCACCAACCTCCTGTCATCTACTTTCATTTGGAATAATAAGATTGCACAGTTGCGTAAAGCGTTTTGGGAAAGAGAGAAAGGACAGAAAGAAATTGGGTCTTGCCCTACCCAAGTTCCTCCATTACTACTGCACTGCCAATATTCACAAGATAACCTTTTGGGTCTCTACATTCTTAGAAGGGGAAGGACCGGTGTGGTCCCTTATGGAAAACATCCTCCCCAGTTTCCTTTGTCTCTGTCCCCTTACCATTGAGTAAACAATATCACTCAAACAACCTTATTGTGAAAAGTTCACCCAGGATATAGTTAGGATCCACTTTGGACAGGATATGCTCGGGATATGCTTAGGATCCACTTTGGACATAGACAAGCTATCTCTTCCATGCCTTTTATTTCCAACACACTCTTCATGCCTTCTCTCATAGACACAGCCTTCCAGCTATTGTGTCAGAATGGATTGAGAGTGTAAAATACCTTTTCCATGACAGATTATTTATCCCCTTTGAACATCTAGTTAGAGAGCACAGTATACCCCAGACACTTCTTTAGGTACCTGCAGATTCGCAACTTTACAAAAAAAGATCTTACCCTCTTTCCCATCTCTCCCACCCACTATGTCATGTTTTGTCATTTATTATCTTGTCTTGTCCCTGTGCTTCCCATTCTATTCGTTTCCCTCTGCTGGTCTTATTAGGTTCTTTCCCTCTTTCTATCCCTCTCTCTCCCCCTCCCTCTCTCACTCTCTCACTCTCTCTTCTCTCTATCGTTCCGTTCCTGCTCCCAGCTGTTCCTATTCCCCTAATCAATCATTTAGTCTTCCCACACCTGTTCCCGATCCTTTCCCCTGATTAGAGTCCCTATTTCTTCCTTTGTGTTCCGTTCCTGTCCTGTCGGTTCCTTGTCTAGAATTCACCGTGCTGTGTTTGTGTATCGCCCTGTCGTGTCGTGTTTTCCTCAGATGCTGCGTGGTGAGCAGGTGTCTGAGTCTGTCTGGTTCAAGTGCCTTCCCGAGGCAACCTGCTGTTCACCTGCTGTTCAAGATCGAGTCTCCAGTTTGTCCTCGTCATTTCGAGTGAAAGTTGTGTTTTTTGTTTGTATTTACTTTACTGGATTAAAGACTCTGTTTTCGCCAAGTCGCTTTTGGGTCCTCTTTCACCTGCATGACACACTAGCTGTCTTGAAGAATGTTTGAGCCTGGATCCCTATGTAAAGAGACATATTTCAATGCTGTTTGACATTATTCAGAGTATGGCACGCCCCACTCTTGACCACGTAAAGCATTCTTGGGAGGAAGAGTTTGGAAACGAGATCTCCGATATCACCTGGCATTCTGCAATTGACAGGATACACTCATCCTCTAACTGCATCAGACACGGGTTACTACAGTTTAAAGTATTTCATCACCTACACTTTTGCAGGAGTAGACTTGCCAGATTGTATCCCGATATAGACCCTACCTGCTCTAGATGCCACCAGGCACTGTGTATCATATGAACTGGTCATGCTGACGCTAGTTACATTCTGTCTCTTTATCTTTCAGACTTTCTCATATACTGTATATGCAATAAGGAAATTGCCCCAGATCTCTCCGTCGCTTTTTCGGGGTAGGACCCGAAGGGCTTACTTTCTGTCACACCCAAGCAGAGGCCATAGCCTTCTCGTCCCTTCTGGCACATCCACATCTTCTTTTTGAGTGGACATCAGATACACCGCCTCTTAAACTGGGTTAGGGATGTTATGGTCAATCTTAAACTGGATTGGCGGAGTATCTCTCTGGGTTAGGGATGTTATGGCCCATCTTTAACTTGAGACGCTAAAATATTCTACCCTCTCAAAAGTTTTATAAGGTCTGGCAGCCTTTTTGAAACTACTTTGAGTGTAAACTCTGAGCTGAGAACTTAATGTAGCCTCTGCAATCCCCATATCCTTTATAATTTATATTTCTTATTTATATTTACATCCATGTACTTATATATCAATTTTATTTTTTTATTGTCCAACGGCTACTGCATAGGATAGTGTCAGTGTAACCTAATGTTTATTTACGTTCTGTTACTGTAGATTATGTTCTGTCTTTGTCTACTTTTAAAAAACAATAAAAACAATTGAAATATAATGCACTAAGGACCTGATAATGCCTTTATTCTGTGTAAAATATGTATGAAATGTTTAGAGGTTATATAAGATGCAGGCACTGTTTCAGACTACTAACTGTTAGTGTTATTAACTACCGTAAACTATATTTCACATAACCTGTCGACTTTTAAGGTGCCAACATTCCTCATTCAACTATGGCGACACCAATTGCCTTGTATGAAGCTCAATACATGAAACAAAATCACATTTTGTGTTCTGTGCCACAGTTCATGGTCCCTCACTAATAAATTGTCAGCACAGAATGAGTTCCAAATCTGTTTTAACATGTCTGAAATAGATGGGATAGTGACTCTAAATCACTGTCGTGTCCATTAATGCCCGTACAGATGGAGTCAGGATACTCTATATGTCCTGACCCACTTCACAGATCATGTTCTTGTCGAAAACTAAATAAATCAAGCCTCTCAAGCTTCTCAGTAACCTAATTTGATATGCTTTTATATGCTTTCTTCAATGAAAGAATCATTACTACATGGCTACAGAAGCAGACTCAACATGTAGGCCAATCAGACCATGCTACACATGCAGCTGCCCTGATAACACCAACACCAAAAACAGGCCTTCTTCTATTGCTCCAGTGACACGACAGTAGAATAACTCATTGTTCCACTTTGAGTTTGTGTTGACTGACTCACCATAAAGACATCCTGACTGACAAAGCAAAACAAAGTAATTACGCACATACACGTGAATCTTATCTGAGATTTATTATAACAAAAAGTTCCAATCATTTGTCTTCAACGTCAAGTTTGACAGCTCAGTTTGCAAGGCTAACTTCGAGATCCTTGCTTGCTCTGTCATGACATTATTTGAAAGTAACTTTATGACAATAAATACACTTTAAAGGGGTAAGATCTATGACGGCAATTCCAATCCTTCAGGTAATAACACAAAAAATATATATCTATCGTACCATTCAGTTAATAAATGAATAACTCACTCTGTACATTTGATACAATGCTAAGTGTGATATTACGGAAAAGATTTCCATTGAATTAAGTCACCATTGGATCATTTATTCAGTGCCTACAGTAAGACCAAGGCATACATAACCCCCAAGTGTACATAACTAGCAATGGAATTAACTCCATTGACTCCCTCCCAGATTGCACAACATTTCAATAAATATTGATATGAGAACCCACATGGATAGACACTCTGTCTATCCATGTGGAGGTTGACCCATACTCTTAGCTACCACGTGCACGTTGATCAGGAGAATAGTAGTCTATACAATGTAGCTCAATAAATAAGTTTCCCACAACATGTTTATTTTTTAAACAGAACATACAAATACACCTCTATTGACTTTCATTTATACTCAGGATATCAAACAGCCAATCCTGTCTATTCTTCAACTTTGTTCTGACTGATTCCAAACATATGAAATTGATAATAGACCTGATGCTGCTGATGTTTCTAAAAGTAGCTGCATATCACAATCAACAACAACCAGGTCCTAGTATCTAACACTTCTTCTGCCAGTGCACTGTCGGCGGAGTTGGCACAGTTAGGTGGCAAATAATTATCAGTTCAGTTCAAGCGGAGTGGATGAACCAGAATTGCCACTCATTGGTATGACGTTTCCGCTTCATATGGCCAAACAGATGTAAACAGTTCATTCTCTTGATCACCCATAAAGACACAAATGGTGGTTTATAAAGGTCAAAACAGGATAAATTCTAAATTAATTGGGGGTAGATCGGAGACTTTAAAGATTGGGATCAAGTGCCATGGAGAGGTCAAAGACTCCAGTCTTTAAGTCTGTGAGCGTGTCCATATATGCTCTCTTGGCTAGGTTTCATCCCCTCTGACAGATGTGCTCAGCTGCTATCCTCGCCCTCCTGGATGTCAAGCTGTGTGCTCTCGTCAACGTTCTCCAGAGAGTCCGCCCGCTGGATGGTCAGCTCAGATGGGTCCATTATGGGCAGGATGCTCTGCTCTGGGTACAACCAGGGCTTCTGATCCGGAGAGTTCTGCTTCTTCCAGTCAGGGTAGCTCTGGCCAGCCTTGTGAACACACTTCAGCACCTGCAGGGAGAGAGGAGGGTGTCAAAGACCTAGAGCTGAGCCCCAGCCTAGTTTTTCCCCCTCACTTATTGCACTTTTATACAGTTCTGCCCAGAGGCATATGGTCGCACCACCCAAAGGACATCCAGCCCATTTGACACGACTGTGGGAAGCATTGGAGTCAACATGGTGGGGTGGTGCGCAACTCAATATTAGGAAGGTGTTCTTAATGTTTTGTATAGTGAGTGTACAAAACATTAAGAACACCTTCCTAATATTGAGTTGCGCACCACCCCACCATGTTGACTCCAATGCTTCCCACAGTCGTGTCAAATGGGCTGGATGTCCTTTGGGTGGTGCGACCATTCTTGATACACACAGGAAAATGTTGAGTGTGAAAATTCCCAGCGGTGTTGCAGTTCTCGACACCTACTACCATTGCCCGTTCAAAGGCACTTAAATCTTTTGTCTTGCCCATTCACCCTCTGAATGGCGCACACACACACTAACACTATCAATGTCTCAATTTTCTCAAGGCTTAAAAATCCTTCTTTAACCCGTCTCCTCCCCTTCATCTACACTGATTGAAGTGGATTTAAGTGACATCAGTAAGGGATAATAGCTTTCACCTGGATTCACGTGGAAAGAGCCGGTGTTCTTACTGTTTTGTATACTCAGAGCCTTCAGAAAGTATTCACACCCCTGAACTTTTTCACATTTTGTTATGCTACAGCCTGAATTTAAAATGGATTACATGTAGATGTGTTTGTCACTAGCCTACACACAATACCACATAATGCCAAAGTGGAATTATGTTTTTAATTTTTTTTTTTACAACTGAAAAGCTGAAATGTCTTGAGTCAACTATTCAACCCTTTTGTTATGGTAAGCCTAAATAAGTTCAGGTGTAAAGTCACATAATAAGTTCAGTGGTGTAAAGTACTTCAGTAAAAACACTTTAAAGTACTACTTAAGTATTTTTTTTGGGGGGGGGGATCTGTACTTTCCTATTTATATTTTTTGACAACTGTTACTTTGAATTCATTACATTCCTAAAGAAAATCATGTTCAAGAGACCATCCCTGGTCATCTCTACTGCCTCTGATCTGGTGGACTCACAAAACACAAAGAATTCCTTTGTAAAGTATGTCAAAATGTGTTGGAGTGTGCCACTGACTATCCGTAAGTCAAATTTAAAAAACAAGAAACTGTGCAGTCTGGTTTGCATAAAACCAGTTTTTCAACCACTCCACAAATTCCTTGTTAACACACTATAGTTTTGGTAAGTCCGTTAGAACATCTACGTTGTGCATGAAACAAGTAATTTTTCCAACAATTGTTTACAGACAGATTATTTCACTTATAATTCACTTTATCACAATTCCAGTGGGTCAGAAGTTTACATACACTAAGTTGACTGTTCCTTTAAACCGCTTAGAACTTTTCAGAAAATGATGTCATGGCTTTAGAAGCTTCTGATAGGCTAATTGACATCATTTGAGTCAATTGGAGGTGTACCTGTGGATGTATTTCAAGGTCTACCTTCTACCTCAGTGCCTCTTTGCTTGACATCATGGGAAAATCAAAAGAAATCAGCCAAGACCTCAGAAATAAAATTGTAGACCTCCACAAGTCTGGTTCATCCTTGGGAGCAATTTCCAAACGCCTGAAGGTACCACGTTCATCTGTACAAACAATTTTACGCAAGTATAAACACCATGGGACCACGCAGCTGTCATACCGCTCAGGAAGGAGACACATTCTGTCTCCTAAAGATGAACGTACTTTGGTGCGAAAAGTGCAAATCAATCCCAGAACAACAGCAAAGGACCTTGTGAAGATGCTGGAGGAAACAGGTAGAAAAGTATCTATATCCACAGTAAAAACGAGTCCTATATCAACATAACCTGAAAGGCCGCTCAGCAAGGAAGAAGCCACTGCTTCAAAACCGGCATAAAAAAGCCAGACTACGGTTTGCAACTGCACATGGGGACAAATATCATACTTTTTGGAGAGATGTCCTCTGGTCTGATGAAACAAAAATAGAACTTGACCATCATTATGTTTGGAGGAAAAAGGGGGAGGCTTGCAAGCGGAAGAACACCATCCCAACCGTGAAGCATGGGGGTGGCAGCATCATGTTGTGGGGGTGCTTTGCTGTAGGAGGGACTGGTGCACTTCACAAAATAGATGGCGTCATGAGGAAGTACAATTATGTGGATATACAGTATTGAAGCAACATCTCAAGACATCAGTCATGAAGTTAAAGCTTGGTCGCAAATGGGTCTTCCAAATGGACAATGACCCCAAGCATACTTCCAAAGTTGTGGCAAAATGGCTTAAGGACATCAAAGTCAAGGTATTGGAGTGGCCATCACAAAGCTCTGACCTCATCCTATAGAAATTTTGTGGGCAGAACTGAAAAAGCGTGCCTGTGGAAGCCTGTGGAAGGCTACCCAAAATGTTTGACCCAAGTTAAGCAATTTAAAGGCAATGCTACCAAATACTAATAGAGTGTATATGATGAAAGAAATAAAAGCTGAAATAAATCATTCTCTCTACTATTATTCTAACATTTCACATTCTTAAAATAAAGTGGTGATCCTAACTGACCTAAAACAGGGAATATTTACTGGGATTAAATGTCAGGAATTGTGAAAAACTGAGTTTAATTGTAGTTGGCTAAGGTTTATGAAAACTTCCGACTTCAACTGTAAGTAATTTCAAATTAGATTTTCGTAATTACATTTACTTTTGATACTTAAGTATATTGAAAACCATATACCTTTAGACTTTTACTCACAAAGTATTTTACTGGGTGATTTTTACTTGAGTCATTTTCTATTAAATGTATCTTTAATTTTACTCAAGTATGACAATTGTGTACTTTTTCCACCACTGAATAAGTTGCATGGCCTCTGTGTACAATAATAGCGTTTAATATGATTTTTGAATGACTACCTCATCTCTGTACCCCCCCCCCCACACACACACACAATTATCTGTAAGGTCCCTCAGTCCAGCAGTGAATTTCAAACAGATTCAACCACAAAGACTAGGGAGGTTTTCCAATGCCTCGCAAAGAAGGGAACTTATTGGCAGATGGATACATTTTTTTAAAAGCAGACACTGAATATCCCTTTGAGCATGGTGGAGTTATTAATTACACTTTTAAAGATGTATAAATACACCCAGTCACTACTAAGATACATGCATCCTTCTTAACGCAGTTGCCGGAGAGGAGGAAAACCGCTCAGGGACTTTACTTCACCAATGGTGACTTGGCCGTGATAGGAGAAAACTGAGGATGGATCAACAGCATTGTATTTACTCCACAATTCTAACCTGATTGACAGAGTAAAAAGAAGGAAGCCTGTACATAATAAAAATCTTACAAAATATGCATCCTGTTTGCATCAACGCACTAAAGTAACATGCTAACCAAACCGAATGCGAGCGTGCGCCTAAGTGCGCCATCGCGTGCATGATGATTTTGTACTCCCACACCAGACACAATCAGGCCACGCAGGTTGAAATATCAAAACAAACTCTGAATCAATTATATTAATTTGGGGACAGGTTGAAAAGCATTAAACATTTATGGCAATTAGCTAGCTAGCTTTCTGTTGCTAGCTAATTTGTCGTGGGATTTAAACATTGGGTTGTTATTTTACCTGAAATGCACAAGGTCCTCTACTCCGACAGTTAATCCACAGATAAAATGGTAAACCGAATTCCTTTCTCTGCCATCTATCCTCCGTCCTCAGGCTTCTTTTTTCCTCCTTGGACTTCAAATGGCTATTGGCAACCAACTCTATGGTGCATTACTACAACCGACTGGAATGTGGTCGTCAGTTCATCTTTCAATCTCTCACATGTGTATATGTCCCTTAAAACCAATGAGGAGATGGCACGTGGTATATGCTCTTAAAAACCAATGGGGAGATGGGAGAGGCCAGACTTGTAACATGTTGAGCGTCACAAATAGAACCTATTTCTATTTTAGCGCCTTGCCACGCAGATGCTCGCTGAGGCGCGCAAGCAGTGTGGGTGCAATGATTGAATAACATGTGTACATTTATTTTGCAACACTCGCGCACGCGACACAGGCAGTGTGCTCAGCATGTAATACTGACAGAAATGTGGCAAAGCAATTCAATTTTGTCCTGAATACAAAGTGTTATGTTTGGGGCAAATCCAATAGAACACCATACTGAGTACCACTCTCCATATTTTCAAGCATAGCGGTGGCTGCCTCATGTTATGGGTATGCTTGTAATTGTTAAGAACTGGGGAGTTTTTCAGGAAAAATGAGAAACGGAATGGAGCTAAGCACAGGCTAAATCCTAGAGTAAAACCTGGTTCAATTTGGTTCCAATTTGACAGAGCTTGAAGTATTATGAAAATAATAAAATGTTGCTTAATCCAGGTGTGGAAAGTTCTTAGAGACTTACCCAGAAAGACAGAGCTGTAATCGCTGCCAAATGTGCTTCTACAAAGTATTAACTCAAGGGTGTGAATATTTATGTAAATGAGATATTTATGTGTTTCATTTTCAATAAATTTGCAAAAATTTCTGAAACACGTTTTCACTTTGGCATTATGGGTTATTGTGTGTAAATGTGTGAAAAAAGCCATTTTGGATTTAGGCTGTAACAAGGAATGTGAATACTTTCAACTTCAACCCTTGGCTTGTGCCGTGGCGGAGATCTTTGTGGGCTATACTCGGCCTTGTCTCAGGATGGTAAGTTGGTGGTTGAAGTTATCCCTCTAGGGCTGTGCTTTGGCAAAGTGGGTGGGGTTATATCCTGCCTTTTTGGCCCTATCCGGGGGTATCATCGGACCCCTCCTGTCTCAGCCAGTATTTATGCTGCAGTAGTTTATGTGTCGGGGGGCTAGGGTCAGTCTGTTATGTCTGGAGTATTTCTCCTGTCTTATCCGGTGTCCTGTGTGAATTTAAGTATGCTCTCTCTAATTCTCTCTTTCTCTCTGAGCCCTAGGACCATGCCTCAGGACTACCTGGCATGATGACTCCTTGCTGTCCCCAGTCCACTTGGACGTGCTGCTGCTCCACTTTCAACTGTTCTGCCTGCGGCTATGGAACCCTGACCTGTTCACCGGACGTGCTACCTGTCCCAGACCTGCTGTTTTCAACTCTCTAGAGACAGCAGGAGCGGTAGAGATACTCTGAATGATCGGCTGACTTGTTGCACCCTCGACAAATACTGTGATTATTATTATTTGATCATGCTAGTCATTTGACCATGCTGAACATTTAAACATCTTGGCCATGTTCTGTTATAATCTCCACCCGGCACAGCCAGAAGAGGACTGACCACCCCTCATAGCCTGCTTCCTCTCTAGGTTTCTTCCTGGGTTTTGGCCTTTCTAGGGGGGTTTTCCTAGCCACCGTGCTTCTACACCTGCATTGCTTGCTGTTTGGGGTTTTAGGCTGGGTTTCTGTACAGCACTTTGATATATCAGCCGATGTAAGAAGGGCTATCATTTGTGTTTTACTAACTTATATAATATAATGATGTTACAATGCACGTAAGTGGGGTGCTATTCAAACAGGCTTTTGAAGAGCAGCCAGCTGTTGATCATTAATCAGTAGGTCAAGGTTTACATTCAATCACAGCTATGAGGCACACACACAATCTTGGTTTCACACACAAAGATACACCTTGCCCTAAATAGTTTAATGCTGCACGTGCTACGAAACCAGGAAAACGAGTTCTACAGGGCCACTGAACGTCAGTTGCTCTGCCTGAGAGACTACATTGTCAAAAAGCTGCGCAGGACCTTCCAGTGGGTTTCTATGGTTACTATTGTCATTTAAGGAGACTTGAATCCCACACTCGCTGTGCGTCGATTCGCACACTTTTACTACCTAGTTCAAAGACAAGAATTATCACTGTAGCTCTAACACACACTCAGGTATTGGCTGACTGGAGCTCAATTAAAAACCAGTTATAACTCTGTCGTCAAACACAAAGAAGCTAAAGATTTTAGCCGAAGGGAGATTAATAACAATGTTGTCTGAGGTCAAATCAATGTTGTCTGAGGTCATTCACGTACCCTGGGAGCCAGAACCTGAGACGCTTTGTTCACCACCCACTTTGGAAGAGAACCTGAAATACAGAATGAACCAAATAATCCATAATCACTGCAACTCTTGGTACCGGTAGTGTAACATACTCTGTATCAAATATCTTTCAGCAAAGAAAAGACAACTGAAGCATAGGATTTGAAACAGGTCAGTCGAAGGTGGGTCTCACCTTTGGGGTCAGCCTGTGAGAGGTAGGTAAAGGAGCAGCTATTGGGTCCTATGGCCTTCACTAGGTAGCCAGTCAGGAGAGAGATGGCTCTCACAAGGTCCTTTTTGGGAGGATATTTCTGTGAAGAAATAACCAAATCAACTGAGACGTTATCACTTGCATACTCTGAAGCCATGTGAATGACAAGAAACACATTCATGTAACAACCCTGTCATATGCTGCGTCCATACTGTTACAGGCAAATATTGAGTGAGAAACACTTTATACATGATGAGGTGGTTTAAATGTGGATGAATAATAATAAATGATGTTTTTATTGCAATGAGTCTCGGCTCTACCATTCCTATGGCTCAACGTCAGCTAATTGTCCTCGTATATGTACACGGATATCACATTCTGTAACTCTTAGTAACTGCAGACTGGATGGTTGCTAAGAGCCAAAGTCTACAGACAGAGGAGGTGGAGGTGCATGGCGTACATACTGGGTGTTTGACTGAGCAGTTAATGATCACATACTCGTCGTCCGTCACCTGCCACGAACGCAGCGTCACCACATCTCTGTTCTTCAGTGGCTTCGGACACAGCCCTGAAAAAAACAGGACAACAAATTTAAAACAACTTGAGGAAAGATTTCTCATTTACAACACCCCCCCCCCCCTTTTCAATGTCAGGGTAGCCAAAGATTCAGAGGCAGCAACTGAACTCTTGTGTTGACTAAATACACTCTGAAAAACAGGTCACTCATGCCTTGTCTGAACTCCTGTAGATTCGGTGAAGGGGTACCATGGAGGAAGGGATTCCTTAAAGCAAGGGGAAAGTGAAGTGAATCTTAATATGAGACTTTATACCAGATTTATTTCACATTTTCACCTGTGGTCATGTTTGAACCTGTGGTTTAAAGTGAATCATTATTAAAGTTGACCCTTCAAGTTCTTGCACTGAGAGAAGAGATAAAACAACAGAGAGGAATGTGGAACAGCACACGTATCTCTAGCAGATAAGAGGAACTCACATGAGTAGTAACCCATATCGGCATTAGGTGAGAGACGGGCAATGTCAAAGCTCTCCAACATGGTGGGGTCCCACTTCTTGCGATACTGTCCATCATGAAGGACGTCGTACATTGTGGCGGCCGACACATCTTTTATGGTCATTCTGCACTGAAATACAAACAGCAAAAGTAAATTGATTATTGGAGTAAAATAATACATGAATTAGATCTGTCTCTAGATCTGCTCTCATCTGTTGCGTACTCACTGTAATAAAATATGACACCAGATAAACCAATGATAATGGAAAGTTGGAAACACGCCCTAGATGTTCTTGTGATAATGTTGCCACAAAAACAAAAGGGTTGTGGTGGAAAACAGAAAAACTGTCATGCTGTCTCCAAGGGACATGGAAATGTCAAAAGGCTAGAGATTGAGATACATTGGATACATTATAATGCAATGTCTATTCAGACTATGATATTCGTGATGGAATACAGCATGCCCCTATTATTGTTTATAATTTAAAGTTTAAATTGACTGAAATTAAAAATAAAAATGTTGTCAACTCGACTGATCCATGGCCATGACTTCATACTGTTAGTTTTAGATTACAGTGTATCAAATTGACAGTTGAGTCAAACCAAGATTTCCTTACTTTTATCTTGTGAACTTTTGGGACGTTTTTGTTTCCTTGAGGGGATGTTACAGGGGCCACCTCGACCCAGACCTCCATCCCGTTCTTGTCATATTTGCTGTACCAGTTGTCCGTTGACAAGGCTTGTCTTCTGAAGTCTGCAAAGACTGCCTCGTCTGGTATAATTCCCGAGAGAACTCGAGACATAATTTATATCCAACAATAAATCTTTATGAATGAATGAAAAAGCGGTAGCCTACTTAACGAGCAAAAGAAGAAGCGAAATGCTACAGGTCACTGAATTGATGTTGTGTATCCACTCCGACCCTCTTGCCTCTAACAAAATGCTATTCTAGTAGTTGACAGTGAGATAAATCCGGTTTTCTACTCACTGATTAGCATATCAAGTTGGACTGGATTGTTGTGTTAGATTCCTTACCTACCCAGATTCCAGTTTATCTAGAACCCTTTGTGTGTTTCGTACTTAAAAATCCAGGGTAGGGTGTTCTTTACCTGCAGTTTTACACCCCTCTCAACATGGCCACGCCCCTTTCAACAAACTATATCAAGTAATAAATGCAGGAGTTTGTTTGGCAAAGAAGTCACGATAAAACTCAATGTGTCGTATAGTAAATGCACAATATATTATGCAAAAATGCTGTGTCGTATTGAAATTGCATAATATCTTATGCAACAACAAAAATATCCGTCCTCGTGGCACAGAAACTGGCCCGTTGGTAACTGATGCACTGTGAATTGCATGATTAGGCCCATACATCTATGGATTAGGCAACATGTCATTCATTAGGGCTAATAACCTTTGACCCGCAATACAATAAGAAATGGATGAAAAAGAGGTAAAATATACATTACAAATCAATATATATATATATATATTGACTGAAGTATTTGAAACAAGACCGTGCTGCTCAACAATCTGACATTATTCACTAGTAGGAACAGTTTCAAATGACAATTTCGAAAATAACGTGCATGTAAAAGTAGGCCTATCCAAATAATCTAAATCAATCATATTCATAAAAGAATGAAACTTGGAACACCTTTGGTGAAATCTCTTTATTTCATGTGATACCTTTCGGTGTTCTTTAATGCACCTTTTTTATACAGCAGATAGTACATTATTCACACACACATTGCTAAACACTACATATTTCAAATGGACAGACACTTCAGAATAGCACACAGTTCAGTTGAGTACTCAGTCAGTGAGGGAAAATAGAACAGCTGTTAAGTTAAAGACAGTTGTTCGACGTAATTAAATACTCATCTACATTTTTTTGTAAAAATGTATCAGCGAATGCATTGGTGTGTGGTGGTGGGACATTTATGGCTGTGTTTAGTTGGTGTGTGTGTGAGAACGTGTTAAAGGACAGGGGTGGAGCAACTCATTTTGGTTAAGAATACAAGGCAATTTTACGGTTGCTTGTGTTTCAAAATAAATAAACACAAAACCAACGGTCGTAAACAGGCAATAGCGCTAAAGATTAACTTCACTGCACTTATTTTCACAGCAAGGGTGTTAGGAAGCGTTATCTGTATCTGAGGACCAACTCTAGCTACCTCTACAGAACTACTGTCAGCAGGCCTCTCCATCTTTACAATGTTGGGTCTTGATTCAGTGCACAACGTTGGTGAACAAACAAGCAAGGCATCGTTTTTTCTTAACCATCTATGAAACCTGCATGATGAGCACACCGTTCCTGCAATAGTGTAACGAAAACAAGACAACAATATACATCAATTGGAGGGTGAGTAGGCAGACATCGTATGGGCCCAATGCATGTTTCCATTTAGTGTGTAAAAAGCTTTGACACCTGCTCACTCCATAGGCTCATATATGAACTTTAAAACCCCTCTTCTCCTCAGACACTAGATGAGTTAGCATGTGTGCTGCTATTTGAACGTAAGTCGCTGTGACAGATTTATCGTTTCAAAGTGTATATCAATAGATTTAGGTTAGTATTTTCCACTACAATGAATTTGGGATCATGTCCCTTTTCTAAAAATGCAAATCCTTATTTTCTTAATGATTGGCTATACATCCTTTCTGCAGCATCCTCTTTGGGAGACCTGACAAAATAACAAAAAAAGTTGCCATTGAAATCATCAGTCGATTACTTACAGTAATCCTAAATGAAGTTCTTTGGCTGTTCATGCCTTGAAAATGTCCTGATAATGTCCCTTATTCATGGTCCCATAAACCAGTAGGCCTAAATGAATAGCTTTGATTTGAGCCAACAATGAGAGGAAATAATATTCATAGTTTAGAGGGGAATCTTTTTAGAACAAAATATATCAAAACCTTGTGAATCACTTTGTTTATCACGGAGCTAGAATTAGTTGACCCACTCCAGACTCGCCATTGGAAATAAAAGCAAAGATCCAAGGGACTGAGACCGTATCCCTTTAATAGTCACTTAAATAATCTCAAACAATAATCACTTCACAACAACGCAATAACCCGAGAGCAATTAGCTATGTCAGTCTGCAATCCTATATAATGCCATGCAGTTGGATGAAAAGCTGAACATATTCAGCTTTCAAACAATTCTGTGTTCGACTTTTAACCTTTAATATAGTTTAATATCTGTTAAATACAGAGTAATAGCACATCCACACAGTTACTCTGAAAAGTCACTGAGTCGAAGGGGGGGTCGAGGTTCTCAGGTCGATGGCAGTGAGCCATGGGTGGGGAGAGTGGCCACTGAGAGACAAGCTGTTGGTGGAGAGGAGGGTGGGTGTTTACTAGCAGGAGCAGCTGCTCTCCGTCACTGCCATCTCTGGTGGCTTCTCCAGTTTGATATCGATCACTGAGAGAGATGGTTAAGGAATAATATCAAATATTATTCATATTTTTTTAATGACATTCCAAATTTAACCAAAATGAAATCCATATGGAATAGATAACCTGATTCTATGTTATGTTTCCATCCAACCTTTTTATGCAATTAAGTACAAAAATTGCACGACAGGCCTGATAAAAACAGCAAATGTTTCTATAAAAAAACTTTCCAAATGTCTACAAAACAAATTACGCTAGGCAAGGTGGGATCTATCTCAAATAAATTAGTGGCGGTAGAAACGCTTTTATGAGCAAATATTTATATAATGACCATCATATTGAAGTAAACTTGGAGTCATGTGACGATATGTTGTATGGTCCTCCCACTACGAATCGGGAAAGCATGCAGTTTATTAGGCTACAGCTGAAATAAGTGATTATCTTCACAGGGTGGTGAAAGTGCAAGGTGATGACCTTGATGCTCTTTCCAATAAATATTGAGCGTCTTATTCTGGTGACATGATCGATGCTTGGCTGCAGTTTGACAAAAATAATCTTACTCTTTTGTCCATAATAATGACATCATGTAAGCCATACCCAAACTGAATCTGCCAGCTGTTGGCTAGAGAGCCAAGACCAGAGTGGACACATTCACTATTTAACACAACATTTTGTGTGACAAAACCATTTTTATGTGCACAACGTCATCACGCACAGCGTTTGATCAGCAACAAGTCCATTTGATGGAAACATCTCTGGTGGGAAAACATGTTTTAACGTGCGTCCTGTTTAATGCAGATGTTTTAACATGAGCATGAAATTCTGTTAATTGGATAGAAACTTAACTACTAAAGCATTTCTTGAGCGTTGATTTACATGTTGAGCTCAAACTTGCTCCAAATCATTCTGCCTCGGGTCTAACCCCCTTGTGAAAGGATACTGTCCTCTTTGCTCTTCTCTGGTGTGCTATCCATCCCAGGTAGGGCTGCAGCAACACGGCGAAACAGCTAAGGAACCACAAGAAAATAACCCGTGGATAAAAACAGCCATACCACACAGCGCATCAATAACGTAAAATTGGCCACATGACAGTGATGAACTACAGTACACCAAACATTAGGAACACCTTCCTAATATTGAGTTGCGCGCACCCCCCCCTGGTCAGTCTGTCATGGAAAGAGCAGGTGTTCTTAATGTTTTGAATTCTCAGAGTATATAGTAACATCTATTGGAAAGTCAATATTTATATTTCCATTTAAAATAAACATACAACATATATTTGTACATAAGGCTACATGCATTGGACAAAACTGGTATGGTTATTTATTACATATTCAAATCTTGGAAGATGTCTCGATAACACTAAAAACAATGCAAGAAAATTCCCCTACAGAATATTTAACATTTTCTTGTTAACTTGTCACAAGTTGCCATGTAATTGTTCATATTTTATGCCCATAAAATGTCCATGATACAATGCCAAACAGTGAGAAGCAGACATTTTGTGAAACAAGGCAAAATAAGAGAAAGACCCAACAACAACATGGAGCCAGACAGTGCAGTAAAACTGATGCTGAAGCGTTCTAAAGCATTGGACAGGATTGACAACATGACTTGAGCACTGAGGGGAATCACAATGTAGAAAGGACTAGGTGGACAAGTCTTGAGGAGCCAGGTGAAGAGAGAGAGGAGGGAAAACTATAAGTTGTGAAAGAGGCAGCTGACACTAGGAGGGCAGACTGGGCTGGACTATCCTGAGTGAACAGAAGCTCTACCTGTTTGACATTGTAGCCAGTCTTTGCGCTGGTTTCAATGAACATGACATTCAGTTCCTTAGCTCTCTGCTCGCCCTCTTCCGTGGTGATCTGTCTGCTCAGGCCACCGCCGAGAGGACGGAGAGATAGACAGACATGAAAGAGGACAGGCAGAGGGTGAAGGGAGAGATGGAGAGAGGAAAAAAAGAACGAGCTCAAGAGATTCCAGTTTTTGGTTAGAAAGAGGTTAGTTTGGTCTCATCTCTGAGGAACAAAGGGATAGGAGAGGAAGCAGCTTTGCTGAGAAGATCAAACAGCTTGACACAAACAGTACAATCACTCGTTCCACATTAAACCTCTAATCCACGTGGTACATCACAAATTATTCTTCCTAAGGCAGGCAGAGCATAATGAGCCGTTCTGGAGGCTGTTTGTACACCTGCTGGTGGTAGCTAGACACCCACCTGTTTGACGTTATAGCCAGCCTTGGCACTGGTCTCTATGTACATCACATTGAGTTCACGAGCTTTCCTCTCTGCAGCCTCAACAGATACTTGTCTGCCATGGTCCCAGGGGGAGGGACAGAAGGGGAGGGTGGTGGCAGTGGGTTGGGAGTGGACACCAAATCAAAGTGACATGGGGAGACACCGGGGAGAGGGAACAAAATAAATAAATAAAACTTAAAATTTGACAAAAACAAAAAAGGAAAACTCCACCCCAAAATTATATTTTGGTATTTGTTTCATTAGTCAATTGTTGACGTAGTCCAAAAAAGTTGCTTGTCAGCACTCAAGTTTCAAGATATGTTACTTTCAAAATACAGAAATCATCCCTGTATGATGCATATTACAGGGATGATTTCTGTTTTTGAAAGTTACATATCAGAAACCGAGTAACTCCAGCATGGAGTTCAACAGATCAAAATCAGAAAACATATGAAAATGTATATACATTCAAGGGACGAGGGAGGAACCAGGCTTCGACAAAGGCTTTACACACACAACGGTTGTCAAAATATGTCGACATTTAGTTCAGGGACCACATTACTGTTTACCACCACACCAACTACGCTCGCCACACACACAATGTACCTTTTATCAGCCAAGTCTGTTTTGTTTCCCACAAGCATGATAATAACATCACTTCCTCTCTCTGTTCTGACGTCATCAATCCACTTTGAGGTTTGCTGGAATGAATTGAGATCTGAGGGGAAGAAAATGAGCAACTTGGAACGCATACAAAATTAGCATGACCACTTTAAATATCGTGTGAGGTATGAACTCTGCAGTGAAAGGGTTATTAATAAAGTTAGACACATTTGCAAATCAGAACAGTCGTTGCTCTTCATTGGAAGTACAGTTGATTTCAGTAGAGTAGCCAGGTGTTAGTAAGCAAAAGTAAACAGTAAGTTAAGTTTAAGCACAGAAAGGAATTAGTCCCCACACCACTGTTAATACAAGGGAAAACTCCCTAATCCCCATGAAGTTGCATCATTAAAGTCCCTACATGGTATAGTGACACCGACAGCCTCCAATAATAGTTAACACTACTCATACACTGAAAGCTGTTGTGATTTGCTACTGTGTTATAGAAGATGACAACCTCCTTCCCAATGTAATGTCCCAGTGGCCCACAACCCCTACAGTGATGAGGGCACAGCTCTAACTAGGCCAGGAGGCTCTGACTCACTGGTGATGTCATAAACCACCACAGCAATGGTGGAGTCGCGGATGTAGCTGGGAATGAGGCTACGGAAACGCTCCTGTCCAGCAGTGTCCCAGAGCTGAAGCCGGACCTGGGGATTGGGATGGAGGAGGAGGAGAAACGGGACAGACGGAAAGGGGAAAATGAAGAAGAGGATTGACGTAAAAAAGAGTTGCAAGAGAACAGCAAGGCAGCAGAGGTGAAAAAATGATCATGCATCCTGGAATAGGAAAAGCTTTCCCCATGCAGCTAGCAGATGACCTGTTCCCAATGTTGATCCTTTTTAGTGCCCTATTATGGAAGGCAAATGTTCCAAATCAATGCTTTTGGTGCAATTAAAGTCAACCAAACATTGCTGGTAACCTCTGCGAGCCTTCTCCCTATTCCTTAGAAAAGCCCCTTTAGGGACAACATTTCCACAAGCACCACTGGATGTACTGAGCTTGAGAGTTCCATCATCCCCCTCTATAGGCCTATTTGCACCTATTGGGAAAAACGTAGAGGAAACATTGCACTAACAAAGTCATCTACAACATCTACTCACTTTAGAGTAGCATATAATTTGCAGGGAAAGGAAGCCCTGAAGCACCAATAGCCTATTTCCTGATCTGGTTCCTCACTGACCACAAGCAAGTCTGGTTCAACTCATTGCTACAGTCCAGTGACGTTGCCAAGCTGTGGAAATACTGTTTGCCCTGTTCTCCCCTTCCATCCACTGAGAGAAGGGCAGGGACTTGATACCTACTTGCTATGTCATAAACCACCACAGCAGCGGCTGAGTCTCTGATGTAGCTGGGGATGAGGCTGCGGAACCGCTCCTGCCCGGCCGTATCCCACAGCTGGAGACGAATCTGTGGCCAACCGCGCAACAAACCGAGGAGCGGACACAGTTCGAAACCCAGCCATGGGGATGGAGGGGAGGGGTGGACAGAGAAAAAAAAAACTTATAGTGATGATGGAACTAAAAACAGAATCATGGCAGGAAAGAAAACATGAAAAATTATAATTAAACTGCAAATTATAGTTCCTCGACGTCCATACTAAACAAGCAGTCTAGTTGGGATGAGATAAAAAGCGGACTAACTAAGCCCATTTTTGACAGTGGCATGTAGAGGGATATACAATATTTATGCATGGGCACAAACTCAAGGGACACATGAAATGGTTTCAAATGAAAGGCTCCAAGTGATGCAATGACATAGAAACAAAAGTGGTACTTACCGTACGATCTTCCAGGTACATCGTTTTCGATAAAAAGTCTATGCCAATTGTAGCCTGCAAGACAATTTTTTAAAATTCTCAAACATCACATGACCATACTATATTCAACAAAAAGCAGAAAAGGGATGGCCCTGTGTCCTTATTCTTTTTCAGCTTTGTAGCAGATTTTATGCAAGCTACTATCAGGTTAGAAAAACAGAACATTTCCCCCAAGCAAAAGAACCAAGAGAGCTTAGAATAGTATTACACATGAATTTACATGCAATAAATAACCAGTACTGTACTTGAGATGAGGTAATGTACCTGATAGGTATTGTCAAAGCTGTCATACATAAACCTGGTGATAAGTGATGTCTTCCCCACTGTAAAGACAGACATGCAGAGCAGAGAGCATTTGGTTTACATTTTGACATTTAGGCAATTCCACAGTAACAGAATGATACAGAGACTAATTTGTCACATACAAAATGTACGTCAAACAAAAACCCATGATTGCAAAGTTAAATAAACCATACAACTACGCACAATGACGACTTATGACAATTTCCACAAACATTTTTACAAAAACGTGTTTACAGAACAGCGCAGATGCAAAGTCTGCTAACAACAGCAATGTTCTTTGTAATGGTGCAGGCACACCAAGAAATCTGACTAGTTACTTAGCAAAGTAGGAGGCCGTTCCTTTTCTTGCTAGAACAAAAGACGCCCCTGGTGTGTACGGACGAACCGGCCGCTTCTACTTGTAGAATCGCAATGCTCGTCAGTGGCCAAGTACTTGACTTTGAACCAATCAGAGAGCACAAACCGATACGCGAAGCCAACAGAAGTATATAACAAAAATGCACTTTTCCCAGTGTAATCCACCACGTCAGAATTGTTCTAACTACAATAATAAAGCCGCATTACATCACTTTTCTCAAGCAAGTTTTTACATCTAGCTAATAAATTGTGTGCTTGAAGGATTGTTTTGTTAGGTTCAGTTTGATATTGTGCACCTGCACATTAGCGTTAGCTTGCTAACTTAGCCAGGCAGTCAGACAAACAAACCGAATGGGGTGGTAAATGCAGCACAATGCACACAACACTAAATGCTAGCCATTTAGCAAGGTGAAGAAAATGTAATTCACTCTCCATTATCCCATACTGTCAATACCAGTTCGATTGCTAGCTAACGTTAGCATCGCAACACATAGGGCGTTCACTCACTGCTATAGAATGTAGGGGAAACGCATGTCAATTAGAGGGAACTACTAAATACATGTCAAAACGTAATTCTCTTTGCACAAGGACTCTGATTTAAAAAAATATATATTGATTGGTCGAAACTTCAAAACGTGTATTTGTGTGATCAGAATTAAATAGACACAATAAATTATGTGGGTGCTAGATTGACACAGGTCAGTCTTTTTTTCTGTCTGCCAGTGTTGCCAACTTCTCAGTAAGAAAAGTAGCTATTGGCTGTCCAAAAAGTCGCTGGGAGACGCTAAATGTCGTCATCTCCTAATTTACATAATTTACCATGCGCATGTAATTGTGATGGATGCTGTAGGAGAGAGGAACTACGAACGAGCAAGCTGGGGCGGCAGGGTAGCCTAGTGGTTAGAGCGTTGGACTAGTAACCTGAAGGTTGCAAATTCAACTCCCGAGCTGACAAGGTACAAATCTGTAGTTCTGCCCCTGAACAGGTAGTTAAAGGCTGTCATTGAAAATAAGAATTTGTTCTTAACTGACTTGCCTAGTTAAATAAAGGTAAAATAAAAAAGCTGCAGAGAGTGGTGTAACGGATGTGAAACGGCTAGCTTAGTTAGCGGTGTGCGCTAAATAGCGTTTCAATCGGTTACGTCACTTGCTCTGAGACCTTGAAGTAGTAGTTCCCCTTGCTCTGCAAGGGCCGCGGCTTTTGTGGAGCGATGGGTAACGATGCTTCGTGGGTGACTGTTGATGTGTGCAGAAGGTCCCTGGTTCGTGCGAGGGGACGGTTTAAAATTATACTGTTACATTGATGCTGTTGACCCGGATTACTGGTTGCTGCGGAAAGAGGAGGAAGGTCAATGAAACGGCTAGCTTAGTTTGCGGTGTGCGCTAAATAGCGTTTCAATCGGTTACGTCACTTGCTCTGAGACCTTGAAGTAGTAGTTCCCCTTGCTCTGCAAGGGCCGCGGCTTTTGTGGAGCGATGGGTAACGATGCTTCGTGGGTGACTGTTGTTGATGTGTGCAGAAGGTCCCTGGTTCGCGCCCGGGTATGGGCGAGGGGACGGTTTAAAATTATACTGTTACAGTGGCACACAGCGAATAAGAACTAAATATTTGAGGCCATACTCCTCCTTCAGTACTTTATAGACTCCATTGTTAATCCCAGAGGGATTGTCAGTCCCTATCCCCAGGAGATTCTCTTTAAGACAACACTTCGAGGAAAGCCACAACAGCACGGGCTATAGATTTGCGTCTCCTCCCTCCAACTCAACAAGCCCAAGAAATGTTGATACAATTGTCTGCTTGGTATCACTAAAGTACCTTATCACAACCCCCAGGTACTTAGAAACACTTACATCTGTGGACTCATTGAGGAGGCTGAAACACTGGTCACCCACATCTGCGTCCAACTTTTTCAGAAAGTATGGTGCTAGAACACCTTAATCCTTTCTGTGCACTTTGTCCTGTGCATTTTGAAGAGGATAGCAGCAGTGGAGTCTGAGAAAGCAGCTCTACATGCTTCTCCAATGTGATCACATGCCAGCATTGAACAGTGATAGCTAAAGCCACTTTTTACCATAAATGGCAGCTTGTTTTGGGTGGAACTGTTAAGGCTTTGCCTTTTGAGTATGTTTTTTAGTTTGTGTTTTTTTTACATCAAAGTTTGGTGTAGAAATCAGCCTTACAATACAGGCAGTATGCCCGTGTATCATCTCCAATAAACAGCTTCAACCAGCCTTTGAATTCAGGGTTTGATTCCAACTCCTTTCTGTATTTTTGAGTGTACAGTTTAGACTGAGACATGAGCTAGCCAGCTAGATGTTTAGCTTTTGTCACAGAGAGGCACACACACAGTGGACAAGGTGAGTAAGTGACTGAGGCTGTGAGTCAAATGCAGTGATTTATTTTTGTGCAGTGATTTATTTTAGACAAAGAACATTTTGCATTTACATCCCGCCCTGAATGTAAGCCAGGACTGGATCAGCCAGTGGTGGCTTCCCGCATGCGCGATTCATTTGCAGTCTGGACAAGGAAGGGGTGCACATTTGCTCTGACTGCAGCGCGAGGACTGGGCTGCCTGTGAGTGCTTTGGAACAGGGGTGGGGCCCACGGCAGCAACAGCTGCTCATTGAGAAGAGTAAGAACTATAGTGCTTTCACGTCAGTCTCTCCAAAAGTCTCCAAAAACACCAGAAAAAGTCGCTAGATTTGTCACAAGTCAATTTAAAAAAAATGTCTCACTCAAGGGGTCTGAATACTTGCTAAATATAGCAACAAAGTCACTAAGTTGGCAACACTGCTGGCTGCTGAGGTTGATGCAGAGAAAGAGGTCAGTGAGTGTAGCAGAGGGGTGATTGTGTAGCACGTGAGCTAGTTGACAGGTGACTGCTAGGCTCTTAATTAATCCTTCCTCAAAAACCCATTGGAGAAGGTGGTCAGAGAGGAGGGACCTTGTACCTTCTCCTCCATTAGTTGCAGAGATAGGATGTGAGTAATCAAGGAACATATCAAATCAAACAAAGCCTAGTAGTAGTGCTGAGCGATTAAACTAACTGAAAGTTAATTTTTGAACAACTGTTGGTAAATTATCTGTTCAATTATTTGTATTCCATGTTCTTTTTGGGTGAGCTCTGTTTTGCTGTTTGAGGTGAAGAAAAAATTACTTTGAGAAGCTCCATAGCTTTAGTGGTAGTGAGTTAAGATGATCAGAAATACTTGCAGACATCCTCAAATGGGCATATTTGCACATAGACCAGGTAGCCTAGGGCAACTTCTATGCGTAATGCACAGCCATACTCAACATTGACAGGAGCTCTCCAAACAAAAGACAATGAAGAAATTACATTTTAAAAACTTGAATGAAATAAAACACTTGTTTCTCAGTGTAGCATAGGTTGAGCCTTGCAAACAACTTGTCCACTCCAACAATGAGAACAATAAGACTAATAATATATTGAATGCATTAACAGAAATTACTGTAAATGATTTCTAATCTGCATTGTTTGATGGGGACTAATGGTAAATGTACTACAGGTGATATATGTAATGGGGTATTGATAAACACTCAAAGGGCAAACAATTCACACAATGAAGTTATGAAACAATGAATGCGCACCAATCCACGGGAGGGAGTGTCATCTGGAGAGCCACACTCCCATTCTTCTTAGACTGTCCACTGAGACAGGTGCAAATGAGACAGGTGTCTCATAAGGCATGACATATATATTTGCGACCGCTAAACTAAACAATCGACTAAATGGGGTCAGCCCTATTTCGCACTCATCATAGATCACCTACAGTTATTCATTAAATTATTCTCTACAATATAACCTTAATATGCTTGTACATTTACTTAACAATATTGATCAACTAGTTTGAGGTGACCGATTCAAGTTTAGACCGCGCAGCTCTTGGTTGTCTCTTCGATTGTTGGTGTTGGGAGACATTTCCATGCTTTGGACCAATCAAAATCAACTTCATACCCTTGTCATTTTCATCCCCAGATTCTTGGCTTTCATTGGTGATCAATCAAAATTGAGAGGCCATATCAATGGCGATTTAAAGGGAAATATTCCAAAATACACCATGAAAACTGCAACAGATTGCATTCAGGGAGGGTAGACATTGAAATTCAGTCTGTTAGCTTTATAAATATATACACTGAAGAAAAATATAAAACACAACATGTAGAGTGTTGTTCCCCAGTTTCATGAGCCGAAATAAAATATCCCATAAATTTTCCATGCGCACAAAAAGCTTATTTCTCAAAAATGTTGTGCACAACATCTGTTAACATCCCTGTTAGTGACCATTTTTCCTTTGCCAAGATAACCCATACACCTGACAGATTTGTCATATCAAGAAGCGGATTAAACAGCATGATCCTTACACAGGTACACATTGTGCTGGGGACAATTAAAGGCCACTCTAAAATGGGCAGTTTTTTCACACAACGCCTCAAGTTGAGGGAGTGCGCAAATGGCATGCTGAGTACAGGAATGTCCTACTAGACCTGTTGCCAGTTAATTTTAATGTTAATTTCTCTACCATAAGCCACCTCCAACGTTGTTTTAGAGAATTTGGCAGCACGTCCAACCGGCCTCACAACCACAGACCACATGTATGGTGTCGTATGGACGAGCGGTTTGCTGATGTCAACAGAGTGCCCCATAGTGGTGGTGGGGTTATGGAATGGGCAGGCATAAGCTACAGACAACCAACACAATTGCATTTGATCAAATGGCAATTTGAATGCACAGAGATACCAAGGCCCATTGACGTACCATTCACCCGCCGCCATCGCCTCATGTTTCAGCGTGATAATGCATGGCCCCATGTCACAAGGATCTGTACACAATTCCTAGAAGATGAAAATGTACCAGTTCTTCCATGGCCTGCATACTCAGACATGTCACCCTTTGGGCATGTTTGGGATGCTCTGGATCGACATGTATGATAGCGTGTTTCCGGTTCCCGCCAATATCCAACAACTTCGCACCGCCATTGAACAGGAGTGGGACAATATTCCACAAGCCACAATCAAATCTATGCAAAGGAGATGTGTCACACTGCATGAGGCAAATGGTCACACCCGATACGGACCGGTTTTCTAATCCATGCCCCTACTTTTTTTTTTTTTTTAATGTATCTGTGACAGATGCATATCTGTATTCCCAGTCATGTCAAATCTATAGATTAGGGCCTAATTAATTTAAATGAACTGTAACTCAGTAAAATCTTTGAAATTGTTGCATTTTACATTTATATTTTAGTTCAGTATATATGCCCAATTTTGTTTGTAGTCTGCGGATTTCATTTAGAAAAAGCCCATGTTATCACACTAACCTGCAGCCACTAGCTAACTTATCAGATGATGTTGGAAATTAGCTCCGTTCTGCTCGCGGAGCAGGACAGTTTTACTGAGCAGCGTAGAACTTATTTTTGACCATGGCCGCGACAATCTATTCATGCTAAATTATCAGAGTAAATCATCTGTAACATCTGAACAGTATATGGTAAAGACATGGGTATGGGCTATTGTTTTTCTGATGTAATTCTCGATGGAATAAACCTTGAATGAGAGTACAACAGTGGTCACCAACCTAGTCGATCAACAAACATTTCAGTAGAAAAGCTAACGACAAAGCCTTGCATGCTTTTACATTTTTTTTAAATAATTTTTAAAAATAAATTGTCTTGCACTGTTGGCACTAGGTGCACTTGATTCAGAAGCCCTGTGCGCCAGGTCGGGAGTGTTCCCAATTTTAACCTTTATTTGTCTGAAGGGATAAACCGACTACCCGGGGGACTGGGAGAGCTAAATGAAGTGCACCTAGGATAGCTCAAATCACCATACCTAAAGCATCCACGACCCCACAGCAAAGTTTCATACTAGCCTATGTGAGATTTCATTTATTTTAAAACCATGACCATTGAGAGACTGTCAAAGAATATGGCAAACACATTTACAAAACAGCTTCTCCCTACTTCCACTCGCACTACAACCAGCAATGCATCTGCAATTAATTAGTAGCCAAGTATCGATAGGCCTGCATTTTATTATTAACAGCTCATCATGTTTATTTTAATATCAAGGATTATTTCACTTACTCTGGTCATAGAAACATGGATTTGTGCATGAGGCAGAAATAATGCAATGCTACTCGAGTGTCATCATTAGGTGGAAGACTTCCCTCTCTCTGGTCAGTCTTATCGGAGGGAGGGAGGGAGAGAGCAGGGACCGTGAGAGGCAGACCCTCTGCTGCTGCTTTTCCCCCCCTCTCTTGACTGACCAGGCTCTGATCAGGCCCTACACCCAAACAAGGGCACTGCGTTCATCCACCTCTGGCCTGCTCGCCTCCCTACCACTGAGGAAGTACAGCTCCCGCTCAGCCCAGTCAAAACTGTCCGCTGCTCTGGCACCCCAATGGTGGAACAAACTCCCTCACGACGCCAGGACAGCGGAGTCAATCACCACCTTCCGGAGACACCTGAAACCCCACCTCTTTAAGGAATACCTAGGATAGGATAAGTAATCCCTCTCACCCCCCCCTTTAAGATTTAGATGCACTATTGTAAAGTGACTGTTCCACTGGATGTCATAAGGTGAATGCACCAATTTGTAAGTCGCTCTGGATAAGAGCGTCTGCTAAATGACTTAAATGTAAATGTAATGACCAGATGCAGGTACCATCAGTCCAGTAAAATAAAAATAAACAAATTATTTGCAAATGATTTCCATTTATGCAGAGTTGTGCCTCGGAAGTGATACAACTGATCAAATATTTTTATGAAAGCTCGAGTTATGAAATATAATAAGGTCTGAGAAGAAAAACATTGGCAGGCCAAGCATAGCAAATAGTAAAAAATCTGGAGGAAATATTCACTAATGTTGGGATGTGTTTTATAAGCAAGACTGTGCGTTGTCAGGGCATTACCACACACCTCAGTGGTTGAAGAGACTTGAAATATCACTTAACACAAACCTCATTCCTACAGAACTGTCTTTATTTAGGTTACTGTTGCATAGTCTTACATTTTTTTACTCATATTTTTTAAATCCGAGCAGTAGATCTCTGCTTGCTTTTTGACTCAAACTGATCTTGAATCAGAAAAGGTTGACAACTGCCCTAAAGCATAGCAACCCATCTACTCAGACTCTTGCCAGCTAACAGGCAGCTGCTTCATTCAAAAACAAATCAATTTTTATTTAATTATGTTGCTAGTTACTAACCAGATAGCTACAACTAGATGACTGGAGTATCAACAATGGCTTCCTACAAATTCTAGTGAGCCAAATAGCAATAACATTAGCACAGCTGGCTAGTTAACTTACATTAGCTACAGCAGGCACAAGCCAAAACAAACTACTCCCACTTTGTGGCCTGGAGTATTTCAAAACGGAGGTAAAACCGCAGCTTTACTAAACCCAGAGGCGCAACATCGCGAGATTTACGGGAACGCTTACGAACCAGATCAGGCCGGGGTTTGGGGTTAGAGAAGTCAAATTCCTCGAAATCTAAAGGCACAACCTAGATTTGAGCCAATGTCTTAAGTAGTTGAACGTGTCATTACTCCAATCTCGTGAAAATTACAAATTTTCGTCAAAAACTACATCGAAGGAACGTCTTTAATTTGACGTCCTGCACAAGAGCATTTAGGCACGAGACTACCTTAGACCCGATGACCTATTTCTGCGCAGCTAGCCAGTGTCGCCATGACATCTACAAGTGTGATCGATATTTCTATTAGAGAAGTAGTTTTTGCCTATCTTTGGTAAAACTGTTCTATGTGAACAACAAAAAGTTAACTGCCAACACTCTTGGCAGAGGTTCTAAGTACCTAACGTTATCGGCAGTCCGAGGTCTCTGCGCCTGACCCTTAATTTTCAGTGGAAAGTGCTAAAGCGTCATTGTGCATACAGACGTATGGTTTGTTTAATTTACAATCATTGTTATTCGTTTAGCATACAATAAAGTGAAAAATCTGAGTCTCAGCATTATTCTGTACCATATAATTGTCAATTTGCTAAATTATGCATGAGCATCTGTGGAACTGCAATTTGGGAGAAATAGTAAACGTAGCCTATGCAGAGTTGCTTTATTATGAGCATTTAGCCCTTAAACAATTGAATATACTGACAGTGACCATGCGTTAAGCGGTCATATTGTTTATTTGTATGATAACATATCTAAAAACGAATCAATAGACTACTGGACCCACGGCGCTGAGCTGGCAAGGGTGGAGCCACGAATGGAGGAAACAGCTAACAAGCTAAAATGGACTGCAAAATCAACAGTTTTGAGTCTATGCAAATCTAAATTAAGATTTATCTGCGGAAATAATATGCCTCATGTCTTGTTTGTAAGCGGCCCAGTGCGTTTCCACCCAAACTAACGCGTTACTAGGCTCCCCTCTGCAGACAGACGTGGCTTAGCAGTGTTAACGTTAGCTAGCTAACAGTACCTAACTGTTAAAGTTAGCTATATGACGCTACACAAGCTGAAGCTACAGTAGCTGGCAAGTAAACATTCACGTAACTAGTTGGCTAAATAAGTCTAACTACCCAGCAGAAGTGTAACTTCAACAAACGTTAATGAATGACACCGACAATTCAGTAACGTTCTAGTAGTGTAGCTAGACAACTTAGTTACAGGGTATGCATGACTTGGCTAGCTAAATACGTAGGCATTTTCTTGGGCATCTCAAGCCACACAGTTTCCTGATTAAATAGGAAAGCTAGCAAGTTCCCTTTACGTGTTATAGTCATTGGCTAAATTATACCTACTAGCTAACCTAACGAGGCATCGTCTGAGTTGTTTAAAGCCTCATCGTTCTGCCTCGGCCTGACTAGCTACCGTACTGTTAGGCTAATGCCAGTACTCACCAAAACGCCCCAAAACAAATAACATGCCCTAAATACTCCTCCACTTACCACTTTGCTCGCCTAAGAATACGAGTTTAAATTTCCGCAGGGGGTTGCCAAACTCTCCGCCGCCGGTCGTAGTTGACATCTTTATCAAAAGATAAACAGCTAGCTGTATGGCTTGTTTTCTATGTTGTCTCGATAGGAAAGAGTCGCAGGGTAGTAAAGCCAGAGACAGTAGAGAAAGCGAGACACCCACTCTTCGATGGAGTTTAGCCAATGTTCTTCTTCGTGTGAATTTCCGGAAGACTAGACGCTGTGCTGCTTATTGCTGCTTTTCGCAAATCGGATTACGGCTTGCCCATTATGGTAAAAAAAAAATTCAAGGAGATATTTAAATTGCACCACCAACTAGACCTGCACCTTACCTATACACCATCTCCAAAACCCCATCCCTCTTTTCTTTGGCCCTAAACGATTCTACACCAGGCTGTTGGCCAGGGAGGATGGGACACCCTCCCTCAAAACTCCCTGTAGATCTTCTGTACTAAAATCTCTCACACCCAACTATTTCTCTGCTGCTGCAACTACCTTACCCATCTGTGACTTCCGCTCCGTTAACCACCATGGCTATAAACACAAGAAATCCAACCTTACTGAAACTCATCCTCTCAAGCTGTCTCTTCAGGCCTACTCACAGGGGGCTCCCAGTCAAAACCCTAATTCTTCGGTTATCCTCTACTCTCCTTACTGCATCAGCATATGAAACATTTTTCCCCACTCAAACTATGGCAATCTCAACCTGCCTTTTTGGTAAAGGGCACTTCAGATCCCCAGCTGCATGGGCATCCCCATGGCACCTTAAAGCATTGTAGCGGGTTCAGAACAAATGCCCTCACCAAATATGTGACAGACTACCTCAAGTCAGTCTTACGTATCAAAATGTGAAATTTTGTTTTTACATTGGATAAAAGTAGAGACTCAGAGCTACAAAAATGGTATATCATACACTGTAGTTGAGGAACAATGGGAAAGTAATTCTGCTTTGAAAGTTGATAAACTTGTAATCCCACTTCTGAGAAAATAGCTATTGAATGTTTTGGTACACGTACTGGAGAGCGCTTTGTCTTCACCTATTCAACTTCTGTCGAAGTGTAATCTTTTGTTACGCACGCCTCTTGGAGGGAATGCAACACCCTGCTATACTCAACTCCCCGTAGAGTGAAAGAGGTATGTGATTGTAGGTGTGGGTAAGGATGACAGAGCCAGAATATTACAGTTTACTGGGAATTTATTTCCTTAACACAGTAATTGTGGGGGGTGGGGGGGGCTGGACAAAACCAAAGCAAAGAAAGTAAAAGTTAAGAGTCCTCTCTCCTAGCTTACCTGCCTCCCCACCTAACCTTAACACCACCTGGCGCGCTGACCAAAATACAGGGGGTGGTCCACCTAGGTCTTACCTAGTGTGCATAGACAGAGTACATACTACGGGTATATGTATGCCCGCAGGCCTCTTGCCTAAGCACTCCCAAAGTGCCTTCCTCTTCCCCCCTGGGAACAAATGAAACAGAATAATACACATGTAAAGCAAACAAGTTCAATAATCAAAAACATAGAGTCCTATTGGCACACACATACCTCAGAAGTAGCAGCAACAAAATATTTCCAACAAAACTGTCTCTGTGCAACAACAAACACAGGACATCCAAGAAGCTCTCTTTTCTAACAAAGGAACACTAGCTTTTATCCAGCTGCTGAAGGAGTTTGTAATTGCCGACAACTGTATCCCCTAACGAGAGGGCGGGATCAGAGCGCCAATCTGCAATGGGGCCGACCAATCAGCTGCTTGGGGGAATCCAGGAAGCCATTTCCTGAAATACACACATACATATACATAAACCCACAACACAGAAACTGGGGAACGTAACCCTGAAGATTTTCTCAGCAGTTCATTTTAGCACGGTTCTTCAACAACATTACTCCATACATTTGATAACGATCTCTCCCTTTCTCTCCCACATTGCTTCCACTGTCTCCATCTCCTCCTGACAGTGATCATATCTCCCAGTCTGATTTCCTACCAATTTCAATGTACTGTTGAGCCTTGTGTGTCCATGTCTCAGCCTTGTGATTACACTTTCCTCCCTTCTCTCTCGACCTGAGGACCTCCTTGCCCTCACTTTTCCTACAGTATTCAGTTGTCTTCACTTTCCCTCCTTGTTCCACAACTCTTGCCATTTGTTTTTAACCACTCTTATTATCAACCCCTTGGCTTCTGCTTTACTGATTGACAATTCCATTTCAACATTAGGATGTTTGAGAGCTTGCTTGGCGATAACATCCACCTCCTCATTACCCTCTACTCCCACATGAGCTGATACCCAGAGGAAATCACAAATCCCCCTATCTGTCTCACCCTATACAAGCACAGCAAAATCTCATGCAATACATCTTGTCTGCTCCGAGACACAAATTAATTTAAGGAGTCAGAGAAGATGACTACCCTGTCTAGCCTCACCTCCTTCAATCACTCTGCAGCCAAGGATGTGGCCAGGTACTCCATTGTGTAAACAGATAGAGTAAATTATACGTTGCTTTTTTTGTCCCTGCCACCTTAAACTCAGGAACACTAAACGCGGCACCTGTCCTCCCTGTTTTAGGGTCTTTAGATCCATCTGTGAATATATTCAAGAAAGCATTGTACTGTGTTCTTAATGTTCACTTGCAATATTAACTGGATGTACTTCTTCCTCACCAGCTCTTACCGTGTCAAGCAACCCTAGGTCTATCATTGTCCGAGGGAGCAACCAAGGTGGTGTAGCAGGAAGAACCACAGAGGGGCTGAACTCCTTCCCAAACAGTCCTACTTCTCTCGTCCTGCCATTACCTATCCACCCAAAACTTTTTCAGGATTCAGATTTTGTTCATGTTCCCAGCACTCTAGGAGCTCCTTTTTTTGTTGGATGTGTAACCCTATGTCTTTGACGATTTACCCAATACGTCATGTTAGTTGTTGTCTTCTCAACTTTAACGGCATCTCTCCCAACTCTATCTGCAGCGCTGCCACCGGGGAGGTCCTGACAGCTCCACAACATATTCTTGGGGCTTGAACCTGGATTAAATCTGCTGTAGCTTTTTTTCAAAGATGTCTGAGCTGCTGGTCCATATGCTCCACTTTCATAGTCCAGTGATGACCTTTACAGCACCATATATAGAATTATAAACTCCATTCTATCTGCCCCCACCCACACCATTCCTGAAAGGCAACGCATCACATTCAATATTTCTTTCCTTTGACAACTACTCTGTTAATATGCTCCGCCCATGTCATTCGAGTGTCAAACCAGACCCTCAGGAACCTGAAAACTCCCACCCTCTCCAGATTCCTTCTATACATCTTCGGGCATATTTCCTTGTCAACCTTCCTCCTAGTAAAAAACACAGTCTGTGTTTTCTCAACGGAGAACTTGAAGCCCCACACGAGGGACCACTGCTCCACTTCACTGATCGCTTCTTGAACTCTCCCAGCTGTATGGGGAATATTTATTATTCTCTTTCACAGCGCCCCATCATCCACAAACAATAAGCTACCAATATGTGGTCTCACATGGGAGGATACATTGTCAATCATATTGGAGAACAACAAAGAACTAATGACACTTCTCCGGGGGTTACCATTATCTACCTCACAATATTCTGACATAGAGCTCCCCACGCTTACTTGTATTAATCGCCCCAAAATAAAATCCTCTTCCTCCTACCCCCATGATATTCAGTTCGATAAGTAAGCCTTCTTCCATATAGTATCAAATGCCTTCTCTATGGTGGAGAAAATGTCTACCACCACCTCCTTATTTCCCTGTGCCTTCCATATGACTGACTCAAGGCCCAGTACAGGGTTCATTGTTCCCCTGCCTTTCCTGAACCCGCTTTGATCTGGTGACATTAGGCCTCTGCTCTCCAGGAAGTAAGTCAGCCTTTATGTTATCATCCTTTTCATAAGTTTACATACATGAGATGTCAGTGATATCAGCCTATAGCCTGATGGAAGGATTAGAAGGGAATTTCCCTGATTTCCATATTGGCAACACTACAGCCTGCTTCAAACTGTCAGGCAGTTTCCCTTCCTCCCACGCCTTATTGTAAAAGCCCAATACAACCTGTGAGGATGGAACCCCTTCTCTCAAAACCCCTAAAAGCACTAACATCTCTCACACCCAAAAACATACCTGCTGGTGCTACTATCAAATTAATCTTCTGAGATTTCCGTTCCATCTGAGCAGTACAATTAGTAAACATAGCAATAAACGCCAAGAAACCAACCTTACTAAAACACAAACTATTCAGGTCACTTACTACTTAACTTAACTCACAGGGACCCTCTCAGGCTCCCTCACCCTTTTCCCATCATCCCCTACTTTTCTTCCTGTTCCAGCATATGACACATTCTGCTCTGCTCAAACCCTGGCAACCTCAACCTGTCTCTGTTGCACCGGACACGTCTGATCCCCCAGCAACATGGACATCCCCACAATTATCACACAGCTTTTTCCAACAAAACTACACACTCCTTTGTCCCATGCCCTCCTGCACACTTCTAACATCTCAGAATCTCCCACCTGCAGACTGCTGCAACATGACCATGCACTTTACACCTAGAACACCATAGTGGGTGGGCTTGGAATACAAATCTCTCACTGGATAACTGACATACTTTACATGACTTTATCAGGCAAAAACTCTGCATCAAATTTTAAAAAGACAGACAGGGTTTCCTAAGTCTCTTGCTCGCCACCGGTCTGCTTCGCACCAAACAGCGAGGTCATCTTCAGTTGATACACCTCGAAACTCAACTCCACTCCAGTTATCAGTCCTTTCAGTGGCGTTCTGCTCCGGAGAGGAAAGCGAGACAGATTTCGTCCCAAGGCATGTGACGCGGACAGTCCACTTCTGGATAGTTTGACTGCGTTAACAGTACCCGGCTCCACATATGTGTCAGCCAAAAGATCCCATTTGTCCAAGAATCTTATACCCACAGGGCCAGAGTCCTCTGAGGCATTATCCTGCTCATTGGGGTGCAGCTCGGAAGTCTTCATCACACCTGAAAACGCTGGTATCTTCATGCTCACTTTCGTCTGGTTCGATTTCTGAGCTTTCCCTAACCGATTCCATCTCAAGATTTCTAGGAAATGGAGCATGTAACCATCACTCCCATAGCTGATTCATATGTGAAATTAGTATTTTACCCCAGTTCATACCTCAGATAGTATCTTTCTTACATACGGTATACCCCACACATTCAAAGTGTGCTTTTAGAAAAAGTACATTTTGCCATTATTGGGAACCACCACAGTGACAAAGCCATTTGTTGCTTGAATGTAGCAAAAAGGTACCTCTGACATAGATCACTTAAACGGGTACAACACTTCTACTCTTGGGTGGCCAAAAATAACTAACTGAAAACCACGGCCCAACTAAACCACGCCTCCAGTATAATTTCCCAGTGTGCCTTGCCTTTTCGAGTGAATTGTAGAGTTACCACCCATGACTGTATTTGTTAGTGACAGAGACATGGTTGTTGAATTCATAAATGTTCAGTCCTGTGGCCTTCACCAAGTGAATTCCTAGGCGTATGTTATCATTAAAATAAAACTCTTTATGACAATACATTACACCTCTCAGAAGGCCTTATTTTGAGGCCTAGTTTTACCCTAATACAGTTGCCTGAACCTTTTGATTTACAGACCACACCAGGCCTGCAAGTGGTGTTGCAAAATTCCAGTAACTTTTCCCAAATTCCTAGAAATCCTGGTTGAAGGATTCTGGATTTCCTCCTTATTTACCAAGCAGGCTTTCTGGAACACCTGGGAAAGTTACGTGAATATTCAACTTTACCTGCAAAACACATTATGCTGGTTTATTCAACTTCACCTGCAAAACACATTATGCTGGCTTGCAAAGTGATGTGTAATTCCTATCGGAATCCAGCCAGAGTTAAGGTATCCAACAGTTCACCCACAACCTGCATTTAGAATGACTGCCAGGGTTAGAAACATCGTGAGACTACATAAGCTATTTTAAAACTGAAACAGACATTTCATTGACGGGCGTAAAAAAATCGAACTAATTTATGTTATTTATCTTTGTGTAGCATACGATTGATCAATCAATCAATGTACATGCAAAACAGATATTAAAAACTATTTTTAAAAGTCTACCTACAGTAGAGCATGCTGGGAAATATGATTATGGTCCAAATTTGCCTTTTTAGAGTACCACCCCAATGACAAAGCTGTTCAGTTTAGGTGGCAAAAATGTACCATTGTACCTTCAATACATTGCTTTTCTGATAAGCAAAGGTACAGATCGGTACCATCAAGAGTTGTGGGTACACAAAATATGTTTGTACCCAGGGAAACAGAAATATACCTTTACTTTTATATTCAAAATATTGGGTACAAAAAAAGTACCATTATACTAGATTATCTGCACATGCACCCTAAAAGGTACCAAACTGTATGCGAGATCATGTGTACCTCTGAAGGCACATTGTGTATTTTGATATTTTTGTACCTTAGGGAACAATACCTCTTATTTCTATGTGTGTAATGGACAGGTGATGGCGCTATTTTTCAAAAGAAAGTGTAGGGGCCACATGATTGTAGGCTTACAATTTTCTTTGTTGCAAGCAATATGTTTTAAAATGTCATGTGATGGTTTAAATGTTCTAAATTATTAGGCTGTGGGCCTACGCGACTGCATTAGCCATGTGTGACACGGTAGTAACCATAATTTGCAATCATGTTTCCCAGGGGACCCTAATTAGCAGGGAGCATGTAAAAGATTTAAAGCACCCCAGTCCTGTTTGTACCTGGTTTCAGTTTGTACCTGAATGTCCTCTGCGTGTATTGGCTGTGTGGTGTTGCTGCATCGGTCATTTGTTTCAGAGCCATGCGGTATTCATTATTTTGGGGTGTGGTTGAATGTTGGTTTATCTTTATCAGTCTTTGGTGATTTTAAGGTTGACAAAATCCAAGAGCTTATTGCTTTGAAAGGTTTGGAGAGACTGATGGCTGTGGGGCATTGCTAATCATCAGAGGAAAGAAGCAGTGAACCAACATAAGAATACAGTGAGCAGATACACATGAAGACTTGACACAGGAAGTAGGAGGTGAACATCTTTTAATATTTCTGTTGTCATAAGAGTGCGGCAATCAGGTTCCTGCAGTCTTGTCCCCACATACCGCTGCCCATCCATCCATTTAACACAAACGCTACTAAAACAAGTTTGTTCCTTTTGTGATAGCTTAGAATTTTTGTTGCACAAGTTATTATATATTCTTTATTGCAGAGTTCACTTGTAAAAGGCAAACATTCAAAACTATATAAATTACATGTTGACCTATAGTGGCGAGTAATGAATTGTGTTGTGTGCTTTGTTAAAGGGGATTCTGAGCTCCCTCGTCTAACTGGGATATGACAACATCCCAGTGTGTGTGATTGTGTAGAATGCATGTGCCCTTATCAATAGATTTAATGTTGAAGTAAGGTTTGGGCACAAACGTCAATTGAACGTCCATTTCACGTTGGTTCAAAGTCATTTTATTGAAATGACATGGGAACAACGTTAATTCAACCATTGTGTGCTCAGTGGGAAGAGAGTAAAAAGAATGCATATTGTTATGATAGTCTCGGGTGTCCAGTGTTTTCCTATTGGTGTTTAGTTTCTCTGACGTCAGTTGGCCTTATAGTGTGTCTGAGTCTGCTGTCTGTCGCGGTTTATCTTCCTTGTTGCCCTTCTGCATCTTCTGTTGAGGAATCTACTCAAATTTGATATCCGTTCTAGATGGGGAGACATGGACAAACATCACATCAGCTATCTGACAAGGAATTGCTTGAATATGTGGTTGTTCTGTTCAATTGTTTTTCTTTCGTTTGAGTCCACTATCAAACCGTGATCTCTTGTGCACTGTGCTGCAGTAGAATCTCTCATCTTTAATTGGCATATTTATCCAAGTATGTGTTCATTTTGCAACACAATACTTTAGCAAAGCAAGGAGATACAAATATAGCATTTGCATCCCTTGAAGAAGTGAACATCGAGCCTAAAACATGTTACATTGGGAGTGACCTCACCTGCACTACAGAGGCATTTACTCCACTGGGCTGTAGTTCAAGAAACGCACAAACACATAAGATCAGAATTCTTATGGAAACAATTGGAAAATATTGAATCATTGGAAAAAACTGAAATAGTCACGCATGCCAGAATATCACACATTAATCAGCCATGTTACACTGATAAACCACATAGAGTTGTACTTACACATCTGCGGGTTTGGGGGACATCAATATCAAGGGGACTTCTACTCCAACATCACTGTGGCGAAACAAACATTTACATTGTCAGTGGGCAACATAATCTGTCCAACAATACCTCACTGACACACAGTATGTATATACACTGAAGAAAAATATAAACGCAACGATTTCAAAGATTTTACTGGCTTACAGTTCATGTAAGGAAATCAGTCAATTGAACAATTAGGGCCTAATTCTAATCTATGGATTTCACATGTCTGGGAATAAAGATATCGATCAGTTGGTCACAGATACCTTATGCATTAGGGGGCACTATTAAAATTTTTGGATGAAAAACGTTCCCGTTTTAAACAAGATATTTTGTCACGACAAGATGCTTGACTATGCATATAATTGACAGCTTTGGAAAGAAAACACTCTGACGTTTCCAAATCTGCAAAGATATTATCTGTGAGTGCCACAGAACTGATGCTACAGGCGAAACCAATATTACATTTCAAACAGGAAATGCCCCAGATTTTGGAGGTGCTTTGTTCCAATGTCTCCTTATATGGCTGTGAATGCGCAAGGAATGGGCCTACACTTTCTGTTGTTTCCCCAAGGTGTCTGCAGCATTGTGACGTATTTGTAGGCATATCATTGGAAGATTGACCATAAGAGACTACATTTACCAGGTGTCCGCTCGGTGTCCTCCGTCGAAACTATTGCTTAATCTCCAGGCGCGTGCATGTTTCCATTTTGAAGAGAGGAGAAACTAAACTGCCACGAGTGACTTATCATCGAATAGATATGTGAAAAACACCTTGAGGATTGATTCTAAACAACGTTTGCCATGTTTCTGTCGATATTATGGAGTTAATTTGGAAAAAAGTTTGTGTTTTAATGACTGCATTTTCGGGGGGTTCTCAGCCAAACGTGATGAACAAAACGGAGCGATTTCTCCTACACAAATAATCTTTTTGGAAAAACTGAACATTTGCTATCTAACTGAGAGTCTCCTCATTGAAAACATCCGAAGTTCTTCAAAGGTAAATTATTTTATTTGAATGCTTTTCTTGTTTTTGTGAAAATGTTGCCTGTTGAATGCTAGGCTTAATGCTATGCTAGCTATCAATACTCTTACACAAATGCTTGTTTTGCTATGGTTGAAAAGCATATTTTGAAAATCTGAGATGACAGTGTTGTTAACAAAAGGCTAAGCTTGAGAGCCAATATATTTATTTCATTTCATTTGCTATTTTCATGAATAGTTAATGTTGCGTTATGCTAATGAGCTTAAGGCTATACTTAAGATCCCGGACACGGGATTGCACATTTTAGAGTGGCCTTTTATTGTACCCAGCACAACATGCACCTGTGTAATGATCATGCTGTTTAATCAGCGTCTTGATATGCCACACCTGTCAGGCTGATGGATTATCTTGGCAAATGAGAAATGCTCACTTACAGGGATGTAAACAAATTTGTGCACAACATTTGAGAGAAATACACTTTTTATGCATATGGTTAATTTCTGGGATCTTTTCTTTCAGCTCATGAAACGGGACCAACAATTTCCATGTTGCGTTTATATTTTTATTCAGTATATACATGTATGTCATATATCAACTCCAGTTCTTACCTGGCTGTTAGGCCTCCCAAGAGGCCTCCGCTGGAGACCAAGAGGTTCACCTTGATTTTGTAAGAGACCATGATTCCCTGCATTCCTTTATCCATGCCAGGACGGATGCTAGGAGAGGGGAGGACAGGACAAGGATGGGTTACCTCAGGCATTTCAATTCAGTAAATGTTTTTTATCATCATCTACAGAAGGAGAGGAGGGTGTGGTTGAGCTATGTCTTGGGGAACCCACTGACTCACATTGTGGTGGAAGCCAGGTTGGTATCCTCATCCTTTAGTCTGCCGTCCACGGCAAGACCACGCTTCTCTTTGTTGTTGGACAGCAGAGGGATCACCGTGAATGTCTTCTCCAGGGTGGATTCACCTTTTATTTCCTCCCTGCACAGGATGACCACACAAACAGGACGTTGTGATCCACCAACAGTGAAAATACAAATATATTTTATTATTGTTTGAGTTGAGTATTGGGGTAAGATAGACATAAGGCTTAGTAATTTTAGATTGCAGTAGTAACGGGATGAATGTGTTCTCAACTTACGCAAATTCCTCAGTAAGAACCGTCTTGGAATATTTATCAGACTGGTAAAGCAACACCTCTGTTGTCTGCTCAACTGGTCAGAAAGAGATGTTTCAGCCATAATCAAGATTTGAAACACATCTACAAACGCAATGAGAACTCGCGTCACAACCACTCACCTGTAATTTTGATTTTCTTCACCACTTTGGTGGTTTCATTGTTGATTTTGACATTTACAGGGATTGGGTCTCCATGGAAATAGAGCTGAAGGTCACCAAATGAAAGCAAACATGTTCAAATCAAAAGGTATCATACAGAAGGACCCATCAATAGAAAACTAGCACAGTAATCAATGTTCTCCTAGGCGTACAGAATAAAAGTCTACAGGCCTACCTCCTTCTCTATGGAGGCCTCCAGGTGAACTGGCTTGTCAGACATCATGAAGTTCTTGCTGATGTCAGCCTTTGGTCCAGCACCCACTTTGCCTGGGGCAAACTGGATCTTACGAATGATCAGACGGCAAGTGTCCCTGACAGGAGAGAGGAAGAGAGGGAGAAAACCATCAGAATACACAATAATCTGATTCCTAGCCACAGCAAATGGCATGTACTGTACAGTTGTGTGAAATTGGTAGCATTCCACTAATACATACTTCTTGCTAATTTTCTCATCAGGGTCATCTGCCTCCTTGGCGATGTATGCTTTCACCTCATAGTCAACACCACAAGACTGCAGGGGTAGAAAACATTTGTCTTTAATGAAAGGTTTAAAACAAGAGATTGAAAAAGTGAGAGAAAGAGAGAAACTAACGTACCTTGCCAGCATCCTCTGGTGCGGGCTGAAGGCCGACTGAGCATGGCAGGTTGGTATCAATCTGAAATGGACAGGAAGGAAGAGGTGATGAGATGTGAATATATACAAACCAACAGTCTAGTATGTGCATTCCCTGAATGGGAATATCCATGTTGACAAAGTCTCTGATGTGGTTTCCAACACCGTCTAAGAGAGTGGACTGTAATCACACTTTGTGTGGCTGAACAGTGAGCTCTGCACTGACATATTGTGGGATGCCATGTGAAGGATGAGATGGAAGGCAACACAGTGAGACTCACAGTGAAAGTGAAGGGATGGCCTTGGTCCCCACATTTCTTCAGGAGGGCCTCCTGCATGGGGGTGTTGGGTGGATTGGTGCCAACAACAGGGTAGATCTGAATCCTTTTAACCCAGATGTCTTTTCTGAATGACAGCCCGATCACATCCAGGTCGTCACTACCATAACGGAAGGCGCATGCCAGATACACCCATACTGCAGAAAGATAGGGCTTCGGTATTAAGACTGAACCTCGATTGGTTGAATGTGACTTCATGCATGTTTTCAGGATTCAATAGATACAGTGAAATCAACTGAATGTTACCTTTCCTGCCTTCAAGTTCAGCGGGGTCCACCTTGATCACCCCATCTGCAAGAGAAGATGTAGATATAACACACACGCACTCACATGTACACTACTCTGTAAACGGCAGTAACGCCTAAAGAAAACGAAAACGTTATAACACACCGACGATGTCAACACTCTCCACATGGTCCACAAAGTCTCTCTTCCCCAGGTAGAGAGCAATCTAGGAAAAAGGGAAAAGGAAAGCGAGAGGTTACTTCCTGCCTGACATCAACCCCATATGGATAGGCCTAATCTCAGTTATCTTGATGGAGCCTGAAGAATCACAGTGCTGTATACATATAGGTTGGCTCTGTTGGAGAAAGCCTATGGATTCCTGCTCTGTTATGTGATAAGTGCATCAGAGCAGGCCCTGACCAGTGTGTCCCTCAGTGATGATGTCAAAGTGGGTTCTTACTGATTCGTTGCCGCTGGTCTTCTTGTAGACTCTACAGAGGGAGGGTGACAGGAAGAGTCAGGAGTTTAGATTCTAGATTGGATTCAACAAATCTGTGTCATAGTCGGACATCCCAGTACGTTGCTTAATTTATAGTGACCTACCTTAACTGACCTGTTGTCAGCTCCAGTTAAAGGATGAGGCCTATACCCCCCTCCTCCCACTGAGGCTCTGGATGGATTAGGACCCAGGGTGGCATGGTGGCCGCTGGCATTACTGGTACAACCACCTAACTTTACATAATACTTATGCAACCATAGATCTGTCTGAAGGGGAACCTGACCTACACTTTGCTTTGATCTGGTTACAGCAGAAACACTACTGAGGAGTTGTTGACAATTACTTGGTTTGCATATTCATTTTCTCATGTATGTTGTTTTCCAACGATATCTCATAATGTCTCCCGAGTAGCGCAACGGTCTATGGCACTGCATCTCAGTGCAAGAGGCGTCACTACAGTCCCTGGTTTGAATCTAGGCTAAATCACATCCGGGTGTGATTGGGAGTCCCATAGGGCGGCGCACAATTGGCCCAGTGTCGTTTAGCCGGGGTAGGCCGTCATTGTAAATAAGAATTTGTTCTTAAATTATTTTTATATAAATAATAGAATCCTATCTATTCCTTTTCTCCTATTTTTATATCATTTTAAACATCAATATAATGTGCATTGCTTGCCTATTTACTTGCGTCTTTCCTTGCGTATGCTAGGCTCTGGGCTGTTAATTCTAAACTGCTCTATTCCGGATCTAATCCAGAGATGATCCATCCTAATCAGGATTTATCTGGATCCTCTTAACATAAAGCCCCAGAGGTGTCACACAGCCCTGATAGCCTTAGGCAATGTGCTATAGGTTAGGTGTCAGGGAGAGTTGGGATGTGCAAAAAAACTCATTTCCAATTCGCACATCCGTATTAATACACACTTGTACATGTGTGAAATAGGACAAATATAAGCAGCCACCTAATTATTATTATTATAAATTAGCCATCGTTGTTAGTTGATGGGTAAATTTAAAAAATACTCACTTTGCCATGTCTGTGGTGAATTGGATGAGGTTGTCTGTAGAGGCAGAAAAGAATGGTTAATAAGCCAATAAGGGACAGCATTACAATACAATAACAAGTACAGTACAGCTCAACACAACAGAAAAGGCACTGTAACATTTTCCTAACTGAGATCGCAAGGAAGTTATATGGTGAAGCTGGACAAAGGAAGTAGAAAACAAACAAATTAGTATTTGATTTGTCTAAACCAGTGTAGCTAATCACTAGGAGGGGAGATTAACATAACGATCCACTGGTCCTCTAATCTGAGTTGAGGTCAGATTAATCCCCCAAATGGCTGTCGTAACAAATTCAAGTCAACTTCAGAGAAACACTGTTCAAGATGCTAACCCTCCCGGGTTGTCTGAAGTTCTCCATAAGTGGCCTTAACCTATCAGCAAGTATTAAAGCTGTTCAAATCTGAGCTGGTCCGGTTTAACTCTGTACACTGTCTAAGCCTGTCCGAGGCTGCCAATGTAAACATATTACAATGATTGCCAATACAGGTGATGGATGAATATATTTCAAATGGGCACATCTCATGCCCTGTCCATTCAAAGGTGGTAGAAGTTGGTCAAATCCTTTCTAGTCTACAATAAATAAAACATTATACTCTGTGCCTAGTGTCAGTTCTAAAAACATTACATAGATACAGTATATCTGCAATGAAGAATTGAGCCAAAATGTTAATTCCATCCCAAGAAAATAAGGCAAGGCGAGCAATTCCATCCCTAGGCAGCCCCAGAGTATAGGTTATTGTTCTAGTGCATCCCTAACCTGAGCACGATTAGAGCTAAAGCTTGCTCAAACTGAAAACGATTTTCCATCCTTGCAGTGAAGGCTACACTGCACACCCATCTATATATTCTAGTCAGTCATTCCTAAAATCAGCATTATAGTTATCACTTACGATACAGGTTAAATGCAGATACAGTTCTCTGAGATGTATACAAGATATGGTGTCATGCACGATACAATCCTCCATGCATGATGTCATCTTTCCCCAGTAGGCTATGCTGTGGATGTAAAGCAGGGTCAGCCGGGGCTTGCAGTGTACTCACCTCCTCAGTGTCCTGACTGTGTCTTTTGTCTGAGCGTTTGTGAGCGTCCTTCACCTCCCGTCCTCCGGTCTTATAACTCGACCTCTCAACCTCGCCTCCCTCCCCTCAGCTGCCCCGGCACGTTATAGGACACTACATTTAGGCCCAATCCTATTAATTAATTAGCTGGCTGCTGTTTTGGAGATACAACAGGGTTAAAAATAAGCAGAGTAGGTGACTTAAAGGGATCAGCTCCTGAGTAATGTGTTGTTGAATGAGTGAGTGTGAAGAGTAGAGGGCATTTGGTTGGATTACAGAAAATGTATTGTAACAACTGTCTTGCCATTTGTCAGTCTACATCTCTGTGGGAGAGTTATGCTGTCTGGGTCCACTTTGGGCTTGTATTCTCTGTGGTGCTTTGGCTTGCACTATGAGTCAGAAGAGAAGCATAAAAATACCATTGGCGATGCCACCGCCCAAAAGGGTACCAGTCTTTCCCCCTAGTGTGTGTATTTGTGGCATACAGGCCATGTGTCTGTCTTTCTGTCTGTCTTCCTGTCTGTTTTTTAAATCTTTAATGTGGTTATGTTACTAAAACTCTTTAATTTGGTTATGTTACTTAAATCTGTAATGTGGTTGTGTTACTAAAACTCTTTAATGTGGTTATGTTACTTAAATCTGTAATGTCACCCCCCCCTTTAAGATTTAGATGCACTATTGTAAAGTGACTGTTCCACTGGATGTCATAAGGTGAATGCACCAATTTGTAAGTCGCTCTGGATAAGAGCGTCTGCTAAATGACTTAAATGTAAATGTAATGTAATGTGGTTATGTTACTAAAACTCTTTAATGTGGTTATGTTACTAAAACTCTTTAATGTGGTTATGTTACTAAAACTCTTTAATGTGGTTATGTTACTAAAACTCTTTAATGTGGTTATGTTACTTAACTCTCTTTCATGTGGTCATGTTAATAAAACTCTTTCATGTGGTTATGTTACTTAAATCTTTAATGTGGTTATGTTACTTAAATCTTTAATGTGGTTATGTTACTAAAACTCTTTAATGTGGTTATGTTACTTAAAATGTTACTTAAATCTTTCATGTGGTTATGTTAAAACTCTTTAATGTGGTTATGTTACTTAACTCTCTTTCATGTGGTCATGTTAATAAAACTCTTTATGTTAAATCTTTAAAACTTAAATCTTTAATGTGGTTATGTTACTAAAACTCTTTAATGTGGTTATGTTACTTAAGTTAATAAAACTCTTTCATGTGGTTATGTTACTTAAATCTTTAATGTGGTTATGTTACTTAAATCTTTCATGTGGTTATGTTACTAAAACTCTTTCATGTGGTTATGTTACTTAAGTTAATAAAATTATTTCATGTGGTTATGTTACTTAAATCCTTAATGTGGTTATGTTACTTAAATATTTCATGTGGTTATGTTACTAAAACTCTTTCATGTGGTCATGTTAATAAAACTCTTTCATGTGGTTATGTTAATAAAACTCTTTAATGTGGTTATGTTACTTAAATATTTCATGTGGTTATGTTACTAAAACTCTTTCATGTGGTCATGTTAATAAAACTCTTTCATGTGGTTATGTTAATAAAACTCTTTAATGTGGTTATGTTACTAAAACTCTTTAATGTGGTTATGTTACTTAAGTTAATAAAATTCTTTCATGTGGTTATGTTACTTAAATCTTTCATGTGGTTATGTTACTAAAACTCTTTATTGTGGTTATGTTACTTAAATCTTTCATGTGGTTATGTTAATAAAACTCTTTCATGTGGTTATGTTACTTAAGTTAATAAAATTCTTTCATGTGGTTATGTTACTTAAATCTTTAATGTGGTTATGTTACTAAAACTCTTTCATGTGGTCATGTTAATAAAACTCTTTCATGTGGTTATGTTACTTAACTCTTTCATGTGGTTATGTTACTAAAACTCTTTAATGTGGTTATGTTAATAAAACTCTTTCATGTGGTTATGTTACTAAAACTCTTTCATGTGGTCATGTTAATAAAACTCTTTCATGTGCTCATGTTAATAAAACTCTTTCATGTGGTCATGTTAATAAAACTCTTTCATGTGGTCATGTTAATAAAACTCTTTCATGTGGTTATGTTCATGTTAATAAAACTCTTTCATGTGGTTATGTTAATAAAACTTTCATGTGGTAATGTTATGTGGTCATGTTAATAAAACTCTTTAATGTGGTTATGTTAATAAAACTCTTTCATGTGGTTATGTTACTAAAACTCTTTAATGTGGTTATGTTACTAAAACTCTTTCATGTGGTTATGTTACTTAAATTTTTCATGTGGTTATGTTACTAAAACTCTTTAATGTGGTTATGTTACTAAAACTCTTTCATGTGGTCATGTTAATAAAACTCTTTCATGTGGTTATGTTACTAAAACTCTTTCATGTGGTCATGTTAATAAAACTCTTTCATGTGGTTATGTTACTAAAACTCTTTCATGTGGTCATGTTAATAAAACTCTTTCATGTGGTCATGTTAATAAAACTTTCATGTGAGAATGTTACTTAACTCTTTCATGTGGTCATGTTAATAAAACTCTTTCATGTGGTCATGTTAATAAAACTTTCATGTGGTAATGTTACTTAACTCTTTCATGTGGTCATGTTAATAAAACTATTTCATGTGGTCATGTCAATAAAACTCTTTCACGTGGTTATGTTACTTAACTCTCTCATGTTTATGTTAATAAAACTCTTTAATGTGGTTATGTTACTTAAGTTAATAAAACTCTTTCATGTGGTTATGTTACTTAAATCTTTAATGTGGTTATGTTACTTAAATCTTTAATGTGGTTATGTTACTAAAACTCTTTAATGTGGTTATGTTACTTAAGTTAATAAAACTCTTTCATGTGGTTATGTTACTTAAATCTTTAATGTGGTTATGTTACTTAAATCTTTCATGTGGTTATGTTACTAAAACTCTTTCATGTGGTTATGTTACTTAAGTTAATAAAATTATTTCATGTGGTTATGTTACTTAAATCTTTAATGTGGTTATGTTACTTAAATATTTCATGTGGTTATGTTACTAAAACTCTTTCATGTGGTCATGTTAATAAAACTCTTTCATGTGGTTATGTTAATAAAACTCTTTAATGTGGTTATGTTACTTAAATATTTCATGTGGTTATGTTACTAAAACTCTTTCATGTGGTCATGTTAATAAAACTCTTTCATGTGGTTATGTTAATAAAACTCTTTAATGTGGTTATGTTACTAAAACTCTTTAATGTGGTTATGTTACTTAAGTTAATAAAATTCTTTCATGTGGTTATGTTACTTAAATCTTTCATGTGGTTATGTTACTAAAACTCTTTATTGTGGTTATGTTACTTAAATCTTTCATGTGGTTATGTTAATAAAACTCTTTCATGTGGTTATGTTACTTAAGTTAATAAAATTCTTTCATGTGGTTATGTTACTTAAATCTTTAATGTGGTTATGTTACTAAAACTCTTTCATGTGGTCATGTTAATAAAACTCTTTCATGTGGTTATGTTACTTAACTCTTTCATGTGGTTATGTTACTAAAACTCTTTAATGTGGTTATGTTAATAAAACTCTTTCATGTGGTTATGTTACTAAAACTCTTTCATGTGGTCATGTTAATAAAACTCTTTCATGTGCTCATGTTAATAAAACTCTTTCATGTGGTCATGTTAATAAAACTCTTTCATGTGGTCATGTTAATAAAACTCTTTCATGTGGTTATGTTACTTAACTCTCATGTGGTCATGTTAATAAAACTCTTTCATGTGGTTATGTTAATAAAACTTTCATGTGGTAATGTTACTTAACTCTTTCATGTGGTCATGTTAATAAAACTCTTTAATGTGGTTATGTTAATAAAACTCTTTCATGTGGTTATGTTACTAAAACTCTTTAATGTGGTTATGTTACTAAAACTCTTTAATGTGGTTATGTTACTAAAACTCTTTCATGTGGTCATGTTAATAAAACATGTGGTTATGTTTTCATGTGGTCATGTTAATAAAACTTTCATGTGGTCATGTTAATAAAACTCTTTCATGTGGTCATGTTAATAAAACTTTCATGTGAGAATGTTACTTAACTCTTTCATGTGGTCATGTTAATAAAACTCTTTCATGTGGTCATGTTAATAAAACTTTCATGTGGTAATGTTACTTAACTCTTTCATGTGGTCATGTTAATAAAACTATTTCATGTGGTCATGTCAATAAAACTCTTTCACGTGGTTATGTTACTTAACTCTCTCATGTTTATGTTAATAAAACTCTTTAATGTGGTTATGTTACTTAAGTTAATAAAACTCTTTCATGTGGTTATGTTACTTAACTTTTTCCTATTTTTTATCCCTTTTTCACCCCAATTTTGTGGTATCAAATTGGTAGATACAGTCTTGTCTCATCACTGCAACTCCAGTACAGACTAGGGAGAGGCAAAGGTCGAGAGCTGTGCGTCCTCCGAAACACCACCCAACCAAGCCGCAATGCTTCTTGACACAATGCCCACTTACCTCGGAAGCCAGCCACACCAATGTGTTGGAGGAAACACTGTACACATTGGCTGGGCCAATTGTGCGCCGCCCCAAGGGTCTCCCGATCGCGGCCTGCTGCGACAGACCCTGGACTAGAATCCAGAATCTCTAGTGGCACAGCTAACACTGCGATGCACTCGAGGCCCCCACTAACACTCTTTCATGTGGTTATGTTACTTAACTCTTTCATTGTGCACAGTCCTGTCTCCACAAAGAAATGGCTCACCAGTGTTTCAAAGGGGAACTAAGAAACAGCACGGTCTGGATTGCTATTTCTGATTGGCTGGTAAAGCCAACCAGGAACAATGTTCTCTCAAGTGGATGGTCTGTTTATTCCACCAAAAGGTGGACTTATGTTCAGTCTGGTTTTGTTTAACCTAATAGAAGCAAAGCTTTGAACATATATGATCATATAAAAGTTATCAATGCATCAAGAATGTGGGCAGATGTATGATATGTTACGTTAATGTGTTTGTTTATTAAGACAGTAATAATAAATAAACATGTCCCTCTTGTATGGGTTAGGCATGGTGTAAAGTGGTATTAGGGCTTGTGTTTTGGTTCGTGTTGTTGCCTGGACGACAGATGGTTGTTCAGCCCAAGTCTGGCGCAGATGGCTGGCACAGTGAAATGTGAATTGATCTGTTGACTCCAATGGTGCAGCACTCAACGTGACAAGGAGATTATGGGGTCTCTCCAAATGATCCCTCTGACTCATGATGCTGTAGGTAGGTCAACATGAACATCTCTATTGTATTCTTACATGTTTGACACCATTGATATAATGGTTGACATCAGTGATACAATGGTTGTCAGATAGGGTTTAAAGCAGTACTGATATCCTATCCACTATTATGTGGAGACCCCTACTTTTATGATCTTTCCTTGTATTGGTTGTCATTTCCACATAAATGCACAGTCTGTAATAGCAATCTCTGTCAAAATTCACACAAGACAGATTGTGACACTCAGGGAGCTAGATTGAATGATATCTGGCCTCAACAAGCTCTCACAGTCTCTCGGCAGAGTCAGATGTCCCAACCCTTGTCCCTAAACGTCAATCAACTCCACGGCGAACTGAATGGTTAAGGGTTCAGGTTTGGGATAGGGTTCAAAGAAAACCAACACCTTGCACTGGGATTGAACACGCAACCCTCGGAGCTGGAGCGTGTGGCTTACACATATTTACCATTCACATCCACAATGCCCTAATAAAACCAAGCAACAATGACAAACTACTGGGGACTGACAATCTGGATGGAAAATTACTGAGGATAGTAGCAAACGATATTGCCACTACTATTTGCCATATCTTCAATTTAAGCCTACTAGAAAGTGTGTGCCCTCAGGCCTGGAGGGAAGCTGAAGTCATTCCTCGACCCAAGAATAGTAAAGCCCCCTTTACTGGCTCAAATAGCCAACCAAACAGCATGCTACCAACCCTTAGTAAACTTCTGGAAAAAAATGTGTTTGACCAGATACAATCCTATTTTACGGTAAACAAATTGACAATAGAATTTCAGTATGCTTATAGGAAAGGACACTCAACAAGCACTTACACAAATGACTGATGATTAGTTGAGAGAAATTGATGATAAAATGATTGTGGGGACTGTCTTGTTAGACTTCAGTGCAGCTTTTGACATTATAGATCATAGTCTGCTGTTGGAAAAACGTATGTGTTATGGCTTTACACCCCCTGCTATAATGCGGATAAAGAGTTATTAGTCTAACAGAACTCAAATATAATCCAGTTAGAATAAGGAATTCCCCAGGGTAGCTGTTTAGGCCCCTTGCTTTTATCAATTTTTACTAATGACATGCCACTGACTGAGTAAAGCCAGAGTGTCTATGTATGCGGATGACTCTACACTATACACGTCAACTACTACAGTGACTGAAATGACTGCAACACTCAACAAAAAGCTGCAGTTAGTTTCAGAGTGGGTGGAAAGGAGTAGGTTAACCCTAAATATTTCTAAAACCTAAAGCATTTTATTTGGAACAAAACACTCACTAAACCCTAAACCTCAACTAAATATTGTAATAAATCATGTGGAAATTGAGCAAGTTGAGATGACTAAACTGCTTGGAGTAACCCTAGATTGTAAACTGTCCTGGTCAAAACATATTGATGCAGTAGTAGCTAAGATGGGGAGAAGTCTGTCTATAATAAAGCGATGCTCTGTCTTCTTACCAACATTATCAACAAGGCAGGTCCTACAGGTCCTAGTTTTGTGGCACCTTGACTACTGTTCAGTCTTGTGGTCAGTTGCCACAAAAAAGGACTTATGAAATTTGCAATTGGCTCAGAACAGGGAAAGCGGGCTAGCCCTTGGATGTACACAGAGAGCTAATATTAATAATATGCAAGTCAATCTCTCCTGGCTGAAAGTGGAGGAGAGATTGACTTCATCACTACTTTTATTTAAGAGAGGTATTGACATGTTGAATGTACCGAGCTGTCTGTCTAAACTACTGGCACACAGCTTGGACACCAATGCATACCCCACAAGACATGCCACAAGAGGTCTCTTCACAGTCCCCAAGTCCAGAACAGACTATGGGAGGCACACAGTACTACATAGAGCCATGACTACATGGAGCTCTATTCCACATCAAGTAACTGATGCAAGCAGTAAAATTAGATTTAAAAAACAGATTAAAAAAACACCTTATGGAACAGCGGGGACTGGGAAACAACACAAACATTGACACACACACACACGATAACATACGCACTATACATGCACATTTATTTAGTACTGTAGATATGTGGTAGTGGTGGAGTAGGGGCCTGAGGGTACACAGTGTGTTGTGAAATCTGTATTGCAATGTTTTTAAAATGGTATAAACTGCCTTCATTTTGCTGGACCCCAGGAAGAGCAGCTGCTACTTTGGCAGCAGCTAATGGGGATCCATAATAAATACAAATACAAATGTTATTAGCGCTCACTGTTGCCTCTAGTGGCCATTTTGACATAATCTCCTGACGTCCTGCTTACCTGGAGGGACATCTAATTTCGCAGTGGATCTTGAGCGATCCTTCAGCTGGCACCGTGGCACGGCCCTGCCTGCTGCCATTCCTGCGCCAGAAAGAGTGGGATCTCCTTTAAGCGTACCCAGGCAGAGGCGCCGACTAGATTACATCACCAGATCATGAGATGTTCAAGAGAAGGCCGGCCGAGGGTTAACCAAGGGTAACTGGGAACGTTAATACCTGTCTCCTGTACTCCTCCTCAGTGGCCTCACTACCTCTTCTGCTACTACACATATCACTGTAGCATAAAAATAGAATGATTCTATTTATATGTACTGTGCACTTCCTTGAAAGACACCTGGTACTCCAGGAAAGATGATGTGGCAATGTGCACTGCAGCAGAGAAAGCAGCAGGCACATCTTTAGTTTCATTCAGGTGTTCCGTTTACACAACACAAACAATGAAGCTTATTCCTCTAAAAAAAGTTCATTTTGGGTTCCACTGTGTCTGCAGTGAGCATGATTAGGTTGTTTTCTCCATTGATTTGAGTATGACTCTAGTGTAGCTTATACGGCTATCCATATCAGGAGGATTCCATCTTATTGTAACGTCTGCCTTATAGTCATTCTGATAGTACACCGTATTGCTCTACTGATCAAAGATGCTAAATGACAAAAATGTCAAATGTAAATATAATGTGGCGGAACAATGAACATCTGCTCTGTGTACACTACCTAAAAGGAACCAACACTTCCTCATTCCTGTATCTCAGTGTTTACTGGTCAGGTCTGTGGTAAAGTGAATACTGTTTAAGGAATGATGTATTTTTTGACTAATATTGATACCATAATATAAATCTAACCCAGTGTTTAAATCTAAACCAGTGTATACATTTAAACCAGTGTATACATTTAAACCAGTGTAGCTAATCACTGGGAGAGGAGATGAACATAACGATGTACTGGTCCCCTAATCTGAGTTGAGGTCAGATTAACACATGCCACTTCTGCCTCTGTCCTCTCCCCTGTATCCAATGGCTGTCCTAACAAATTCAAGACAACTTCATGTACATAGACACACTGTTATACATGCTAAACCTCCCGTTTTCTTCTGAAGTTCACTCCGTAAGTGGCAAGTAGTAAAGCTATTGTAGGAGATTTAGCTAATGCCGAAATGAAATTGGATAGTGCAATGTAAACAGGTTCAAATCTGCATGAAATGAGCTGGTCCGAGTACACTGTCTAGACCTGACCGAGGCTGCCATTGTAAACATACTACAGCACATCGATTGCCAATAGAGAGCAATGGTAATGGCATATTACTGTAGCCACTAACTCCGCTATAGTTAATTCAAGCCTATAGCGAAATGAATGGAGTTTTTGTAGGGGTTTTGAATAAACTCTGAAAATAAGGTCTGTGGTAAACACAGGCTTAGGAGATCTTATACGTTTTGTTCTGAGATCATCTGAATAAGTTAGTCACTTTTTATGAATTTTAAAGCATTTATGTAATCAGAAAAAGCACATGAAGGCTTCATAATTCATAAAGTTCACGTTAACTGATATTATCTCATAGAACAAAAGGTATAAAGATCTCCTAAGCTTGTGTTTACCTCAGACCTTATTTTCGGAGCTTATTCCAAAACGCTATTCTTTCCCGATTCATTTCCCCCATAGGAATGGCTGAACGAACCAGATGTAACTCATGTCTGGTTTTTAGGACTACAAGTTGGCGAGCTCTATACAGGTGACAGATTCATGTATTTAAAATGGGCACATCACATGTCCTGTCCATTCAAAGAAGTTGGTGAAATCCTTGCTATTCTACAATAGTTTTTTTTGATTATACTCAGTCCCTCGTGCCAGTTCTAAAGATCCCTGATAAATGATATCTGGAATGAAAGGTTAAAGCAAATGTTCCTTGCATCCCATGACAATAAAGCAAGATAGGCAATTCCAGATATTGATATCCTATCCAGTGTGTGACTTCTTTATCGATGAGATACATTGTTTGAACCCATGAGGTCACATGAGAAGCCAGGACAACAGTGTCTGTGTGCAATCATTAGATGTGTCTTATCAGTAAGCCTCTTATGCCTTGCTCTTCTGGCAACCTGATTCTCCACTCCTCAAGGAAAGCCTAAGATGCTATAAGTGTATAGCAAATCACTTCTCTTCACACATTCACACTGGGTTTAACTGGGCTTAGCCCTGCTTTTAGACACTGTGAATCTAAGAACAGTCAATGGGTGGACTGGGATGAAATCGCCATGTGCTTTTGGTACGGTATGGTCCATACTTTGCATTGTAAGTATGCATTACACCAATCAATTCAATCAATATGTATTTCATATTTATCTCCTATTTTTGGCAGGTGACAAAAGATGTATGTCGCGTGACTACGGTAAAACAAATATAAGCTTTGTCCAGGGTTAATTCATTCCATCTATTTCCAGGCCTCTTCCTTTGTTATTCAATTACTTTCCTGGGTGTTCATCTGACAGTTTCAGCTGAAGGATGAGATCACAAAATAGCTTATGTCTTCGTCTAATCCCCTTACAGCTAAGCTCTCTTCCATTTAGCCCCCATGCGGCTGAAACTATATATAGATACACAATAAATAACTGAATCATTGTCCCAGACCAGTGGCGAAACCGGTACCAGTTATAACACACCAGTACTGCACCATGCAGGGTTATAAAAGCCACAACAAGCGGAGAGTCAGAGACACTGAGGGGGAGATGGACATCGATATGAAAGGAGACTAACGTGTCTGGCTGAAGCAGAAATATGTGATTTTAGAAAATATTATCATCTACAAAATTACCAGTTCAAACAGTTGTGGTGCAGCTCTCTGTGTTGACTGTATATTGAGCTATACGCTATATTGATACACTGTATAGTCACCCAACTAAAGTCAGTAACTTAATCAGCCATGATGTTCATATGTTCGTGACCTCCCATGGTTTCTCAGTAGTGATGGGCAGGCACATAGAAATGATTTACTTCCTGGCATGGGTACACTCAAAATGGCTGGCATTCCACCCATCACGCCATCATTGACCATATTTCTATGGGCAGGCAGGTATTAGCTATGTGCTATACGGTGTCGCTAAATGATCAGATTAAAGATGAAGAATACCAGGCTTGGAGAAGTGACAGGGCAAAAAAAGTCAGATGCCTCTATTTTATTATGTAGACAGCTGCCTTGAGATAGCTAGGCTCCCTCCATCAGTGTGGAACTGAGAGAGAGCAGAGAAGTGAAAGCAGATCACTAAGTTACCAGAAAGGGAAGGTTTTCTGTCAGATATTTCTGTATAATTCAGCGCTTGCATAAACATAGCAGCCCTGGTAATTGAATGGACAGCAACAGTAATGGGATGAGCCCAGGGTTATAATAAGACAGGGTCAGACAGGAGCAGAGCATGCTGTCTGTGTGTTTGGGAATGAACCTTTATTTTTTACACCAATTGAAATCACCACATACAAAATGCTAATGATGTGCTGAACCCAACTCCAAATGTCAGTGAAATTGTTAGCAAAAATTAGCACAAAACAACCTGTCCCAAATTTAAACTGTATGATCAATCAGTATTAAACAATATTTTACAGTATACATATGTTTCTAAGCAAATATATCCTTACTATACCTGCAGTATAGACGGAGGCAGTACAGAGTCTGCAAGGGCCATAGGATTGATAGGAGTCTGTGTGCTAAATCACTAACCAGCAAACATGTCCACATTGGCACGAGGTGGGCCTAATGCGGGTTAAAACACTGGACCCATGTATACTGCCCACATTGGTACGATGTTGGACCAATGCGCGTTAAAACACTGGATCATGTATACTGCCCACATTGGCACGAGGTGGGCCTAATGCGGGTTAAAACACTGGACCATGTATACTGCCCACATTGGTACGATGTTGGACCAATGCAGGTTAAAACACTGGACCATGTATACTGCCCACATTGGTACGATGTTGGACCATTGCAGGTTAAAACACTGGACCATGTATACTGCCCACATTGGTACGATGTTGGACCAATGCAGGTTAAAACACTGGACCATGTATACTGCCCACATTGGTACGATGTTGGACCAATGCGGGTTAAAACACTGGACCATGTATACTGCCGACATTGGCACGATGTTGGCACAATGTGGGTTAAAACACTAGACCATGTATACTGCCCACATTGGCACGTTGTTGGCCCAATGCGGGTTAACTTAAAACGTTCTCATATGTCACATGCACTTATCTAAGCCTTTTTGCAGACTGTGTACAAGATAAACGTTTATGTTGACATCACACAATAGGACACTTAAACTGGAACGACACTGGGCTGGTGTGGGATTGCTGCGGGCTAGCCCCTATCTACCTTGCCCACCAAATACCCAAACGGGGCCATGTTTGCTGTGTACCCTCTTCTGACCCACTTACATCTGTTGAGAAACACAACAGAGCTGTAAGAACAGACTACCCCAGGGAAAGCAGTAAGATTTTAGATTTGGGGGTGGGTGAGGGTTTGGGATGGGTGAGTCAGCAGTCACTGACCTTCTATAAGAAAAATCAACAGGGAGCAACAACAATGACTGGTTTGTGGCCTTTGGAAAGTCGTGAGATGGGTTTAGGCCTGTAATAAACAGAGGAGTTGAGAGGGCGGGTAATGGAATGGGCTTGTACTGACGTCAGCTTGTTTGTGTATGTTATGGGTTTGTGTGTGGTGGGGGTGGTGGGCAATGGATTTCTGCTGAGTTGTAAGAGGCAGCACAGCAAAGCTGGAGCCAAACAGCTGCCCACAAACACAGTTCCACCCACTGGGTGAAGAGAGGAGGGGAAGAAGAGGAGGAAGAGGGGCGTTGTTTGCATGCCAGAAATAAGCCTCCATGTCCATTTGGAGGCTGCTTTTCTGCTGGGAGAGAAAGGAGGGATAGAAAGGAGGGGGAGAAAGGAGGGATAGAAAGGAGGGATAGAAAGAAGAGAGAGAAAGGAGGGAGAGAAAGGAGGGGGAGAAAGGAGGGATAGAAAGGAGGGATAGAAAGAAGAGAGAGAAAGGAGGGAGAGAAAGGAGGGGGAGAAAGGAGGGATAGAAAGGAGGGATAGAAAGAAGAGAGAGAAAGGAGGGAGAGAAAGGAGGGAGAGAAAGGAAGGTGGAGAAAAAAAGGAAGAGAAAGGAGAGAGAGAGAGAAAAGAGGGAGAGAAAAGAGGGAGGGAAAGGAGAGAGAGAAAAGAGGGAGAGAAAAGAGGGAGGGAAAGGAAGGTGGAGAAAAAAGGGAGAGAAAGGAGAGAGAGAAAAGAGGGAGAGAAAAGAGGGAGGGAAAGGAAGGTGGAGAAAAAGGGAGAGAAAGGAGAGAGAGAAAAGAGGGAGAGAAAAGAGGGAGGGAAAGGAAGGTGGAGAAAAAAGGGAGAGAAAGGAGAGAGAGAAAAGAGGGAGAGAAAAGAGGGAGGGAAAGGAAGGTGGAGAAAAAAGGGAGAGAAAGGAGAGAGAGAAAAGAGGGAGAGAAAAGAGGGAGGGAAAGGAAGGTGGAGAAAAAAGGGAGAGAAAGGAGAGAGAGAAAGGAGGGAGAGAAGGCAAGGAGAGCAAGGAGAGAGAGAGAAAGGGATGTTAGCGAGAGTAACAAAAGAAAAGGGCGGGGAACGGAGAAAGAGAGAGGGGAATAAGCTAGCCAGCACAGTGGAAAAAAGGCTGGAAAAGAGGACAAGAACGCAGGAGTGAGACAGACAGAGGCTGTGCCAAGCCTCCCACCTGAGTGTGCACGGCGCGGCTGTGTTTTGTGTTTGGGATTTCAGGGAAAAGGAGGAGGAGAAGGAGGGGAGGAGGATGGAGCGTGGGGTGGGCCAGAGAAAGGAAGAGTCTGCTGGCAGCATTGGTTTCACACACCAGTGATGAAGTGAAGCCCCTCGCAGGAATTCTTTCTGCTGCTGCGTTAGTTTTTTTCTCTGCCCTTGCTTTTCCTTCTTACTCACATCTGGAGCGGGGAGTCACTTCCTCTTTCTGTGCTGCCCCGCGTTGTGTTGTGCTTTAACAGGGCTAGTCCTCTCATCCTCTAGCCCCCCTTCACCTCCTCTTCTGACGACACTCTAGGGAGATACGGAACACACCACGCCAGGGGGACGGGACGCTCCCAACACACTCTCTGCACGGGACCGACCAGGGACCCTTGACACCCCCCACCAACACCCCGGACCCACTCTCTGTAATCTACGTCTGACAACAGAGAGGAAGAGAGAGACTGTGGAATCTGGAGAGAACTGCAACCATCAGCTGAACTTTCTGCAGGGTGTTTGCCCTTTCCCTTATATGGCAAAACAACTGGAAAATCATTTGAATTGTCTGATATCTATCCACCACAGCAGGCTGTGCAGCAGGGTTTGTTTGTATGGCTGACTGACTTCTCTTGGTTCTTCTTTCCTGTGTTGTTTGCATGCAGGGCGTTTATTGAGGGGAAGAGCAGCATTGTAGGTCTTTGGGGTGAGGCTGCAGGCACTACCCCCAGGGGTGGTTGGCTATATGCATCATTGCTCCCCCTCTCTTTCTCTCTCTTTCTCTCTATCTCTGTCTGTCTGCCTGAGAGGAACATCCAGCTGTCTGTCTACCTGAGAGGAACATCCAGCTGTCTGTCTGCCTGAGAGGAACATCCAGCTGTCTGTCTACCTGAGAGGAACATCCGGCTGGCAGCAACCTGCACACAGACACTGAGACAGTTGTTCTCTGTGGGGGAACTAACAGCAAGGTGGGCCAGAGTTCAGAAACTGTAGTTCTGGAATCTGGACACAGAGAAATCTGTAGGAGGGATATTGACACTGACTCTACAACGACAACAATCCTCAAATGCAACAGGATGTGTAACCCAGTAGGACTCTGGAAGGCGTGCCTGTCTTAAATGAGGAGGACTATTGTTGTTGTCCTGTGTCGACCTTACTAATGATGACGAGGATGCTGGAGAAGCCGTGAACACTCAAAAGGACTGAACAACAAGAGCTGGAGGGTATCGTGGTGCCATGACACAGGTGTGGAACAGACTGTGTGTGTGTCATCTCTGACCGTACACCTTGTTGTGGATTACCCCATTGGACGGACACACAATCCACTGACTGACAGGTGGACAACAACAGCGTCGGTTGTCATGGCGGTGGCGTGGTACCACCGCGACATCAGCCGCGTGCATGCGGAGGACTTGCTGGCCCGGGCTGGGAGGGACGGCAGCTTCCTGGTCAGGGACAGTGAGTCTGTGCCTGGAGCCTACGCCCTCTGTCTGCTGTGAGTAGCCTTCCACCACACACACACACACACACACACACACACACACACACACACACACACACACACACACACACACACACACACACACACACACACACACACACACACACACACACACACACACACACACACACACACACACACACACACACACACACACGCGCACGCACGCACGCACGCATAAAATTCCTTTCCATCTCTGAGTGTGTATGGTCAATATCAACTCAGTGATGCTCACAGTCAGTGGAAAGGGAACTACCCTCACATTCACAAGTGCTATAGCGTGTCTCAATTTCTGCATTGTAAATAGATTCAGCAGCCTGTCTCTCTGTCATCTTTATCATTGTCACTCTGACCTGGGACAGCGGGCAGGGAGAAGGCTGTGGCTCACAGGGCTGCTGGAAGTGTATAGCTTCTGAACACTCAGGTTGCCCAGTCCCGATACAGCCCAACCAAGCCTGGCCAGTGTCCGTGTAACCCTGGCTTAGGGCTCCCGGTCCCCCACTCTCCTCTCCTCCCCCCTCCATTCAGTCTTCCCTGGGGCCCCTGGAAGAGGGCGGGAGCTACAGTGACCACACGGCTCTCTGTGCACAGCGGCCCGAGCCAGACACATTCCTGAAAGCTGAGCCCCACTGCTGCTCATGCTGCCCCCCCCCTCCCTCCCTCTTAGCTGTCTCATTCTCTCTCCCTCTTAGCTGTCTCATTCTCTCTTTCCTCATTCTCTTTTCCCTCTCTTTTGCTGTTGTTTTCTATTCTGTGTTTTTTCTGTCCCTCTGTCTCTGTACCTCTTCCTCCTCTCTATGTTGTATGTAGGCCTAGTGTACACTAATCTAATCTCCACATCAATACAGGTCTGCTGTCATTACAGGGAAATATGAATTCATTCTATATTAATGACACCTGTGATTCTCTACCAGGCATCACAAGGCCATGCTTTCAGCAGGGGGCTTTCAACTGGTGTCTTTTCAACAGGGGGGGGGGGGGGGGTTACAGGCATTTACTGTACTGTGTTAAGAGATAAAGTAGAGATAAAAGTTAGCCATCTATTGGATACTTGACACAGACTAGTGGTATGGTTTTGCTACCAAGTGATTATTATCGAACATGAAGCCCACATGCGGTCCAGATGAGTCACACCCCTCTGGCTAGTTTGTGTAGGTTGTGTAAATAGTGGTGTGTAAAAACCTGAGATGTGTGGGTAGGTTCTTTATGAGCACCAACATGTGACATTAATGGGATCATGTCAAAATGGGTGGCAAAAGAAAACTAATTAAGAGTTTATATTTTTTTTAATTAAGGCATATATACATTTTACAAGACTTTTCCATCCTTAGAATATGGAATAAGCATAGGCTTTAATTCCTTGTCAAACAGATGGAAAAGGAGTCTGAGAAAACATCTATCAGAATAAGTCTTAAAAGGTATTAGAAAATACATCTAAACACAATAATGCTGAAGTAAAAACCCCTGCCAACTAATATCAACACTTCTATTTAGGTTAGGAAAACATTTTCTGCTTTCTGTAAGTTGAAGAAACATTGCCTTGTGTCATGCAGGTGAAAGAGGACCCAAAAGCGACTTGGCGAAAACAGAGTCTTTAATCCAGTAAAGTAAATACAATCAAAAAACACAACTTTCACTCGAAATGACGAGGACAAACTGGAGACTCGATCTTGAACAGCAGGTGAACAGCAGGTTGCCTCGGGAAGGCACTTGAACCAGACAGACTCAGACACCTGCTCACCACGCAGCATCTGAGGAAAACACGACACGACAGGGCGATACACAAACACAGCACGGTGAATTCTAGACAAGGAACCGACAGGGCAGAAACGAATAAAATGGGAAGCACAGGGACAAGACAAGATAATAAATGACAAAACATGACAGTACCCCCCCCCACTCACCGAGCGCCTCCTGGCGCACTCGAGGAGGAATCCTGGCGGCAACGGAGGAAATCATCAATGAGTGAACGGTCCAGCACGTCCCGAGACGGAACCCAACTCCTCTCCTCAGGACCGTAACCCTCCCAATCCACTAAGTATTGGTGACCCCGTCCCCGAGAACGCATGTCCATGATCTTATGTACCTTGTAAATAGGTGCGCTCTCGACAAGGACGGGAGGGGGGGAGGGAAGACGAACGGGGGTGCGAAGAAAGGGCTTAACACAGGAGACATGGAAGACAGGATGGACGCGACGAAGATGTCGCGGAAGAAGCAGTCGCACAGCGACAGGATTGACGACCTGGGAGACACGGAACGGACCAATGAACCGCGGAGTCAACTTACGAGAAGCTGTCGTAAGAGGAAGGTTGCGAGTGGAAAGCCACACTCTCTGGCCGCAACAATACCTTGGACTCTTAATCCTGCGTTCATTGGCGGCTCTCACAGTCTGTGCCCTGTAACGGCAAAGTGCAGACCTCACCCTCCTCCAGGTGCGCTCACAACGTTGGACAAACGCTTGAGCGGAGGGAACGCTGGACTCGGCAAGCTGGGATGAGAACAGAGGAGGCTGGTAACCCAGACTACTCTGAAACGGAGATAACCCGGTAGCAGACGAAGGAAGCGAATTGTGAGCGTATTCTGCCCAGGGAAGCTGTTCTGCCCAAGACGCAGGGTTTCTGAAAGAAAGGCTGCGTAGTATGCGACCAATCGTCTGATTGGCCCTCTCTGCTTGACCGTTAGACTGGGGATGAAACCCGGAAGAGAGACTGACGGACGCACCAATCAAACGACAGAACTCCCTCCAAAACTGTGACGTGAATTGCGGGCCTCTGTCTGAAACGGCGTCTAACGGGAGGCCATGAATTCTGAATACATTCTCGATAATGATTTGTGCCGTCTCCTTAGCGGAAGGAAGTTTAGCGAGGGGAATGAAATGTGCCGCCTTAGAGAACCTATCGACAACCGTAAGAATCACAGTCTTCCCCGCAGACAAAGGCAGACCGGTAATGAAGTCTAGGGCGATGTGAGACCATGGTCGAGAAGGAATGGGGAGCGGTCTGAGACGACCGGCAGGAGGAGAGTTACCCGACTTAGTCTGCGCGCAGTCCGAACAAGCAGCCACGAAACGGCGCGTGTCACGCTCCTGAGTCGGCCACCAAAAGCGCTGGCGAATAGACGCAAGAGTGCCTCGAACACCGGGATGACCAGCTAACTTGGCAGAGTGAGCCCACTGAAGAACAGCCAGACGAGTGGAAACAGGAACGAAAAGGAGGTTACTAGGACAAGCGCGCGGCGACGCAGTGTGCGTGAGTGCTTGCTTAACCTGTCTTTCAATTCCCCAGACTGTTAACCCGACAACACGCCCATAAGGAAGAATCCCTCGGGATCAGTAGAAGCCACAGAAGAACTAAACAGACGGGATAAGGCATCAGGCTTGGTGTTCTTGCTACCCGGACGGTAAGAAATCACAAACTCGAAACGAGCGAAAAACAACGCCCAACGAGCTTGACGGGCATTAAGTCGTTTGGCAGAACGGATGTACTCAAGGTTCTTATGGTCTGTCCAAACGACAAAAGGAACGGTCGCCCCCTCCAACCACTGTCGCCATTCGCCTAGGGCTAAGCGGATGGCGAGCAGTTCACGGTTACCCACATCATAGTTGCGCTCAGATGGCGACAGGCGATGAGAAAAATAAGCGCAAGGATGAACCTTATCGTCAGACTGGAAGCGCTGGGATAGAATGGCTCCCACGCCTACCTCTGAAGCGCCAACCTCGACAATGAATTGTCTAGTGACGTCAGGAGTAACGAGGATAGGAGCGGACGTAAAACGTTCTTTTAGAAGATCAAAAGCTCCCTGGGCGGAACCGGACCACTTAAAACACGTCTTGACAGAAGTAAGAGCTGTGAGAGGGGCAGCAACCTGACCGAAATTACGAATGAAACGCCGATAGAAATTAGCGAAACCTAGAAAGCGCTGCAACTCGACACGTGACCTTGGAACGGGCCAATCACTGACAGCTTGGACCTTAGCGGAATCCATCTGAATGCCTTCAGCGGAAATAACGGAACCGAGAAAAGTAACGGAGGAGACATGAAAAGAGCACTTCTCAGCCTTTACGTAGAGACAATTCTCTAAAAGGCGCTGTAGAACACGTCGAACGTGCTGAACATGAATCTCGAGTGACGGAGAAAAAATCAGGATATCGTCAAGATAGACAAAAACAAAGATGTTCAGCATGTCTCTCAGAACATCATTAACTAATGCCTGAAAAACAGCTGGCGCATTGGCGAGACCGAACGGCAGAACCCGGTACTCAAAATGCCCTAACGGAGTGTTAAACGCCGTTTTCCACTCGTCCCCCTCTCTGATGCGCACGAGATGGTAAGCGTTACGAAGGTCCAACTTAGTAAAGCACCTGGCTCCCTGCAGAATCTCGAAGGCTGATGACATAAGGGGAAGCGGATAACGATTCTTAACCGTTATGTCATTCAGCCCTCGATAATCCACGCAGGGGCGCAGAGTACCGTCCTTCTTCTTAACAAAAAAGAACCCCGCCCCGGCCGGAGAGGAAGAAGGCACTATGGTACCAAAGTGCTGTACAGAAAAGAGACACAGACAAATAATCCTCGAGAGCCTTACGTTCGGGAGCCGACAGAGAGTATAGTCTACCCCGAGGAGGAGTGGTCCCCGGAAGGAGATCAATACTACAATCATACGACCGGTGAGGAGGAAGGGAGTTGGCTCGGGACCGACTGAAGACCGTGCGCAGATCATGATATTCCTCCGGCACTCCTTTCAAATCGCCAGGTTCCTCCTGAGAAGTAGGGACAGAAGAAACGGGAGGGATGGCAGACATAAAACACTTCACATGACAAGAAACGTTCCAGGATAGGATAGAATTACTAGACCAATTAATAGAAGGATTATGACATACTAGCCAGGGATGACCCAAAACAACAGGTGTAAACGGTGAACGGAAAATCAAAAAAGAAATAGTCTCACTGTGGTTACCAGATACTGTGAGGGTTAAAGGTAGTGTCTCAAATCTGATACTGGGAAGATGACTACCATCTAAGGCGAACATGGGCGTAGGCTTCTCTAACTCTCTGAAAGGAATGTCATGTTTCCGAACCCATGCTTCGTCCATGAAACAACCCTCAGCCCCAGAGTCTATCAAGGCACTACATGTAGCACCCGAACCGGTCCAGCGTAGATGGACCGACAAAGTAGTACAGGATTTTGATGGAGAGACTTGAGTAGTTGCGCTCACCTGTAGCCCTCCGCTTACAGATGAGCTCTGGCTTTTACTGGACATGAATTAACAAAATGTCCAGCAACTCCGCAATAGAGGCACAGGCGGTTGGTGATCCTCCGTTCCCTCTCCTTAGTCGAGATGCGAATCCCTCCCAGCTGCATGGGCTCAGTCTCTGAGCCAGAGGAGGGAGATGGTTGCGATGCGGAGCAGGGAAACACCGTTGATGCGAGCTCTCTTCCACGAGCCCGGTGACGAAGATCTACCCGTCGTTCTATGCGGATGGCGAGAGCAATCAAAGAGTCCACATCTGAAGGAACCTCCCGGGAGAGAATCTCATCCTTAACCACTGCGTGGAGTCCCTCCAGAAAACGAGCGAGCAGCGCCGGCTCGTTCCACTCACTAGAGGCAGCAAGAGTGCGAAACTCAATAGAATAATCCGTTATGGACCGTTCACCTTGGCATAAGGAAGCCAGGGCCCTAGAAGCCTCCCTACCAAAAACTGAACGGTCAAAAACCCGAATCATCTCCTCTTTAAAGTTCTGGAACTTGTTAGAGCAATCAGCCCTTGCCTCCCAGATAGCTGTGCCCCATTCTCGAGCCCGGCCAGTAAGGAGTGAAATGACGTAAGCAACCCGAGCTCTCTCTCTAGAGTATGTGTTGGGTTGGAGAGAGAACACAATCTCACACTGCGTGAGAAAGGAGCGGCACTCAGTGGGCTGCCCGGAGTAGCAAGGTGGGTTATTAACCCTAGGTTCTGGAGGCTCGGCAGTCCAGGAAGTAACAGGTGGCACGAGACGTAGACTCTGGAACTGTCCAGAGAGGTCGGAAACCTGAGCGGCCAGGTTCTCCACGGCATGGCGAGCAGCAGACAATTCCTGCTCGTGTCTGCCGAGCATGGCTCCTTGGATCTCGACGGCAGTGTAACGAGCGTCTGAAGTCGCTGGGTCCATTCCTTGGTCGGTTCCTTCTGTCATGCAGGTGAAAGAGGACCCAAAAGCGACTTGGCGAAAACAGAGTCTTTAATCCAGTAAAGTAAATAAAATCAAAAAACACAACTTTCACTCGAAATGACGAGGACAAACTGGAGACTCGATCTTGAACAGCAGGTGAACAGCAGGTTGCCTCGGGAAGGCACTTGAACCAGACAGACTCAGACACCTGCTCACCACGCAGCATCTGAGGAAAACACGACACGACAGGGCGATACACAAACACAGCACGGTGAATTCTAGACAAGGAACCGACAGGGCAGAAACGAATAAAATGGGAAGCACAGGGACAAGACAAGATAATAAATGACAAAACATGACACCTTGTGCCTTGAAATTCTGTTACCAAAAACCCACATATTTTAAATATATTTTTATCTAGAGGGAGAATAATGAAAGTTCACAGAAGTAACCAGTAAAGGTAGACATATCAATTAGTTATAGAGTTTTTACCAATATCAATTATGTTAATGAATTGTCAACAGAATTTCTGAAAAATCTGCAACAGAATTTCTGAAAAATCTGCAACAGAATTTCTGAAAAATCTGCAACAGAATTTCTTCCTCCCTTCCACTGTCATGTTGATAACTGTTTTCTTTCACTTTCTGTCATCTGATGGTCAAAGCTAATGTGTCTGGACAACCCCTCCCCCAGGTCTATTTATTTCTGCAACAACATACTAACTCATCACAATTTGTGAGCAAGCTGGTTACAGTGCCTCCTAAAGACATGATTGACATCGGGAAAAGGGGGTGGGCTTGCTGATCAATAGGTGCCTTTCTTTGCGAGGCATTGGAAAACCTTCCTGGCCTTTGTCGTTGAATCTGTGTTTGAAATTCACTGCTCAACTAAGGGACCTTACAGATAATTGTATATGTGGGGTACAGAGATGAGGTGGTCATTCAAAAAAATCCTGTTTTAACACTATTATATCACACGGAGTGAGTCCATGCAACTTATTATGTGAGTTGTTAAGGACATTTTTACTCCAGAACGTATTTAGGCTTGCCATAACAAAGGGGTTGAATACTTACGTATTTACTCAAGACATTTCACCTTTTCATTTTTTATTCATTTGTAAACATTTTGAAAATCATACTTCCACTTTGACATTATGGGGTATTGTGTGAAGTCCAGTGACACAACATCTAAACCTCCCAGTAAAGCAATAAAAACAATTAAGCATCCCAGAAAAGTGCAACAAATAGCCCACGTTAACACATGTAGCTTAAGAAACAAGGTTCATGAAATCAATAATTTGCTAGTAACAGATGACATTCATATTCTGACAATCTCTGAAACTCACTTAGATAATACATTTGATGATACAGTGGCAGCAATTCATGGTTCTAAAATCTACAGAAAAGACCCAAATGCCAAAGGTGGAGGTGTGGCCGTTTTCTATTCAGATACACATTTCTGTGAGTCTTAGAGAGGATCTCATGTTTGTCACAGATCCCTCCGGAACTGTCATTACGCACACCTGGTCCCTATTCCCATTGATTAGTAATTGTATAAGTGTGCCCTTTGATCACCATTATTTGGTCGATTATTGTTACAATGTCCGTTGGTCGTGTGAGTACCTGTGCTGTGTTGTTTTGGCTTTCGTGCCGCACATATGGCGCAGATGATTACGGTTCTCATCCCGTATGGTATCATTGTGCGCTTGTGTATTTATTTGAGGTACTCCTGGCTCTTTTGTTTGGGTCTCAACCCTGTGTTTTGTATACGTCTTTGTTTGGTAGAAATTTGGGTCTAATTTTTTATTTTGTATTATTACGCATTCCTGCGCCTGTCTCCTGAACAGTTATACCAGTGTGGTAATGTTAAATACTGTTGAATTAAGATGGCTACAGGTTCACCTGCCTCACCTAAAGCCCATTCTGGTGGGAAGCAGCTTTGGACCACCAAGTGCTAGTCAGTATCTGGCTAACATGTGTGAAATGCTCGATAACGTATGTGATATCAACAGAGGTATATTATCTGGGTGATTTAAAAATTGACTGGCTTTCATCAGGCTGCCCACTCAAGAAAAATGAAGGAAAAGAAATTGTGTATATATGTACTTTGTCTAAGTAAACAAAGCAAAAACAGAAACGTCCCTTTTTCAGGACCCTGTCTTTCAAAGATAATTGGTAAAAATTCCAAATCATTTCACAGATCTTTATTATAAAAGGTTTAAACACTGTTTCCCATGCTTGTTCAATGAACCATAAACAATTAATTAACATGCACCTGTGGAACGGTCGTTAAGACACTAACAGCTTACAGACGGTAGGCAATTAAGGTCACAGTTATGAAAACTTAGGACACTAAAGAGGCCTTTCTACTGACTCTGTAAAAACACCAAAATAAATATTCTCAGGGTCCCTGCTCATCTGCGTGAATGTGCCTTAGGCATGCTGCATGGAGGCATGAGGACTGCAGATATGGAGAGGCATGAGGACTGCAGATACGCCTATGGGCACAAACTCACCGTCGCTGGACCAGACACGACTGGCAAGAAGTGCTCTTCACTGACGAGTCGTGTTTTATTTCTCACTAAAGGTGATGCTCGGATTTACGTTTATCGTTGAAGGAATGAGCGTTACACCGAGGCCTGTACACTGGAGCGGGATCGATTTGAAGGTGGAGGGTCCATCATGGTCTGGGGCGGTGTATCACAGCATCATCAGACTGAGCTTGTTGTCATTACAGGCAATCTAAAATGCTGTGCGTTACAGGGAAGATATCCTCCCTCATGTGGTACCCTTCTTGCAGGCTCATCCTGACATGACCCTCCAGCATGACAATGCCACCAGCCATACTGCTCGTTCTGTGCCTGATTTCTTGCAAGACAGGAATGTCAGTGCTCTGCCATGACCAGCGAAGAGCCCGGATCTCAATCCCATTGAGCACATCTGGGACCTGTTGGATCGGAGGGCGAGGGCTAGGGCCATTCCCCCCAGAAATGTCCAGGAACTTGCAGGTGCCTTGGTGGAAGAGTGGGGTAACATCTCACAGCAAGAACGGGCAAATCTGGTGCAGTCCATGAGGAGGAGATGCACTGCAGTACTTAATGCAGCTAGTGGCCACACCAGATATTGACTGTTACTTTTGATTTTGACCCCCCCTTTGTTCAGGGACACATTATTCCATTTCTGTTTGTCACATGTCTGTGGAACTTGTTCAGTTTATGTCTCAGTTGTTGAATCTTGTTATGTTCATACAAATATTTACACAAATAAACACAATTGACAGTGAGAGGACGTTTCTTTTTTTGCTGAGTTTATTTTTGTGCCACAAAAGCCAAGTAGATATACATGTTTATAAACACAGGGTCGCTACAATTATTGTAATACAGTAAATTTCGATCTATCCCTTAGGTAGCAAACTTGAAGACGTCATGACCACAACCACTATACCACCACCCAAAACGGCACATGGTGAATGGAAGGGTAAAGGGGCATGTACTAGGCACAGGTTGACTCCTTTCTGTGCCCCTACCTACCAACATCTACCCATGAGCCCCCTCTCTTTCTTTCATGGATGTTGAAGAATTGTTGAAAACTTGTCAGTCCACCCTGGCCTTGATTTCAATGTCCACATATGCCATTTTTTGGTACGGCCTGGACCGGCTTTAATTTCAATGTCCACAGATGCCATTTTTTGGTACGGCCTGGACCAGCTTTAATTTCAATGTCCACAGATGCCATTTTTTGGTACGGCCTGGACCGGCTTTAATTTAAATGTCCACAGATGCCATTTTTTGGTACGGCCTGGACCGGCTTTAATTTCAATGTCCACACATGTTGATTTTTGGTCTGGTCCGGACGGGCCATGATTTGAATGAAACAAACATGTCTGATTGGTTAAGATTTGGTCCAGACCAAACAAATGAACCAATCATAGACGTCTATTTCGCACAAGTTTGGAGAGCGCAGTACAGTATGGTAAAGGTTTAAAAAATTGAGTAGAATACAGCTCAGTACAGTAGATTAGTATAGAGTAGAGTTCAGTACAGTACAGTAGAGCAAACGAGTTGAGTACACTATATACTGTACTCTACTGAGCTCTACTGTGCTGTACTTTGATGTCAAAACTTGTGAAACATAGATGTATATGATTGGTTCAGATTTGGTTTTGCTAAGTGGAGGAGCTCATTCAAATAATAGCCAGTGTGTAGAATAATAACCAAATATGCAAAGGAGGATTTAGCATATTAATACCTGAGTGTAGGATACAACGCCATGAAGATAATGACATTTATATGTGTAGTACAGATCAGGGACCCATGAAAGAATTCTGTTACCGCAATCCCGTTACAAGGTGTAAATCCACTTACTGTGGCTCAATAACCAAAATAGATTTTGTTCAGAGTCAAGGTGTCATGCATGGCATAGCTAACTTCCCATTCTTTCTATTTCTATTTCTAAACTATGCATCTGCACAGTTCTTCCAGTAAATGTTTCTGTAAACTGTTCTGTGTAAATTGTTAAAAGCCGTCATTGTGCATGGAGTTGTATGGTTTGTTTAACTTTGAAATCAATGGTTTTTGTTTGGCATAGTCTCAGCGCAGTTCCGTTTCCATGGAATTGCCTGGTAGTAGTCTTGTAATCCCACACTGTGCAGTGGACCATGAAGTTGCTAAAATAACCATCTAACTGAGTCACACCATCAACAAATTAGCATGTTGTTTATCTTTAACAAGGGCAGCACATCTGCTCATCCTTATTTCATTGTTACTTTAAAGCATGTTTTGCCTTTGAATGTTTATTTCTGCCCATGACAGTGGTAGAGTTATGTGTAGTGCTGTCTTGGTGTATAGAGTACATTTCTCAATGTTATTTTCCCCTTTTCAGGTACCAACGGCACGTTCACACTTATCGTATTCTTCCTGATGCAGACGGCCTGTTGGCTGTACAGGTGAGTGACCATCATCAGTTTAACTTTCCAACCCCCCCCACATACACACATGACCTAATCCTGACAGTAACTAGGATAATACTAATAGCATATCCTACATGTGCAATCATAATATTATCCTCTTGTAGCAACCACTTTCGAGAAAGAATGGACTGTTCAATACTGTAGTTGTTATCGTTACAAAATAGTTGTGTTGTTGTATGTTGTAAGGGAAACAGGAAGTGTCTTGTGTTCATATACTAGGCCCATTCTGCCTTAGGCCTTTTTGTTTGAATGGCATCTCTGCCATGCGGCTGCATGCTTGGATAATGACAATTGCACAGAGGAGAAATTGTGTGTGTGTCTCACAGATTCCTGACCTACCCACTCATTGACCAGTGCTCTAAGGAGGATGGGTCTGTTTGTGCTTTGTGTGTGAATGTGCCGTGGACAAGGATGTGTGTGTTGAGGGTTAGCTGGGTGGGGGATAGGGATGGTTCGGATTAGTTTGTGTGTGGCGGTTGTATGGGTGTGTTTTAGATAGTGACTATAGGGGACGACTCCTTTCAAGAGCCACAGCTCCTGGTCCTAATTATCAGGAATGAGGAAAAAAACACAGTAACAAAAAACATTTGAGGCAGCCCGCAAACCAGCCTGTGCATTCCTTTACCATATCTGGTGCAAAACCAGCTCAATAACAATTGTCTCATAGAGACAGTCATTTAATGAGTCTTTGATTTGAAAACACCATGTAAACGTTCTTTTCAGATGAGGGCTGTGCTCCATGTACTGTATCACTGCCTCGCTTGTTTTCCACGGAAGTCAGTAAAGTCCCCAATAAGCAGATTGTCTCACTGGCTTTGCTATTAAAAAACATTACCACATAGAGATTGCGTGGTTGCTTTCTTGTTTTTCTGAGGGGGCTATTTTATAGAAGGGATATTTTGAGCTAAAAGACTGGCCGCTTTTGTCTCCCTGAGTCGTTTAGTCTGTATTTTCTTTGTAATTACTTCTCAAGAGTTCCTCGAAAAAATGCATAAACCATTAGAGGAGTCCCTGGCAACTGGGGCAGGTCATGTCTGCCAAAAATGGTTTTTCAAACCACACAATGAAAACAAACGTTTCTAAAATAAGACGTGCAGGAAAGGGGCTTTTAGTTTGCAGTGTTGCTGTGTGCGCCCTTTGGGTCCTGTGTCTGAGAGTGTGTCCGTGGCATCTAATATGGCTATGCCCGCGGTGTGTGTGTGTGTGACTGGCACTTAATGCGTTTGTCGATGGCTGTTGAATATGTGTTTCCCCTCCATGTTTACTGTACGTATCTGAGACAGCTGGCTGTTGGAGTGTTGTTTATAGAGGGCAGCGTTTGTGCGTGTGTACGGTAGACTGGCTCAGAACACAGAGGTCGGCTAGTAAACTGCTGGAACACTGTAACTCATGGCAGCCAACCTTGCCAATGACCAGAATTTGGGGGGTAGGTTTGTGACATCATCTCCTGTCCTGTGGCTGATTAGCAGTGGTTTCTGCAGCCTGCTTGGCAATGAGTGTTTGATGTTGTTCTTGTTCTGGCTATGCAAACAGAGGTGAGTGGTTGTGGCTTCTGTTTGGCACCTCCAGGGCCCAAGAGACCGCACCTCTACTCCAAGGGATCCCCCTGAGTATATCCAGGTCCATTTTGTTTTGGTGGACACTGTTCGGACAACTCATGCGTATCCTGAACAGGTTCATATGGATTTGAGACATTTGTACGATCTTCCAAACTTTAGAGAAAAAGTGTATAAACATTATCTTGATGGACGGTTTGCAGCTCATTGTGGCATCAGTTCAGGGAATTTGTTCATCAATCCTGTACATAAAGGAAACTCATGAAGATCACTTGTGTTGTGTAGGTTCTGTATTATGTGTTTATGGTATTTTTGACCTTTCTGGGTAACCACAGCCCATGTATGTATAACCACAGCCCATGTATGTATAACCACAGCCCATGTATGTATAACCACAGCCCATGTATGTATAACCACAGCCCATGTATGTATAACCACAGCCCATATATTTTCATTCTTACATGTTTGAGCAAATCGCTATGTCTGTGAATGACTATTTATATTATAATTCTGTAAATGCTGTATGTGTGTTTCCCCACAGACGTCTCAAGGGGTGCAGGTGAACTGTTTCCGTACACTGGGGGACCTGGTGTTGGGGTACCAGCACCCTCATAAGGGGCTGGTCATCCCCCTGCTGTACCCTGTGGGGAGGGACACAGATACTGGTGAGGAGAGCTCAGGTGATGATGAGAAGCCAGGGCTGGTGTGGAGTCCCAACCCAGCCCCAGTCTCAGTCAGTACATCTCCCCCAGAAGGACCCCCAGTCACCCCAGTCACCCCTTCCCCCCATCTCCTCTTCCTCCACAGGCTGCAGGAGCTCAACACACCCAGGTACACACTCCCTAACACCAATCACACATCAGGAGAATGCAGATATACTTCCAGTTCCACACATAAATAGGGAAAATTGTGCACTATTGGTCTGGGGCTATTTGGGGTATTTTAGCACTGTAGAATTATTCCTGTGGCATCATGGGATCCCCTTTCCCTTCCTCGTCAGCTTGCCTGAGTGCTGCTTTCAACAAGGCTTACGTTTGCAAACACTCATGATAAACTTTGTTTCTTTTCAAGAGTGTGTTGGATTTTTTTTTTTAACACAAACATTCCATTCCGTTAGTTTTATCTATTCTTTCTGGTAAAAATGATGGATAAACCACATAAAATGTCTTTTTTTTTACTGTGGTTTCACAGCATGGCAGGTGAGGTGGTTGGGCTGCTCAGTGAGTATCTGTGCAGTGAGCTGCCTCTGGATGTGGAGGGTCTGCGTAGAGGAGCAAAAGGCCTACTCCATCTACACCACACCCTGGGCACAGCATGCCAGGGACTCAACAGGTGGGTTTCAGCATTTTGCTACTGCTACTACAGTTAGTGCTGTATGTCATTTAGTGTTTGTGATGTGATGGATTTGTTAGTTATCACAGGGAGAAAATGAAACTGATTGTCTGATCCACAGTGAGATTGATCTGACCATGTCCAGTTTGGAGACGCTGGCCAAAGTGTTTGACCATCCCACCTGCCCTTTAACCTCCACCAAGTCACAGGTACATCCCATCTGTGATATACCCTGTCTGTCCTACCTGTTCTGTCTGTCCTTTTTTTTACCCTGTTTTCTCCCCAATTTCGTGGCATCCAATTGGTAGTTACAGTCTTGTCTCGTTGCTGCAACTCCAGTACGGACTCTGAGGTGGTCGAGAGCCGTGCGTCCTCCGAAACACAACCCAACCAAGCTAAACCGCACTGCTTCTTGACACAAAGCCCACTTAACCCGGAAGCCAGCCACACCAACGCGTCGGAGGAAACACCATGCACCTGGCGACCGTGTCAGCGGACACAAACCCTCCTCTAACTTGGACGACGCTGGGCCAATCGTGAGCCGCCCCATGGGTCTCCCTGTCACGGCCAGCTGCAACAGAGCCTGGACTCGAACCTAGAATCTCTGGTGGCACAGCTAGCACTGCGATGCAGTGCCTTAGACCATTGTGCCACTTGGCAGGCCCCTACCCGGTGATGTCCTACCCTGTCTGTCTTACCCTGTCTACTCTACTATGGTCCACAATGGACCCACAAACAAAGAAGAGAGAAAATGAATGGAAATCTGATCTGCTGCGCCCTCTAGTGCACTAATTGAGAAAAATAACTTTCACAGCACATCACTGTTAAAAAAGTTGAAAATAAAACACCTCTAAACACCTCTATCCATTCATGGGGTACAATTCTATATTTATACCTGTATTTCACATAGCACACAGCTACTTAATACTTAATATTACTGTCCCCCCTTTTAGAATATGGATAGAGGTCCAGACATGGAGTTGGACAGCCTGCTGTGTAAAATCTCTGCCCTGGTCAGCCTGCTGTCCTCCCTGGAGAAGAGGGTTTGTACCCACATACATATACACACACACACACACACTACCCCCCCCCCAATGCAAATCAGTCTGATATTAATTTACTTTCCAGTCTAAAGCTCTCAATGTTCTTACTGTGCAGGTGCTGAAAGCTCTTCAAGATGCTGTGACCAATCACAACCTGGCTGTGCAGCCTGCCCCTCTCCGTGAACCCGCCCCTGTCTCAGCTCCAGTCCCTGCTCCTGCCCCAGCTCCAGTCCCAGTCTCTGCTCCAGCACCAGTCCCTGCTCCATCCCCTGCTCCTGCCCCAGATCCAGCTCCAGCCCCAGTCCCTGCTCCAGCACTAGTCCCTGTAGCCAAGAACAATGCCAGGCCCATACCTGTCCACTCCTTTCAGGTGACAGAGAGAGACAAAGGGCACTTCATACTTTTAGGGGGGCATACCAGCTGTTTAGTCATATTTTGATCATTTTTGTGGTACAGTATTGTATATCTTGTATCATCTTTGTGTGTGTGTCTAGATTAAGATGGTGCGTTACGGCAGACAGACCGTGTCAGTGGACTTGGACACAGGAGTGCTGCTGTTTGACAGGAAGGCCGGGTCATTCGGAGCGGAGACAGTCTCACACGACCGGAGTAAGAGAATAACATCAACATCTGACATTACTTGACCGAGTTCGATGAAGAAGTGTTCAATGATCCTAACGATTCCCCTCTTTTCCTGTGCGTGCGCACGTGTCAGTTCTGCAGCTAGTCAAGTTCCAGAGCAGTCCAGCCAAGCTGCGCATGGTAGTGGACAGTCATCACAACACCCCACGAGAGCTCATGTTTGAGAGTGCAAGGGTACATACAGGTCTACATTCGTCTGTGTAAGTCGCCACCCATTGGATTCCATTGTATTGACTGAGAACACTCTCTCTTCCCTCCAGAAGCGGGAGGCGTTCTGCCAGCTGCTACAGCTGATGAAGACCAGACACTCCCATCTGAGTGAACCTGATGTCATCTCTGTGTTTGTGGGCAGCTGGAATATGGGTAACTACGACATCAATAGAACCTCACTGTCCTAGAGTAATATGTCTTCCGCTGTCACTGTCTGACATCAGTACTTTTCCTGGTATGGCTACGGTTATTACAGGGTTATTACACTGGAAAGCCACACTTTTCTTATTAGAAACACTGTTTTTTTTATTTGAAGCACTAGATAGTGGTCTATACTGAGTAGGACCCTCACTAATGATCTTATTGGCTGTGTGTCCAGGTGGCTCCCCTCCCCCTCGCAGTCTGCAGTCCTGGGTGACATGCTGTGGTCTGGGGCGAACCCCAGATGAGTCCACAGCTCTGCTGCCTCACGACATCTACGCCCTGGGTACCCAGGAGAACTCTCAGGGGGAGAAGGAGTGGACCGAGCACGTCAAGGCTACCCTACACAGCTACACTCATATAGAGTACAAACAGGTGAGCATCACCTCTATTGTCCTCCATTTAACTCAAAACAAATTTGGGACACAGACAATGTACAACAAAAACATACGTTTTAGAACACGGAGAAAGGAAATGTTGCACCAGATTTAGCAAACAGCTCATTTCCATCTGTTGTCCCCCAGTCCTCTTTCTCCATCTCTCTCTGCTTCTTCTTCTTCGCCATGTCCCTTGTTTCCTCCATCTCTACTGTATGTGCCGCTCTTTCGCCATCTTTCCATCTGTCTCTTTCTTTCTGTCCCTATACCTTATTGGCCCTTTCTCCCAGCTTTCAGTGTCTCTGATTGTCATGTGTTTGCATTATGTCATTGTGTCCTTGCTCACCTTATAGGATATCTGTTCTGATGTACTTTTTCTTTTACCATTCATCCTGAAGCAATGATAGCTGTTTATCTCTCTGTGACAGTTACTTTACAAGCTCGTTGTATTTGCACAAAGAAGTCATAAAAAAAGAGTGTATAAACCAATGACTTATATAAACCCTGGATTGCGGATGCTATGTATTGGCCAATGAGAGGATTTTAAACCACCAGTGGGCCATATTGGCACTCCCGAGTAGAGAGGGTTCTCCATAGTAATGAATGGAATTCTACAGTATTTCAATTAAACGTTTTAAGGACAAAATTACATAGATTTCAGTATTTTGTTGTTGTAGTGGGGACAGTAACATTCAGACTTTCAAAAAGTATGCTTTAAGGAAAATAATTGTATATATTTGACACTTTTTTATTTGTATGTTTAGCTCACATAATATAATGAACAAGTTTGCATTAATGTGTCTGTGATGGAATGAACGTGGCAAAATTTTACAACAGTGGAGGAGTGCCAAGATGGGGACGCGGTGGCTTCAAAACAGCTTCGCCTGCTAGTCATCTAGTGTATAAACTGTATAAATCGTTGGTATAAACTGGAAGTCTAGAGCATCTTAAGGTTTATTGCTCATTCATTTACCTGATACGCACTGGAGTTAGCCTCGCAATAAAATGTCTAAAAACTATTTCTTATGTCTATACTTCCATGAGAAATCAAGACATATATGTTATCATTACTTTAGCTTTTTTCAATCAGCAGTACTGTAGGCCGATGTCTTGATTGCTCTGTTATAGTGTTCTGTGGTTATATGTCCTGCAGGTGGCAGTACAGTCACTGTGGAACATGAGGCTGGCAGTGTTCGTGAAGCCGGAGCACGAGAGTCGCATCAGCCATGTAAACACAGCCAGTGTGAAGACTGGCCTGGGGAACACACTGGGTATGATACCAGGCCCCTACTTGGGTCGTCTATGGGTCGGCCACCCATAACACCACACCCTCCTCCTCGTCTCAGAAATGAATGCGTAGGATACACATACACACCAGTGGAGACTGCTGAGGGGAGGACGGCTCATAGTAATGGATGGAATGGAGTCAATAGAATGTCAAGGAAACCACATGTTTGATACCATTCCATTGTCTCTATTCCAGGCATTATTATGAGCCATCCTCTCGTCAGCAGCCTCCACGGACACATCCTGTATCTTTGGCATAGCCTACAGCCAAAGACACGTGTCAAACTCATTCCACGGAGGACCTAAGGGCTTTTGCTCCTCCCTTGTACTTGATTGATGAATTAACGTTGCTAATTAGTCAATAACACCCCTCACGTGGTTGTCTAGGTCTTAATTGGAAGGAAAAAAACAAAAACCTGCAGACACTCGGCCCTCCGTGGAATGAGTTTTACACCCCTGACCTATGATAGCAGAGCATGATCAACAGGAACGAGATGTTGTGTTTTATCAACTAAATGAGGTTAACCTTTAAATCTCAAATCTGTTTGTTTCCAGGAAATAAAGGTGCTGTTGGGGTTTCCTTACTCTTCAACAGTACTTCTTTTGGATTTGTTAACTGCCATCTGACCTCTGGCAGTGAGAAAGTAGTCAGGTATGTACATATTGTATACGCCAGTGGAGGCTCCTGAGGGGAGGACGGCTCATAATAATGGCCCGGAACGGAGCGAATGGCATCAAACTATGTGTTTGATGCATTTGATACCATTCCGCTAATTCCGCTCCAGCCATTACCACGAGTCCGTCCTCCCCAATTAAGGTGCCACCAGCCTCCTGTGGTATACACAACTGTATACACACCTATTTCCAATGTTCAGCTCTTTGGTATATCATGTGGGTGTTAGTTGACAGATAAAACATTAGGGTAATGTTCAACACAACTATCATCAGATTGATGTCCACTGGGTCCGTTCTATATAAGGACATGCCAGGGCTGTAGAGTGTACACGTTTCCAATGTATGTACGCAGCATGTCTATGTGTGTGAGTTGATGTTGTCACTCCCTGTGCTTGTGGTCCTGTCAGGAGGAACCAGAACTGTGCGGACATCCTCAGACTGTTGTCTCTGGGTGACCGGCAACTCAGTGCCTTTGACGTCAGCCTGCGCTTCACACATCTCTTCTGGTGTGGAGACCTCAACTACAGACTAGATCTGGACGTCCAGGTCAGACAAACCCTGTCTGCTCTCCGCTCTCTGTTTCGTTGTTCCCCGGCAAATAGATCAAATGTAGTTTAACCCGAAATCAAGAATCTCTACAGATCCGGAGCCGTACCTTGAACTCTCTCATACTGAATCGCTATTGCTTTACAGGACATTCTCAAACATGTTTCCAAGCGGGAGTTTGATGAGCTCATGTGTGCTGACCAGCTGACGCGAGAACGACACAAGAGGAAGGCCTTCCTCAATTTCAGTGAGTAGCATCCTACTGACGTCATGTCCAACTGTGTGTTCCTGTGCGGGTGAAAATACCTGTGTTATTTATTCTTGTCAATAATTTCTCCTCTTCATTGCTTTTGTCTCTGAATCTACCCCTTTTCTCTCCCTTTCTCTCCCTTTGTCCTGGTTAAGAGGAAGAGAAGATTGCGTTTCCGCCCACCTATCGGTACGAGAGGGGGTCCAGGGACAGTTACCTGTGGCAGAAGTACAAGACCTCTGGCGTGAGTCTATCTCCTTGTGACACTCTCTGACACAACCTCTCAAAGCTACATTGTGTCCAAATCAGCGTGTTTTCTGAATTACATTCAAGCAGTAAGTGATGAATAATCCACACAAAGCATCATTGTGAGCCTTGTGAAAGCAGTCAGCAAATAAGGGAATTGCATAATGCTATTTTGGAAACGTTCGCTTTTGCAGCTAGTGTAACCTGCCCCCCTAAACATTCTACAAAAAGAAGTATAGCTCACGACTGGATTTACTGTATGTGTCACCTAATCAGTCTCTATTGGGGTCACGGGGTGGGTGCTTTGACGGCAGCTGTCCTCATGACTACTAAAACTACCTCACGGAGTGAAATGGCTTGTATGATTGGAATGCAGTGTTCCCTACATTTTATAATACCATTTTTATAAATCAATTCTATGTTCAATGTGTCCCCATCGAATACACACAAACACACAATAAATATAGCCATTCTTCTATTCTGTGTCTACAGGTGCGTGTCAATGTGCCATCATGGTGTGACCGGATTCTGTGGAAGTCTTACTCAGAGACACATATCACCTGCAACTCCTATGGTGGGTTTAGGTTTTACGACATGGAGGAATTTGATGGGAGCTGGGGGCCACAAAATAAACGGAACTCATCATGAGGGGCCGCAGTGGCTCATGGGTCTGCGTACCCCCCCCCCCCAACCCCATCCCCTTGTGAGAGAACATTTTAGCAGCCCCACTCATGACAGCCATGACCGATATTTACATTTAAAGGTGAATTACCTGCAATTCAACATATTTTGCCATGGGGGGGAGAAAAACATTAGCAGTTTTGAAGCTAATTTCCGGCAATTCAACACATTTTGTCACAGGGTGCAGGCAAATGTTTGCAGTTTTTTTAATGTAATAACTGGTGATCAATGGGCCCCACCTCGGTCGGTAATTAGACCCTGCTTACTACAAGTTTAGATAGCTGGCCGCGAGACTAACTTACCAATCCTAAAAAAAAATGCTGAAAAAATGCAAAAGCCAAGCCATGAGGTCAAAGGAATTGCCCGTAGAGCTCAAAGAGACAGGATTGTGTCGAGGCACAGATCTGGGGAAGGGTACCAAAACATTTCTGCAGCATTGAAGGTCCCCAAGAACACAGTGGCCTCCATCATTCTTAAATGGAAGAAGTGAAGGGCCTTGGTCAGGGAGGTGACTTGGTCAGTCTGACAGAGCTCTTGAGTACCTCTGTGGAGATGGGAGAACCTTCCAGAAGGACCACCATCTCTGCAGCACCACCAATCAAGCCTTTATGGTAGAGTGGCCAGATGGAAGCCACTCCTCAGTAAAAGGCACGACAGCCCGCTTGGAGTTTGCCAAAAGGCACCAAAAGACTCAAGAGCATGAGAAACAAGATTCTCTGGTCTGATGAAACCAAGTTTGAACTCTTTGACCTGAATGCCAAGCATAACCTCTAGAAGAAGCCTGGCACCATCCCTACAGTGAAGCATGGTGGTTGCAGCATTATTCTATGGGGATGTTTCTCAGTGGCAGGGACTGGGAGACTAGTCAGGATTGAGGCAAAGATGAACGGAGCATAGTACAGAGATCCTTGTTTAAAACCTGCTCCAGAGCGCTGAAGACCTTAGAATGGGCCGAAGGTTCACCTTCCAACAGGACAACGACCTTAAGCACACAGCCAAGACAACGCAGGAGTGACTTTGGGAAAAGTCTCTAAATGTCCTTGAGTGGCCCAGCCAGAGCCCAGACTTGAATCCGATCGAACATCTCTGGGGAGACCTGAAAATATCTGTGTAGCAACTCTCCCCATCCAACCTGACAGAGCTTGAGAGGATCTGCAGAGAATAATGGGAGAAACTCTCCAAATACAGGTGTGCCAAGCTTGTAGCGTCATAACCAAAAGACTCGAGGCTGTAATCGCTGCCAAAGGTGCTTCGACAAAGTACTGAGTAAATGGTCTGAATACTTAGGTAAATGTGATATTTCCGTTTTTTATTTTTAATCAATTAGCTAACATTTCAAAAATCCTGTTTTTGCTTTGTAATTATGGGGTGTTGTGTGTAGATGAGGGGAAAACACAACTTAATACATTTTAAAATGAGGCTGTAACCATAACAAAATGTGGAAAAAGTCTAGGGGCCTGAATTCTTTCCGAAGGCACTCTAACAGCGTTGTAGTTTAGCATTCAGGCACAGCAAATTGGATATCATAGTATTATTTCTCGTGGCGTTCCTAAATGAGATATTTTGTGGCCATTTCTTTGATTGTTTTCCTGTAAAATGCGAGAGTCCCTGTTTAAGGTATGATTGGCAACGCCTACGTCCTCTGGTCTGTGGTCTTCAGACGAACAGTCACTTCCTCACTGTGGCCCTGACTCCAGGGCACTGCTTTTGACCTCCTTCAGCAAATAATCACCCTACAGCATACCATACAGCATACCATACAGCCATTAGAGGATCATTAGTTTCGTCTATGCCGCAGGTTTTGACAAAAAGGTTGAATAGCATAGAGTGCTGAAGTGATCATTAGTGACATAAGATTGCTTGTATGATGGTACAGTTAACAGAATAAGGATAATGGACACGGCTGTATCATTACGACTGAGATCTCTCTGTCTCCAGGTTGTACAGATGACATCTTCACCAGCGACCACTCGCCTGTTTTTGCCACATTCCATGTAGGGGTGACGTCACAGTTCATTTCCAAAACAGGTGATTGTGGTTATTTTGACATAAGAATTTGGATTAATATACGTCGTATAATATAACTGTGATAGTTGCTTGTGAGCCTCGATTTCTTTGCACTACCAAACAGACCCAAACTCGAGCATGGAGAGGGCCTGGATGGAGTTGGAAGGTGTTGAGGCCATTGTGAAGACAGCCAGCAAAGCCAAGTTCTTCATTGAGTTTCACTCATCCTGCCTTGAAGGTGCTTTGTCCTGAACTCTTTCTCACCTAGTTCATCTAAAGTTCTATAACAAACTCTGTGACTTATGTGATGAATAATTTAAGTCGATATCTGTTTTGAGCAGAGATCCGCCGTTCCGTAGAGAATGACTCACAGAGCTGTGACGTGCCTGGCTTCCTCAAACTGGGCTGGTCCCCCAAGCAGCTGCCCAAGGTAAACACATCAATCTGGAGCTAGATGAGCAAACTCATACCAAAGACTCATAGCTAACCTGTTTGTGTGTGTCTACATATCATAGCTTCTCCCGATCGTCTCAGACATGGAGTACCTTCAGGATCAGCACCTCCTGCTGTCTGTCAAGTCATGTGACGGGTTTGAGTCATACGGTTGGTCATTACTCCTTCCCTTCCTGTTCGTAACCGCCACCATTCACTATTTCCCCTCTCATCAGTCACTTAGTCAATCAATGCCCTTTGACCGTAGTCATTGAGATGTTTAGATTTTTTAAAGTGTATTTTAGGCACAGATCAAAGACCAGTGTACAGTCTTCAAATCTTAACTATTAGGAGAGAGAAAAAAGCTAAACTGACCAGGGATCAGTGTCCACTCCATTGTTGATCCTACTGTTGACTCTGTAGGTGAGTGCTGTGTGGCACTGCGCTCCCTTATCGGCGCGGCAGAGCAGTTCGAGACGTTTCTGACCCACCGGGGTGAGGAGATGGGCTCCATACGTGGGCGGGTCAGGGTCCATGTGCCCAAGGACCGGCGAGGAACACGGGAGAAGATCTACGGTGGGTTTGCCCGGCTGCCCTCCCACCAACCTCATCACTGCTCTCCTCTCCTTCCTCTGCTCACACTATCACTTCCCGCTGGGCTTCTGTTGCGACAGTCAATATGCCCTCTGGTTCTCCTGTGTATCTCTCATTGCTTCCTCTATTTGGTTCCTGATTGATCCAAGGCTTGGCTTTCTCTCTCTGTGGTCTCTGCCCTGGCTTCCTCTTTTGGCTCCTCGCTGACTGACCCTGACCAGATGCATCCTGAGACATTCAAAAGACACAGTGTGAGTGGGTGCCATTTGCCCTATAGGTCAGGCATTATGCATTGCCATGACAACACACATAAACACTGCCACCACACGCCACGGGCAACCTTTACCCCAGACAACACAGGACACATGGAGAAGACATTAGTTAGATGGTGTCCAATAAACATCTGTTTTGTCTTTTTTCAGAATGGTTCTGCTTTGAGAAGGATGAGAAGGGTCTGGTGAGGGGATGCTTGTCTCCTCCGTCCACTCGGGCACCTATCAGCCGGTGAGGATCTTTTTGGATGTTTTTCAAGCCACTCATTGTAAAACTAGCCAACATACATTGTCAGCATATGATTCCGAGACATAATTAGTGATGGGAGTTTATAGTATAGTTTGTCATTTAGCCTACTTTCATTATTATCTGTCCGCCCATTTCAGATCGTCACCGCCTCCACCCAAGCCGGCCCCTAGCAGTTACACAAACCCTGCCTACTTCATATTTGAAGGTGTGTCTGTCCTGGGAAGAGTAGAGGAGTCTCCACCCCCTCGCAGGGACCCTCAGGTGGTCTGGGCCGGCGACTCCGCGCTGCAGTTACCCAAACTCTTCGGGGGGCGTGGCTGTGACAGGAAGTCCCCTCGCAGGTCTGACTTCACTGAAATCGAGATTCCAGGGATCCTGCCCCACTATCCTTCCACCAATGACCATCATCCACCCCAGACTAACTCCTCCTATCAGCTCTTCCCAGCAAAGGACCCATCGCCAATCCCCCCTGCCCCAAGCCCCACCACTCACTATCATGAACAACCCATACAACCACGACCAAGCAAAAACAATGTTGTCCAGGACTCCATCCTGCCTGCCAAGAACCTGAGGAACATGTACATGAACCACTCCGCCATCATCAGAGAGAACCCCAGGAGAGAACAGCCTAGGGTGCACCAACAGGAACAAGCCATCCCTGTACGGAGCAGCAAACTCCCAGCCTTTTACCCATATGTGTCCACCTGTGTACCCCACACCCAGGCACCGTGGGTGGTGGAGCAGCCAGTTGGGCCCCTTGGGGACCACTCCCTCACAGCCCTGCAGATAGCCAAGTCACTCAGCGAGGTAGACTTCTTCCCATTGGACCTTGAGGCTCCATCTACCCCATGTCAGAGACCGGCCCAGAGGAATGACCTGGCCATAGCTGCAGAAAGAGGATACTGCTGGGAGAAAGAGGTGGGTAGATATAAAATGTTTCTTTTATTTTTTTATTTCACCTTTATTTAACCAGGTAGGCCAGTTGAGAACAAGTTCTTATTTACAACTGCGACCTGGCCAAGATAAAGCAAAGCAGTGCGACAAAAACAACACAGAGTTACGCATGGGATAAACAAACGTACAGTCAATAACACAATAGAAAAAATTATAATCTATATACAGTGTGTGCAAATGTACTAAGATTAGGGAGGTAAGGCAATAAATAGTAAATAAATAATTACAATTTAGCATTAACACTGGAGTGATAGATGTGCAGATGCTGATGTGCAAGTAGAGATACTGGGGTGCAAAAGAGCAAAAATAAATAACAATATGGGGATGAGGTAGTTGGGTGGGCTAGTTACAGATGGGCTGTGTACATGTGCTGTGATTGGTAAGCTGCTCTGACAGCTGATGCTTTAAGTTAGTGAGGGATATATGTCTCCAGCTTCAGTGATTTTTGCAATTCGTTCCAGTCATTGGCAGCAGAGAACTGGAAGGAAAGGAGGCCAAATGAGGAGTTTGCTTTGGGGATGACCAGTGAAATATACCTGCTGGAGCAAGTGTTATGGGTGGGTGCTGCTATGGTGACCAATGAGTTGAGATAAGGCGGGGCTTTACCTAGCAAAGACTTATAGATGGGGCGGCAGGGTAGCCTAGTGGTTAGAGCGCTGGACTAGTAACTGGAAGGTTGCAAGTTCAAATCCCCGAGATGAAGAGGTACAAATCTGTCGTTCTGCCCCTGAACAGGCAGTTAACCCACTGTTCCTAGGCCATCACTGAAAATAAGAATTTGTTCTTAACTGACTTGCCTAGTTAAATAAAGTTTTTTTTAAAATAGATGACCTGGAGACAGTGGGTTTGGCGACAAATATGAAGCAAGGGCCAGCCAACGAGAGCTTACAGGTGGTGGGTAGTATATGGGGCTTTGGTGACAAAATGGATGGCACTGTGATAGACTACATATAAATTTGTGAGTAGAGTGTTGGAGGATATTTTGTAAATGACATTTCCGAAGTCAAGAATCGGTAGGATAGTCAGTTTTATGAGGGTTTAGCAGCATGAGTGAAGGAGGCTTTGATGCGAAATAGGAAGCCGATTCTGGATTTAATTTTGGATTCGAAGATGCTTAATGTGAGTCTGGAAGGAGAGTTTACAGTCTAACCAGACACCTAGGTATTTGTAGTTGTCCACATATTCTAAGTCAGAACCGTCCAGAGTAGTGGTGCTGGGCGGGAAGCTGGTGCAGGCAGCGATCGGTATACAAGTATACATTTAGTTTTACTAGCATTTAAGAGCAGTTGGAGGCCACGGAAGGAGTGTTGTATGGCATTGAAGCTCGTCTGGAGGTTTGTTAACACAGTGTCCAAAGAAGGGTCAGATGTATACAGAATGGTGTCGTCTGCGTAGAGGTGGATCAGAGAATCACCAGCAGCAAGAGTGACATCATTGATGTATACAGAGAAAAGAGTCGGACAGAGAATTGAACCCTGTGGCACCCCCATAGAGACTGCCAGAGGTCCGGACAACAGGCCTTCCGATTTGACACACTGAACTCTATCCGAGAAGTTGTTGGTAAACCATGCGAGGCAGTCATTTGAGAAACCAAGGCTGTTGAGTCTGCCGATATGAATGCAGTGATTGACAGAGTCAAAAGCCTTGGCCAGGTCGATGAAGACTGTTGCACAGTACTGTCTTTATCTATGGCGGTTCCGAAATCGTTTAGGACCTTGAGCATGGCTGAGGTGAACCCATGACCAACTCGGAAACCAGACTGCATAGCGGAGAAGATATGATGGGTTTCAAAATGGTCGGTGATCTGTTTGTTAACTTGGCTTTCGAAGACTTTAGAAAGGCAGGGCAGCATGGATAGAGGTCTATATCAGTTCGGGTCTAGAGTGTCTCGCCCTTTGAAGAGGGGGATGACAGTAGCAGCTTTCCAATCTTTAGGGATCTCAGACGATACGAAAGATAGGTTGAACGGGCTAGTAATAGGGGTTGCAACAATTGCGGCAAATAATCTTAGAAAGAGAGGGTCCAGATTGTCTAGCCCAGCTGATTTGTAGGGGTCCAGGTTTTGTAGCTCTTTCAGAACATCAGCTATCTGGATTTGGTTGAAGGAGAAGCGGGGGGGGGGGCTTGGGTAAGTTGCCTCCGGGGGTGTGGAGCTGTTGGCCGGGGTAGGGGTAGCCAGGTGGAAAGCATGACCAGCTGTAGAAAAATGCTGATTGATATTCTCAATTATCGTGGATTTATCGGTGGTGACAGTGTTTCCTAGCCTAAGTGCAGTGGGCAGCTGGGAGGAAGAGCTCTTATTCTCCATGGACTTTACAGTGTCCCAAAACTTTTGGGAATTTGTGCTACAGGATGCAAATTTCTGTTTGAAAAAGTTAGCCTTTGCTTTCCTGACTGACTGTGTATATTGGTTCCTAACTTCCCTGAAAAGTTGCATATCGCGGGGGCTATTCGATGCTAATGCAGTACACCACAGGATGTTTTGTGCTGGTCAAGGTCAGTCAAGTCTGGAGTGAAACAAGGGCTATATCTGTTCTTAGTTCTACATTTTTTGAATGGGGCATGCTTATTTAAGATGGTGAGGAAAGCACTTTGTAAGAATAACCAGGCATCCTCTACTGAAGGGATAAGGTCAATAACCTTCCAGGATACCCGGGCCAGGTCGATTAGATAGGCCTGCTCGCTGAAGTGTTTTAGGGAGCGTTTGACAGTGATGAGGGGTGGTTGTTTGACTGCGGGCCCATTACGGACGCAGGCAATGAGGCAGTGATCGCTGAGATCCTGGTTGAAGACAGCAGAGGTATATTTGGAGGGCAGGTTGGTCAGGATGGCATCTATGAGGGTGCCCGTGTTTACGGATTTGGGGTTGTACCTGGTACGTTGCTTGATAATTTGTGTGAGATTGAGGGAATCTATTTTAGATTATAGGTGCCTAGTAATTGGCCCAGACCTAAGGCTTTATCATTCCGTTTTTTGACTAGACATTTGTTTTGGTGTTTGATACAGGTCCTCTATGGAGCTCCAGAGACAGTGCGAGAACTACTCAGCACCCTGGGTCTACAGAAGTACACTCTGGGACTCAGCCTCAACGGCTGGGACGACCTGGACTACTTCAGGTGAGAGGAGGAATAACGGTGGATGGAACCTGATTTGTTTGGTCTCGGTGGTTTGGATACCTAAATGACCTTTGCTCTCTCCACAGTGGCATCACAGAGGAGGACCTGCGTGCAGCCGGAGTGTCGAACCCGTCGCATCGCCGGAGGATCCTGGAGAACCTACCCAGGATCTGGGATTCACTATAGACCTACTCACTTTGTTTAAGTTCTCAAGCTGAACCCAATGGACGTCGGTGACAGATGCCTGCCCTAATGGACAACTCGTCATCTCATCCACTCACGTCCTTTTTATATACAGTATTTAAAAAAATCTAGTAAGCACACATACACAAACATGGTGCCTGTCCCATGAAATCCTCATCTCATATCCGTTTCCATTCACGTGTCCACCTTAAAATGGTCAAACATTTTTATATCCAATTTTAGATCCACATAGCTAAATATTGATTTTATGTCTCCCCAGCAGTCACCAGACGAGTGTTTTACTGAGCATTCACACGCATCACCTCCTCCCCTGCCCTTTCCACTGCTCTGCCGTTTATAAAGAACAGCACAGAGCTTGTAAAATCACTCACTAAGGGCCATGGAGGATGAAATGTACAGCTGTACATATTTACCAGTACACATTTTAACATGGCCTGGAAAGTTAATGATAAGGCCTCGCTTTCTGTTTACTGTCCAATGGTATTATTATCTTGTCACTGTGGTCTAGCTGTTAGTGATAAGAGGGGAATCCGGTGGGAGGAAAATGCGAACCCTGGGCTCGTTTATTTACATTCTTACTATGACATTGTACATGTTTCTCTATTCTCTCCCTTATCCCATAACTCTCGTGAGCTCACAAGATAATAAAGTGGCACCCACCCATTTAAGATGAACATTACAGTCACTTAATCAATGCTTCTGTGAACTTAGCTTTTTTTTTTACTGCCTTTTTAAAAACGTTATTGTATAAAACTAACTGTTGACATATGTGGGTTCTTAGACACTGCTACTGTGGGAGGATTGAGGGCGTAAACCTTGTGCTTGCCGCCTGTGGTTCTTTGCCAGTGGCGCTACTTTGGTCATCATCTGAGTTTTAGATATACATTTAACTGTGGATCATAGAAGTTGTACTACTTTTATTTGCTGAAGGTTGTTGAATTAAGGTAATGAAGTGTTACATGCAGGTGATGTTACATTTGTTCAACCAAATGGGACACCAGGTGAATGAAACCATGTTGTGTCAACATTATGAAATAAACTCTATATATTTATGAGGACATTTGGGACCATATAATCCAAAGGAGATTGAGCATGGGGAGGTTTCATATCCCAGACTGTACTATGGAATTATGTTTGTTTTGTCTTCATATAAAACTATAAACTAGCCACACTCCTAATGGTGCAGGCCTTGCTGGCACAAAAATACAATAGCGGAAAAACACATCGACCATGCCTTGATATAACCATCAACCTAAAATGGTATACCTAGATACAGCATATAAACACAATGATATTGCAATCTTTATAGAAATGACAGAAATTCAATTGAATAGCTGTCGTAATTTTCTTAATTTGCAAAATTACAACAGGTTTAGTTATTATCTTTGCTAATTGTTATTTTTTCTTGAAGCCTTTGTTGGATATCTTCCCCAAAACGTCCCGTGTCTGGTTTCACACTATATTGCCAGTTAAACCCACAAAACCCACACTACTCTGTCTCTTTGCTGTACGCACTTGTTCCCCTGACATGATTTGGGTCTTTTACATAATGAATGTCTATGTCAGCACCACACACTAGCTCAGTGGATGTTATCAAGGCCTGCATGTTTGAACAGGAGAAATACTTTTACTCTTATGAACATTCCAATGTAACGTGTACCCATGGAGCGACAGTCATTATGGGAAAATAAAAGGCATTTGTCCTTTCAGCAACTGTTCTATAACTACGAGCTGTATGTGGGTCTGATATAACTTCGGAACCCAGAACCATTTCCTGTCTGCGCTGGCCATGTAAGTTCTACTCGTTCTAACACAGGCAAGAGTGGAGGACGCGTGTCCATGTGAGATTCTGAGAAATCTGTTGATATTATCGGCCTGTGTGTTTGCGTCCTGTGGTGGTGCATACGTACAAGTTAGTCATTCAAAAATGAGCAAACACATCCCTCTGTATCCCCTGACAGCAAGTACGTGTCAATGACCCCCTGGCTGACCGTAGAGGCAAATGTGTACTGGTCTCCCCTCCTGGACTGATAAGACCCCCGGTCAGACTGGCTCCGGTGGAACTCTCATGATGTCATCACAGGACATCCTCAGGGGATTCTGGGACTTTTAGCAGAACGTCAACATAGTGATCCTGTCTGCTCCTCTATAAACCCAACAGCCTTTGTCCACTACAGTAGGTTAGTTTAAAGCCAGGAACAAGGTGACAGTGTGTCTGTGATTCCTTTCAAATAATTCTAATCCCACTGCTACTACTAATAGTAATAAGGCTGTGGCTGCGGAGCTGACTTTTCCCTGACCCTTTTTTCCTGAGTGCATGTGTTTCTTTACCTCTACGTTATGCACATATTTTTCTGGTCTCCTTCCCTTCACATTTCTCGCTGCCAGGTGTGAATGATAATTCACGACTGGCAGCGTTTTACTGGTGAAACGTCCATGCAGCGTCTGCATACCAACCATTTGATCTCAAATCAGTTTCATTGGGATATGCGCTTAGATCTTCTTTAGTTATACTATACAGTGTGGTTTCGTAGTAGCTTACAGAGCCGACCTTTTTATTTTGCCTAGCGGAATGACCTGTTGAGTTTTAGCCACATGAGAGGAAAATGTGGTGGTGTTTGTTGTCTTACAGTAACGCAATGCTATTATATTATTTTATTTTATGTAGAGTACTATCCTCATATAATATAATAATATATGCCATTTAGCAGACGCTTTTATCCAAAGCGACTTACAGTCATGTGTGCATACATTCTACATATGGGTGGTCCCGGGAATTGAACCCACTACCCTGGCGTTACAAGCGCCATGCTCTACCAACTGAGCTACAGAAGGACCATTATTATTATTATTATTATTGTCTGGGAAAAGTTGGATCCTCAGCCACTCCATAATAATAATACCCTGAATGTATAATGCACAGTAAGTGTGTTAAAATAAATCAAATAAAAAACCACAAAACAAGGGCACAAGTAGACAGGGTACCTGAAACAAAGAACAAGTAGACCGGGTACCTGAAACAAAGAACAAGTAGACAGGGTACCTGAAACAAAGAACAAGTAGACAGGGTACCTGAAACAAAGAACAAGTAGACAGGGTACCTGAAACAAAGAACAAGTAGACAGGGTACCTGAAACAAAGAACAAGTAGACAGGGTACCTGAAACAAAGAACAAGTAGACAGGGTACCTGAAACAAAGAACAAGTAGACAGGGTACCTGAAACAAAGAACAAGTAGACAGGGTACCTGAAACAAAGAACAAGTAGACAGGGTACCTGAAACAAAGAACAAGTAGACAGGGTACCTGAAACAAAGAACAAGTAGACAAAGTACCTGAAACAAAGAACAAGTAGACAGGGTACCTGAAACAAAGCACAAGTAGACAGGGTACCTGAAACAAAGAACAAGTAGACAGGGTACCTGAAACAAAGAACAAGTAGACAGGGTACCTGAAACAAAGAACAAGTAGACAGGGTACCTGAAACAAAGAACAAGTAGACAGGGTACCTGAAACAAAGAACAAGTAGACAGGGTACCTGAAACAAAGAACAAGTAGACAGGGTACCTGAAACAAAGAACAAGTAGACAGGATACCTGAAACAAAGAACAAGTAGACAGGGTACCTGAAACAAAGAACAAGTAGACAGGGTACCTGAAACAAAGAACAAGTAGACAGGGTACCTGAAACAAAGAACAAGTAGACAGGGTACCTGAAACAAAGAACAAGTAGACAGGGTACCTGAAACAAAGAACAAGTAGACAGGGTACCTGAAACAAAGAACAAGTAGACAAGGTACCTGAAACAAAGCACAAGTAGACAGGGTACCTGAAACAAAGCACAAGTAGACAGGGTACCTGAAACAAAGAACAAGTAGACAGGGTACCTGAAACAAAGAACAAGTAGACAGGGTACCTGAAACAAAGAACAAGTAGACAGGGTACCTGAAACAAAGAACAAGTAGACAGGGTACCTGAAACAAAGAACAAGTAGACAGGGTACCTGAAACAAAGAACAAGTAGACAGGGTACCTGAAACAAAGAACAAGTAGACAAGGTACCTGAAACAAAGAACAAGTAGACAGGGTACCTGAAACAAAGCACAAGTAGACAGGGTACCTGAAACAAAGAACAAGTAGACAGGGTACCTGAAACAAAGAACAAGTAGACAGGGTACCTGAAACAAAGAACAAGTAGACAGGGTACCTGAAACAAAGAACAAGTAGACAGGGTACCTGAAACAAAGAACAAGTAGACAGGGTACCTGAAAAGAAAAGAACAAGTAGACAGGGTACCTGAAACAAAGAACAAGTAGACAGGGTACCTGAAACAAAGAACAAGTAGACAGGATACCTGAAACAAAGAACAAGTAGACAGGGTACCTGAAACAAAGAACAAGTAGACAGGGTACCTGAAACAAAGAACAAGTAGACAGGGTACCTGAAACAAAGAACAAGTAGACAGGGTACCTGAAACAAAGAACAAGTAGACAGGGTACCTGAAACAAAGAACAAGTAGACAGGATACCTGAAACAAAGAACAAGTAGACAGGGTACCTGAAACAAAGAACAAGTAGACAGGGTACCTGAAACAAAGAACAAGTAGACAGGGTACCTGAAACAAAGAACAAGTAGACAGGGTACCTGAAACAAAGAACAAAGGGACAAACAACAAAAAGCAGACAAACACAACAAGGAACACGTCTACACTGAGCGTCAAAATGATTGGGACACATATTTTGTTGTTTTGGCTCTGTACTCCAGCACTTTGGATTTGAAATGATACAATGGACCTGTGAGGGGTAGAGCCTCGGTTTTGCGGCTATTAAGTTGAAGGGAGTTTTTCTTCATCCAAGCTCTTATCTCCTTAAGGCAGGTGTTTCGACGAGCACAGGCAGCAGAGAGACTTGGGGCAGTTTTAACCAGTGGCGATCAGGGTTGTTTAAGATGAGGGAGGACGATACACATTTAAAATATTATGGGCATGGCCTTATTTCTATTACAGCATATTGGGTGACTGTCATTTATATTACATTCACCCAGCTCAATGTAACATCGATAAGTTTAGGCTACTACATGATACTCTAGTTTTCCCTATACCCTTCGTGAGGTTGCTACAACCTAGCCTATGAATGAAAGTTTTTCAACGTAGGTGCACAGGTCGAGATACATTTTGTAGTCAAGGTGACAGACTTTGGCACATTCAATACCGCCTTGCACACTTTTGCCTGCATCTAGCTGATCTAGGGTGTAATCATTAGTCCAACAGTTTCAAATGAGTTTCTTTTGGACAAATTCAGGTTATGTTTATCCCCGTTTTGTTCTGTTTGCTTCCGTTTAAGAAACGTTTTTCAACAGAATCGGAGGGATGAATACAGCCCTGATCAGATGCAAACACAGTTCACTTTCATAGAAGCCACATAGAAACAGCATGATGCCTTGATCGTTGTATAATTCCTTCTCGCATCCATATGCTCTCCTCCTCTCACCTTTTCCCTTCGCTTGTGGACTTCAGTGTTCAAAACGTCAGCGGGCTGTCATGTGCCTTTTACTGAGGAGTGGCTTCCTTCTGGCCAATCTACCATAAAGGCCTGATTGGTGGGGTGCTATGGCCCTGACCAAGACCCTTCTTCCCCAATTGCTCAGTTTAGCCGGGAGGCCAGCTCTAGGAAGAGACTTGGTGGTCCAAACTTCTCCCATTTAAGAATGATAGAGGCCACTGTGTTCTTGGGGACCTTCAATGCTGCAGAAATGTTTTGTTACCCTTCCCCAGATCTGTGCCTCGACACAATCCTGTCTCGGTGCTCTACGGACAATTTATTTGACCTCATGGCTTTGCTTTTGCTCTGACATGCACTGTCAACTGTGGGACCTTATATGGACAGGTGTGTGCCTTTCCAAATCATGCCCAATAAATGTAATTTAACACAGGTGGTCTCCAATCCAGTTGTAGAAACATCTCAAGGATGATCAATGGAAACAGGATGCACCTGAGCTCAATTTTGAGTCTCATAGCAAAGGGTTTAAATACTAATGTAAATAAGGTATTTCTGATTTGGATTTTTATACATTTTCAAACATTTATAAAAACGTGTTTTCGATTTGTCCTTATGGCATATTTTGTGTAGTGTAGATTTTATAATAAGCCTGTAACATAACAGAATGTTGAAAAAGGGAACGGGTCTGAATACTTTCCAAATGCTCTGTATTTGGTGATGTGAATACGTATATTTGGTATAGATTTATCTAAAAAGGATAACTTTAAAAAATATTTATCACATATAAATCACAGAGGGGGATGGTCCTCCCCTTCCTTCTCTGAGGAGCCTCCACTGGTTTTCACATATAGCTGGGTGTCATCAGCAGAGGAATATCATTGATATTATCTGTATGAGTGCTCATCTGATGCTAACTCATCACCCTGGTAGTCTACTAGAGATGGTATTGGATTTGATCATAAAAATAAAAAACAATACACTGACTTTCTGTCTGTGAAAGTCATATACAGCAAGTCAGCCTGTCCTTTGATTGGTACTGCGTGGGTTTCTGACTTCTCCATGAGTCAGGGGTCAGGGTTTAAAGGGAAGGGAGAAGAGGGGCTGCACTGACCCCAGGATATGAGCAGTAGAACTGCCGGCCGAACAGAAGAAATGCATAGTAAATTAGCACCATGACACCATGATACTGCAATGAGCCTTATTTGTTTGAAGAACCAAAGAAGCACAATTACGCTAAATAGTCACTTACAGTATAAATCCTCAATAGCAATCGTTCACACGTGAAAGTTATGTTGTTTTAACAAGGGCACCTGCAAGGGTAAAGGAAAATTCCATTTCATTACTTCACTTTTGATACAGTCCCAAAATGTTTTGTCAGTGATCAAGTTTTCAAGATGTAGAACAGTCAAAATACAGAAAGTGTAACAGTATGCTGCGTTTGAAAACTTGAGCCATAGATATTCAAATATACAATCCCAACCGGGCCACACACATGGGCTCGTACACACACAGTATGCATACCACAAGCTACAGTACAGGAATCAGGTCCCGTCTCAGAGTAGGAGCGCTGATTTAAGTTCAGGTCCCCCCTGTCCATGTAATCTTATTCATTGTGATCTAAAAGGCAAAGCTGATCCTAGATCAGCACTCCTACTCTGAGATGCTTTGTGAATACGGGCCCAGATCTGATGCATGCTATATGGAACTAAAAGCATAAATATTGTAGTTTCTGACCGTCCTGTTTGGAGTCACGTGAAAACTGACATTCCCAGATAGATAACACCTGGACTATGCATCTCTGCCAACATTAGCTTAATGCTCATCCTGCCCACATTTATTTGGCAGTCTCTATGGGGGTGCCACAGGGTTCAATCCTCGGGCCGACTCTTTTCTCTGTATATATCAATGATGTTGCTCTTGTTGCGGACGATTCCCTGATCCACCTCTACGCAGACGACACCATTCTATATACTTCCGACCCGTCCTTGGACACTGTGCTATCTAACCTCCAAATGAGCTGCAATGCCATACAACACTCCTTCCGTGGCCTCCAACTGCTCTTAAACGCTAGTAAAACCAAATGCATGCTTTTCAACCGTTCGCTGCCTGACCAGCATCACCACCCTGGATGGTTCCGACCTTGAATATGTGGACATCTATAAGTACCTAGGTGTCTGACTAGACTGTAAACTCTCCTTCCAGACTCATATCAAACATCTCAGATCGAAAATCAAATCTAGAGTCGGCTTTCTATTTCGCAACAAAGCCTCCTTCACTCACGTCGCCAAACTTACCCTAGTAAAACTGACTATCCTACCGATCCTCGACTTTGGCGATGTCATCTACAAAATTGCTTCCAACACTCTACTCAGCAAACTGGATGCAGTTTATCACAGTGCCATCCATTTTGTCACTAAAGCACCTTATACCACCCACCACTGCGACCTGTATGCTCTAGTCGGCTGGCCCTCGCTACATATTCGTCGCCAGACCCACTGGCTCCAGGTCATCTACAAGTCCATGCTAGGTAAAGCTCCGCCTTATCTCAGTTCACTGGTCACGATGGCAACACCCATTCGTAGCACGCGCTCCAGCATCTCACTGATCATCCCTAAAGCCAACACCTCATTTGGCCGCCTTTCTTTCCAGTTCTCTGCTGCCTGTGACTGGAACGAATTGCAAAAATCGCTGAAGTTGGAGACCTTTATCTCCCTCACCAACTTCAAACATCTGCTATCTGAGCAGCTAACCGATCGCTGCAGCTGTACATAGTCTATTGGTAAATAGCCCACCCATTTTTACCTACCTCACCCCCATACTGTTTTTATTTATTTACTTTTCTGCTCTTTTGCACACCAATATCTCTACCTGTACATGATCATTTATCACTCCAGTGTTAATCTGCAAAATTGTAATTATTTGCCTACCTCATGCCTTTTGCACACAATGTATATAGACTCCCCTTTTCTTCTACTGTGTTATTGACTTGTTAATTGTTTACTCCATGTGTAACTCTGTGTTGTCTGTTCACACTGCTATGCTTTATCTTGGCCCGGTCGCAGTTGCAAATGAGAACTTGTTCTCAACTAGCCTACCTGGTTAAATAAAGGTGAAATAAAAAATAAATAAAAAATATGATCATGTTTTATCATTTTATCACTCACATTTCCGGCAAATTATGACGATGACGTGGAAAGGTGGCCAGAGTCATTAGTACATTTCTCCTGTCATGCCAGGATTGTCACGGTTCATGAATCCACTGCCTCCCCCTCTCTCTCTCTCTCTCTCTCTCTCTCTCTCTCTCTCTCTCTCTCTCTCTCTCTCTCGTTTGTGTGGGCGTGGTTCCCAATCTCGGCCTGATTGTCTGCGCCAGCTGGAACCACTTATCTTCCCTTTATATGTTCTGTAACCAGTGTTTCTTGTTGTCAGATCGTTGTTACTTCCCTGAGGTTGTGTCGTTACTTCCCTGAGGTTGTGTCGTGTGTCAGTGCTCATCTCTCGCCGCCCTTGTGTGGATTATCTGCTGTGCTCCTTCCTTCCCATCCGGACACACTCCCCTGGATTTCTCAGCACGCTATCACCAGAGGATGAGCCCTAGTCCCTGGGTTGGATTCCGTCTGAGTACAGTCTGTCTGTCCTGTTGCTGATATATATTGTATTCATTAAACCATCGTTGCTTGCATCTTGCATCCGCCTCTGTATTGTCACAAGGATCAACCGCTGTGTAAATGTGCTACTTTGAGACAACCATTTACAGAACTGTCTAAATATGAACCTTAAAGCTTTATCAATGACCCACCGATATCAGGCTTGGCTGGCAGTAGAGTAATATGAGAATGATGACATGCAGGACAGAGTTGAAGAGAAACAGTAGCATACTTTTTGGTAGAATACAGTCTGATTAATCACTTTCACGGTATATTAACCTTAACACTCATTTGGAAAATCAAATACATAAACAAAGGCTATTTAACTTTCTGCCATTTAGCAAATGCTCTTATCCAGAGCAACTTACAGTAGTGAGTGCATGTATTTTCTTGGTGCCCTGTGGGAATAGAACCCACAACACTAGTGTTGCAAGGGCCATGGGCTATCATCTGAGCTTCACAGGAATGGTATAAAAGTTGTGCATTACTCTGCATATTGATACAGCTGCCCTGGTCAATTAGTAGGCTAGTGCAGTAGGCCCTACTGTAGGTCATTCTACAGCTAATCGCAGTTCATGTTAGTTCCACTTTGATTTATTACAGATTCTTTCCAATTTCATACACAGTGGGTCGCCGACGGTGTTGAGTCATAAGATTTCGGCGCTTTTGGTTATGTGCCAGTTCTCATGAAATGGTTAGGGTTGATTCCTCTTCTATTGAAAGGAAGTTGCAGACTTAGGTCAGACATGCATGCAGTGTCAACAGATCTCATCAATTTTACTTCCCAATTTGGTCCCCGACACAGCTCCATACGCCGTGTGTTTGTGTTTTTCTACTTGATATGATATTTGTGGTTGCGGTTTTATGTGAATCATTTATTTTTGAGAAATCACCAATTCCTGCAAATACACTGAGTGTACAAAACATTAAGGACACCTTCCTAATATTGAGTTGCACCCACTTTTGCCATCAGAACAGCCTCAATTTGTCGGGACATGGACTCTACAAGGCGTCGAAAGAGTTCCACAGGAATGTTGGCCCATGTTGACTCCAATGCTTCCCACAGTTGTGTCAAGTTGTCTGGATGTCCCTTGGGTGGTGGATCATTCTTGATACACATGAGAAACTGTTGAGCGTGAAAAACCCAGCAGTGTTGCAGTTCTTGACACAAACCGGTGCTCCTGGCACCTACTTCCAAACCCTGTTCAAAGGCACTTAAATATTTGTGTCTTTCCCATTCACCCTCTGAATGTCACACACGCACAATCCATGTCTCAATTGTCGTAAGGGTTAAAACTATATATTTAAAACAAATCTGTCTTCTCCCCTTCATCTGCACTGATTGAAGTGGATTTAACAAGTGACATCAATACGGGATGACAGATTTCACCTGGATTCACCTGGTCAGTCTATTTAATGGAAAGAGCAGGTGTTCTTAATGTTTTATACACTCTGTGTACATGAAACAATATTGTGAGAATTATGCTACATCACTTTAAAAGGCACAAAATAGAAGTAATCAAAAAGTTCATATTGAGCACTATTTGAAATCAGTGTTATTATCATGCAAAACTATTGATTGAATATCGAGTTTAAAACGAATAACTTGCCTCAGTAATATCGGAGTTGTATTTCAGGGGGAAGGATGAGAAGAACCTGGCATATTTCCTTTAGACCAGACAATCAGTCAGACGCATGCATCTCCCATTTCTATCTAAGCCGTTCTTCAGAGATTAGTGCACTCACTGCGCTGAGAGCAGCGGTCACAAATCAAGTCCGTCTCGGCAAGTCCATTTTGTATCTACGGTGGGTAATTTGTACATATCAGTTCAACGTTGAAGTTAACCCTTATGTCCGGGTTATTAGCTATATTACAATTATTACGACGAGTCACATTGCTTTGCCAGGTTTCTAGAAGTGCGTATCCTCGTCAGTTTTTAAAATGTATTTTTTAAATCATGCGCGCATTTCTCTGTAATCTTCCGCCGCACTATTTGGATTACAGATTTAGATACAATACCAATGTTCTCAGTTTATGGTTATAGCTCGATATTTGGGGTTAATTTCAGGATAGGCTTTGTAGGAAATTAAAACAATTTTTTTTAGGTTAGGCAGAGCAGAACAGGTTCTAGCCTTTTCGGTTGGGGTGGCACACCAAACGGGCCTAATCTTTTAGTGGAACCCTTTTGACAGCTGAGAGAAAAATGTACATTTGAAAATGTATTTCATGCCGTTCTACACATAAAATGATCAAATGTTGGCATGTTATTTTTAATTTCTGCAATTCTACCCATCTTGCCATGGGGTGGGGTGAAGTGTTTTTGCCGTTTAAAATTAATTTAAAGATATCTGAGCGAGAGTGACTAACAAAATCAATGTGCTCTGCGTGCCCGCTTAGTATTCAGTCATGATTACAACACGTTTAGATAACTGGCAGACTAACATACTAACATACCAAATTCTTAGCTGACATGGCCAATTGAGTGACAATCAGTGACTGACAAAACAAGAGAGAAACTGCTAATGCACAACCAAATTTCGAACTTGCACCTGGTCTATTCTATTATTCTAACTCTCAACAAGTTGCGACTGAGTTCCTAAAAAAAGGCTATTGCTTATATTGCTTATGCCTGGAGCCGGCCCTGGCTATATGCAGTGCAGTAAACCTTTATGAGCATGTTGAACTTCAGTTTATTCTTCAAATATGTCAACAAGACATTTGTATTTCTAACACAACATGCAGTAAATATTTTTCTTTCTGGAAAAAATTGAATCAGTGACTGCTTCAAAATTAGAATTCATACTATATATATATATATATATATATATATATATATATATATATATATATATATATATATATATATATATTATTGGTGAAACTGTCATTTTCAGAGTGATGCCATGTCGATTCCAAATGTATTCAATGTCTCCACAGATATTATTACAATCCAAGCCTTAGCTCTCTGCTGAAGAGACAGAAGATGGACTCAGCCATTAACAGCCACCTTGTGCAGAACCTGTCCATTCTTCTGAGTGCTGGTTATTCCAACGAGACCTGTCGCTTTGATGAGGAGTTTAAGTACATCCTACTGCCTGTTTCCTATAGCCTGGTGTGTGTTCTGGGTCTGGTGCTGAACTCTGTGGCTCTGTGGATGTTCCTGACCAAGATGCGACCGTGGAACACCAGCACCGTCTACATGTTCCACCTGGCCCTCTCAGACTTCCTGTACGTTCTCTCCCTGCCCACCCTCATCTACTACTACGCTAACCGCAGCCACTGGCCCTTCGGCGTGGCCGCCTGCAAGATCGTCCGCTTCTTGTTCTACGCCAACCTCTACAGCAGCATCCTCTTCCTCACCTGCATCAGCGTCCATCGCTACCTGGGCATCTGCCACCCCATCAAGGCCCTGACCATGGTGAAGCCACGCCATGCCCACGCCGTGTGTGGAATGGTGTGGGCTGCTGTCACGGCGTGTCTGGTGCCCAACCTCATCTTTGTCACCACCAGCCAGAGGGACAACGACACGATGTGTCACGATACGACCAATCCCGAGCAGTTTGAGGAGTATGTGGACTACAGCTCTGCGGTCATGGTCCTGCTGTTCGGCGTCCCCTTCATGGTCATCATGGTCTGCTACTGTCTGATGGCACTGGCTCTGTGTCGGCCCAGACGGGGGCTCTCGTCCAGCCAGCAGAACTCACCCTCCCGCACCAAGTCCATCAAGCTAATTGTGGTGGTGCTGGTGGTGTTCGCCGTGTGTTTTGTACCCTTCCATATCACACGCACCCTCTACTATACCTACCGTGTACTGAATGCCAAATGTGAATTCCTGAACAAAGTCAACTTTGCCTATAAGATCACCAGGCCTCTGGCCAGTGTGAACAGTTGTATTGATCCCCTCCTGTATTTCCTGGCTGGGGATCACTACCGCTCTAAGCTGGTCAAAGCTCTCACTGGAAATAAACCGACAACCACCAGGCTCTCTGCTGCCTGCCTGAAAAAGCGCCCCAAAAAGAACCATGAGATCGCGTTGGTCTATAAGAACCCAGAGCCTAAAGCCAGTGTTGAACCTATGAGATAGCGGGTTATACATATGGACAACTATGGGGCATCATATAGATATGCCTAACCTCCATAAAATTACAGGAAGGAAACAGTAATTTAGCCCTAGGCTGGCCACTACACAGCTATACTTTCTTTGGATGCTGTTCTGTCATTTCAGACACAGGATGACTACTGTCCAGGGTGAACGAAGGGGCCTCTTGCCAGAGCTCAGACCTGAGTGAGAAATTCAGTTCCTATAAGGCTGTTCGGTCAATGTCATGTTAAAGAGAATCAAGAAGTGGGAGTACGGTTGAGTTCAGAAAACTGGTGGAAAAGTACCCAATTACCATACTTGAGTGAAGTAAAAATGAAAGTCACCCAGTAAAATACTACTTGAGTAAGTACGTCTAAAAGCATTTGGTTTTAAAAATACTTAAGTATCAAAAGTAAATGTAATTGCAAAATATACTTAAGTATCAAAAGTAAAAGTAAAACTATACATTATTTCCAATTCCTCATATTAAGCAAACCAGACGACATATTTTTCTTGGTTTTTTATTTATGTGTGTTTAGTGAGTCCGTCAGATCAGAGGCAGTAGGGATGACCTGGGATGTTCTCTTGATAAGAGTGTGAATTGGACCATTTCCCTGTCCTGCCAAGCATTCAAAATGTAATGAGTACTTTTGGATGTCAGGGAAAATGTATAGAGTAAAAAGTACATTATTTTCTTTAGGAAGTAAAAGTTGTCAAAAATATAAATAGTAAAGTACAGATACCCCCAAAAAACGACTTAAGTAGTACTTTAAAGTTCCTTATCACCACTAACACTTTAAAACAGTGTTGTAAGTATGTAGTATCGTGAGACATCTACATTCCCCCTTGTTAGTAAGAAGCTATGGCAGGTAGCCTAGTGGATAAGAGTAACTGAAAGGTTGCTGGTTCAAATCCCTGAGCCTACTAGGTGAAAAATCTGTTGAGCATGGCACTTAACCCTAATTGCTACGATAAGTTGCTCTGGATAAGAGCTTCTGCAAAAATGTAAAAGCCAAGTCTGTTTTATACATGTACTGTACAGTCTCTATTAATTTAATTCTGCCGGTTGCTGTGCTTGTAAGACAAGAGTTCAAATCCTTTCAACCAGGGGAACAAAACAGTTTATGTGCCTCTGTCTGAGCCAGACTGTCGTCTCATAGAATAAAATATTAACTGGCTTGCCTAGTTAAAGGTTAAATAACTCAAATCAAATAAAAATATTACCACAGACTGTTATGCAAAGCCTGTTATGCACAGTAGCTACAGGACTCTGAAGAGCAGGAGGAAATGTATGTAATCTGTAATCTGTTTTTCAGATTTGTGTTTATTATGGTAGCACGTACTCAGAGAGAGGCTCTGTGGATGGGTATAACAGATTGGATTATTATGGATTATCGGTGAGTTACTGTGATCATCAAAAGCATCTCTTCCTATAACATTTTTAAAATATGATCCAAGGAGTGTGGCTGGTAAAAAATGTCTTCCTGTCACGCCCTGACCTTAGTTATCTCTGTTTTTCTATATATTTTGGTTAGGTCAGGGTGTGACTAGGGTGGGTACTCTAGTTTTTGTATGTCTAGGTTTTTTGTATGTCTAGGGTTTTCTGTATGTCTATGTTGGCCTGATATGGTTCCCAATCAGAGACAGCTGTTTATCATTGTCTCTGATTGAGGATCATATTTAGGTAGCCATTTTCCTCATTTGTGTTGTGGGATCTTGTCTATGTTTGGTTGCCTTTAGTGCACATCAGTAGCGCACATTTCGGTCGGTCGGTAGGTTGTTTTGTTCAGTGAGTTTCGATTTATTAAAATTATGTGGAACTCTACTCACGCTGCGCCTTGGTCCGATCCTTACGACAAACGTGACACTTCCAGTCAGAGTGGAGGTGAAGTTACAATAATAAAAAAACTGTGTGGTTGAGACAAGCTGAAACAGTTCAACAGAAACAGTGTGTGTTATCCAAAAAATGTGTGGTAGCTAAAGCACTAGTCCTCTCCCAGCTGTTTGTGTCCTTCAGCACAGTCCCCACAGCTGTCTATCTGTCTGTCTCTGCTGTGAGGAAACCAGGGGAGGGACTGAAAGGGTGTGTAGGCTGGAGTATCAACTCCATCCAACAACCCACACTTTGGATAAAGAGGAGATTTTCCTGCATTACCCAATTTTGATTCATTACTTGACCCAACACAGTCTTTTTCCGCATTAGTTTTGGTTGTTGTTGTTGCTCTCAGAAAGACTGCCTTACTTTCCATGTGAAAGCAGATGTCTCTGTAAAGCAGATTGCAGGTCAGAGGTTCATTCCTAAGGGTATTTGAAGTACTATACTGCTGTACTTCATATTAAAGCTACTGGTCGTGTTTATAAAAGGCATTATAACTCAGGTTCAAGGTATGATAGGAAGGCACATGGTTCAATAGGTTTATAACAATATAATGCCATTAAATCTATTTTTATAAATCCACATTTGCTTACTGTCATTTGGTTATAATTTTATTTTGTTATGTGTTATGTCAATATTTATCCATGACATTGGTTGATTAAGCAAAAATCTATGTTGTGTGCATATATCAAATTGAACTCCTTCATGCTGCAGTGTCTTGCAGACTTGAATGGGGTTATGGTAGAGGGAGAGTGTGGGAAAGTAATGGTTGGTTGCGTGTCTCATCCAAACATTTACATTTACATTTAAGTCATTTAGCAGACGCTCTTATCCAGAGCGACATGAAGCGTTATCGGATGTAGGTCCTCCATGAATCAGACATGGGGTGAAAGTGAGGAGACCTGAGGAAGTGGGAGGACAGGACGGATGGAGAAACAAGAGCAGGAAGTGAGCTGGTCATGGTACTGGACTGTTTGGGTTTTTCCTTCCCTGGTCCGTGCCAAGAAAACCAAGCTGGCCCCACCAACACCCCATGGAAAAGATCTTGTGTTTCCACTTTCCAGCCAAGGCTCCATATTGATTATCCATCGTAATCATCCATAAACAAACTGATATTGACATCTGAAATAGGGGAAGACCAACTCTCCATAAAGCAAGAGATGGTGTTAAAATAGTCACAGTACACAGCAGGTGTATTCTCCATATTTCTGTCGAGCATTGTTAGTTGTTGTCAATGACAACTTTTACACTGATGTAATAGCAAGCCCCAGGAAGAATATGATTCCCATGGATATTTATCTGAAGATTTGTAGTCTGGTCAGATTTGGAATCCCATGAGCACTAGCGCCACTCTGTGGGCTGACTGTGACAAAGCTGATTAGTGGTGTGCATTGGTGCCTCTAAGTATCTAAAATGTAATACAAATTATATCTAGACTTAAATGTAGATGTTTAGTACTGATGTACCTATCCATAAAAAATATATATTTCATTTGAATGACTTTTCATATACAAAATAAATTGTCACATAAGTCTTAGGCCCAACAGAAAAATGTACAGTTATGTCCAAAGGTTTTGAGAATGACACAAATATTAATTTTCACAGTCTGCTGCCTCAGTTTGTATGATGGCAATTTGTATATACTCCAGAATATTATGAAGAGTCATCAGATGAATTGCAATTAACTGCAAAGTCCCTCTTTGCCATGCAAATGAACTGATTCCCCAAAAAACATTTCCATTGCATTTCAGCCCTGCCACAAAAGGACCAGCTGACATCATGTCAGTGATTATATTGTTAACACAGGTGTGAGTGTTGACGAGGACACGGCAGCAGATGACTCTGTCATGCTGATTGAGTTTGAATAACAGACTGGAAGCTTCAAAAGGAGGGTGGTGCTTGGAATCATTGTTCTTCCTCTGTCAACCATGGTTACCTGCAAGGAAACACGTGCAGTCATCATTGCTGTGCACAAAAAGGGCTTCACAGGCAAGGATATTGCTGCCAGGCAGATTGCACCTAAATCAACCATTTATCAGATCCTCAACAACTTCAAGGAGAGCGGTTCAATTGTTGTGAAGAGGCTTCAGGGCGTCCAAGAAAGTCCAGCAAACGCCAGGACCGTCTCCTAAAGTTGATTCAGCTGCGCGATCGGGGCACCACCAGTACAGAGCTTGTTCAGGAATGGCAGTAGGCAGGTGTGAGTATATCTGCACGCACAGTGAGGCAAAGACTTTTGGAAGATGGCCTGGTGTCAAGAAGGGCAGCAAAGACACCACTTCTCTCCAGGAAAAACATCAGGGACAGACTGATATTCTGCAAAAGGTACAGGGAATGCACTACTAAGGACTGGGGTAAAGTAATTTTCTCTGATGAATCCCCTTTCCGATTGTTTGGGGCATCCGGAAAAAGCTTGTCCAGAGTAGACAAGGTGAGCGCTACCATCAGTTCTGTGTCATGCCAACAGTAAAGCATCCTGAGACCATTCATGTGTGGGGTTGCTTCTCAGCCATGGGAGTGGGCTCACTCACAATTTTGCCTAAGAACACAGCCATGAATAAACAATGGTACCAACACATTCTCCAAGAGCAACTTCACCCAACCATCCAGGAACAGTTTGGTGATGAACAATGCCTTTTCCAGCATGATGGAGCACCTTTCCATAAGGCAAAAGTGATAACTAAGTGGCCAGGGACCAAAACATCTATATTTTTGGTCCATGGTTAGGAAACTCCCCAGACCTTAATCCCATTGAGAACTTGTGGTCAATCCTCAAGAGGCGGGTGGACAAACAAAACCCCATAAATTCTGGCAAACTCCATGCATTGATTATGCAAGAATGGGCTGCCATCAGTCAGGATGTGGCCTAGAAGTTAATTCACAGCATGCCAGGGCGGATTGCAGAGGTCTTGAAAAAGAAGGGTCAACACTGCAAATATTGACTCTTTGCATCAACTTCATGTAATTGTCAATAAAAGCCTTTGACACTTATGAAATGCTTGTAATTATACTTCAGTATTCCTTAGTAACATCTGACAAAAATATCTAAAGACACTGAAGCAGCAAACTTTGGAAATTAATATTTGTGTCATTCTCAAAACTTTTGGCCACGACTGTACTCTGTTGTTAGGATATATAACGTTGTATAAACCAACCATATACAATATAATTACCAATAGTATATACCACTGCACATCTTTACATAAGATTCAGTCATCTCATGTAGGATGTTCTCAGCTTGGTCAGTAGGTGGCCCCATCGGTTTCTTTACTAAATCATGGGCATCATGTGAAACTATATCAGTTAATTACCTATGGGCTTATCGCGTTTATTGAGATATAGGTTGAGATTGTTACGAGTGATGTTGAGTTGAAAATAATCTTAACCCAAAATAAAAGAGGGGAAGTAGGGCAAGGAGTTTCTTCGACTATATTATTTTCAGTGAAGTCAGTACCAAGTCAATTGAATTGTTATAGACATTTACTATACAAAGGGCCTCAATATTTTCTATAATAGCTAAACATTATGAATTTATACATTTTCATTGGTATAGTATAAACAGGCATGTAAACAGGCATTGTATAGCTCACTGCAGAATGTGTAATAAAAGCATAATGTTTATCATAAATCAAGTTTAAGTAGTCTCAGCAATTCATTTACAGCAGACGATATTTTAATGCTAGAACTTGGTATAAAAATAAGCTAAATACAAACATTATTTTTTGAAACCTCTATTCGGTAAATGTATGGGAACATATTGTCTCTTGATATAGGGTAACATTTGGGTAAAATATTGTTGTTCCTTTCAGACCTCAGTAATGAGAACATTTATTAATGCCATAAGTTCTCTGACATTTATGAATGCTGTTGGACTTGTAAAATGCAATGGACTTAGAAAATTACTTTTGTAATTTGCAAATTGTATATTTTTATAGATGTAAATAGGTCTTATGTAAATATTATATTGAGCATACCACATGCATATGGAAACTATGCATTGAAAGCCTGCAACTTTCAGAGTATTAAGGTAAACATATTTTAATAGAGTAATAAAAAATCTGTTAAGTTATTGAATCATCCCTAAACATCTCGGCTATCTTTCAGGATATGGGGTTATACGTTTTAAAAGCTTGATGAATTTCTTAAATACTAATTTATCAGCAGCCTATTTCATATATTTTCTTCAAAATACATAAATACGTTGAAATTGTACTGATTTAATTGAAAATGTATATTCCTTAAATAAACACAGGAAAGATGACAAATTGTCAGTTTTTTCCTGAATGTTTTCATTTTTCCCCACGTTTTTTGGGGGGTAATCAAAAGTTATTTTTGACAATGCATGCAGTGTTTCAAAGTAATGCATTATACATATCGCTGTATTTAACTCTATATTGTACTGTAATCTATGTATTACTCTTCATACACTTCTTAATTACACCGTTAGAAAAAAGAGGGATCCGTGCGCCCCCCCCCTCCCCCCCTCCCCTCCCCCCGCCTCTGTCGTCGATCCACACACATCGCACTCGCCTCATGAAAGGCGCCGCTGCTCCAAGGACATGGCTCTGCGCAGGTGAAGAACATCTGTGCTGAATACTCAGGGTCACAATATTGTAGACACCAGTCTATGTAATTAAAAAAAATACCCAACGGATAATACGTTTCTAATAATTTCTTGAAGTTACTCTGAGGACTGAGTAGTGTATTATATCAAGTGTGAAAGGAAAGAGACGCATTCTACACTGAATTGAGCTCTGCGGGCTAAGCAAATTATATTCTCCAGATTTTTTTTTGTTGACCGAGGAACAATGTAATTTTTTTACCCAACGTTTGTGGAGTCTCTCACGATCTACGTCAGGGGTGGGAAACTCCTGTCCTCGGGGGCCTGATTGGCGTCACACATTTTCCCTAGCTCCAGCTAACGCACCTGACTAGTCATGATCTTCAGTTTAGAACGCAATTAGTTTAATCAGCTGTGTCTGCTAGGGATGAGGAACAAGTGTGACACCACTCCGGCCCCCAATCACTGGATCAATTGCCTGGGGGAATTTGACATATGAGACCAACAGTTGAGATGTCCACAGAAGAAGCGGGAACGTATATTTCAATATAAATGTTTTATTTAAATAAGAATATATTACTAATAACAGGTTCACATTTTAGGCCTATGGAGGCTATTAAAAAGGGAATCTACAATAGGCTATCCATCGAACTCCACCCCCGCCCTCAAGGACAATGGTAGCATCCAAATTAAAGGAGGTCTGAACTGACTGATTTAGCCTTGGTTTCAAGCCTCCTTATTAGGAAATGCGACTGAAAACGAGATTTGGGTCTTGGAGGTATGATGGGTGTCATTGTGTGTGTGTGTGTGTGTGTGTGTTTACATGTGGGAAGTTTTAGTTCATTCAGTCTGCCAACACATTACACAGTTAAATACATTTAAACAGTCTACCCAGGTATTGGGTTTGGAAGTAGCCTAGGCTAGCTAGCAAACTAGCCAACTCCTTTGCAAATTTTGACTTTGGATAGTGGGGCTAGTTAGGGACAGTCAATAAATTACATAATGTAAATAGGACAATATATTCATATTGCACACCTTTTAGTTGTCTCATTAAATACTTTCAATATGTGTAGACCCATAAACATTTCTACAACTTATAGTTGGAGGCTTTTAAGCCATTGACATTTGGAGCCATTACATGTTTTAAATATATATATATATATATAAAAAATCTAATCAAATTGTATTTGTCATGTCCCGAATAGAACAGATGTAGACCTTACCGTGAAATGCTTACTTACAATCCCCTTAACCAACAATGCAGTTCAAGAAATATAGTTGAGAAAATATTTACTAAATAAACTAAAGTAAAAAAAATTAAATAACTTTTAAAAAGTAACAAGAAAATTACATAACAATAACGAGGCTGTACAGGGAGTACCGGTACCGAGTCAATGTGCGGGGGAACAGGTTAGTCAAGGTAATGTGTAAAGTGACTATGCATAAATAATAAACAGTGAGTAGCAGCAGTGTAAAAACAAAGGGGGGAGATCAATGTAAATAGTCCGGGTGACCATTTGATTAATTGTTCAGCAGTCTTATAGTTTGGAGGAGAAGCTGTTAAGGAGCCTTTTAGTCCTATAGACTTGGCTGTCCGGTACCGTTTGCCGTGCTGTATCAGAGAGAACAGTCTGACTTAGGTGACTGGAGTCTTTGACCATTTTATGGGCCTTCCTCTGACACCGCCTAGTATATGGGACCTGTATGTCAGGAAGCTTGGCCCCAGTGATGTTCTGGGCCGTAAGCACTACCCTCTGTAGCGCCTTATGGTCAGATGCTGAGCAGTTGGCCTACCAGGCGATGATGCAACTGGTCAGGATGCTCTCGATGGTGCAACTGTAGAACCTTTTGAGGCTCTGAGGAACCATGGCAAATATTGTCAGTCTCCTGAGGGGGAAAAGGTGTTGTCGTGGTCTCTTCACAACTGTGTTGGTGTGTTTGGATCATGTTGAGATGTGTCTAACTCTGTGAGGCATTTATTTGGGCTGCCATTTCTGAGGCTGTTAGTCCAATGAACTTAACCTCTGCAGCAGAGGTAACTCTGGGTCTTCCTTTCCTGTGGCGGTTCTCATGAGAGCCAGTTTCATCCTAGCGCTTTATGGTTTTTGTGACTGCACTTGAAGAAACTTTCAAAGTTCATGTCTTAAAGTAATGAAGGACTTTTGTTTCTCTTTGCTTATTTGAGCGGTTCTTGCCATAATATGGACTTGGTATTTTACCAAATAGGGCTATCTTCTGTATACCACCCTACCTTGTCACAACACAACTGATTGGCTCAAACGCATTAAGGAAAGAAATTCCACAAATTAACTTTTAAAAAGACACACCTGTTAATTGAAATTCATTTCAGGTGACTACCTCATGAAGCTGGTTGAGAGAATGCCAAGAGTGTGCAAAGTGGTCATCAAGGTAAAGGGTGGCTGCTTTGAAGAATCTCAAATATAACATATTTTTTGGTTACCACATGATTCTGTGTGTTATTTCATAGTTTTAATGTTTTCACTATTATTCTACAATGTAGAAATGAGTCAAATAAAGAAAAACCCTGAGTAGGTGTGTCAAACTTTTGACTCGTACTATATATATATTTATTTATTTTGTGGAAGAAAAAATCACAAAAGAAGTACACTGGGCCTTTACCAGTCCTGTGTTAGCGGTTCGATATAGCTGTAAAAAATGCTCAGTCCCCCCCAATCCCGATTAAAATGCAATGGCTGTTTACCAAAAGGGATGGCTTTAGGACCATGCGGAGAATAGCTCGTAGAGCAGCTTCCATCCAGCCTGTGTACCTTTTCTGTCACTTTTAAAAAGAGTGCCATTTGCTTTGTTGGTCAGCTGTTTAGGCAGTGCACCAATTGCTTTGAATTTGATGTCGGCATTTGATCTTGGCCTTGTAAACCATATTGTAATCTGAGAGCCAGGGGTTCATTTAATTTGGAATTAGGAAGTGGGGAGCCCTCATTGTTGCTATTTTATTGAAATTCAAATATAGGTTGTGAAAGCTGTAACGCCTAATTGTTATTTTCATTTATTTGCCCAGTAGGCTAATGCAATTTTGGTTTCGTGTAGGCCTATTTTCTATTTCCCCCAAATACCTGTCTTGTTTTTGGCTTCAAAAACAATAACAATTGTAGACTATAACAAATGTGTATTGTCATGCAGTGACAACGATAATTGAGATAATACAAATAGTGAATAATGACCTAGTTGGGCTAACTATTTAAACTTCTTGCTGTAGGTATACATCATCATCCTCTGCCTTCATCTCTACCTGTAGCTTACCTGCCTCTGGTATAATGCATTTCCACCTCTCACTCTATCAGTCTTGCTGGTTCATCTTCTCAAATTAAAATGCTATATTGTAACAGGCCAATCTGCCTGGCAAAACGTTATTATATAGTGCTAAGTTATTTAACTATAGTGTGGATATAGGGCTGTTTTGTTGTATATAATGAACACCCAGATGCAGCGTAGGCAACACAATGACAGAGACAATCAGACAGAGACATGCTGGCAATATGAATATTCTCCGAGCAGTCTAGTTGATTCAAAACGTTTCAATATTAGCTGAGCCGCCTCATTCATTGATACAATGTTGGCTATGTGGGCAGGATTGAAATAAACCCAACTCAATGAAAACTGTTACGAACCCTATATTCTCGCAAATCGATGCTGACTTTGTGACCAACATGATCATATTTACACTTTGTCGTTCATTCTGACACTAGAATAAATGTTTCTGACTCATATCGATACCACATAGACCGTTTTCGACAAGAGAAGTTGTTTGTTTTTGGTTCAGTTGCCGTTTAAATATGTTTCGAATGGTCAGGGAAAAAACGTTGTCGCACAGACAGGGTATCAAGGAAGAAGCCGTAGGAGGCCTAAGAAATATTTAATTTGGCAAGTTGCGAATATCATATCTGTGCTCTAGAAATGAGAATGTACTGTTAGGCCCATTTTAATTCATCTCTCTCTCTCTGTCTGTCTCTCTCTCTCTCTTGTCTCTCTCTCTCTGTCTGTCTGTCTGTCTCTCTGTCTGTCTGTCTGTCTGTCTGTCTGTCTGTCTGTCTGTCTGTCTGTCTGTCTGTCTGTCTGTCTGTCTGTCTGTCTGTCTGTCTCTCTCTCTGTCTGTCTCTCTGTCTGTCTGTCTGTCTGTCTGTCTGTCTGTCTGTCTGTCTGTCTGTCTGTCTCTGTCTCTGTCTGTCTGTCTGTCTGTCTGTCTCTCTTGTCTGTCTGTCTGTCTGTCTGTCTGTCTGTCTGTCTGTCTGTCTGTCTGTCTGTCTGTCTGTCTGTCTGTCTGTCTGTCTGTCTGTCTGTCTGTCTGTCTGTCTGTCTGTCTGTCTGTCTGTCTGTCTGTCTGTCTGTCTGTCTGTCTGTCTGTCTGTCTGTCTGTCTGTCTGTCTGTCTGTCTGTCTGTCTGTCTGTCTGTCTGTCTGTCTGTCTGTCTGTCTGTCTGTCTGTCTGTCTGTCTGTCTGTCTGTCTGTCTGTCTGTCTGTCTGTCTGTCTGTCTGTCTGTCTGTCTGTCTGTCTGTCTGTCTGTCTGTCTGTCTGTCTGTGTTCTTGTTTGGAAGAACTATTTGGAAGAAATTCAAGATTTCAAGGACGCACGGATTTGAATTTAACTGGAGAGGCTGAGAGCTGAGAGGAAGAGTGACATAAAGAGGAGAGAAGTTCATTATCTAGCTGAAAAGGAAACCAATGGCTTTCACAGTCTCCATGGGAACCAGCCTTTCTTTTGCTGTCAAACCTATGATAAGGTACTTCACAGCATTAAGCACAAATGTTGCAAGGTAAAAAGAGGAAATATTGCTTTCAAATGCTAATAGATGTTAGATATTGATTGGCATGGTGATTCATGTAGAGCTGTGCCCTAAATGATCACCTGCTCTCCAGCCTTTTGGGAAATGGTGAGTTTTGGCGTGAGTGGCTCGGAGGTTATCCATGATGGCTCTGTGAGGCACTGAGGGCCTAGACTGCCCCAGATAACTCTTTCTCTCACTGATCATAACATTTGGTATGGAAAAACACAGGCTAGCCACACTAAATTCACTGGAAAAGGCAAGCGATTTGTGCATTCGTGTGGAAACTGAATTCGAGAGAAAATTCATAAGCCAAGGGTGATATCTATTTACTTATTTTCTTTACTTGGTATGGGTAGGTACTTCCACTCTTCCATCAATAACATTGTGTAGACACAAATCTTAATTGGACCCGAAAAGAACAGAGGCAGATATTCAGCAACAACCAGACCCCCCCACCACCCCTCCATCTTCTCTCCTGTTTTAAAATGTAAAATCCCATAAATACCAAACACAGGCTGCTTCGTGTCATCAGCATGTCATCATGCCTCTCAGAGTGGCCTTCAATGAGCTCCACAACACAATGGTGTTCATAGCCCCGGGAGCAGCAAGGTCAGGCCCAAGCACAAGGGCAGGCTGTGGGGGGTGGTTGAGGCCTAGTTAGTGGGGACCAGGGATTAGCATAGCAAGAGGGAGGCAGACGGGCAGGGGAGCCGACGGACGGGCTTGCTTGCTGAGTGGGCGGGTGGGCGAGAGGGGCTGTGGCACTCCTGGCAAATAGTTTTAACCCCTATTATAGCAACGGTATGGCGCCTCGTCTTATCTGGGCCACTGCAGCCACCCATTAATATTCCGGACATATGGCAGCGCTATCTGTGTCATTGTCTATTAATGGGAGGGATAATCACTCATTCAATTATCAGCCAAAGAGCAATCCCGCCTGCCTACCCTTGGTTCTCACCAGCGCTGGAGCCAAAACAGAGATGCACCAGTGAGAAGGGGAGAGAGATAGTAGGGATTACACCATATTAGCAACTTTAATTAGACAGGTGGCAGGCAGCATGTGAACCAATAGGAGTCTGACTCTGCCGGTGAACAAGAAGAACCTCTACAGGAATCATCAAAGATCCCTGCATGAAATGATAAAGTGCCGTCGCTTAAATTTTTTTTTTTTTGTGTGTTAATCTTGAAAGTCAGCGAAAGAGACGATCAATGTCTTCTTTGGCATTGGGCAGTGTATCATTTTTGAGACGCTTTACAGTCCGCTTTAGAAGCATCAAAGTAAGTCAGATCCTGGCTTTACTCCTGGTCAGAAGTGGAAGCTGATGGATACGACTCTTAATTGCTTCCTCTGTCTGTCAGCCTGACCCTGGTCCCTGTGGACCAAAGGTTTGTGAAGTGATCCACTGCAGCATTCATCTCTGTTGACCTCTTTGGGTTCCCGGATCCTGCTCTGTCTGTCAGCCTGCTGTGGAATCCTGCTCTGTCTGTCAGCATGCTGTATAATCCTGCTCTGTCTGTCAGCCTGCTGTGGGATCCTGCTCTGTCTGTCAGCCTGCTGTGGGATCCTGGTTTGTCTGTCAGCCTGCTGTGGGATCCTGGTTTGTCTGTCAGCCTGCTGTGGGATCCTGCTCTGTCTGTCAGCCTGCTGTGGAATCCTGCTCAGTCTGTCAGCCTGCTGTGGAATCCTGCTCTGTCTGTCAGCATGCTGTGCAATCCTGCTCTGTCTGTCAGCCTGCTGTGGGATCCTGTTCTGTCTGTCAGCCTGCTGTGGAATCCTGCTCTGTCTGTCAGCCTGCTGTGGGATCCTGCTTTGTCTGTCAGCCTGCTGTGGGATCCTGCTTTGTCTGTCAGCCTGCTATGGGATCCTGCTTTGTCTATCAGCCTGCTGTGGGATCCTGCTCTGTCTGTCAGCCTGCTGTGGGATCCTGCTCTGTCTGTCAGCCTGCTGTGGGATCCTGCTCTGTCTGTCAGCCTGCTGTGGGATCCTGCTCTGTCTGTCAGCTTGCTGTGGGGCTCGTGGCCTGGATATGAGGGGGCGACTAAGGGGCTACCACCATGATGACCTCTGGCCAGCTCCTGAACTCTGCATGGACTCTGTTGCCTTTACCCACACAGGCATGCACTTAAACACACAAGAGGGCAAACACACATACGCACACACGTGGACTCTCTCTCTCTCTCGCTCTCGCTCTCGCTCTCGCTCTCGCTCTCGCTCTCGCTCTCGCTCTCTCTCTCTCGCTCTCTCACACTATCGCAGTGAGTTTATTTAGTTCTCCTGTGTGCACCCATTCCCTTCAGGAGGTGGGTCATAAGATTGGGGTCACAGGGAAGCTGCAAGTAGGGAAGTTGTAGGGAGCGTAAGAAAGGTAGGAGGTGAAATGTTAACAAAATCGTATAAAATCCAGAGTTTGATAAATTCTCACATTTTAAATTAACATAGGTGTCTGTGGCTGTGGAAGTCTTTTGTTGGAGGACCCATTTTTTCCACTGGAGTTGCGCTCTCACAGGGTCAGCAAAGTTACGAAAGTAATTAAAGCTCCATGATTCACCACTTGCTGCAGTGAAAAGAAAGCAAGCTGTCATTCTGATTTAGAAAAATAAATTACAATTTTAATAATGGTGTAGGGTGGGGGTACGAGGACGTCTGGAGTCTTGCTTGGTTGAGAGGAGGTGGGGAGTTACACATGGGGGGGGGGTCCAGGGGTTGCTGGCAGCTTACTTATCAATAGTTGCAATTTTTTGAAACCACATCGGTAGTACATTGCAGAGAGCACAAGTGCCCTTAAAAAAAGAAAATCCCGGAACATTAACATACTGATTTCATGTGCGTGGCAAAGGGCCTGAGCCAATATCAGAGAGGACTCAGCACTCCTATTGTCTGCAGAGACTCTGGTCCCCTCTGATATGAAAATTCAATTATTTTATAACTAGATCTGGCGCTGCGTTTCGACAGTCGACGGTAGCGCCTTGCCAGCTGCATCAGTGTGGGGGACCAGAGGCTCCTGATAGCGAGAGGGAGGCCTTTCACGCCATCGGCATGTTTTTGGGGGACAAGATTACCTAAATGTGTTGCATTTAATGAATGAAAGTTAATTTAATGCCCTGCCATTATCTCACTCAGGTAATTCCAATATACCGTCCCCAATCTATGTTTACACACACTCACGCACTTGCGCACTCACTCATTCTTTAACACTTTGAATCTGATTCCCCTACACGCTGTCTGCCTCCAAATATTTTATGTATATATTTATTTTTCCCTGGTGTGTATATGCTTATAAAGGTAGACACTATATCACACTGAAATCCTTTTCTATGAGATGTCAGTCGTTTCCAGGAAGCAGTTTCATTGGTTTAGGATAAATGCAATGTGAAATAGCTATATTTATTTTGAAGGTGCATGAACATTGTTCAAAAATGCACACGTTTCCAGTTTGTTTACAAGGTGTCAAGGTATTTGTTTACGAGGCGATAAGTTTGTGAGTGCTTTTATTTCATGCATAAGGAAAAGGTTTTGGACCTTTACAAATCCAAATGTCCTTGAGAAAAGCAATATTGTAGTAGGTGAAGTGTAGCGATTTACTGCCGGTAAGCATGTTAGTATCTTGTACCAGGCGGAAGTCTTTGTGACGTTACGGAGCTGCAGAGCTGTATGTTGCTGCGTTCGTTATATATCCATGTGGTTGACTGAGGCTCCACTGTGCTGGCCCCCTCGACATCTACAGCACCCCCCCCCATCTTTACCCAACACTCCCCAAACCCCAACATGGACCTCCTTCTTTACCCGCCTGGAACATGGTGAAGACAAACCTGCCTCCTGCCTCTGCTCATTAGGACATGGTGGAGTACATAAAGTACTCACCCCGCAACATTAATTAGTATTCTCTGCAGGGGGACTGCCATTAGCACTTCATTAGCAGTAAGAGTACCATTCAGACAGGGGACAGTCAGTGTCCAACACAATATGTTCTGGCTCTGTCTCTGTGTGTCACGGCAAAATGCTCCAATGTGAAGGAAAAGGCCTCCTTTTGTTAGCACGTGTGTGCAAAGTGCGTGTGTGCTACGCATTCTTGCCTGCCTTCTTGTCTTCATTGTTAGCTGAGGGTTAAGATTTTGTTTTAAATACCCAGGAACTCATATCCCCTCCAAACTACAGCCATGAAAGGGCACATTTTTCCGGTCCTTAAAGAAAAGCTGGCCACACAGGTCTGTGCTGTGTAAGCGTGTGTTTATTTTAAGAATAACTCTCTCTGTCCTCTCCCTGCTCTGGTCTGCTGTAAGGCCAAGGGCTTTTCTATCAGCAGTGTGTAAGCTCAGATAGTGGGGCTGGTTGGTGTGTAAGATTTTTACCTCCAGTCACAGGGAAGATCTGATGAGCAGGCATTCTGGTCCCCTTTTCTCTTCTCTCTACCTGCACACCAGAACTAGGGAACAGACATGGGGAAGAGACAGGGGAGTTCCAGCCCCCTCGCCTCACCCCTCGAACGTACCGCCCCCACCATCAGCTCCCCTGTTCCCCATGGCTCAGGCGGACGGTGGCAGTGGTACCTTTCACTTCCCTAAATCCTAGAGGCGGAGAGCTGTCATTTGCCAATTTGGCCTGAATGAGGCGGCGGCGGATTGAATGTCGTTTTCCCACCAGGCTCCGCCATCCAGCCCAGCAGGAGAGGGAGGGGGGCAGTGGGGAGGCGGGAAGGCGGCAGTGGGGAGGCGGGGAAGGGGTGTAATGCTAGAGTAAAATGAGAGCTTTATGGCATCTAATAGTATGTGATGGTGTCACTGATGTGGAACTTCCAGTAAAGACACCGCAGGTTGTTTGCCTTGCTTGCTTTCTCTCTCTCTCTCTCTCTCTCTCTCTCTCGCTCTCTCGCTCTCTCGCTCTCTCGCTCTCTCGCTCTCTCGCTCTCTCGCTCTCTCGCTCTCTCGCTCTCTCGCTCTCTCGCTCTCTCGCTCTCTCTCTCTCTCTCTCTCTTGCTCTCTCTCTCTCTCGCTCGACCGGCTGGGCGCTGACACACCTGTAAGATTATATGGGCCCAGCCTCTCCTCTAAGAGCTGTAATTTCTCCCTGATCAATATAATTATAATCTCCACATCACCTTCTCTAATGTCAATGGACCACGACTGGTCCTGTTCCATGTTGTTGATAAAGCCCCCTCAGCACACACACACACACACACAAACACACAATATATATATATATATATATATATATATATATATACACTACATCACCAAAAGAATGTGGACACCTGTATTTCATATTCAGTGTATTGCATTGGGGGCTATGTTGGGGAGGAGTAAAAACATCTTATTCCAAACATCTCATTCCAAACATCATGGGCATTAATATGGAGTTGGTACACCCTTTGCTGCTATAACAGCCTCCACACTTTTATTTTATTTTTATTTTTATTTCACCTCTATTTAACCAGGTAAGCTAGTTGAGAACAAGTTCTCATTTGCAACTGCGACCTGGCCAAGATAAAGTGTAGCAATTCGACACATACAACAACACAGAGTTACACATGGAATAAACTTTACATTACATTACATTTAAGTCATTTAGCAGACGCTCTTATCCAGAGCGACTTACAAATTGGTGCATTCACCTTATGACATCCAGTGGAACAGTCACTTTACAATAGTGCATCTAAAACTTAAAGGGGGGGGGGGTGAGAAGGATTACTTATCCTATCCTAGGTAAACAAAACATACAGTCAATAATACAGTAATAGAGTAGAAAAAAAGACAACAAAAAGTTTATATACAGTTAGTGCAAATGAGGTAAGTTAATTAAATAAATAGGCCATGGTGGCGAAGTAATTACAATATAGCAATAAACACTGGAATGGTAGATTGGCAGTATAGATACTGGGGTGCAAAGGAGCAAAATAAATAAATAAATAAATACCAGTATGGGGATGAGGTAGGTAGATAGATGGGCTGTTTACAGATGGGCTATGTACAGGTGCAGGGATCTGTAAGCTGCTCTGACAGCTGGTGCTTAAAGCTAGTGAGGAAGATGTGAGTCTCCAGCTTCAGAGATTTTTGCAATTCGTTCCAGTCATGGGCAGCAGAGAACTGTAAGGAAAGACGTCCAAAGGAGGAATTGGCTTTGAGGGTGACCAGTGAGATATACCTGCTGGAGCGCGTGCTACAAGTGGGTTCTGCTATGGTGACCAGTGAGCTGAGATAAGGCGAGGCTTTACCTAGCAGAGACTTGTAGATAACCTGTAGCCAGTGGATTTGGCGAAGAGTATGAAGCGAGGGCCAACCAACGAGAGCGTACAGGTCGCAATGGTGGGTAGTGTATGGGGCTTTGGTGACAAAACGGATAGCACTGTGATAGACTGCATCCAGTTTGTTGAGTAGAGTGTTGGAGGCGGGGCTTCCCACTAGATGGGAAGGCTTTCCACTAGATGTTGAAACATTGCTGCAGGGACTTTCTTTCATTCAGCCACAAGAGCATTAGTGAGGTTGGGCACTGATGTTGGGTGATTAAGCCTGGCTCACAGTCAGCGTTCCTATTCATCTCAAAGGTGTTCAATGGGGTTGAGGTCAGGGCTCTGTGCAGCCCAGTCAAGTTCTTCCACACCGATCTTGACAGACCATTTTTTTATGGACATCGCTTTGTGCACGGGAGCATTGTCATGCTGAAAAAGGAAAGGGCCTTCCCCAAACTGTTGCCACAAAGTTGGAAGTACAGAATCCTCGAGAATGACATTGTATGCTAAGATTTCACTCCACTGGAACTAAGGCCTAGCCCGAACCATGAAAGACAGCCCTAGACCATTATTTATCCTCCACCAAACTTTACAGTTGGCACTAACCATTGGGGCAGGTAGCGTTCTCCTGTCATCCGCCAAACCCAGATTCGCTGTCGGACTGCCAGATAGTAAAGTGTGATTCATCCCTCCTGTCTCAGCCTCCAGTATTTATGCTGCAGTAGTTTATGTGTCGGGGGGCTAGGGTCAGTTTGTTTATCTGGAGTACTTCTCCTGTCCTATTCAGGTGTCCTGTGTGAATCTAAGTGTGCGTTCTCTAATTCTCTCCTTCTCTCTTTCTTTCTCTCTCTCGGAGGACCTGAGCCCTAGGACCATGCCCCAGGACTACCTGACATGATGACTCCTTGCTGTCCCCAGTCCACCTGGCCATGCTGCTGCTCCAGTTTCAACTGGCCTGGGCCCTAGGACCATGTCCCAGGACTACCTGACATGAGGACTCCTTGCTGTCCCCAGTCCACCTGGCCATGCTCCTGCTCCAGTTTCAACTGTTCTGCCTTACTATTATTCAACCATGCTGGTTATTTATGAACATTTGAACATCTTGGCCACGTTCTGTTATAATCTCCACCCGGCACAGCCAGAAGAGGACTGGCCACCCCACATATGCTCTCTCTAATTCTCTCTTTCTTTCTCTCTCTCGGAGGACCTGAGCCCTAGGACCGTGCCCCAGGACTACCTGACATGATGGCTCCTTGCTGTCCCCAGTCCACCTGACTGTGCTGCTGCTCCAGTTTCAACTGTTCTGCCTTATTGTTATTTGACCATGCTGGTCATTTATGAACATTTGAACATCTTGGTCATGTTCTGTTATAATCTCTACCCGGCACAGCCAGAAGAGGACTGGCCACCCCACATAGCCCGGTTCCTCTCTAGGTTTCTTCCTAGGTTTTGGCCTTTCTAGGGAGTTTTTCCTAGCCACCGTGCTTTTACACCTGCATTGTTTGCTGTTTGGGGTTTTAGGCTGGGTTTCTGTACAGCACTTTGAGATATCAGCTGATGTACGAAGGGCTATATAAATAAATTTGATTTGATCACTCTAGAGAACGCATTTCCACTGCTCCAGAGTCCAATGGCGGTGAGCTTTACACCACTACAGCCGACACTTGGCAATGTGCATGTTGATATTAGCCTTGTGTGAGGCTGCTCGGCCATGGAAAACCATTTCATGAAGCTCCCGACGAACAGTTCTTGTACGGAAGTTTCCAGAGTCAGTATGGAACTCGGTAGTGAGTGTTGTAACGGAGGACAGATGCTACGCGCTTCAGCACTCAGCGGTCCCATTCTCTGAGCTTGTGTGGCCTACCACTTCGCGGCTAAGCTGTTGTTGCTCCTAGACGTTTCCACTTCACAATAACAGCACTTACAGTTGACCAAGGCAGCTCTAGCAGGGCAGAAATTTGACGAACTGACTTGTTGGAAAGCTGGCATCCTATGACGGTGCCACGTTGACAGTCACTGAGGCCGTTCTACTGCCAATGATTCTCTATGGAGGTTGCATGGTTGTGTGCTTGATTTTATACACCTGTCAGCAACGGGTGTGGCTGAAATAGCCAAATCCACTCATTTGAAGGGGTGTCCACATACTTGTGGCCATGTTGTAGGTTTGTGCTGTATTGGCTGTATAAAGCACACAGGGAAAGGGAGGGGTCACAGGAAGTAAAGTGGTTTCCTTTAGGGTCAATGTAATCTTCATTAATCCCAGGTAGACTGGGAGCTTTGAGTGTCCTCCTCTCGCACTTCACTCCAACCTAGAGATAAGGGGAAGATGAAACTTAACACTGGGACAAGGTTCAAGGCTATGAGCCTCCCCTCACCCCCAACACACACACACAGCCTACCTCTCTCTCTACACACACACACACACACACAGTCAGACACACACACACCCAAACACAGACACACACACACCAACACATGCACACACACACACAGTCATACACACAAACACAGACACACACACACAGAAACACACAATCAAGCATTACACTGACTGCCTTATCGATTGCTAGCATGTTAGTCCAAAGCCCCATTGGGCACTCATGCTCTGAGAGATGGGAGGTTAAAGGCTTCTTAAATGTCTATATCAATCTGCAGGGTTGTCACAGTGACAAAGACTGGAAACAGAACATCATTAGCTGTCAGCACGTGTCACGCAGGATCATCAGAACAACATCCTAGAAGTGGATGGATGGCCCTGACTGTCACTATCTCTATGGACATTAGGGCTAGATCAGCCTCTAATGGCATTGCTGTAAATTCCGTTTCTGTCCCCAAATGGTTTTTATAGTTTGAACTCAGTTGATCACTAATGTCTTTGTACTTAGTTAACCTGCTCAGATGACATGTCTTAGAAATCCAAAAATGCATTATCCAGTATTACAGTGGATCTAATAGCACTGGATTGCATTGTTTCTCTTAATACAATCTGTTGAATACTAATATGCTTTTGACCCAGTAAGGGTATTGTCCATTCACAGCCTCACAACGAGCATTGTAGTCCATTCTCCTGGGATAGGAGACATTTTGTTTTTGTGCTCTTTTCACACCAGTGCTCCCTTTTCCCACAGAAACCCTCTCCTTTCTCCCGCTCCAAGGCAGCCCTTTTCAAACCGGGAAGCTCCAGGTCAGTTTCCCTTTCCAAGTTTTACGGCCTGCCATGTTGTCCATTCTGCTCAGCTATTTAAAAAATGTTGAATATCAACAATGGCTTTCACTGGTGTATTGTCAACTTTTGTATGAAGCAATCTTGGCTGAATGAGATGGGTCCCAGAGCAGGGAGGGCTTGGCTGCGGCATGCACCGCAACACCACTGATGCTTGCCTGGCTCTCTCTCTCTCTCTCTCTCTCTGCTGCAGGCAGGATCAGGGAGGCAGGAGCAGCCGTCCCTCTCTAGTCCCTGTCTCAGCCCAGCCGCTGGGGTCTGCATGGGGCTGGGAAAGCCACCCCCTCGTCAGTCCTCTCTGCGAACCCATCCTCATCCCAGGTTCCCCTCCCCCTGCCTCTGGCCCTGTCGTCTGGGAGCCCCTGAAGGTGTGACACCTCACACAGGGATCGGAGAGCAGGAGCCCCGGGGGCCAGTCAGAGCTGGGTGAGTGTCTGTGCGTGAGCTAGTGGTGGTTGGGAGTTGTGAGGGAGGGAAGTGGGAGGGTGGTGTAGAGAGAGCTGGTGTGTGTCGCTCCGTTCTGTTCTCTGAGTTCGGTTCTCTCTAGGTCTATGTAGTTCCGAGGTGGCAGAAAAGCTAAGGGCAACACGTTTTTGGCCTTCATGTTTCACAATGTTTTTATTTGCAAATTCATCGAGTAGGAATGCATTTACTGTACGATAAATCATGGAAACATTGTCACGTCCTGTCTGGCAAAAATTTCAGATATCTAATTCTCTGTAAAGGTATTATCTGTTGGTCCTGATGCCATCATTGTGTATTGTGTGTCTATTGAGTGACAAAGTTGGTAAAAATTGTAGGGCAAAAATTCAAGTCACATGGTGGACACGGCCAACAGAAGAGGTAATGTGATAAGTATGGCTTTCAGAGCAGGTGTGTTGCTTTAGATCAGAGCTCAAACTAATGGCAAGTTGGTGATATATAAATACAAATACAGACACAATACAGCTTGCTGACTGCAATGACCTGAATTGTATTCATACACAAATTCCGTTAGCCTAGCTCACATGGATTCAATAGGTACCAGTTTTAGAGGACTCTAAATCAAACTTCAAAACCACCCCAAAGACAACCCTCGTAACTGTTTATGTCATGCATGGCATGATTTACTATTCCCTTCATATGCCTGAATACCTTTGTGCGTTTATGCTGCTGATCATGTGTTTGTACAAGCACGTGCGTCCGTATTTTGAGTGGGTGAGTGAGTGAGTGAGTGAGTGAGTGAGTGAGTGAGTGAGTGAGTGAGTGAGTGAGTGAGTGAGTGAGTGAGTGAGTGAGTGAAAGAAATAAAATATTAAAGTGAGAGCGCTCCAGTTGGCGGTAGCTAAGTGTCAATGCGTTGCTGTCAGTGAGGAGTGCAGTGAGTCTGTGAGACATCTCCTCTCCACTGGAGCAGCAGCTTGTATCTGCCATTGACATGTCAGTCTCCGGGGCATTGAGCTGTCCTCATCTCACCCCTGTTGTGGGACACTTGCGTGCGGGCACTGTGATTCAAGTCAGCACTGTCGTATGAGCAAAGTACAGTTGAAGTCGGAAGTTTGCATACACCTTAGCCAAATACATTTAAACTCAGTTTTTCACAATTCCTTTGATCTTAGTACAAATTCCCTGTTTTAGGTCAGTTAGGATCGATCACTACTTTATTTTAAGAAAGTGAAATGTCAGAATAATAGTAGAGAATGATTTATTTTAGCTTCTATTTCATTCATGACATTCCCAGTGGGTCAGAAGTTTACATACACTCAGTTAGTATTTGGTAGCATTGCCTTTAAATTGTTTAACTTGGGCCAAACGTTTCAGGTAGCCTTCCACAAGCTTCCCACAATAAGTTGGGTGAATTTTGGCCCATTCCTCCTGACAGACCTGGTGTAACTGAGTCAGGTTTGTAGGCCTCCTTGCTCATACACGCTTTTCACTGTTCTGCCCACAAATCTTCAATAGGACTGAGGTCAAGGCTTTGTGATGGCCACTCCAATACCTTGACTTTGTTGTCCTTAATCCATTTGCCACAACTTTTGAAGTATACTTGGGGTCATTGTCCATTTGGAAGACCCATTTGCGACCAAGCTTTAACTTCCTGACTGACGTCTTGAGATGTTATTTCAATATATCCACGTAATTTTCCTCCCTCATGATGGGAGGAATTTCCTCCACATAATTTTCCTCCCTCTATCCACAACATGATGATGCCACCCCAGAGCTTCACGGTTGGGGTGGTGTTCTTTGGCTTGCAAGCCTCGCCCTTTTTCCTCCAAACATAACGATGGTCATTATGGCCAAACAGTTCTATTTCTGTTTCATCAGACCAGAGGACATTTCTCCAAAAAGTACCATCTTTGTCCCCATGTGCAGTTGCAAACCGTAGTCTGGCTTTTTTATGGTGGTTTTGGAGCAGTGGCTTCTTCCTTGCTGAGCGGCCTTTCATGTTATGTCGATATAGGACTCGTTTTACTGTGGATATAGATACTTTTGTACTTGTTTCCTCCAGCATCTTCACAAGGTCATTTGCTGTTGTTCTGGGATTGATTTACACTTTTTGCACCAAAGTACGTTCATCTCTTGGAGACAGAACGTGTCTCCTTCCTGAGCGGTATGACGGCTGCGTGGTCCCATGGTGTTTATACTTGCTTCCTATTGTTTGTACTGATGAACGTGGTACCTTCAGGCATTTGGAAATTGCTACCAAGGATGAACCAGACTTGTGGAGGTCTACAATTTTTTTTCTGAGGCGTTGGCTGATTTCTTTTGTTTTTCCCATGATGTCAAGCAAAGAGGCACTGAGTGTGAAGGTAGTCCTTGAAATGCATCCACAGGTACACCTCCAATTGACTCAAATGATGTCCATTAGCCTATCAGAAGCTTCTAAAGCCATGACAGCCATTTTCTGGAATTTTCCAAGCTGTTTAAATGCACAGTCAACTTAGTGTATGTAAACTTCTGACCCACTGGAATTGTGATACAGTGAATTATAAGTGAAATAATCTGTCTGTAAACAATTGTTGGAAAAATGTCTTGTCATGAACAAAGTAGATGTCCTAACCGACTTGCCAAAACTATAGTTTGTTAACAAGAAAGGTGTGGAGTGGTTGAAAAACAAGTTTTAATGACTCCAACCTAAGTGTATGTAAACTTCTGACTTCAACTGTGTGTGTCATTCTGACTGAGATCCCCTTCATTTAATTTTGGGGCTCCCGAGTGGTGCAGTGGTCTAAGGCACTGCATCTCAGTGCTAGAAGCGTCACTACATACCCTGGTTTGATTCCAGGCTGTATCACAACCGGCCGTGATTGGGAGTCCCATTTTCTTTTTTTTTTTAACCTTTATTTAACCAGACAAGTCAATGACGGCCTAGGAACAGTGGGTTAACTGCCTGTTCAGGGGCAGAACGGCAGATTTGTACCTTGTCAGCTCGGGGGTTTCAACTTGCAACCTTCCGGTTACTAGTCCAACGCTCTAACCACTAGGCTACCCTAGTAGTGGCGCACAATTCTCCCAGCATCGTTAGGGTTTGGCCGGCGTAGGCCGTCATTGTAAATAAGAATTTCTTCTTAACTGACTTGCCTCGTTAAATAAAGGTTAAAGAAAAAATAAAATAAATGTTTTTAAAAAATTATCCCCTGTACAAGTGAAAGGCACCGGCTCTCTGAACGTAATGTATACACAGGCCACAACCTGCACCATGACAAACCATCAGTATTAAAGCTTCCATGACTGAACCATAGATACATTATTAAGTCTATTCCTATATTGTTAGTACAGCTAAAAGCATATTACCCTCGGTCAGTAATGTTCACAACCTAATGTCCTGTAAGTGTGATGCCATACTGTCTGTTTATTTTCCAGAATGGTGTCAGTTCTATTTAATGCTCGTGTGGTGGGAAGTGTCTTTTTGAGGAGGTAGCTGTATTTTCTAATATAGGTTCCATGTTGAAACCACCTCAAAACATTTGTCCTCATTCCAGATGATGTTTTCTGCATATGTAGACCACAGGAGGCTGCTGAGGGGAGGACAGCTCATAATAATATCTGGAACGGCGCGAATGGAATGGCATCATACACATGGAAACCATGTTTGATGTATTTGATACTAGTCCACCTATTCCACTCCAGCTATTACCATGAGCCCGTGCTCCCCAATTAAGGTGCCACCAACCTCCTGTGGTGTAGACTATGCACACGTTCATGTGCTATTGCTTGTGTTGTACATGTTACCAAATGTTTTTATAAACTCTGTAGTTTGGGTCCTGGATGCTGATTGGCTTAAAGCCGTGGTATATCAGACATGATAAACTGGGTGGTTCGAGCCCTGAATGCTGACTGGCTGACAGCCATTGTATAGTAGACCATATTCCACGGGTATGACAAAACATGTATTTTTACCGTTCTAATTACATTGGTAACCAGTTTATAATAGCAATAAGGCACCTTGGGGTTTGTTATATACAGCGCCTTAGGAAAGTATTCAGACCCCTTGACTTTTTCCACATTTTGTTACACTACAGCCTTATTCTAAAATGGATTAAATAAATGAAAATCCTCACTAATCTACACACAATATACCATTATGACAAAGTGAAAACAGGTGTTCAGACATTTTTGCAAATTTATGAAAAATTTCAAAAATGATTACCTGATTTACTTAAGTATTCAGACCCTTTGCTATGAGATTAGAGATTGCCACCGGGTGCATCCTGTTAAATTGATCATCCTTGATGTTTCTACAACTTGATTGGAGTCCACCTGTGGTAAATTCAATTGATTGGACATGATTTAGAAAAGGCACACACCTGTCTATACAAGGTCCCACAGTTGACAGTGCATGTCAAAGCAAAAACCAAGCCATGAGGTTGAAGGAATTGTCCGTAGAGCTCAAAAATAGGATTGTGTCCAGGCACAGATCTGGGGAAGGGTACTAAAACATTTCTGCAGCATTGAAGGTACCCAAGAACACAGTGGCCTCCATCATTCTTAAATTGAAGAAGTTTGGAACCACCAAGTCTCTTCATAGAGCTGGCCGCCTGGCCAAACTGAGCAATCGGGACATGACCAAGAACCCAATGGTCACACTGATATAGCTCTAGAGTTCCTCTGTGGAGATGGTAGAACCTTCCAGGAGGACAACCATCTCTGCAGTCTTTACAGTAGAGTGGCCAGATGGAAGCCACTCCTCTGTAAAAGGCACATGACAGCCTGCTTGGAGTTTGCCAAAAGGCACCTAAAGACTCTCAGACCATGAGAAACAAGATTATCTGGTCTGATTAAACCACGATTGAACTATTTGGCCTGAATGACAAGCGTCATGTTTGGAGGAAACCTGGCACCATCCCACCGGTGAAGCATGGTGGTGGCAGCATCATGCTGTGGGGATGTTTTTCAGCGGCAAGGACTGGGAGACTAGTCAGGATTGATGGCAAAGATGAAATGAGCAAAGTACAGAGAGATCCTTGATGAAACTCTGCTCCAGAGCGCTCAGGACCTCAGACCTCAGGTTCACCTTCCAACAGGACAACGACCCTAAACACACAGCCAAGACAAAGCAGGAGTGGCTTTGGGACAAGTCTCTGAATGTCCTTGAGTGGCCCAGCCAGAGCCCGGGACTTGAACCACGATCGAACATCTCTGGAGAGACCTGAAAATAGCTTTGCAGCAGTGCTCCCCATCCAACCTGACAGAGTTTGAGAGGATCTGCAGAGAAGAATGGGAGAAGCTCCCCAAATACAGGTGTACCAAGCTTGTAGCTTCTCACTCAAGAAAACTTGAGGCTGTAATCGCTGTCAAAGGTGCTTCAACAAAGTACTGAGTAAAAGGGTCTGAATACTTATGTAAATGTCACATTTCAGTTTTTTATTTTAATACATTTGCAAAAATTCGAAGAAAAAAAAAAGTTTTTGCTTTGTGATTATGGGGTATAGTGCATACATTGATGAGGGAAAAGCAAACATTTGAATCAATTTTAGAATAAGACTGTAACCTAAATCTGAATAGTTCCCGAATGCACTGTATGGCCAATATACCATGGCTAAGGGCTGTAGTATCCAGGCACTCCACATTGTGTTGTGCTTAAGAACAGCCCTTAGCCCGGGTATATCGGCCATATATCACAACCTCTCAAGCATTATTGTTTAAATATATCACAGTATGACGCAAAATTATTTGTTTACTGTTCTAATTGTGTTGGTAACTAGTTATAACAGCAATAAGGCACCTTGGGGGTTTGTGGTATATGGCCAATATAGCACAGCTAAGGGCTCCATCCAGTCACTATGCGTTGCATCATGCATAAGAACAGCCCTTAGCCGTGGTATATTGGCCATGTAGCACAACGCCTCTGGCTTTATTGCTTAAATAGACCCTGGTTAAGTCGTGAGTTGATATGTTGCCACCTCTGGAGGTCCAGCAGGGAGCACAATCCTCTGTTTCACCTCTCAAATTGAGCTAAGCTCATCCCTCCTTACCACAGACAAGGTGACCACCAGCAGCACCCTCTTCTGAGGCCAGCCCATCCATTATCTTGTCAACACGCCCACTTCCACACCTTACTTTGGGCTCCGCACAGAACAATGGCTGTAATGAAATCATCAGTAATCCCCCAAAATCATCTCGTCACGCTCAAGGTAATTAATGTATTTGGAGGGCGATGGCTAACTCTTAATTAAATTGTGCCCTTTTTTAATGAGACCATGACTGAGACAAAATGTATGGCCACTATCTCCATTATCAAATGCTTGGCGTGCAACAGAGATTTGTCATTTTCGCCCAAATTATGCATAGATTAGGCATAATAACGCTAATGATTAATATATCAATTTATTCTTGTTTGTTTCTCTGTTAAAGATTTGTTAAATTACATTTTGTAATTACCTCAGCCAACGTTGGCTACTGTAAAAGCATCCATTTCTGCAATTAACGCACAAGGTATTCCTATTCCACATTTATTTTTGGGGAAAATACAGATAACAACTTCATGGTATTAATCATATTACAACATTGGGTTTATTTAATTCATTAAACATACACTCTGCAAATTAATTTTGCATTCTCACAATATTATCTTAAACTAATGAAGGCTTGACATAGAGACTGTTTCTTTTTTTTAAGAGGCTAGATTAGTGGTATCTCAATTATGGCTAAAACAAAAAGCAGCCACGTGCAAGAAAGTGACGATTCAGCACTTTCCCCCGAAACAATAAAGGAGAAAGTTTCTATTGTTTTGGGAGAACTGTAGAACATGCCAATGATTCAAAAGATACATGGGAAATAATGAGTGCTGTAATTAACCATGAAGCAGGCAATAGGAGCCTTTAAAACGATAATGCAGAGTAGACAGAGGTGGTTCATAAAATGTGTTTTACAGGTGGCAACATCACTAAACAAGGAGTCATCATCAGCCTGCAGACAGACAGGGTATTGTGTTATAAAGCCAGCAGCCTAGGTTAGAACAATGCCATTAACTTACCCAGAGTCATATACACTCTCTATGGCTCTGACTATACTTACCACTCCGTCTCAGCTGTGCTGACTGTATAGTATTCGCCACATTACACATATAGTGAAGGCATCCACAAGACTAATAGACCACCACAGATACAGGGCTACAGTTCGTCCAGAGAAGAGATGGCTGGATATGATTTGCCCATAGGGTCAACTGAGATGACAGAGATTACAACAGGTTATAATCTAAAGGGTTTTTTTCAATTGAGGAAATTGTCAACTACACAATCTGCTCTGAACAAACGTGGAAGTAGTCATGTTAGGTCCTCATTCTAAAACATTGGGTTGTTAGAACCCCCGGCTTGACTCACTAGCTCAGAAGCAATGAGCATATTTACAGAAACGTTCTGCTTAATTAAAACTTAATCGAAATTAGCTTTCAATGGTCGTGATCTTATAATGCAAGGTAATTCTTCATTTAATGCACCATATACCAAATGTGTTCTTATGGCTGTTTTTTAAATCATCCATACTAAAAATAAGGGAATATTGTTTTAAAAATGACCTTCAGGGAGAAAAAGAAATGGTATGTTCATTTTAAATGCTTCTTCCCTAATGCCCTTTTTGTGTGACATATGTTAATTATAACTTTGAGTTTCATTGGTTAATAACCCTTATATGAAATGCATATTTTATATATATTTCCACACTATGAGGTTGGAATAAGGCTGTGAAATTGTGAAAATTATAATAATGCCCTTTTAGTTTAAGATATGTATAAAAAGACTGCCTGACATTTCAGCCTGTTTTGGTGGGATGGTGTTTTGCCTTCTATGGTGACATCACCATGCGGTAAATTAGTTAACAGACCAATAAGAAGGAGAGTTCCAAACCTCTTTCCCAATAAAAGCTCATTTTCAGTTACCCCCTCCCCACACAAACCACTCCCAGGCAGTTCTAGCAAAATTCTTGCTTGAGAAATGTCCCTTTGCTAAGAGGCCATTTTAGTTTGGACCCTTTTTAAACATTTAACAGTAAGGTACTTAATTGTTACCCAGAAATTATATTGAGGGAAAAACGGCTGCATTGGACCTTTAAGGACTTCAGGAATGACTAAATGATTTCCTAAACTCAGTCTATTCAACTTATTTCTTCTAAAACACAAGTAAACAACCCATTACACTTTAGTGTTCAGGATATTCATTTGAAATAACCTTTTCCGGAGAGGAAGAAGCTATTGCTACAGTCCATTTAGACCTGAGAGTTGAAGCTCAAAGGTGAAGTGAGTTGTAGCTCCTCAGTGCAGGTGTGCGTGCGTGTCACACGTGTATAGGTGAGTATGTGAGTCTGTGGGTGTGCCTGAGAAAATGTATTTATGTATGCAGCCACGAATACGACAACAAATAAGACACAAACCCAGAAGTGGCTAGCCTCAGGACACTCTATTGGCTAATTGAGATGGAGCAGAGAGAGTGCTGGGTGGTCACGCCTTGTCTGCTGATGACAGTGGTGGGTTAAAGAGATTACACCAGGGACTGTGTGTGTCAGCAGCCGTGGCCCGGCCCTGCTCACACTGGAACACAATGAGCAAAGACATGCTTGGGCTGCTGGGGAAAAAAACAAGCCTCCATTTCAGGCATTCCTCACAGACCGCTACAGGAGGGACATAACATGTTGCATGTTGTCTTTGCATCTCAGCTCAATTGAGAGGGTTACATTCCAGGGGCCCAACAAAATCAAATCACATTTTATTTGTCACATGCGCCGAATGCAACAGGTGTAGAGCTTACCGTGAAACGCTTACTTCCAAGCCTTTAACCAACAATGCAGTTAAGAAAAATAGGAGTTAAGAAAACGATTGACTAAATAAACTCAAATTTAAAAAATAAAAGGGCAACAATAAAATAATAATGAGGCCATATACAGGGGGTACAGGTTAGTTGAGGTAATTTGGGTAATATGTTCATGTAGGTATGGGTAAAGTGACTATGCATAGAAAATAAACAGTGAATAGCAGCAGTGTAAAAAAAAGGGGGGGGGGTCATTGCAAATTGTCCAGGTAGCCATTTGATCAGCTGTTCAGCAGGCTTATGGCTCGGGGGTAGAAGCTGTTAAGAAGCCTCTTGTACCTAGATTTGACGCTCCGGTACCACTTGCCGTGCAGTAGCAGATAACAGTCTAGTGTGGCTGGAGTCTTCTTTTCCTCTAGAGGTCCTGGATGGCAGGAATCTTGGACCCAGTGATGCACTGGGCCGTACCCACTACCCAAGGTGCAATTTGGACATAATATAATGCCTCAGAGCTGAGCCTCACCGGTGCAATGAAAACACAACAAGTGACTCTTCTGCAGCAGTGAAAAAATGCACCTCTCTCCATTAGCTCCAACAGACATATGAAACACCACTAAAGATCATTGGCCCTCTGTGAAAAGGGGAAGTTAGTAATGTTCTGAGTGTTGGTTTTGTTTATTTTTGAAGGTGTCACGGACAGTCCCTCCATCTAATGACTGACTGGGTCATGGACATGGCTTTCAATGACATGATGGCCTAACAGTCACACACTGCCTCTCATCCTCTGGTTCACAATCACACAGCTTGTTTAGTCATGAAACCCACTTCCCCCAGCCCTCATTTACACCCACTATGTGATGCATTGGGAGCAGTGATGCTATACATACAGGCATCTCTTGTATCTTTAGCCTATGGAGTGACCAAATGTTGAGGAGTTGTTCCATCTGTCTGTTCTCTGCAATGTGTTAACAAAATTTGGGCATTATATTGTTTTAGAGGGAGAGAGAGAGAACACAGTCTTTTGTTTTCTTTTGGAAATTGACCCTCACATATTTCCCAAATATGTATTTATAGATGGCATACAATCCTTGACATAGACTGTTTTTCGAAATGTTGCTAATGTGACAGATAAATGCTTAAAGATGCCAGCTAAATGAACCGTGCACAAATTAATCACGGCTGCTCACTGTCGGCTACTGCTTGATATGCTTGGCTACAACAGTGACGTAGAAGTTGCCGCGCACATGACGCAAACTGATGTGATATCGTTAGGATTAATAAACAGACAGTAATTCTCGTCTGCTGCAGTGATGCTGTTGCTCGTTAGTAAAAAAATTATACGCACAATTGAAGAATATTGTCTGCACACAGTTCGTGATAACCTTTGGTGTTCCATCGACTATTATGCATGGCACATTATGCCATTTTTAAAGGGTCTACAGACAGCAGACTGAAAACATACTGTACAACAATATGGAAATGAGAAACTCAGCCGGCTAAATGTAAATTAACATTCAGTTATAAATTAATTAACAATAATGTACGCCCTTTAGTTTTATTCATAGACATACGGAGTGTGTATCCTGGTTATTTAACTTTGTAGAAATCTTTAATTTGGGGGATTCAAAGTTGTGGTCATTTGTCAATGCAATAGGCACATTATGTAATGTCTGGTGAAATGTGATTAGAAGCTAAAATGGCCCTGCATTACATCCAGACATCAAACACATGAAAATGTAGCCTATATGCAGCAACGCATGCGGTTAATAACACTAAACATCTACAGGAGCATGACTTCGTTCAAATGTTATGACTTTTACAATAAACTAGGGTAATAATCCCACTGTAATGCCCTTCCTTGAAGTGACCCATGCATATTATTTTAGGACGCAGCCGTTCACACTGGCACAATGGGAACAGCAGACCGTACGTAAATTGCATCTTCATTTGCATTCCTGGTCCAAAAATCATGCAAATCTTAATGAGACAGTCTCTATTGTGGTTGTAATTGAAAACCCATTCTTTATGAATTACTGTTTCTCAAAGGCCTTGTCCGCAGTCACTGAGCTGAAACAAAAAAAAAATTATTGATTCCAGAGGCCGTGGGGTTTAAATGGACATCTAATGCAATGGTTTATAGTCCGTTTGAGGGGATATCCATATTTTCCCAGGCCAAATGTAGAGTTTTCCCTTATGGATTAAATAGAGAACTGGCGAATCAGTTTCACATTTATAACACAGTTATTTTCTCCGTCATTGTATGCCAAGCAACAAACCCTTATAGCCAGCACCACAATGATTTATTTACAGTGATATTGATAAGGCTAGTTAAATACCACAGATACACCTCTCTATTCAATTTGGGGGGTTTAAATCAGCCAAAAGTCTTTATTTAAAAATGATAAACGCATAAACGGCCATGTCTAATATATTTATTTCAGTGGGGATATTATGTTTTTCATGCGCCTTGCAGCTCCGCGCCAGCACATTGTCTGTCCTGAACTCAATTTCTCTGACCAAAAGCTTTATTCAGTCGGTTACGCTAAGCTTGCATAGGGAACTGCGTCTCCTTTCAATGGGGGAATTAATGCAGCTTTTGTGTCAATTAGACCGAAGTAGAATGAATTTGAATTAGCCTGAAGCTCTGCGCAAATAGCGTTGTTCATTATATACTATTTAGTATATCTACCCCCTTATCATATTGTGCGGATATGCGATAGCAGGGCTTTCCTCCGTTTTGATATTGTTTATTTACTGCTCATTAACCAGATTCAGATAATCACTGGAATAGAGATTATACAACATGAAGGGTTGCAAATGTATTAGTGTAGGCTATAGTGTTTTATCCTGAATTCACCATCTGGGGAATATGCTTTTACCCAATACATTTTATTTAAAAATATATTTTTGTATAAATTGGACTATAAAAAACAGGCTTGGTTGGCCTGTTCTTGTCAACGAATGGGAGCTATTGGCCAATTGTTGATGACAGGGCTTCTGTTGGTGCTGGGGCAGGTTATCGAACGAGGCTTTAGTTGGATATTTCACAGAAAATACCTGTGTGTGTCTTGGATGATATACTATATTGAAGAGACTTTTATAAAAATAGGCTTTTTTATTTGCCACTCAATTTCTGCATCTATTGGTGATACATGACAAGTTTATCACATTAAAATGAAGGTCCTGTTCAGAAATAAACTATCAGATATGGCTACTATTGTTTGCATACTCGTTGCACATTACTCTGCATACTTGAAAGTTTTTGGAGTACATTTGTGAATGTTCAACAGTGTGATTCTGAAAGCCGTGACGCTCTGGGTCCTGAGGGGCATGGAACTCGCTGAGGCCGAACACTGCCAGGCTTTGCTGGTGGTTCTCCTCGCCCTCCGCTGTCCTTAATTTGGAAATTAGGTACACATCATAGGTCCTCCTTACTGAGCCCCGAGTTTTTCTTTTCCCGCTGTCTGGTCGATTTCCATAAAACGATTACAAGCGGGTCCGTTTTTGAATCTTCCCAGATAAACAAATGATTGGTTTCTGAGAATTAGATCGGTTAACTCAAGTACAGAGGTTCAGCGACGTGTTCTGTGCTCTGTTAATGGCGGACCAATCAACACAGCTTTTCACTGAAATGCGCGGGGTGATGTCTGCTCTCAATTGATTTAACGTCGAGGCAAATCAATATGTTGATCTATGAGCTGGATAGCAAGTGTAGAACTGCGTTTCTATGGCTATTCATTTATTTTGTCTTCAACTAAATTAAATGTACTCGTTCTCTGACGGACTTGATTTAAATGTGGATTCCATTCAATATCCCCTATAGACACATTTTCAATGTTCGACATCGTCAAAGGTATTAGATCAAGTTGTTATTATGTGGTAGGCCTTATGGATACATTATTTAATGTCAGGCCTGTGTATTTTCAAGCCTTGATAATAATTGTTGAAAAAAGGTTACAATATTGAATGTTTTCGATTTTGAAATCCAATTCATAAGCATAGATATGCTTACACAACTCCAATATGTTAGATGTAAATTGAGATTTTGAACTTCTTTAGGTGAAATCGTGAAGTCTTTAGTGTGGAGAATTCCTTTTCATTAATATTTGAAACCCTAGATTGCTCACAGATCTGTGGTACTCAATGTTGAGTGGCGGAGGTGTTAATTGAGGACGTTTTCGACTGGCGAAGGCTTGTAGTCATTAGCAGGTGTAAAGTTTGCCTGAGGGCTGCAAGAGAATGTAATATCGGTTTAAACTGCTCAACAGGAGCGGTGTTTCGGGTCGTTTGTAAAGCAACACATGTAAATCAGTGACTATACGCGGTGACCATTTTAATAACCATTAGCACTACAGAGCGAAAACGTTTTACGCACACGAGCTGTCGAATTTTACGACAAGGAAAATCGGAATATAAATTCTCAGATCACCATCAACCATTCAAAATACTTTGTTCGAGCTGTAGGCAGTCCTCTCTCCACAAGAGGTCGTTGATGTATCATGGTTTTGTCATTCGCCGGTGTGCCAGTCCCAATGTTGGCTGTTTTTAGAACTGGCTACTGAGATAAACCAAAACTAGTGGAGAAATAGCAAGTGAAGTCGCACTTGCAAATATAAACGGACACGGTAAACTGACATTTTAATCCAGTCTAATTGTGACAATTACGCACATTTGCAGTGTATTCCAATTAACCCACATTTATATTTCCAAAATGTTCAAGTTGATGCTTTTTGGATTAATCAGAATTTGTCAACATATTAACAATTTAATAAATGAATTCTAATTAAATTCATGACAAATCTCCACTTTGAAAATGATAATCAGACGAATTTTCAATAGGCCTTTAAAAAAAACAGATTGGTGTCTGAAATTGGCTGTAATTGAAATGGTATTGACACAAACTCTTCCATATGAGGGAGCACGATAACCTCAAATCCTATAGATGCCAGTCCAGCACAATAGTATTATCTTGATATTTAAAGGACGTGAGAGAATTCATGAATGAAGGGAGAGAATACCACTTTTCTGCCTCGATATTTGCCTTGCACTCATTTAGGCCTTTTGGAACCCCGCCTCCATGTCGCCACTTGAATGGGATTATTTGATTTCCACCTTTTTCTTTACCAAGACCGTTTACAAATTAAGAAATTACGCCTGGCGCACTTGCTCTATATATAGACAGGGTTTGCCAGAATGAATTTATAATAGTTTTATACGCAAGTGATACGTGTAAAATTGTAAGGCACTTACAAATCTATACCATTTACAAACTCCAACCTATATATTGAACTATTAGGCTAATATATTTGATGATCAATTTAAATTGTCGAGGAGATCCGTTCCATCAAATGTTTTCGTTTTATTTTAAAACGTTACAGGCTAAAATTCCGTTTGTTTCACTCCGGATTCAGACATATTCTACAACGTTTCGTTCATGTAACCTACATTTTAATACGTCAAAATACAGATACACATTTAGAGTACGCTTTAATTACTTAGATGAACTAAAATATAATTTAACTGCCTTATAACGTGTTCTTTATGTATAAAGTTGAACATATCTCTCCAACTCAGCCCAAAACAGAGCGCTGTGATTGGTCGGGAGCCACTCATTGTTACACTGTCAATCCAAATCACATGGCCCAGGCACTAATAACAGCTGAGGTTGGCGGACAAGTTTGCAGAGTTCTGTTTTAGAGCCGTGGTGAACAGAGCTGGCTGACGAGAAGTGAGACATTGGAAGCACCTGGCAAACTAGCAATACCTAAGCTTCTTTTGACAACTTTTTTTTCCTCACATGAGACTGGTGGTCAGTACTATTTCTACCTTTCTTTTAGTTTGAGGACATTTTGTTATACATTTTCCGCGCCTGAGAGTTTACATTTAAAAGCCGTTTGAATGTATAACATGATGGAAACCGAGATCAAGAGCCCGCTCCCGCAGTCCAATTCGGGCTCCGCTGCGGGCAACAAGAACAACAGTGCCAACGACCAGGACCGGGTGAAGAGGCCTATGAACGCTTTCATGGTGTGGTCCCGTGGACAGCGGAGAAAGATGGCACAAGAGAACCCCAAAATGCACAACTCTGAGATCAGCAAGCGGCTCGGTGCAGACTGGAAACTTTTGACTGACGCAGAGAAGAGACCCTTCATCGACGAGGCCAAGCGTCTGCGCGCCATGCACATGAAGGAGCATCCGGATTACAAATACCGTCCCCGCAGGAAGACCAAAACCCTGCTCAAGAAAGACAAGTATTCTTTGCCAGGAGGACTTCTAGCGCCAGGTGCCAACGCTGTTAACAACGGCGTCTCGGTGGGACAGCGGATGGACAGTTATGCACACATGAATGGCTGGACAAACAGTGCGTACTCCCTCATGCAGGACCAGTTGGCCTACCCTCCGCATCACAGCATGAACAGCCCTCAGATCCAGCAGATGCATCGGTATGAGATGGCAGGGCTCCAGTACCCCATGATGTCCTCGGCGCAGACCTACATGAACGCAGCGTCCACGTACAGCATGTCCCCAGCATACACGCAGCAGACCTCCAACGCCATGGGCTTGGGCTCCATGGCATCCGTGTGCAAGACCGAGCCGAGCTCACCTCCACCGGCGATTACCTCCCACTCACAGAGAGCGTGTTTGGGGGATCTGAGGGATATGATCAGCATGTATCTTCCTCCGGGTGGAGACGGCGCGGATCACTCTTCCCTTCAGACCAGTCGGTTACACAGTGTACATCCGCACTATCAGACCGCGGGGACTGGCGTGAACGGAACGCTACCCCTAACCCACATTTGAAAAAATGACTAAACTTAAAGTACTTCGGATACTTGAACATTTTGATTGCTAAAAAGAGTCGACGTTCAGTAGTTTTGTTTAAAACAATGAAATTGTATTTTTTATCTCAATGAGTTGTCCATGTTAAAAGCATTTTTAAATCTACATATCCTGGACTGAAGTTGAATGTTGAGCCCACCAGAGTAAATTGCATTGCAAAGAGTCTTTTATCATGAGTATACGCAATCAAATTCTGTAGGAGAAATGGACTTCTATATTTTAATGCCATTTTTTTTCTCTATGAAAAAGGCATATGGCCTCATGAAGACGCCATTGTATTTCAGAAAAGCTGGATGGAGAGTTGGATCATAAATGTTTACACTTAATTTGTAGAATGTCCGTTTGTGTCGACTGTGTCAATCTTTGTAGTCTTTTTCTTTATGACCTGGGTTTTAATGTAAGACTGTGCGGGTCGCAAGCGCAAGTTTATTTATAGTACGTTGTTTTTTAAGCTTGTGAACCCTCTGTAGCCCTACGTCATGTTCCATTTTTTTTTGTGACAATTTCCCTTTCTGTGAAGTTTTGACAGTGTCAGGTTAACCCATATCATGGGCCAAGAGGTTTTTATTTAAAAACTGACGTTTCTACTTTAAGACCATCCTCTATTCTTTAAATGATGAATAAATTTGTACGAAACAAGATTACCGACTCCTATGTTTTTTTGTTGGTGATTGTGTGGGGGTATGAGCCATCTGTGTTGTACTTGTCTATTGGGGATATGACGTGAGTTTGATGGGTGAAATCTGTCAGGTATCCTCGGAGATGCCGCCTCAGAATGAAATGAGCAATAACATTGAACAGCGAGTGATTTATCTTAGACGATGGGTGTAACGAAGTGTGACTAATAAACTCAAACATGCTGGATGAACGAGGTCTATAACTCAAGTTTTCCTCAAATAGGCCTACTGTAAACAAAATGTGAAATCTAGGTCTAAAGTTGCGTGTAGCCCAATATTTTGGATAATTCTGTTAAATTTAATGACTTGCCTAATCTCTTCCAATTATTGAAATACAGGCCTATTTTAATTCATTTTGGTTTGAGTACATTTTTGACTCCATGAATATGTAGCCCTGTTCCTAAATAAGGGGTATCAATGCCTAGCCTACTGACTTGTACAATTTTGTTGGGACATAGGAAAACGACGCTGCACCTTTTAAATATCTCAATGTAAAAGATAATGGGCCTATAAAAAGTATGCCTAACCGTTCCAAGTTATTGCTGACATTTTTCCATACTTATCTGAGAAGGGAAAAAGTTTAATCTACTCTCTCCTGAATTTAACTTCTTACTTCTAGGCCTATTGGACCGCTTTAATCAATAGTTTAACTTAAGTTTCTTACCAACTTTTTCCATGTGGTTTCTTCCTTCAGACTTCATAGAAGGATGACTTCTTCCTAAATATTTGGTCACATGATTAACTTCCTGTATGGTTTCCAAGAAACAAGGGGGGCTCAATTTACCCCTTTGGCTCAATTTACCCCACTCTCCCCTACAATAGTAGCAGATACAAATGTGGATATAGGCCTATAGCTGTAAACCCATTCCTTTGTTGCACACGGTTTATCACCAACATGTTCAATTGGTTGGATAATGAGTGTGAATATGCATATATTAGTCAATATGTTTCGAATAAATTAATTAACAAGAAAACATACAATTCATGTAGGAATTCATGGTTCTACACATTAAATTGACAAAGTATAATCTTCATTAAGTTTTTTAAAATAATTAATTTCCAGACACAATTCTTTTTATAGTCTTTTTTTGTCAGAATATTCAAAACCTGAAAAGTAGATTAAATCATTTAAATATTATGTAATTTAATTAGTCATCCTTGTTTTGAATGTGACTTGACAAACTGAATAAAACGCTTGAATATGAAACCGACTCATACACAGAAAAGGTTTCCGTCAGGTTTCTGCTTAGTTATTGCTGCTGTTAGGAAGTAAGATACTTAAAGAAGGGATTGAGTCCATTTGGATGTAATTCCTTACTCCTTATAACACACACACACACACACACACACACACACACACACACACACACACACACACACACACACACACACACACACACACACACACACACACACACACACACACACACACACACACACACACACACACACACACACACACACACACACACACACACACACACACACAAAACAATCTGAGACCATGTTTCTTGGCATTCCAGTACACTCCTTCTGTCCAACACCCTTACAGCAGAGGTATGGAGCAAGCAGGCAGGTCGATACTGGTGCAAAGCATCCTGGGATAGGCCACCCTGGACACCAATATGGCTGGAGCGTTGGCTGTCCCGCTGGCCTTCCCACACTCCCTGTGGGATTTGATCCACAGCTCAGCAAAGCGGCCTGGATTAGCCCCACACACCTTTGTGGAGGGAAAGATTATCCAGACCTCCCTGCATTCACTGAAAGGGTCTTAAATCACTCTAGTGCGCCAGCGGCCGCCCGTCATCTAATCACCCTCTCCAAGTCATTTCTTTGCAATTAAGCAGCTTTTCCCTCCCCGGTCGGCCATGTCAGAGGTGTTTGCACTGAGCCGGAGTCAGAGAGAATGGTGGTTCTGTGCCATCTGTCAAAATGTGCTAGATCAGTCAGTTGGTATGTGATCCCCGAGCGGAGCGGCTTCCAGCCCTCATAGTTTGTTTGATAACCGGGGAGGGTTCAGTTCTATGGTACTTTTCCATTAGGTTAGCAAGGCCCTACAGGAAACATGATGCAAGAGTTATCAAAGTTCTACTGCTGCATTTGATGTAAGAGTTATCAATGTTTTTCTGGTGCATTTGGGTGTAATGCATTGTTTTCCCATCTGAGTTCTTTGAAAACCGTATACAGTACATGTAGCCAAGTAGCCAAACTATTATCCTTATTGTTTCCCCCGAGGACACTTATAACATGGCTAATCCTGATTTAGTTCTGAAATGAGATTTCGGAAAAACGTAAACTGTACAGTAAGTAGTCAAACCCTGATCTATTGATTGGGTGTGAATGTTCTGGCAGTGCTGTTGGCCACCGTCAGCACCCCCACACCCCCCTGCCCACTGATCGCCCACAGGGCCTCTCTAAGGGCCTGTCATGTGGAGCCCTGTGCACACTCAGCAAGTGCGGGCATATCCCCACTTCCATCTGCCTATGACCTCACTGGGCCTGTTTGTTTAACCCCCCTCTCCAAAACGAACCTAATTATACCCTGTAGAACACGGATTCAGCGGATTCCCAGAGGATTCTATTTGCTGCTGTGTGGTGCTTGTGATGGTTTGTGTTAATGCGTGTTTAACTGTTTGTGTGTGTGTCGTCATGCTTGATATCATTTTTTTCTGGCCATTTTTTAATTCTCTTCCACTTACGTACCTGTATTACATGTTTGTATTACAGAGCTTCAGTGTCAAATTAGAATTTCTATCAGTTTTTCCTGTTGTCTTTTCATTCAGTTGTGACAAGTCATGACACACTTATATGGGTGTCCTAGTATGTTAACTAGGTGTTGTGAGGGAATATGAGTAGGTGTTTTAGAGGGTTCCATCTACATCAATGTCATAAATGGAAAAGTAATTCTTAAAGTCTGTGACAGGCCCACTGACTGATGTTGGTGACATCACACGCCTACTATGTGGCCTGAACCTGCTCAGCAAGTCTATATCAGGACACACCTCGTTCCAAAAATGAACACACTTTTACATACTTAAATCAAGCTCTTACTCTTCAAACAGTCACTACGTGCGTCATCCAACATGGAAAATGGGTTAAGACTGATTTGTGCCATATAGTGTAGGTGACAGTTGCAGTGAGACAGAAACTCAAATGAGAGACAGACTAAGTCTAACATATCAGGCTCCATTCCAGTTCAGAAGCAGACTTAGGATGTATTGGCATTGATCTGCTATGGCTGGGATCTCCAGGAGGCCCTTCCCTCTGATCTCAGCTGGCCTGGCCTGGAGCGCCCTGTATGTCCAGCTTGGGGCAGGCCTGTCCGGAGTAGTGACACTCGTGTGGATCCGGCAAGACTGACAGCCAGCAGAGGAGTGTCTTTGCGTGTGTCAGTCTGTGTGTGTATGTGTGTGGAGGTGTGGGGGTTGGGGCAATGTGGTGGGGGTTAATCTTTCTGAACTGGTGCAGATGTTGTTAACAATCTCCTCTCAGGTCGGCTCCCTGCGTGGGAAAATGGCATCAAATCCTCCTGGGGTCAGGGCTTTGGGACTGACCCTCTGAGAGCCATCCATCCAACCAACCCTCTCTCCTCTCCTGTCCAGCCACTCACACTCACAATGGCCCAAACTGACTGATAGACAGCCCTCAGTCAATAAACCAAAAGTTTAATTTGACATTTTCTCTGTTCTCTCTCTAGTCCTACCCTTCCTGGGTGGATATTCAGTGTGTTCGCAAAGTATTCAGACCTCTTGACTTTTGCCACATTTTGTTACGTTACATCCTTATTCTAAATAGCTTTTCCCCCCTCATCAATCTACACACAATACCCCATAATGACAAAGCAAAAACAGGTTTTAGAAATTTTTGCAAATGTATAAAACAATAAAAAGTATTCAGACCCTTTAATCAGTACTTTGTTGAAGCACCTTTGGCCGCAATTACAGCCTCGAGTCTTCTTGGGTATGTCACTACAACCTTGGCACACCTGTATTTGGGGAGTTTCTCCCATTCTTTTCTGCAGATCCTCTCAAGCTCTGTCAGGTTGGATGGGGAACGTCGCTGCACAGCTTTTTTCAGGTTTCTCCAGAGATGTTCGATCGGGTTCAAGTCCGAGCTCTGGCTTGGCCACTCAAGGACATTCAGAGACTGGTCCTGAATACTCTCCTGTATTGTCTTTGCTGTGTGCTTAGGGTCATTGTCCTGTTGGAAGGTAAACCTTCACCCCAGTCTGAGGTCCTGAGTGCTCTGGAGCAGGTTTTCATCAAGAATCTCTCTGTACTTTGCTCCATTCATCTTCCCTCAATCCTGACAAGTCTTTCAGTCTCTGCCGCTGAAAAACATCCCAACAGCATGATGCTTCGACCAACATGCTTCACTGTAGGGATGGTTTCATCAGACCAGAGAAAATAGTTTCTCATGGTCTGAGAGTCCTTTAGGTGTCTTTTGGCAAACTCCAAGTGCCTTTTATTGAGGAGTGGCTTCCATCTGGCCACTACCATAAAGGCCTGAATGGTGGAGTGCTGCAGAGATGGTTGTCCTTCTGGAAGGTTCTTCCATCTCCACAGAGGAACTCTGGAGCTCTTTCAGAGTGACCACTGGGTTCTTGTTCACCTCACAAACCAAGGCCCTTCTCCCCCGATTGCTCAGTTTGGCCCGGGCATCCAGCCTTAGGAAGAGTCTTGGAGGTTCCTAACTTCTTCCACTTAAGAATGATGGAGGCCACTGTGTTCTTGGGGACCTTCAACGCTGCAGAAATGTTTGGTACCCTTCCCCAGATCTGTGCCTTGACACAATCCTGTCTCTGAGCTCTACGGACAATTCCTTCGACCCTATGGCTTGGTTTTTGCTCTGACATACACTGTCAACTTTGGGACCTTATATAGGCAGTGTGCCTTTCCAAATCATGTCCAATCAATTTAATTTACTACAGGTGGACTCCACTCAAGTTGTAGAAACATCTCAAGGATGATCAATGGAAACAGGATGCACCTGAGCTCAATTTCGAGTCTTATAGCAAAGGGTCTGAATTCTTATGTAAATAAGGTATTTCTGTTTTTCGCTTTGTCATTATGCGGTACTGTGTGTAGATTGATGAGGGAAAAAATGTCCTTAATCCATTTGAGAAATAGGCTGTAACATGACAAAATGTGGAAAAAGGGAAATGGCCTGAATAGTCTCCGAATTCACTGTAAGCACCAAGCCTCCAACAGACGTGTTCCGTAATGCAGATGTCTCTTGTTAATTATAGCTTCTGGTTGCATTGCCGTGCGTTACACAAACACAAAGAATGCAGATTGGGAGACGCTTGAAAGGCAAAGCCACCGCCACTCCAGAATCAGAGTAGAGCCTTAGGACCAAATGACTTCCATTGATGTCAGTCGGTAAAATTATTAGAATGAAAGGTTTATAGACATTGGACAGCAATCAGGTGTAAATGTGAAGATGTGCGTGTTAGGGAATGGTTCTTTGAATTAATCCAATTTAAAATAATGGTTTTATTTTTGATTCAATCAAACATACACACTGTGTATATTCTTTCTAGGCCTGTACCATTTTCTTACTGTGATATTATGTTAACAGGGCGAAAACAGATGGCACTCTTTGAGCGTGTTAATCTAGGATTGTTGCCCAACAGCTTCGATTGAGACTCCTGATAAGGCGTGTGGAATCTCAGAATGAAGACATACTGTCTCTGGCTTAGAGTGACTAATAATATCCAGTCATTCAGGGTTGGGGTAAATGTCAATTCTATTCAGGAAAAATATGAACAAAAATAAAAAAAGGAAAATCTAAATTCTAATAGACAACAAGTGCAAACTTTATTTATGAGTTTAATTTAAATTCATAACTTCAATTGGCATGCTATACTCAGCATAGTCCTATACCACCTGCCCACTCAGACATAGTTGGAAGGCAGGCCAGAGTATCTTCTTTTCACTCCTGACTTTATGGGTGCCTCACCCATGATTCACCAGTGTGGGGGCGTGCCACGCTACCAGCCAGATTACCTTACAGATGCCTCAGATGTCACTAGAGCTACCTTTCCTCAACAACACCCAGCTCCCAGCTCCCAATTTCAATATTTCATTATTTAGGAACCTAATCTGTCTAAACACTTTTTTTTTTGCCATTTCAATTCCGATTAACTTCCTGAACCTTATTCTAGGGTTCCAGGGCGTTCAAAAAACATGAACAAAGACTCCAAAAACATCCAGGAAGAAGTGAGAATGACACAACTTCACGTGTACAACATCTAAAGACCTGCATCACTATACTGAGAGCTTTGCTGTTTGTAAAAGGATGCATTTGGGTGTTTTTGGAGTCTTTGTTAATGTTTTTTGATACCTGGGAACTCCAGAAGTGAATTCGCTGGTGAGGTAAGTTTCTCCAAACCAAGTGAAAAATGTCTGGATCCTTCAATAAGATTCCATTTATATAGTGTGTGTGAATATGAGACTCATCAAACATGAGACAGGCTTTACAGTCCCTTTGTCCACAATGATAACAAACACAAATCACACCTAGGGCTGGGAAGGTACATTTCGCTGGGGGTGGTGGTTGTTGGTATAGCGAGGTGATATTTTTATAGGGTTCTCCCTACAGGGATTCTTTGGTTTGTGTCACAGAAAGCCCTGTTGTTGACGTTCACTTGAACTTGTTTGGGAGGATGACTGTATGTAATTGGTGGATGACACACATACACAGCCGATTGGGAAACAGGGTTAGGGAGCTACGTTAGCATAGATACACTATATATACAAAAGTATGTGGACACCCATTCAAATGAATGGCAACCTCATAGGATGCCACCTTTCCAACAAGTCAGTTTGTAAAATGTCTGCCCTACTAGAGCTGCCCCTGTCAACTGCAAGCGCTGTTAGTGTGAAGTGGAAACTTCTAGGAGCAACAAAGGCTCAGCTGCAAAGTGGGAGGCCGCACAAGCTCACAGAATGGGACCGCCGAGTGCTGAAGCACGTAGCGCGTAAAAAACGTCTGTCCTCGGTTGCAACAATCACTACTGAGTTAAAACAATACTTCTGGAAGCAACCGTCAGCACAAGAACTGTTTGTCGGGAGCTTCGTGAAATGGGTTTCCATAGCCGAGCAGCTGCTCACAAGCCTAAGATCACCATGCACAATGCCAAGCCCCATGGGTCTCCCAGTCGTGGCCGGCTGCGACAGAGCCTGGACTTGAACCAGGATCTCTAGTGGCACAGCTAGCACTGCAATGCAGTGCCTTAGACCACTGCGCCACTCGGGAGGCCCCCTGGTGCTCACTGACCATGTAGTGTACCTCCATTATAACCTGTTTAAGGAAATCAAATAACATACAGTAGTGGTGAGTTGGTAAAATCACTGAGGAAGTCAGGAAAACAATGCCAAATTACAACCCACGTGTAATAATAATAATTGCGATGTTTGCTCTATAGCCGGTTAGTTCATATGCCTTGCCACTCTGATATATAGGCCTAAGGCAGAGATAATAAGAACACAGTGGCGGAATAAATTCAACCACACCTTTGTTTCACCACAAAACCAGAAAGCAACATCTGTCCGGTGGATTCCAGAAAGCACATTGCATGTAACGAACCGTTACATGACCTACGACATGGTCAATCACGTTAATGTTACTGACATTTTCGGACAACGAAACAGGTATTGATCTAGAACCACAAGTTGCCTTGAAACAGGAGCTGCCTCCACTATTCCAGCACCATTTCAACTTCAACATTTCAACGTCATCAAATCACCTATACTTAGTCTAATACAGTGACAACTAAAAGACACCAAAAACAATTGAGTCCAATAGACCCAAACTAAATATCATGTGGCTGTCCAAGGTACTGATTTCTGTGTGTGTGTGTGGGGGGGGGGGGTGTAAGTAGAAAAATACATGTTGACTCACCCTACTTGTAGAAAAACACCAATGCCATCCTCCTCTCTTTCATGTTGCCAAATGGTCTATCACTCTGTCATACAGTACACACTTCTAGTTGTGGTCTTTGGCTACCTGGCTAAAATGCTTCCTCGCGAGCCTAGCTTCCTTTCTTGGGCAACAATTAGCCAGCTTGTTAACGTTGGCTGACTACAACTAGCTACATATGTATGAATGTATGAATTTAATGGTTGGATCAGAATCTCCATTATAGTCTTTGGCCGGTACAGAGAATTAAGTAAAACCACAAGTGCAAATCCCTATCTCCATCCAGGAAAGAGCCAATTTGAGCTAGTTAGCCCGCCACCAGAGGATAACAACACAACAAGATACAAGAATTTAAGTTGTTTCTGTCAATGACGTTTGGCTTTTGATGTGATTGTGTGAATCCATATCCAAACTGGCTTCCCTTGACACTTTTTTGTTGGTGCGCCAGGACCATTCACAGTTGAGCTCAACACTGATTGGCTATTATTTAATATTTTTTATCAAGGGACGCCAAATGCTCGTTGGCTTCCCATTCATTCAATGCTATGGGCGGCAACAATGTCATACTCTTTTTGACCAGACCTATTGTGCGTGACTTAATATGTCCTATTTCACATTGTCTATGAACAGTGGAGCATGTACCATGATTTCACCTAATTCCCAAAGAGCAGTAGTATTTACTCTGACCCTAGTTGACCCCGGCTTGAGAGCCTAGAAAACGGGGCCGTGTGTGTGTGTGTGTGTGTGTGTGTGTGTGTGTGTGTGTGTGTGTGTGTGTGTGTGTGTGTGTGTGTGTGTGTGTGTGTGTGTGTGTGTGTGTGTGTGTGTGTGTGAGTTAGGCCCGAGGTACATATGCGATATGTCCTGTGACAGCGATCTGATTATGGGATTCTACAGGGACGATACAGTTACAATGCAGCCATTGGGGCGCCGGGGTTGATGGAGGTAGGGGGCGATGCAAGGGGCAGATTAGGCCTCATCTAGGCCACAGATATTGATTAGGGGTGGTTGGGGGACAGTGAGAAGGAACACAGATTGACAGACACAATTGGCGTGCGGTGCCTTAGACCCAACAGATGGCCCTTAATCGTATTCATATTGTCACGATCTGTGTTCATTAAGCTCCTGGCTGTAACCTGTCTCAAACTCAATACCTATGCCGCCCCTCCATTCAACACCGTCCCACACACACACTCATATCCCCCCCACACAACCCATACACATACAAAGCCCCCCCAACACAACCCATACACATACAAATCCCCCCACACAACCAACACATATATATATATATATATATATATATATATATATATATATATATATATATATATATATATATATATATATATATATATATACATACACATACACACATACATCACACATAGACCCCCTCCACAAACACCCCACCACCACACTAACTCTTGTGCAGTGGGGGATAAAGTTCCCTCTCTGATCTGTGAGGGGTTTATGGGGGTCCCCTCCTGCCCTGTCCTACGGAGGAGGGGAGCGTTGGTTACCCTGGGAACGTGGGGGGAGGTGGGACAAGCTCAGCCGCGGCTCAGTTCTGACTGACTCTGTCACCTATTGATTAGTTGCCATGGTGAGTTAGTCAGTGCTCTCTCTTTCCCGAACGGAGATGTGTCCTGGAGAGTCAGGCAGTGCTACCCAGATGAGCCTCATTCGTCCCAGGCTTTGTCTGGAGGGAGCTGTGACCTCTCTCCTTCTCTCCACCTACTCCCTTTTGTCTTCTCTCGCTTGTTTCTAGGACCGTGTCATTAGGCGAGTGTCTCTCCCGACGCTGGTTCAGTTCATCTGCACTAGAGCCCTGTCCATCTCCTCCATCTTGGTTACAATATGCATACAGCCAGTCTCATGATAATAATATAGATTGTAAGTAAATAGGCTCAAGTTATTGAGCTGTGAAATCCCCCTGCACCACAGGGTTGCTATCTTGTATGATCCCTCTTCACTTATCTATGTACTGTCCTTGTTATGGTCATAAGTGGGGCCATGAGTTTTTCTTGACTATACGATGTAACCAGAAAAACTCTGGGCCATAGCTTTAGGCAATGACTAGGGTCCAGAGTTTTTTCCCCAGGCAAGGTCATTTGAGATCAGGAAAAACTCCTGTCCCTGGTCATTAGTTCTGAGACAAAGGTATGGTAGACCCCCATTGGAGGACAGGGTCCCTGTGGTGTCAGGGTTCCACCTGCAGTAGGTAAAACCTACACAGTAGCTGACAGCCCGGTTGGAGCTCAGAGGCCGTCACCCACCAAGGGCCAATCTGCACTTCACACCTCAGGGGGCATTAGCATGCAGCAGGGACTTGAAGGGAGGCCTGCTATGGACATCCAGGGCTGAGGGCCCACAGGTGGGGAGCAGGAGACAAGAGACATGAAGGAAGATGGAGAGTACAAGACAGAAGATAAGGAAAGCCAAAGCGCAGCTCAGCCACTCTGGAGTGTTTATAGTGCATTAGATCTTCCTATCATCTTCCTTGGTTCCTCTTTCTTCAAGGCTGCCATGAGTGTGTTAATGTGGGCTTGGCCTGGAGGCCTCACCTGTCAAAGCGATGAAGTGTAGTCTGCTTTATTTCCATTTTTAGGAAAAAAGTCATGGGGAAAAAAATCTGTTAAGGAGGAGGTTGTTTTTTCTTCCTTATAAATATCTTGGCAGCCTGTATTTAACTTTTTGGTTCTTCAAGAAATGCTCACTTCTCTCTATTTAGGAGCTGTGCACAGTTCATCAAGTTTAACCTGAAGCTTGTCCTCCCCAATATCACACCTCAGACGCATAAACATGCCAGTGCTCCCCATCTCACCCCACCCAGGGGGCCTCCCAGGGGGCCTGCATGGCTTTAGTGCCTGAGCTGTGACACCAATCAGGGGAGATGGCGGGCTCCTTTGTCATGCTAACACCAATCAGGGGAGATGGCGGGCTCCTTTGTCATGCTAACACCAATCAGGGAGATGGCGGGCTCCTTTGTCATGCTAACACCAATCAGGGGAGATGGCGGGCTCCTTTGTCATGCTAACACCAATCAGGGGAGATGGCGGGCTCCTTTGTCATGCTAACACCAATCAGGGGAGATGGCGGGCTCCTTTGTCATGCTAACACCAATCAGGGGAGATGGCGGGCTCCTTTGTCATGCTAACACCAATCAGGGGAGATGGCGGGCTCCTTTGTCATGCTAACACCAATCAGGGAGATGGCGGGCTCCTTTGTCATGCTAACACCAATCAGGGGAGATGGCGGGCTCCTTTGTCATGCTAACACCAATCAGGGGAGATGGCGGGCTCCTTTGTCATGCTAACACCAATCAGGGGAGATGGCGGGCTCCTTTGTCATGCTAACACCAATCAGGGGAGATGGCGGGCTCCTTTGTCATGCTAACACCAATCAGGGGAGATGGCGGGCTCCTTTGTCATGCTAACACCAATCGCATCTAGTTTCTTATTCAAATGCCCCCTCCCTTTCTCCTCTCCCTCGCTCTCACCCCATTCCCCACCCTTCTCTCCCTTCCTCTCTCTCTCAAGTCCAAGTAAATCCACTACTGAGCGAGGGGGGGAGGAAGAGCAATATATATATATATAGATAGAGAGAGAGATAGATAAGGGATGACAGAGGGAGAGTGCCTGTGCCCCAGGGCTACTGAGCTGATCTGATCTGCACGAAACCCTCTCTCCTGAGGACCAGCCCGTGTCTCAGTAGTCTCAGAGCATGGGGCTGTTACCATACCCAACGGAGGCCAAACATTTCATATTCAAACGCTACACTCCAGGCCTAGGCCCTAGATCAGGGGTCAAGATGGTGATTTAATAGCCCAGGCTAAAGAAGAGAAAGAGCGGGGGAGTGGAGTGATTTAGGGGCTGAATGAGTATTAAAAAAGCATTTTTCCTAAGTTGTCATGTAAATTGGAATCCCTCTCTCCACGCTTTCCTCCTAGCTTGCATAACTCCTCTATGTTCAGCCAAGGACTTTCCTTTGAAAAAAAGTCCACTTTCGCCAGTCTAGACGCCATTCCCGCCCGACTTGTCAGACCTGTAAACAGTAGCTGTGGAGGAGGAGAAGTTGATGATAGTGAAATGGACGAAGGTTATAGACGGAGATAAAGAGATGTTATCGAGGGCTTTTTAACACATCTGCTCTGTGCGGTGCCACCTCGTCTCAAGTGTCCGATGTGCTGCAGCTGCAGTGGCCTGTTATTCCGGTCCCTCTGGGTGTGTTCTCCTCTGCACTGGGAGAGGCTCCAGTGACATAGGACAGGTGTGTGTGTGTGTTGTGACGGGGAATACAGGTGACTAATAGCATTTTTCTGGCTGAGTTCCTGACTTGCAGATGAAATTAACATGCTGACTACATCGGGCACGCGAGCATGTTGATTTTGTCCATCCACGCCAGACGTGATCAAGACACGCAGGTTGAAATATCAAAACAAACTCTGAACCAACTATATTCATTTGGGGACGGGTTGAAACACATGAAACATTCAAGGACATTTAGCTAGCTAACTTGTTCTTACCAGCTCATTTGTCCTGGGATATAAACATTGGGTTGTTTTCTACATGGAATGCACGTTGTTTTTTTTTACGGATCGTTGTAGAACAAAATCATGTGTTCCCTACTCCGACAATTAATCCACAGATAAACGGGGGAAACCTAGTTAGTTTCTACTAATCTCTCGCAGTCTTCTTCTTCTGTGGACTTTATATGGTGGTTTCCAACTAACTTTAAGTTGCATTACCACCAACTGGACCGGAGTGTGGACCTCAGTTCATCTTTCAATCACCCACGTGGGTATATGCTCCTGAAAACCAATGAGGAGATGGAAGAGATGGGACTTGCAGCGCATCAAAACATAAAAAATTGAACCAAGTTCTATTTTAGCGCCTGGCTACGCAGACGCGCACAAGCAGTTTGGATAAAATGATTGAGTAACATTTACATGTGCATTTATTTTGCAAGGCTCGCTCATGCAACGCGGGCGGTGTCGTCAGCATGTAAGCCACCTCTGTTATCCTTTACCAAAACAAAATATCTTGTTTTTACCCTTTCCAGTTACTGCTCCCTCCTCTGTGGCTCCATACTGTCTAAGTGTTTGTGACTCATACAGCTTTCCTTCCCCCAGAGGCAAAAGGCCTTCCTTCATTATCACCATATCAGCTTATACGTAGCGCTGCAGATGAGGCTTTGATGGTGAGTGGATGTGAGGGAATCTAGCAGAGGATAGATGCTGTACTGAAAGACTTCGGTCACATATGAACGGTGGCGTTTCTGTCTACCTCGGCCTCGTACCCTTTTGAGGTTGTGGACTTGGCAACTGCGTGTTTATTGCTACATTTAACAGGATATCGTGTGATCTGTTCACAGGTAGCCGTGGCAACCCCATTGGAGATGTATGTTTGAAGATAATTGTAGGAAATCCTCCACCCAACCCAGAGAAACCCTCTCCTGGTCAGCAGCAACCTTGGAGTACCCAACTACCTGACAGGTGGGTCGTACAGGCCCGCTTAGGCTCTGACATGGGCTTTGGTGGACTTCTCCCAAACCATAGCTAGGGTCAAGGCCATCTAAATTCCTGACAATTCAGAAACGGAGTTACTCTCCTATGATGAAATTAACTCTGATGACACAATGATCCTATCATGGTGGTCTGGGGTCAGGGGGGCTCACGGTTGTTGAGTGGTGTGTGTGAGGGAGGACCAGGGGGGCTCACGGTTGTTGAGTGGTGTGTGTGAGGCAGGACCAGGGGGGCTCACGGTTGTTGAGTGGTGTGTGAGAGGGAGGACCAGGGGGGCTCACGGTTGTTGAGTGGTGTGTGAGAGGCAGGACCAGGGGGGCTCACGGTTGTTGAGTGGTGTGTGTGAGGCAGGACCAGGGGGGCTCACGGTTGTTGAGTGGTGTGTGTGAGGCAGGACCAGGGGGGCTCACGGTTGTTGAGTGGTGTGTGTGAGGCAGGACCAGGGGGCTCACGGTTGTTGAGTGGTGTGTGTGAGACAGGACCAGGGGGCTCACGGTTGTTGAGTGGTGTGTGTGAGGCAGGACCAGGGGGGCTCACGGTTGTTGAGTGGTGTGTGTGGGGCAGGACCAGGGGGGCTCACGGTTGTTGAGTGGTGTGTGTGAGGCAGGACCAGGGGGGCTCACGGTTGTTGAGTGGTGTGTGTGAGGCAGGACCAGGGAGCTCACGGTTGTTGAGTGGTGTGTTTGAGGCAGGATCAGGGGGCTCACGGTTGTTGAGTGGTGTGTTTGAGGCAGGACCAGGGGTAGGGGAGTTCGCGTTGGTAGTGTGGTGAGGTGCACAGCTGCAGCCACACTGTCATTACTGATCCTCAGGTGGCTGGGAAGAAAGGGGCTCCTTGCCACATAGGCTGCCCTCCCTCTGTCCATGCCTGCCCGCCCTGCGCCCAGGAAGGGTTGGTAGCGCCAGGCGGCACCACTCACAGTTCACACACTGTCACGTGTGGCAGCAGGGAGGTATGGAGGAGGAAGAGGGGTATGGAGGAGGAAGAGGGGGGGGGCTCCCTCTCCTCTCATCTCCCCTCTGTCCATTCTGTTTCCCACCATTCACCCCTCTCTTTCTCCTTTCTCCTCTTCCCTCAACCCACTCCTCTCCATTCTCTCCCATGCACCTGCAGCACTTGTGTCCAGGCCGTAGAGCTGAAGGATTTGGGTGTTCTGAGGGTCGAGGGGGACACCGTCAAACAGCATGGGGAAGAAATTTCTAACTGCTGCTTTTTGATATGGGACAGTGTAATATCACATTGTTTAGACTGTATGCAATGTAGTTCGACAGAGAGGGAAGGAGTTTACAGTATTTTTTATGGCAGGTCTTTCTAACTGTCCCATAAAGTAACCTTTATGGGTTGGTGTCAATACTCATCTATAAGAAGTGACTTGCTAACAACCGATTAACCCTATACATGCCTGTCCTCTATACAATCTGGTGTTGCAGCTCAGGTCTGTTTAGCTTATAGCTAATAATACAGTAACTTAATCAGATACAGTGGGGCAAAAAAGTATTTAGTCAGCCACCAATTGTGCAAGTTCTCCCACTTAAAAAGATGAGAGAGGCCTGTAATTTTCATCATAGGTACACTTCAACTATGACAGACAAAATGAGAAGAAAAATCACATTGTAGAAAATCACATTGTAGGATTTTTAATGAATTTATTTGCAAATTATGGTGGAAAATAAGTATTTGGTCACCTACAAACAAGCAAGATTTCTGGCTCCCACAGACCTGTAACTTTTTCTTTAAGGGGCTCCTCTGTCCTCCACTCGTTACCTGTATTAATGGCACCTGTTTGAACTTGTTATCAGTATAAAAGACACCTGTCCACAACCTCAAACAGTCACACTCCAAACTCCACTATGGCCAAGACCAAAGAGCTGTCAAAGGACACCAGAAACAAAATTGTAGACCTGCACCAGGCAGGGAAGACTGAATCTGCAATAGCTAAGCAGCTTGGTTTGAAGAAATCAACTGTGGGAGCAATTATTAGGAAATAGAAGACATACAAGACCACTGATAATCTCCCTCGATCTGGGGCTCCACGCAAGATCTCACCCCGTGGGGTCAAAATGATCACAAGAACGGTGAGCAAAAATCCCAGAACCACACGGGGGGACCTAGTGAATGACCTGCAGAGAGCTGGGACAAAAGTAACAAAGCCTACCGTCAGTAACACACTACGCCGCCAGGGACTCAAATCCTGCAGTGCCAGATGTGTCCCCCTGCTTAAGCCAGTACATGTCCAGGCCCGTCTGAAGTTTGCTGGAGAGCATTTGGATGATACAGAAGAAGATTGGGAGAATGTCATATGGTCAGATGCAACCAAAATATAACTTTTTGGTAAAAACTAAACTCGTCGTGTTTGGAGGACAAAGAATGCTGAGTTGCATCCAAAGTACACCATACCTACTGTGAAGCATGGGGGTGGAAACATCATGCTTTGGGGCTGTTTTTCTGCAAAGGGACCAGGACAACTGATGCGTGTAAAGGAAAGAATGAATGGGGCCATGTATCGTGAGATTTTGAGTGAAAACCTCCTTCCATCAGCAAGGGCATTGAAGATGAAATTTGGCTGGGTCTTTCAGCATGACAATGATCCCAAACACACCGCCCGGGTAACGAAGGAGTGGCTTCGTAAGAAGCATTTCAAGGTCCTGGAGTGGCCTAGCCAGTCTCAAGATCTCAACCCCATAGAAAATCTTTGGAGGGAGTTGAAAGTCCGTGTTGCCCAGCAACAACCCCAAAACATCACTGCTCTAGAGGAGATCTGCATGGAGGAATGGGCCAAAACACCAGCAACAGTGTGTGAATACCTTGTGAAGACTTACAGAAAACGTTTGACCTCTGTCATTGCCAACAAAGGGTATATAAAACAAAGTATTGAGATTATTGACCAAATACTTATTTTCCACCATAATATGCAAATCAATTCATTAAAAATCTTAGAATGTGATTTTCTGGATTTTTTTTCTCATTTTGTCTCTCATAGTTGAAGTGTACCTATGATGAAAATTACAGGCCTCTCTCATCTTTTTAAGTGGGAGAACTTGCACAATTGGTGGCTGACTAACTACTTTTTTGCCCCACTGTATGTACTGTTGGTAGGACAGGTAGGTAGGACAGGTTTGTATGACGTAGTCCTTACAGTACTGAAACATTCCTTATTTTTGAGCAGATTTTCACAGGGTAACACAGTGGTTTAATTAATCACATTATTCATTTACGGTACATTGTGTTTTATTACCTTGAACCCTGTGTTTGGATTTCAGCCTCACAACTTAAACACATGTAAATCATATCAAGTCATGATATTCCCGTTGATCATCATATGCAGCGTTGCTCTCTGTCTATTCCCCACCTGTTGTAATGTTCAGTCATGGAGAACTTTTCCCTCCCTCCCCATGCACGCCAGACCCCCCACACTACAATACAGCTATTTGGAAGAAGGAGGGAAAAAAATCTTCTTTTCGAAAGAAAAACCACGAAGGCTGACGAAATCACTTTAAACGGCCCTAATTCTGCCATTAGGCGAGCAGCAACGAGAGGCAGCGCTGAGGCGATTGGCTGGGCCTGCACTCCATATTCACAGGCCCAGGATGAAGCTGGGCGGCCTGCTGAGAAAATGGTGTCGTAATCAGGAGCTGCATGTTCTGCCTGTACGCCAGCCCCCACCCCTCTCTCCCTCTCCTCGCCGCCCGTGCCTCCCTTTCCTTCCCTCTTTCTGGCTAGTAAGGAGATCCTAATGAGAGTTTGGATGTACTGAGCTCCTCATATGTGAGGAACTTGGCAGGAGGGAAGGGAGATGGGGCCTGAGGTGAGGGTGGGAGCTGGAGGTAGAGGGTTTGGAAGTTGGAGGGTGGGAAGGCTTTTTTTGTTCCCACATTTGATTATTCAGGTTGGCTGAATTAAATTCTCGACCCATAAAATTCGTATCCCCTCTGGGGTCTATTTGCATGTATTTCAACACCCCCCCACTTCCCTATTCCCCTTTTCACCCCAGAAAGTGAAAGAGATGGCGAAGCAACCAGGCCTGGCTAGGATTTAAGACGTCACCATGGTGTGAAATATGGGTGAACAAGCAGGGGCTTTGAAACTCAAACGGACCCCTCTTAGACTTTTTTACACACACACACACACACACACACACACACACACACACACACACACACACACACACACACACACACACACACACACACACACACACACACACACACACACACACACACACACACACACACACACACACACACACACACACACACACACACAAACTTTTATCCAAATGATAATTTACAACATTTAACATTCAATATAATTAATCACACAGGGGAATAGTTGGTAAGGGGTACATTATGCCAAAAACACTTATTTGAATCACAATGTAATAAATGCTTGTGATACGGAAACAGTGGTGTAACTTGACATGCCATCATTGAGGTAAACTTACAGGAACATTATACAAGGGACATATTTCATAAATATGTCTAAAGTCCATTTTAATTGTCCCAATTTTACACTCAGTGGGAGAAAGTTGGGGATTAATTTTCAGACAGAAATGTTTTTTTGGCCAGGTCTTAAAATTCCACTTGGGATCTGTGCCCAATTGCGTATATAAGATGAGGGGAACACACAGGTAGCTAGGCAATGGGCACATGTTCTGTCTGAGAAGCTAGCTGGCTAGAACAACAACAACGACACAAACCCATGCAGATAGCCAGCCATAGGAGACACCTGTTAGTTTGGCTAGCTGTTGAGCTTTTTGTTGTGCCCCGTGCCATGCTCTGGCCTAATGGCACTTGTTTTATGGGCCATCTGTGTGGAAATGTGATGGGACATGAGGGCTGAAGTTGGATGGTTATGGCGGCGTAATTGATGGCATTTAGTCACATGGGGTGTGCTGTTGCTGTAACCACCCCCCCCCTGTAGGACCCCCCTTGCCCGCACCCCGGTGCACAGGCAGAATGCAGTGTCAGGAGGCTGAGCACTGAGCGGCCATTGTGTGTGCTAACCAAAGCGGAATGGCAGGGTGACAAAAGGGGGAGGAGTGGGCTCAGGGCGCACAAAGCCAGGGGGAGGAGAGGAGAGGGTTAGTAGAGGAGAAGGAGGAGGTGTGAGGGGCGTAATGCTGGGGGCTAAATAGACCCACTCAGTCCCAGAAACTCCATGCACCCCCAAAACTCCCTACTACCCCTCTCTCTGCTCCTAGCCTGTGTGTTGCCTGGGTAGGTTGCCCACTTGTTCCGAAAGAGAGTGGAAGGGGGAAATACAACACCTGAAACGGAAAACTCGTTGTTGTTTTTACATTCGTGAATCATGTCTTCAAACGGGCTAAAATATGTAGACAACACGTAGTAGTCACCATTGACCTAAATCCTTATCAAACTGTCCTGCGAGCATTTTGTCTCACTAGCAGGTGTTGCTGGCATCCTAAAACAGACTCAATGACTTGCTGCTCAGTTCACCCACGTTACAAATATATACTGTAAGTCTGGAGTAAAAAGGTAACTGATACACTGATCATTCAACATCATCTGAGATCCAATCTGACATCTGACCCTAGGTTAAATTGAGGAACTTGTTCTATATCCTCCTTTTAAAACTTCCCCCCAACACAGCCATGTGGATGTGATTGATTGCTGAGTGCCCTGTGGTGTTTGAGAGAGATGGAGAGACAGACAGGGGTCTGTGAATCCATCTAAACCAACCAGTAACCCTCACCAACCCTTCATAGAGATACCTGAGAGAAGAGACCACTCTAAAACACACAACACCAAACCCCTACCCTAATACCATCATCCACCCCAACCAGAGTTCTATTAGTAACATCCCTCTGGCCTACGTCAATGGGCTTACTTGGAATCAACTAGATATCTCTCCGTCTCTCCAAAAGTGACGGTGGGGACAGCCAGCCAGTGAGATGTCTGTGTTAGATCCATGTCTTTGTGTTACCATGGAGATAACCTCAGATGGCCTCCAGTCATGGATATCCCCTGTCCCACCCCTTGGCTGGTCACCAAACCCACAAAGGGCCACAGGGCCACTTTGAAGAGGCCCCTCTTCCTTGTCGGGCCCTTCCTCTCCCCTCTCAGATGCAAGGTGGACTCAGGAACATCAAAGGGATGCTCTATACAAACCCCCCCCTCCCTCCTTACCATTTGAAAACCTTCTTTATTGCTGCGAGCCTCACACTTTTCTGTCTATTTACAAACCCCACTGTAGGGCCCAATAGCAGATTCCCTTTTTACTGGTTGTTTGCGGCCGGGTTAGGAAGTAGCTTGCTGGGTTGTTTTGCTTTGTCTTTTGTGATGTAACTAGAGGGTCAAACCCAGGGGCATGCATAGGTCATATAGCAGTAGTGAACTGGTCGGGTCAACCCTGGAACGCCACAGCACACATCCTTTCCCTACCACCACTCCTACAGGTGTGTGTTGTGCCCAGAGCTAGTACATACAGGTTGTCTTGGCCCTCCCTCACCTCCAGCACTGCAGTCAGAGCCCTCCCCATCAGAGCCATGACCTCCCCAGCCATTATCCCCATGCAGCCTGTAAATCAGCCTGCAATCAGGGCCTCTTGGCTCCCGGAGCCCTCACCTCGCCACTCCAGATGATTCCCCTGGCTGATTGGGCTAACTGGACTCCTGTCTGTGGAGACATTAGCATGGATTGTTTTCTGGATGGCACACAGATGGAGCTGCGTTAGCATTCACACCTCACCTCCGCCACCGCTCAGACCCTGAGACTGATACAAGGGAGACATTTCTGTCATTTGTATTTACAATTCCGTCTTATCAAAGCAGGTGTGACTGCATCCCTACTATAGTAAGTATATAGTTCACTCCCCAACCCTGTGTCACATCCATGAGGGCCCCATAGGTACTCGGTAGCAATCAGAAACTGACCCATGGCATGCCTTACTGTCATGCCCAAGGAGAAGACCGGATAGACTCTGTGACTGTGGTATTAGATAGGTAGTGATGATAAAGTGAGGGAGAACATCAGCTAGCTTTCATTCAGGCTGTCTTGGCCCTCCCTCACCTCCAGCACTGCATTCAGAGCCTCTCCATTGAGTTGGTTTCCGTTCGTGAGAGTGTGAATCTGTGAGACAGAGAAAAAAATCAGTGAGTGAGTGGTTGAGTGAGTCTGTTTGGCTTGTGATTAGTAACCCTCCACACAGGTCCAAGAGGCTTCTAAACAGCTTCTAACCCCAAACCATAAGACTCCTGAACAGCTAATCAAATGGCTACCCAGACTATTTGCATTGAACTCCCCCCCCCCCTTCTACACTGCTGCTACTCTCAGTTATTATCTATGCATAGTCACTTTAATAACTCTAATTGCATGTGCATATTACCTCAATTACCTCGACACCGGTCCCCACCGCACATAGACTCTGTACCGGTAACCCTTGTATAATAGCCCTGCTATTGTTATTTACTGCTGCTATTTAATTATTTGTTATTCTTATCTCTTACTTTTTTAAGGTATTTTCTTAAAACTGCATTGTTTGTTAAGGGCTGTAAGTAAGCATTTCACTGTAAGGTTTACACCTGTTGTATTTGGCGCACGTGACAAATAACATTTGATATGATTTGATTTGACACACACACACCAACCCCCCTCTCCCTGGATAAATTATGCCCGGCGACAGCCATTGTCTAGAGCCTCGTGGAATCCTGATGTCATCACAGTTGCCCAGGCTCTACTGCGCTTAGTGACCACTCAGCTCTGGACAGGCCTCATGTCTGGAGAGAGAGAGAGAGAGAGAGAGAGAGAGAGAGAGAGAGAGAGAGAGAGAGAGAGAGAGAGAGAGAGAGAGAGAGAGAGAGAGAGAGAGAGAGAGAGAGAGAGAGAGAGAGAGAGAGAGAGAGAGAGAGAGAGAGAGGAGAGAGAGAGAGAGAGAGAGAGAGAGAGAGAGAGAGAGAGAGAGAGAGAGAGAGAGAGAGAGAGAGATGGGTGGGGCTGACAGGGGGATGAGAGAGAGAGGGTGGAGAGAGGTGGGACGAGTGGAGAGAGGGGAGGGATGAGTTGGGCCGACAGGGGGATGAGAGAGAGAGGGTGGAGAGAGGTGGGACGAGTGGAGAGAGGGGAGGGATGGGTGGGGCCGACAGGGGGACAAGAGAGAGAGAGCGTGGGGAGGGAGGGAAATATAGAAAGAGGGATAGGTTGAGAGGTGGAGTATTAGAGAAAGAGGGGGCTGATGGGGGGTGTATTTTGTATGGTATGTGCTGTATGGAGGGAGTTAGGGTTCTCATAGTCAGCAAAATCATTCCACAATGTACAAACATCCAGCAGATTTGGCTCCCACGTGGAAGACGCCAAAGCTACATGTAGGGAAAAATGGGAAAATCAAACTTTCTGTATTTAAAACCAAATCACCTTATCCATCTGGTAAATGTTATGTCACTTACTCTTCCATTCTCATTCTCATCAGAAAAAAGACTAGCACTTTAGAAATTGAATAAACCACTTTTTTTTATCTGCCTCTATCAGACATATCTGGTTAATCAATGACAGGAAACCAGGAGGGAAGCTGGTCTCATTTTCTACCTGACCGTAGAAAGAGAGGAGATACTCAAAGAATATCATTTACTTTCAGAGATATGAATCACACACAGATCCTCTCTAGGAAATACTGCGTGCGTGCATGTGTGTGTGCGTGTGAGAGAGACGGCTAGAGAGAGACGGCTAGAGAACAACAGAGAGAGACGGCTAGAGAGAGACGGCTAGAGAACAACAGAGAGACAGATAGAGAACAACAGAGAGACGGCTAAAGAACAACAGAGAGAGACGGATAGAGAACAACAGAGAGACGGCTAAAGAAAGATGGCTAGAGAGAGACGGCTAGAGAGAGACGGCTAGAGAGAGACGGCTAGGGAGAGACGGCTAGAGAGAGACGGCTAGAGAGAGACGGCTAGGGAGAGACGGCTAGGGAGAGACTGCTAGAGAGAGACGGCTAGAGAGAGACGGCTAAAGAACAACAGAGAGACGGATAGAGAACAACAGAGAGAGAGAGAAACAGAGAGAGACGGCTAGAGAACAACAGAGAGAGACGGATAGAGAACAACAGAGAGACGGATAGAGAACAACAGAGAGACGGATAGAGAACAACAGAGAGAGACGGATAGAGAACAACAGAGAGAGACGGATAGAGAACAACAGAGAGACGGATAGAGAACAACAGAGAGACGGATAGAAAACAACAGAGAGACGGATAGAGAACAAAGAGACGGAGAGAGAACAACAGAGAGACGGATAGAGAACAACAGAGAGACGGCTAAAGAACAACAGAGAGACGGATAGAGAACAACAGAGAGATGGCTAAAGAACAACAGAGAGACGGCTAAAGAACAACAGAGAGACGGATAGAGAACAACAGAGAGACGGATAGAGAACAACAGAGAGACGGCTAGAGAACAACAGAGAGACGGATAGAGAACAACAGAGAGAGACGGATAGAGAACAACAGAGAGACGGCTAAAGAAAGATGGAGAACAACGGCAGAGACGGCTAGGGAGAGACGGATAGAGAGAACGGCTAGAGAGAGACGGCTAGAGAACAACAGAGAGACGGATAGAGAACAACAGAGAGACGGCTAAAGAAAGATGGCTAGAGAGAGACGGCTAGAGAGAGACGGCTAGGGAGAGACGGCTAGAGAGAGACGGCTAGAGAGAGACGGCTAGGGAGAGAGACGGCTAGAGAGAGACGGCTAGAGAGAGACGGCTAGGGAGAGAACTAGAAGAGACGGCTAGAGAGAGACGGCTAAAGAACAACAGAGAGACGGATAGAGAACAACAGAGAGACGGCTAGAGAACAACAGAGAGAGACGGATAGAGAACAACAGAGAGAGACGGATAGAGAACAACAGAGAGACGGATAGAGAACAACAGAGAGACGGCTAGAGAACAACAGAGAGAGACAGATAGAGAACAACAGAGAGACGGATAGAGAACAACAGAGAGATGGATAGAGAACAACAGAGAGACGGATAGAGAACAACAGAGAGACGGCTAGAGAACAACAGAGAGACGGATAGAGAACAACAGAGAGACGGATAGAGAACAACAGAGAGACGGATAGAGAACAACAGAGAGACGGATAGAAAACAACAGAGAGACGGATAGAGAACAGAGAGACGGAGAGAGAACAACAGAGAGACGGAGAGAGAACAACAGAGAGACGGATAGAGAACAACAGAGAGACGGATAGAAAACAACAGAGAGACGGATAGAGAACAGAGAGACGAAGAGAGAACAACAGAGAGACGGATAGAGAACAACAGAGAGACGGATAGAGAACGACAGAGAGACGGCTAAAGAACAACAGAGAGACGGATAGAGAACAACAGAGAGACGGATAGAGAACAACAGAGAGACGGATAGAGAACAACAGAGAGACGGCTAAAGAACAACAGAGAGACGGATAGAGAACAACAGAGAGACGGCTAGAGAACAACAGAGAGAGACGGCTAAAGAACAACAGAGAGACGGATAGAGAACAACAGAGAGACGGCTAGAGAACAACAGAGAGAGACGGATAGAGAACAACAGAGAGAGACGGATAGAGAACAACAGAGAGACGGCTAAAGAAAGACGGCTAGAGAGAGACGGCTAGAGAGAGACGGCTAGAGAGAGACGGCTAGAGAGAGACGGCTAGAGAACAACAGAGAGACGGATAGAGAACAACAGAGAGACGGCTAAAGAACAACAGAGAGACGGATAGAGAACAACAGAGAGACGGATAGAGAACAACAGAGAGACGGATAGAGAACAACAGAGAGAGACGGATAGAGAACAACAGAGAGAGACGGATAGAGAACAACAGAGAGACGGCTAAAGAAAGATGGCTAGAGAGAGACGGCTAGAGAGAACGGCAACAGGGAGAGACGGATAGAGAGACGGCAGAGAGACGGCTAAAGAAAGATGGCTAGAGAGAGACGGCTAGAGAGAGACGGATAGAGAGACGGCTAGGGAGAGACGGATAGAGAGAACGGCTAGAGAGAGACGGCTAGAGAGAGAGCTAAAGAACAACAGAGAGATGGATAGAGAACAACAGAGAGACGGCTAGAGAACAACAGAGAGAGACGGATAGAGAACAACAGAGAGAGACGGATAGAGAACAACAGAGAGACGGATAGAGAACAACAGAGAGACGGATAGAGAACAACAGAGAGACGGATAGAGAACAACAGAGAGACGGATAGAGAACAACAGAGAGACGGATAGAGAACAACAGAGAGACGGATAGAAAACAACAGAGAGACGGATAGAAAAAACAACAGAGAGACGGATAGAGAACAGAGAGACGGAGAGAGAACAACAGAGAAACGGATAGAGAACGACAGAGAGACGGCTAAAGAACAACAGAGAGACGGATAGAGAACAACAGAGAGACGGATAGAGAACAACAGAGAGACGGATAGAGAACAACAGAGAGACGGCTAAAGAACAACAGAGAGACGGATAGAGAACAACAGAGAGACGGCTAGAGAACAACAGAGAGAGACGGCTAAAGAACAACAGAGAGACGGATAGAGAACAACAGAGAGACGGCTAGAGAACAACAGAGAGACGGATAGAGAACAACAGAGAGAGACGGATAGAGAACAACAGAGAGACGGCTAAAGAAAGATGGCTAGAGAGAGACGGCTAGGGAGAGACGGCTAGAGAGAGACGGCTAGGGAGAGACGGCTAGGGAGAGACGGCTAGGGAGAGACTGCTAGAGAGAGACGGCTAGAGAGAGACGGCTAAAGAACAACAGAGAGACGGATAGAGAACAACAGAGAGACGGCTAGAGAAACAGAGAGAGACGGATAGAGAACAACAGAGAGAGACGGATAGAGAACAACAGAGAGACGGATAGAGAACAACAGAGAGACGGATAGAGAACAACAGAGAGAGACGGATAGAGAACAACAGAGAGACGGATAGAGAACAACAGAGAGACGGATAGAGAACAACAGAGAGACGGATAGAAAACAACAGAGAGACGGATAGAGTACAAAGAGACGGAGAGAGAACAACAGAGAGACGGATAGAGAACAACAGAGAAACGGATAGAGAACAACAGAGAGATGGCTAAAGAACAACAGAGAGACGGATAGAGAACAACACAGAGACGGATAGAGAACAACAGAGAGACGGCTAAAGAACAACAGAGAGACGGATAGAGAACAACAGAGAGATGGCTAAAGAACAACAGAGAGACGGCTAAAGAACAACAGAGAGACGGATAGAGAACAACAGAGAGAGACGGATAGAGAACAACAGAGAGACGGCTAGAGAACAACAGAGAGACGGATAGAGAACAACAGAGAGAGACGGATAGAGAACAACAGAGAGACGGCTAAAGAAAGATGGCTAGAGAGAGACGGCTAGAGAGAGACGGCTAGAGAGAGACGGCTAGGGAGAGACGGATAGAGAGAGACGGCTAGAGAGAGACAGCTAGAGAACAACAGAGAGACGGATAGAGAACAACAGAGAGAAGGCTAAAGAAAGATGGCTAGAGAGAGACGGCTAGGGAGAGACGGCTAGGGAGAGACGGCTAGAGAGAGACGGCTAGAGAGAGACGGCTAGGGAGAGACGGCTAGAGAGAGACGGCTAGAGAGAGACGGCTAGGGAGAGACGGCTAGAGAGAGACGGCTAGAGAGAGACGGCTAAAGAACAACAGAGAGACGGATAGAGAACAACAGAGAGACGGCTAGAGAACAACTGAGAGAGACGGATAGAGAACAACAGAGAGAGACGGATAGAGAACAACAGAGAGAGACGGATAGAGAACAACAGAGAGAGACGGATAGAGAACAACAGAGAGAGACGGATAGAGAACAACAGAGAGACGGATAGAGAACAACAGAGAGACGGATAGAGAACAACAGAGAGACGGATAGAAAACAACAGAGAGACGGATAGAGAACAAAGAGACGGATAGAGAACAACAGAGAGACGGATAGAGAACAACAGAGAGATGGCTAAAGAACAACAGAGAGACGGATAGAGAACAACACAGAGACGGATAGAGAACAACAGAGAGACGGCTAAAGAACAACAGAGAGACGGATAGAGAACAACAGAGAGATGGCTAAAGAACAACAGAGAGACGGCTAAAGAACAACAGAGAGACGGATAGAGAACAACAGAGAGAGACGGATAGAGAACAACAGAGAGACGGCTAGAGAACAACAGAGAGACGGATAGAGAACAACAGAGAGAGACGGATAGAGAACAACAGAGAGACGGCTAAAGAAAGATGGCTAGAGAGAGACGGCTAGAGAGAGACGGCTAGAGAGAGACGGCTAGGGAGAGACGGATAGAGAGAGACGGCTAGAGAGAGACGGCTAGAGAACAACAGAGAGACGGATAGAGAACAACAGAGAGACGGCTAAAGAAAGATGGCTAGAGAGAGACGGCTAGAGAGAGACGGCTAGGGAGAGACGGCTAGGGAGAGACGGCTAGAGAGAGACGGCTAGGGAGAGATGGCTAGAGAGAGACGGCTAGAGAGAGACGGCTAGGGAGAGACGGCTAGGGAGAGATGGCTAGAGAGAGACGGCTAGAGAGAGACGGCTAAAGAACAACAGAGAGACGGATAGAGAACAACAGAGAGACGGCTAGAGAACAACAGAGAGAGACGGATAGAGAACAACAGAGAGAGACGGATAGAGAACAACAGAGAGACGGATAGAGAACAACAGAGAGACGGCTAGAGAACAACAGAGAGAGACAGATAGAGAACAACAGAGAGACGGATAGAGAACAACAGAGAGACGGATAGAGAACAACAGAGAGACGGCTAGAGAACAACAGAGAGACGGATAGAGAACAACAGAGAGACGGATAGAGAACAACAGAGAGACGGATAGAGAACAACAGAGAGACGGATAGAAAACAACAGAGAGACGGATAGAGAACAGAGAGACGGAGAGAGAACAACAGAGAGACGGATAGAGAACAACAGAGAAACGGATAGAGAACAACAGAGAGACGGATAGAAAACAACAGAGAGACGGATAGAGAACAGAGAGACGGAGAGAGAACAACAGAGAGACGGATAGAGAACAACAGAGAGACGGATAGAGAACGACAGAGAGACGGCTAAAGAACAACAGAGAGACGGATAGAGAACAACAGAGAGACGGATAGAGAACAACAGAGAGACGGATAGAGAACAACAGAGAGACGGCTAAAGAACAACAGAGAGACGGATAGAGAACAACAGAGAGACGGCTAGAGAACAACAGAGAGAGACGGCTAAAGAACAACAGAGAGACGGATAGAGAACAACAGAGAGACGGCTAGAGAACAACAGAGAGAGACGGATAGAGAACAACAGAGAGAGACGGATAGAGAACAACAGAGAGAAGGCTAAAGAAAGATGGCTAGAGAGAGACGGCTAGGGAGAGACGGCTAGGGAGAGACGGCTAGAGAGAGACGGCTAGAGAGAGACGGCTAGGGAGAGACGGCTAGAGAGAGACGGCTAGAGAGAGACGGCTAGAGAGAGACGGCTAGGGAGAGACGGCTAGAGAGAGACGGCTAGAGAGAGACGGCTAAAGAACAACAGAGAGACGGATAGAGAACAACAGAGAGACGGCTAGAGAACAACAGAGAGAGACGGATAGAGAACAACAGAGAGAGACGGATAGAGAACAACAGAGAGAGACGGATAGAGAACAACAGAGAGAGACGGATAGAGAACAACAGAGAGACGGATAGAGAACAACAGAGAGACGGATAGAGAACAACAGAGAGACGGATAGAGAACAACAGAGAGAGACGGATAGAGAACAACAGAGAGAGACGGATAGAGAACAACAGAGAGACGGATAGAGAACAACAGAGAGACGGATAGAGAACAACAGAGAGACGGATAGAGAACAACAGAGAGACGGATAGAGAACAACAGAGAGACGGATAGAAAACAACAGAGAGACGGATAGAGAACAAAGAGACGGAGAGAGAACAACAGAGAGACGGATAGAGAACAACAGAGAAACGGATAGAGAACAACAGAGAGATGGCTAAAGAACAACAGAGAGACGGATAGAGAACAACACAGAGACGGATAGAGAACAACAGAGAGACGGCTAAAGAACAACAGAGAGACGGATAGAGAACAACAGAGAGATGGCTAAAGAACAACAGAGAGACGGCTAAAGAACAACAGAGAGACGGATAGAGAACAACAGAGAGAGACGGATAGAGAACAACAGAGAGACGGATAGAGAACAACAGAGAGACGGATAAAGAAAAACAACAGAGAGACGGATAGAAAACAACAGAGAGACGGATAGAGAACAAAGAGACGGAGAGAGAACAACAGAGAGACGGATAGAGAACAACAGAGAAACGGATAGAGAACAACAGAGAGATGGCTAAAGAACAACAGAGAGACGGATAGAGAACAACACAGAGACGGATAGAGAACAACAGAGAGACTGCTAAAGAACAACAGAGAGACGGATAGAGAACAACAGAGAGATGGCTAAAGAACAACAGAGAGACGGCTAAAGAACAACAGAGAGACGGATAGAGAACAACAGAGAGACGGATAGAGAACAACAGAGAGAGACGGATAGAGAACAACAGAGAGACGGATAGAGAACAACAGAGAGAGACGGATAGAGAACAACAGAGAGACGGCTAAAGAAAGATGGCTAGAGAGAGACGGCTAGAGAGAGACGGCTAGAGAGAGACGGCTAGGGAGAGACGGATAGAGAGAGACGGCTAGAGAGAGACGGCTAGAGAACAACAGAGAGACGGATAGAGAACAACAGAGAGACGGCTAAAGAAAGATGTCTAGAGAGAGACGGCTAGAGAGAGACGGCTAGGGAGAGACGGCTAGAGAGAGACGGCTAGAGAGAGACGGCTAGGGAGAGACGGCTAGAGAGAGACGGCTAGAGAGAGACGGCTAGGGAGAGACGGCTAGAGAGAGACGGCTAGAGAGAGACGGCTAAAGAACAACAGAGAGACGGATAGAGAACAACAGAGAGACGGCTAGAGAACAACAGAGAGAGACGGATAGAGAACAACAGAGAGAGACGGATAGAGAACAACAGAGAGACGGATAGAGAACAACAGAGAGACGGCTAGAGAACAACAGAGAGAGACAGATAGAGAACAACAGAGAGACGGATAGAGAACAACAGAGAGACGGATAGAGAACAACAGAGAGACGGCTAGAGAACAACAGAGAGACGGATAGAGAACAACAGAGAGACGGATAGAGAACAACAGAGAGACGGATAGAGAACAACAGAGAGACGGATAGAAAACAACAGAGAGACGGATAGAGAACAGAGAGACGGAGAGAGAACAACAGAGAGACGGATAGAGAACAACAGAGAAACGGATAGAGAACAACAGAGAGATGGCTAAAGAACAACAGAGAGACGGATAGAGAACAACACAGAGACGGATAGAGAACAACAGAGAGACGGCTAAAGAACAACAGAGAGACGGATAGAGAACAACAGAGAGATGGCTAAAGAACAACAGAGAGACGGCTAAAGAACAACAGAGAGACGGATAGAGAACAACAGAGAGAGACGGATAGAGAACAACAGAGAGACGGATAGAGAACAACAGAGAGACGGATAAAGAAAAACAACAGAGAGACGGATAGAAAACAACAGAGAGACGGATAGAGAACAAAGAGACGGAGAGAGAACAACAGAGAGACGGATAGAGAACAACAGAGAAACGGATAGAGAACAACAGAGAGATGGCTAAAGAACAACAGAGAGACGGATAGAGAACAACACAGAGACGGATAGAGAACAACAGAGAGACGGCTAAAGAACAACAGAGAGACGGATAGAGAACAACAGAGAGATGGCTAAAGAACAACAGAGAGACGGCTAAAGAACAACAGAGAGACGGATAGAGAACAACAGAGAGAGACGGATAGAGAACAACAGAGAGAGACGGATAGAGAACAACAGAGAGACGGATAGAGAACAACAGAGAGAGACGGATAGAGAACAACAGAGAGACGGCTAAAGAAAGATGGCTAGAGAGAGACGGCTAGAGAGAGACGGCTAGAGAGAGACGGCTAGGGAGAGACGGATAGAGAGAGACGGCTAGAGAGAGACGGCTAGAGAACAACAGAGAGACGGATAGAGAACAACAGAGAGACGGCTAAAGAAAGATGGCTAGAGAGAGACGGCTAGAGAGAGACGGCTAGGGAGAGACGGCTAGAGAGAGACGGCTAGAGAGAGACGGCTAGGGAGAGACGGCTAGAGAGAGACGGCTAGAGAGAGACGGCTAGGGAGAGACGGCTAGAGAGAGACGGCTAGAGAGAGACGGCTAAAGAACAACAGAGAGACGGATAGAGAACAACAGAGAGACGGCTAGAGAACAACAGAGAGAGACGGATAGAGAACAACAGAGAGAGACGGATAGAGAACAACAGAGAGACGGATAGAGAACAACAGAGAGACGGCTAGAGAACAACAGAGAGAGACAGATAGAGAACAACAGAGAGACGGATAGAGAACAACAGAGAGACGGCTAGAGAACAACAGAGAGACGGCTAGAGAACAACAGAGAGACGGATAGAGAACAACAGAGAGACGGATAGAGAACAACAGAGAGACGGATAGAGAACAACAGAGAGACGGATAGAAAACAACAGAGAGACGGATAGAGAACAGAGAGACGGAGAGAGAACAACAGAGAGACGGATAGAGAACAACAGAGAGACGGATAGAGAACGACAGAGAGACGGCTAAAGAACAACAGAGAGACGGATAGAGAACAACAGAGAGACGGATAGAGAACAACATAGAGACGGATAGAGAACAACAGAGAGACGGCTAAAGAACAACAGAGAGACGGATAGAGAACAACAGAGAGACGGCTAGAGAACAACAGAGAGAGACGGCTAGAGAACAACAGAGAGAGACGGCTAAAGAACAACAGAGAGACGGATAGAGAACAACAGAGAGACGGCTAGAGAACAACAGAGAGAGACGGATAGAGAACAACAGAGAGAGACGGATAGAGAACAACAGAGAGACGGCTAAAGAAAGACGGCTAGAGAGAGACGGCTAGAGAGAGACGGCTAGAGAGAGACGGCTAGAGAGAGACGGCTAGAGAGAGACGGCTAGGGAGAGACGGCTAGAGAACAACAGAGAGACGGATAGAGAACAACAGAGAGACGGCTAAAGAACAACAGAGAGACGGATAGAGAACAACAGAGAGACGGATAGAGAACAACAGAGAGACGGATAGAGAACAACAGAGAGAGACGGATAGAGAACAACAGAGAGAGACGGATAGAGAACAACAGAGAGACGGCTAAAGAAAGATGGCTAGAGAGAGACGGCTAGAGAGAGACGGCTAGAGAGAGACGGCTAGGGAGAGACGGATAGAGAGAGACGGCTAGAGAGAGACGGCTAAAGAAAGATGGCTAGAGAGAGACGGCTAGAGAGAGACGGCTAGGGAGAGACGGATAGAGAGAGACGGCTAGAGAGAGACGGCTAGAGAGAGACGGCTAGAGAACAACAGAGAGACGGATAGAGAACAACAGAGAGACGGCTAAAGAAAGATGGCTAGAGAGAGACGGCTAGAGAGAGACGGCTAGAGAGAGACGGCTAGGGAGAGACGGCTAGAGAGAGACGGCTAGAGAGAGACGGCTAGGGAGAGACGGCTAGGGAGAGACGGCTAGAGAGAGACGGCTAGGGAGAGACGGCTAGGGAGAGACGGCTAGGGAGAGACGGCTAGAGAGAGACGGCTAGAGAGAGACGGCTAAAGAACAACAGAGAGATGGATAGAGAACAACAGAGAGACGGCTAGAGAACAACAGAGAGAGACGGATAGAGAACAACAGAGAGAGACGGATAGAGAACAACAGAGAGACGGATAGAGAACAACAGAGAGACGGATAGAGAACAACAGAGAGACGGATAGAGAACAACAGAGAGACGGATAGAGAACAACAGAGAGACGGATAGAAAACAACAGAGAGACGGATAGAAAACAACAGAGAGACGGATAGAGAACAGAGAGACGGAGAGAGAACAACAGAGAAACGGATAGAGAACGACAGAGAGACGGCTAAAGAACAACAGAGAGACGGATAGAGAACAACAGAGAGACGGATAGAGAACAACAGAGAGACGGATAGAGAACAACAGAGAGACGGCTAAAGAACAACAGAGAGACGGATAGAGAACAACAGAGAGACGGCTAGAGAACAACAGAGAGAGACGGCTAAAGAACAACAGAGAGACGGATAGAGAACAACAGAGAGACGGCTAGAGAACAACAGAGAGACGGATAGAGAACAACAGAGAGAGACGGATAGAGAACAACAGAGAGACGGCTAAAGAAAGATGGCTAGAGAGAGACGGCTAGAGAGAGACGGCTAGGGAGAGACGGCTAGAGAGAGACGGCTAGAGAGAGACGGCTAGGGAGAGACGGCTAGGGAGAGACTGCTAGAGAGAGACGGCTAGAGAGAGACGGCTAAAGAACAACAGAGAGACGGATAGAGAACAACAGAGAGACGGCTAGAGAAACAGAGAGAGACGGATAGAGAACAACAGAGAGAGACGGATAGAGAACAACAGAGAGACGGATAGAGAACAACAGAGAGACGGCTAGAGAACAACAGAGAGAGACGGATAGAGAACAACAGAGAGACGGATAGAGAACAACAGAGAGACGGATAGAGAACAACAGAGAGACGGATAGAAAACAACAGAGAGACGGATAGAGAACAAAGAGACGGAGAGAGAACAACAGAGAGACGGATAGAGAACAACAGAGAAACGGATAGAGAACAACAGAGAGATGGCTAAAGAACAACAGAGAGACGGATAGAGAACAACACAGAGACGGATAGAGAACAACAGAGAGACGGCTAAAGAACAACAGAGAGACGGATAGAGAACAACAGAGAGACGGCTAAAGAACAACAGAGAGACGGCTAAAGAACAACAGAGAGACGGATAGAGAACAACAGAGAGAGACGGATAGAGAACAACAGAGAGACGGCTAGAGAACAACAGAGAGACGGATAGAGAACAACAGAGAGAGACGGATAGAGAACAACAGAGAGACGGCTAAAGAAAGATGGCTAGAGAGAGACGGCTAGAGAGAGACGGCTAAAGAACAACAGAGAGACGGATAGAGAACAACAGAGAGACGGCTAGAGAACAACAGAGAGAGACGGATAGAGAACAACAGAGAGAGACGGATAGAGAACAACAGAGAGACGGATAGAGAACAACAGAGAGACGGCTAGAGAACAACAGAGAGAGACAGATAGAGAACAACAGAGAGACGGATAGAGAACAACAGAGAGACGGATAGAGAACAACAGAGAGACGGCTAGAGAACAACAGAGAGACGGATAGAGAACAACAGAGAGACGGATAGAGAACAACAGAGAGACGGATAGAGAACAACAGAGAGACGGATAGAAAACAACAGAGAGACGGATAGAGAACAGAGAGACGGAGAGAGAACAACAGAGAGACGGATAGAGAACAACAGAGAAACGGATAGAGAACAACAGAGAGACGGATAGAAAACAACAGAGAGACGGATAGAGAACAGAGAGACGGAGAGAGAACAACAGAGAGACGGATAGAGAACAACAGAGAGACGGATAGAGAACGACAGAGAGACGGCTAAAGAACAACAGAGAGACGGATAGAGAACAACAGAGAGACGGATAGAGAACAACAGAGAGACGGATAGAGAACAACAGAGAGACGGCTAAAGAACAACAGAGAGACGGATAGAGAACAACAGAGAGACGGCTAGAGAACAACAGAGAGAGACGGATAGAGAACAACAGAGAGAGACGGATAGAGAACAACAGAGAGAAGGCTAAAGAAAGATGGCTAGAGAGAGACGGCTAGGGAGAGACGGCTAGGGAGAGACGGCTAGGGAGAGACGGCTAGGGAGAGACGGCTAGAGAGAGACGGCTAGAGAGAGACGGCTAGGGAGAGACGGCTAGAGAGAGACGGCTAGAGAGAGACGGCTAGAGAGAGACGGCTAGGGAGAGACGGCTAGAGAGAGACGGCTAGAGAGAGACGGCTAAAGAACAACAGAGAGACGGATAGAGAACAACAGAGAGACGGCTAGAGAACAACAGAGAGAGACGGATAGAGAACAACAGAGAGAGACGGATAGAGAACAACAGAGAGAGACGGATAGAGAACAACAGAGAGAGACGGATAGAGAACAACAGAGAGAGACGGATAGAGAACAACAGAGAGAAACGGATAGAGAACAACAGAGAGAGACGGATAGAGAACAACAGAGAGAGACGGATAGAGAACAACAGAGAGAGACGGATAGAGAACAACAGAGAGACGGATAGAGAACAACAGAGAGACGGATAGAGAACAACAGAGAGACGGATAGAGAACAACAGAGAGACGGATAGAAAACAACAGAGAGACGGATAGAGAACAAAGAGACGGAGAGAGAACAACAGAGAGACGGATAGAGAACAACAGAGAAACGGATAGAGAACAACAGAGAGATGGCTAAAGAACAACAGAGAGACGGATAGAGAACAACACAGAGACGGATAGAGAACAACAGAGAGACGGCTAAAGAACAACAGAGAGACGGATAGAGAACAACAGAGAGATGGCTAAAGAACAACAGAGAGACGGCTAAAGAACAACAGAGAGACGGATAGAGAACAACAGAGAGAGACGGATAGAGAACAACAGAGAGACTGATAGAGAACAACAGAGAGACGGATAGAGAACAACAGAGAGACGGATAAAGAAAAACAACAGAGAGACGGATAGAAAACAACAGAGAGACGGATAGAAAACAACAGAGAGACGGAGAGAGAACAACAGAGAGACGGATAGAGAACAACAGAGAAACGGATAGAGAACAACAGAGAGATGGCTAAAGAACAACAGAGAGACGGATAGAGAACAACACAGAGACGGATAGAGAACAACAGAGAGACGGCTAAAGAACAACAGAGAGACGGATAGAGAACAACAGAGAGATGGCTAAAGAACAACAGAGAGACGGCTAAAGAACAACAGAGAGACGGATAGAGAACAACAGAGAGACGGCTAAAGAAAGATGGCTAGAGAGAGACGGCTAGAGAGAGACGGCTAGAGAGAGACGGCTAGGGAGAGACGGATAGAGAGAGACGGCTAGAGAGAGACGGCTAGAGAACAACAGAGAGACGGATAGAGAACAACAGAGAGACGGCTAAAGAAAGATGGCTAGAGAGAGACGGCTAGAGAGAGACGGCTAGGGAGAGACGGCTAGAGAGAGACGGCTAGAGAGAGACGGCTAGGGAGAGACGGCTAGAGAGAGACGGCTAGAGAGAGACGGCTAGGGAGAGACGGCTAGAGAGAGACGGCTAGAGAGAGACGGCTAAAGAACAACAGAGAGACGGATAGAGAACAACAGAGAGACGGCTAGAGAACAACAGAGAGAGACGGATAGAGAACAACAGAGAGAGACGGATAGAGAACAACAGAGAGACGGATAGAGAACAACAGAGAGACGGCTAGAGAACAACAGAGAGAGACAGATAGAGAACAACAGAGAGACGGATAGAGAACAACAGAGAGACGGATAGAGAACAACAGAGAGACGGCTAGAGAACAACAGAGAGACGGATAGAGAACAACAGAGAGACGGATAGAGAACAACAGAGAGACGGATAGAGAACAACAGAGAGACGGATAGAAAACAACAGAGAGACGGATAGAGAACAGAGAGACGGAGAGAGAACAACAGAGAGACGGATAGAGAACAACAGAGAGACGGATAGAGAACGACAGAGAGACGGCTAAAGAACAACAGAGAGACGGATAGAGAACAACAGAGAGACGGATAGAGAACAACAGAGAGACGGATAGAGAACAACAGAGAGACGGCTAAAGAACAACAGAGAGACGGATAGAGAACAACAGAGAGACGGCTAGAGAACAACAGAGAGAGACGGCTAAAGAACAACAGAGAGACGGATAGAGAACAACAGAGAGACGGCTAGAGAACAACAGAGAGAGACGGATAGAGAACAACAGAGAGAGACGGATAGAGAACAACAGAGAGACGGCTAAAGAAAGATGGCTAGAGAGAGACGGCTAGAGAGAGACGGCTAGAGAGAGACGGCTAGAGAGAGACGGCTAGGGAGAGACGGCTAGAGAACAACAGAGAGACGGATAGAGAACAACAGAGAGACGGCTAAAGAACAACAGAGAGACGGATAGAGAACAACAGAGAGACGGATAGAGAACAACAGAGAGAGATGGATAGAGAACAACAGAGAGAGACGGATAGAGAACAACAGAGAGACGGATAGAGAACAACAGAGAGACGGCTAAAGAAAGATGGCTAGAGAGAGACGGCTAGAGAGAGACGGCTAGAGAGAGACGGCTAGAGAGAGACGGCTAGGGAGAGACGGATAGAGAGAGACGGCTAGAGAGAGACGGCTAAAGAAAGATGGCTAGAGAGAGACGGCTAGAGAGAGACGGCTAGAGAACAACAGAGAGACGGATAGAGAACAACAGAGAGACGGATAGAGAACAACAGAGAGACGGATAGAAAACAACAGAGAGACGGATAGAGAACAGAGAGACGGAGAGAGAACAACAGAGAGACGGATAGAGAACAACAGAGAAACGGATAGAGAACGACAGAGAGACGGCTAAAGAACGACAGAGAGACGGATAGAGAACAACAGAGAGACGGATAGAGAACAACAGAGAGACGGATAGAGAACAACAGAGAGACGGCTAAAGAACAACAGAGAGACGGATAGAGAACAACAGAGAGACGGCTAGAGAACAACAGAGAGAGACGGCTAAAGAACAACAGAGAGACGGATAGAGAACAACAGAGAGACGGCTAGAGAACAACAGAGAGAGACGGATAGAGAACAACAGAGAGAGACGGATAGAGAACAACAGAGAGACGGCTAAAGAAAGATGGCTAGAGAGAGACGGCTAGAGAGAGACGGCTAGAGAGAGACGGCTAGGGAGAGATGGATAGAGAGAGACAGCTAGAGAGAGACGGCTAGAGAGAGAGAAGGGAGAGACGGATAGAGAGAGACGGCTAGAGAGAGACGGCTAGAGAGAGACGGCTAGAGAACAACAGAGAGACGGATAGAGAACAACAGAGAGACGGCTAAAGGACAACGGAGAGACGGATAGAGAACAACAGAGAGACGGATAGAGAACAACAGAGAGACGGCTAAAGAACAACAGAGAGACGGATAGAGAACAACAGAGAGACACCTAGAGAACAACAGAGAGAGACGGCTAGAGAACAACAGAGAGAGACGGATAGAGAACAACAGAGAGACGGATAGAGAACAACAGAGAGACGGCTAAAGAATGATGGCTAGAGAGAGACGGCTAGAGAGAGACGGCTAGAGAGAGACGGCTAGAGAGAGACGGCTAGAGAGAGACGGCTAGAGAAAGAACGGCTAGGGAGAGACGGATAGAGAGAGACAGCTAGAGAGAGACGGCTAGAGAGAGACGGCTAGGGAGAGACGGATAGAGAACAACAGAGAGACGGCTAAAGAAAGATGGCTAGAGAGAGACGGCTAGGGAGAGACGGCTAGAGAGAGACGGCTAGAGAGAGACGGCTAGGGAGAGACGGATAGAGAGAGACAGCTAGAGAGAGACGGCTAGAGAGAGACGGCTAGGGAGAGACGGATAGAGAACAACAGAGAGACGGCTAAAGAAAGATGGCTAGAGAGAGACGGCTAGAGAGAGACGGCTAGAGAGAGACGGCTAGGGAGAGACGGATAGAGAGAGACGGCTAGAGAGAGACGGCTAGAGAACAACAGAGAGACGGATAGAGAACAACAGAGAGACGGCTAAAGAAAGATGGCTAGAGAGAGACGGCTAGAGAGAGACGGCTAGGGAGAGACGGCTAGAGAGAGACGGCTAGAGAGAGACGGCTAGGGAGAGACGGCTAGAGAGAGACGGCTAGAGAGAGACGGCTAGGGAGAGACGGCTAGAGAGAGACGGCTAGAGAGAGACGGCTAAAGAACAACAGAGAGACGGATAGAGAACAACAGAGAGACGGCTAGAGAACAACAGAGAGAGACGGATAGAGAACAACAGAGAGAGACGGATAGAGAACAACAGAGAGACGGATAGAGAACAACAGAGAGACGGCTAGAGAACAACAGAGAGAGACAGATAGAGAACAACAGAGAGACGGATAGAGAACAACAGAGAGACGGATAGAGAACAACAGAGAGACGGATAGAGAACAACAGAGAGACGGATAGAGAACAACAGAGAGACGGATAGAGAACAACAGAGAGACGGATAGAGAACAACAGAGAGACGGATAGAAAACAACAGAGAGACGGATAGAGAACAGAGAGACGGAGAGAGAACAACAGAGAGACGGATAGAGAACAACAGAGAGACGGATAGAGAACGACAGAGAGACGGCTAAAGAACAACAGAGAGACGGATAGAGAACAACAGAGAGACGGATAGAGAACAACAGAGAGACGGATAGAGAACAACAGAGAGACGGCTAAAGAACAACAGAGAGACGGATAGAGAACAACAGAGAGACGGCTAGAGAACAACAGAGAGAGACGGCTAAAGAACAACAGAGAGACGGATAGAGAACAACAGAGAGACGGCTAGAGAACAACAGAGAGAGACGGATAGAGAACAACAGAGAGAGACGGATAGAGAACAACAGAGAGACGGCTAAAGAAAGATGGCTAGAGAGAGACGGCTAGAGAGAGACGGCTAGAGAGAGACGGCTAGAGAGAGACGGCTAGGGAGAGACGGCTAGAGAACAACAGAGAGACGGATAGAGAACAACAGAGAGACGGCTAAAGAACAACAGAGAGACGGATAGAGAACAACAGAGAGACGGATAGAGAACAACAGAGAGAGATGGATAGAGAACAACAGAGAGAGACGGATAGAGAACAACAGAGAGAGACGGATAGAGAACAACAGAGAGACGGCTAAAGAAAGATGGCTAGAGAGAGACGGCTAGAGAGAGACGGCTAGAGAGAGACGGCTAGAGAGAGACGGCTAGGGAGAGACGGATAGAGAGAGACGGCTAGAGAGAGACGGCTAAAGAAAGATGGCTAGAGAGAGACGGCTAGAGAGAGACGGCTAGAGAACAACAGAGAGACGGCTAGAGAACAACAGAGAGACGGATAGAGAACAACAGAGAGACGGATAGAAAACAACAGAGAGACGGATAGAGAACAGAGAGACGGAGAGAGAACAACAGAGAGACGGACACAGAACAACAGAGAAACGGATAGAGAACGACAGAGAGACGGCTAAAGAACGACAGAGAGACGGATAGAGAACAACAGAGAGACGGATAGAGAACAACAGAGAGACGGATAGAGAACAACAGAGAGACGGCTAAAGAACAACAGAGAGACGGATAGAGAACAACAGAGAGACGGCTAGAGAACAACAGAGAGAGACGGCTAAAGAACAACAGAGAGACGGATAGAGAACAACAGAGAGACGGCTAGAGAACAACAGAGAGAGACGGATAGAGAACAACAGAGAGAGACGGATAGAGAACAACAGAGAGACGGCTAAAGAAAGATGGCTAGAGAGAGACGGCTAGAGAGAGACGGCTAGAGAGAGACGGCTAGGGAGAGATGGATAGAGAGAGACAGCTAGAGAGAGACGGCTAGAGAGAGACGGCTAGGGAGAGACGGATAGAGAGAGACGGCTAGAGAGAGACGGCTAGAGAGAGACGGCTAGAGAACAACAGAGAGACGGATAGAGAACAACAGAGAGACGGCTAAAGGACAACGGAGAGACGGATAGAGAACAACAGAGAGACGGATAGAGAACAACAGAGAGACGGCTAAAGAACAACAGAGAGACGGATAGAGAACAACAGAGAGACACCTAGAGAACAACAGAGAGAGACGGCTAGAGAACAACAGAGAGAGACGGATAGAGAACAACAGAGAGACGGATAGAGAACAACAGAGAGACGGCTAAAGAATGATGGCTAGAGAGAGACGGCTAGAGAGAGACGGCTAGAGAGAGACGGCTAGAGAAAGAACGGCTAGGGAGAGACGGATAGAGAGAGACAGCTAGAGAGAGACGGCTAGAGAGAGACGGCTAGGGAGAGACGGATAGAGAACAACAGAGAGACGGCTAAAGAAAGATGGCTAGAGAGAGACGGCTAGGGAGAGACGGCTAGAGAGAGACGGCTAGAGAGAGACGGCTAGGGAGAGACGGATAGAGAGAGACAGCTAGAGAGAGACGGCTAGGGAGAGACGGATAGAGAGAGACGGCTAGAGAGAGACGGCTAGAGAGAGACGGCTAGAGAACAACAGAGAGACGGATAGAGAACAACAGAGAGACGGCTAAAGGACAACGGAGAGACGGATAGAGAACAACAGAGAGACGGATAGAGAACAACAGAGAGACGGCTAAAGAACAACAGAGAGACGGATAGAGAACAACAGAGAGACACCTAGAGAACAACAGAGAGAGACGGCTAGAGAACAACAGAGAGAGACGGATAGAGAACAACAGAGAGACGGATAGAGAACAACAGAGAGACGGCTAAAGAATGATGGCTAGAGAGAGACGGCTAGAGAGAGACGGCTAGAGAGAGACGGCTAGAGAGAGACGGCTAGAGAAAGAACGGCTAGGGAGAGACGGATAGAGAGAGACAGCTAGAGAGAGACGGCTAGAGAGAGACGGCTAGGGAGAGACGGATAGAGAACAACAGAGAGACGGCTAAAGAAAGATGGCTAGAGAGAGACGGCTAGGGAGAGACGGCTAGAGAGAGACGGCTAGAGAGAGACGGCTAGGGAGAGACGGATAGAGAGAGAAGCTAGAGAGAGACGGCTAGAGAGAGACGGCTAGGGAGAGACGGATAGAGAACAACAGAGAGACGGCTAAAGAAAGATGGCTAGAGAGAGACGGCTAGAGAGAGACGGCTAGAGAGAGACAGCTAGAGAGAGACAGCTAGAGAGAGACGGCTAGGGAGAGACGGATAGAGAACAACAGAGAGACTGCTTAAGAAAGATGGCTAGGGAGAGACGGCTAGGGAGAGACAGCTAGAGAGAGACGGCTAGAGAGAGACGGCTAGGGAGAGACGGATAGAGAGAGCTAGGGAGAGACGGATAGAGAGAGATAGCTAGAGAGAGACGGCTAGGGAGAGACGGATAGAGAACAACAGAGAGACGGCTAAAGAGAGACGGCTAGAGAGAGACGGCTAGAGAGAGACGGCTAGAGAGAGACGGCTAGAGAGAGACAGCTAGAGAGAGACGGCTAGGGAGAGACGGATAGAGAACAACAGAGAGACGGCTTAAGAAAGATGGCTAGAGAGAGACGGCTAGGGAGAGACAGCTAGAGAGAGACGGCTAGGGAGAGACGGATAGAGAACAACAGAGAGACGGCTAGAGAACAACAGAGAGAGACGGCTAGAGAGAGACGGCTAGAGAACAACAGAGAGACGGCTAGAGAGAGACGGCTAGAGAGAGACGGATAGAGAACAACAGAGAGACGGCTAGAGAACAACAGAGAGAGACGGCTAGAGAGAGACGGCTAGAGAGAGACGGCTAGAGAGAGACGGCTAGAGAGAGACGTCTAGAGAGAGACGGCTAGAGAACAACAGAGAGACGGCTAGAGAGAGACGGCTAGAGAACAACAGAGAGAGACGGCTAGAGAGAGACGGCTAGAGAGAGACGGCTAGGGAGAGACGGATAGAGAACAACAGAGAGAGACGGCTAGAGAGAGACGGCTAGGGAGAGACGGATAGAGAACAACAGAGAGAGACGGCTAGAGAACAACAGAGAGACGGCTAGAGAACAACAGAGAGACGGCTAGAGAACAACAGAGAGACGGATAGAGAACAAACGAGAGACGGCTAGAGAACAACAGAGAGAGACGGCTAGAGAGAGACGGCTAGAGAGAGACGGCTAGGGAGAGACGGATAGAGAACAACAGAGAGAGACGGCTAGAGAGAGACGGCTAGAGAGAGACGGCTAGAGAGAGACGGCTAGAGAGAGACGGCTAGGGAGAGACGGATAGAGAACAACAGAGAGACGGCTAGAGAACAACAGAGAGAGACGGCTAGAGAACAACAGAGAGACGGATAGAGAACAACAGAGAGACGGATAGAGAACAACAGAGAGACGGCTAGAGAACAACAGAGAGACGGCTAGAGAACAACAGAGAGAGACGGCTAGAGAACAACAGAGAGACGGATAGAGAACAACAGAGAGAGACGGCTAGAGAGAGACGGCTAGAGAACAACAGAGAGACGGCTAGAGAACAACAGAGAGACGGATAGAGAACAACAGAGAGACGGATAGAGAACAACAGAGAGACGGCTAGAGAACAACAGAGAGACGGCTAGAGAACAACAGAGAGAGAGGGCTAGAGAGAGACGGATAGAGAACAACAGAGAGAGACGGCTAGAGAGAGACGGCTAGAGAGAGATGGCTAGAGAGAGATGGCTAGAGAACAACAGAGAGAGACGGCTAAAGAAAGATGGCTAGAGAGAGACGGCTAGAGAGAGACGGCTAGAGAGAGACGGCTAGAGAACAACAGAGAGAGACGGCTAGAGAGAGATGGCTAGAGAGAGACGGCAAGAGAGAGACGGCAAGAGAGAGATGGCTAGAGAGAGATGGCTAGAGAGAGACGGCTAGAGAGAGATGGCTAGAGAGAGACGGCTAGAGAGAGACGGCTAGAGAACAACAGAGAGAGACGGCTAAAGAAAGATGGCTAGAGAGAGACGGCTAGGGAGAGACGGCTAGAGAGAGACGGCTAGAGAGAGACGGCTAGGGAGAGACGGATAGAGAGAGACGGCTAATGAGAGACGGCTAGGGAGAGACGGCTAGGGAGAGACGCCTAGGGAGAGACAGCTAGAGAGAGACAGCTAGGGAGAGACGGATAGAGAACAACAGAGAGACGGATAGAGAACAACAGAGAGAGATGGCTAGAGAGAGACGGCTAGAGAACAACAGAGAGACGGCTAGAGAGAGACGGCTAGAGAGAGACGGCTAGAGAGAGACGGCTAGGGAGAGACGGATAGAGAACAACAGAGAGACGGCTAGAGAACAACACAGGGAGACTGCTAGAGAGAGACGGCTAGAGAACAACAGAGAGACGGATAGAGAACAACAGAGAGACGGATAGAGAACAACAGAGAGACGGATAGAAAACAACAGAGAGACGGATAGAGAACAAAGAGACGGAGAGAGAACAACAGAGAGACGGATAGAGAACAACAGAGAAACGGATAGAGAACAACAGAGAGACGGCTAAAGAACAACAGAGAGACGGATAGAGAACAACAGAGAGACGGCTAGAGAACAACAGAGAGAGACGGCTAGAGAACAACAGAGAGACGGATAGAGAACAACAGAGAGAGACGGCTAGGGAACAACAGAGAGAGACGGATAGAGAACAACAGAGAGAGACGGATAGAGAAGAACAGAGAGACGGCTAAAGAAAGATGGCTAGAGAGAGACGGCTAGGGAGAGACGGATAGAGAGAGACGGCTAGAGAGAGACGGCTAGAGAGAGACGGCTAGAGAACAACAGAGAGACGGATAGAGAACAACAGAGAGACGGCTAAAGAAAGATGGCTAGAGAGAGACGGCTAGAGAGAGACGGCTAGAGAGAGACGGCTAGGGAGAGACGGCTAGGGAGAGACGGCTAGAGAGAGACGGCTAGAGAGAGACGGCTAGGGAGACACGTCAAGGGATAGACGGCTAGAGAGAGACGGCTAGAGAGAGACACCTAAAGAACAACAGAGAGACGGATAGAGAACAACAGAGAGACGGCTAGAGAACAACAGAGAGATGGATAGAGAACAACAGAGAGAGACGGATAGAGAACAACAGAGAGACAGATAGAGAACAACAGAGAGACGGATAGGGAACAACAGAGAGACGGATAGAGAACAACAGAGAGACGGATAGAGAACAACAGAGAGACGGATAGAAAACAACAGAGAGACTGAGAGAGAACAACAGAGAGATGGATAGAGAACAACAGAGAGACGGCTAGAGAACAACAGAGAGACGGCTAGAGAACAACAGAGAGACGGATAGAGAACAACAGAGAGAGACGGCTAGAGAGAGACGGCTAGAGAACAACAGAGAGACGGCTAGAGAACAACAGAGAGACGGCTAGAGAACAACAGAGAGACGGCTAGAGAACAACAGAGAGACGGCTAGAGAACAACAGAGAGATGGCTAGAGAACAACAGAGAGAGACGGCTAGAGAGAGACGGCTAGAGAGAGACGGCTAGAGAGAGACTGCTAGGGAGAGACGGATAGAGAACAACAGAGAGAGACGGCTAGAGAGAGACGGCTAGAGAGAGACGGCTAGAGAACAACAGAGAGAGACGGCTAAAGAAAGATGGCTAGAGAGAGACGGCTAGAGAGAGACGGCTAGAGAGAGACGGCTAGAGAGAGACGGCTAGAGAGAGATGGCTAGAGAGAGACGGCTAGATAGAGACGGCTAGAGAACAACAGAGAGAGACGGCTAGAGAACAACAGAGAGAGACGGCTAAAGAAAGATGGCTAGAGACAGACGGCTAGAGAGAGACGGCTAGAGAGAGACGGCTAGAGAGAGACGGCTATAGAGAGATGGCTAGAGAGAGACGGCTAGAGAGAGACGGCTAGAGAGAGACGGCTAGAGAGAAACGGCTAGAGAGAGACGGCTAGAGAGAGACGGCTAGAGAAAAACAGAGAGAGGCGGCTAGAGAACAACAGAGAGAGACGGCTAAAGAAAGATGGCTAGAGAGAGACGGCTAGAGAGAGATGGCTAGAGAGAGACGGCTAGGGAGAGACGGCTAGAGAGAGACGGCTAGAGAGAGACGGCTAGAGAGAGACGGCTAGGGAGAGACGGCTAGAGAGAGACGGCTAGAGAGAGACGGCTAGAGAGAGACGGCTAGGGAGAGACGGCTAGGGAGAGACGCCTAGGGAGAGACAGCTAGAGAGAGACAGCTAGGGAGAGACGGATAGAGAACAACAGAGAGAGACGGCTAGAGAGAGACGGCTAGAGAGAGACGGCCAGAGAGAGACGGCTAGGGAGAGACGGATAGAGAACAACAGAGAGACGGCTAGAGAACAACACAGAGAGACGGCTAGAGAGAGACGGCTAGAGAACAACAGAGAGACGGATAGAGAACAACAGAGAGACGGATAGAGAACAACAGAGAGACGGATAGAGAACAACAGAGAGACGGATAGATAACAACAGAGAGACGGATAGAGAACAACAGAGAGACGGATAGAGAACAACAGAGAGACGGCTAAAGAACAACAGAGAGACGGATAGAGAACAACAGAGAGACGGATAGATAACAACAGAGAGACGGATAGAGAACAAAGAGACGGAGAGAGAACAACAGAGAGACGGATAGAGAACAACAGAGAAACGGATAGAGAACAACAGAGAGACGGCTAAAGAACAACAGAGAGACGGATAGAGAACAACAGAGAGACGGATAGAGAACAACAGAGAGACGGCTAAAGAACAACAGAGAGACGGATAGAGAACAACAGAGAGACGGCTAGAGAACAACAGAGAGAGACGGCTAAAGAACAACAGAGAGACGGATAGAGAACAACAGAGAGACGGATAGAGAACAACAGAGAGAGACGGATAGAGAAAGATGGCTAGAGAGAGACGGCTAGAGAGAGACGGCTAGAGAGAGACGGCTAGAGAGAGACGGCTAGAGAGAGACGGCTAGGGAGAGACGGATAGAGAGAGACGGCTAGAGAGAGACGGCTAGAGAACAACAGAGAGACGGATAGAGAACAACAGAGAGACGGCTAAAGAAAGATGGCTAGAGAGAGACGGCTAGAGAGAGACGGCTAGAGAGAGACGGCTAGAGAAAGACGGCTAGGGAGAGACGGCTAGAGAGAGACGGCTAGAGAGAGACGGCTAGGGAGAGACGCCTAGGGAGAGACAGCTAGAGAGAGACAGCTAGGGAGAGACGGATAGAGAGAGACGGCTAGAGAGAGATGGCTAGAGAACAACAGAGAGACGGCTAGAGAGAGACGGCTAGAGAACAACAGAGAGACTGATAGAGAACAACAGAGAGAGACGGCTAGAGAGAGACGGCTAGAGAACAACAGAGAGACGGCTAGAGAGAGACGGCTAGAGAGAGACGGCTAGAGAGAGACGGCTAGAGAGAGACGGCTAGGGAGAGACGGATAGAGAACAACAGAGAGACGGCTAGAGAACAACACAGAGAGACGGCTAGAGAGAGACGGCTAGAGAACAACAGAGAGACAGCTAGAGAACAACAGAGAGACGGATAGAGAACAACAGAGAGACGGATAGAAAACAACAGAGAGACGGATAGAGAACAAAGAGACGGAGAGAGAACAACAGAGAGACGGATAGAGAACAACAGAGAAACGGATAGAGAACAACAGAGAGACGGCTAAAGAACAACAGAGAGACGGATAGAGAACAACACAGAGACGGATAGAGAACAACAGAGAGACGGCTAAAGAACAACAGAGAGACGGATAGAGAACAACAGAGAGACGGATAGAGAACAACAGAGAGACGGCTAAAGAAAGATGGCTAGAGAGAGACGGCTAGAGAGAGACGGCTAGAGAGAGATGGCTAGGGAGACGGCTAAAGAACAACAGAGAGACGGATAGAGAACAACAGAGAGACGGCTAAAGAACAACAGAGAGACGGATAGCGAACAACAGAGAGACGGATAGTGAACAACAGAGAGACGGATTGCGAACAACAGAGAGACGGCTAGAGAACAACAGAGAGAGACGGATAGAGAACAACAGAGAGACGGATAGAGAACAACAGAGAGAGACGGATAGAGAACAACAGAGAGAGACGGATAGAGAACAACAGAGAGACAGATAGAGAACAACAGAGAGAGACGGATAGAGAACAACAGAGAGACGGCTAAAGAAAGATGGCTAGAGAGAGACGGCTAGAGAGAGACGGCTAGAGAGAGATGGCTAGGGAGAGACGGATAGAGAGAGACGGATAGAGAGAGACGGCTAGAGAGAGACGGCTAGAGAACAACAGAGAGACGGATAGAGAACAACAGAGAGACGGCTAAAGAAAGATGGCTAGAGAGAGACGGCTAGAGAGTGACGGCTAGAGAGAAACGGCTAGAGAGAGACGGCTAGAGAGAGACGGCTAGGGAGACACGGCTAGCGAGAGACGGCTAGAGAGAGACGGCTAGAGAGAGACGGCTAAAGAACAACAGAGAGACGGATAGAGAACAACAGAGAGAGACGGCTAAAGAAAGATGGCTAGAGAGAGACGGCTAGAGAGAGACGGCTAGAGAGAGAGGGCTAGAGAGAGATGGCTAGAGAGAGACGGGTAGAGAGAGACGGCTAGAGAGAGACGGCTAGAGAGAGACGGCTAGAGAGAGACGGATAGAGAACAACAGAGAGACGGCTAGAGAACAACAGAGAGACGGATAGAGAACAACAGAGAGACGGATAGAGAACAACAGAGAGACGGATAGAGAACAACAGAGAGAGACGGATAGAGAACAACAGAGAGACGGCTAGAGAACAACAGAGAGACGGCTAGAGAACAACAGAGAGACGGCTAGAGAACAACAGAGAGACGGATAGAGAACAACAGAGAGACGGCTAGAGAACAACAGAGAGAGACGGCTAGAGAGAGATGGCTAGAGAGAGACGGCTAGGGAGAGACGGATAGAGAACAACAGAGAGAGACGGCTAGAGAGAGACGGCTAGAGAGAGACGGCTAGAGAGAGACGGCTAGAGAGAGACGGCTAGAGAACAACAGAGAGACGGCTAGAGAACAACAGAGAGAGACGGCTAGAGAGAGACGGCTAGAGAGAGACGGCTAGAGAACAACAGAGAGAGACGGCTAGAGAACAACAGAGAGAGACGGCTAGAGAACAACAGAGAGAGACGGCTAGAGAACAACAGAGAGACGGATAGAGAACAACAGAGAGACGGATAGAGAACAACAGAGAGACGGATAGAGAACAACAGAGAGACGGCTAGAGAACAACAGAGAGACGGATAGAGAACAACAGAGAGAGACGGATAGAGAGAGACGGCTAGAGAGAGACGGCTAGAGAGAGACGGATAGAGAGAGGCGGCTAGAGAGAGACGGCTAGAGAACAACAGAGAGACGGCTAGAGAACAACAGAGAGACGGATAGAGAACAATAGAGAGACGGATAGAGAACAACAGAGAGAGACGGATAGAGAACAACAGAGAGACGGCTAGAGAACAACAGAGAGACGGATAGAGAACAACAGAGAGAGAAGGCTAGAGAGAGACGGCTAGGGAGAGACGGATAGAGAACAACAGAGAGAGACGGCTAGAGAGAGACGGCTAGAGAGAGACGGATAGAGAGAGACGGCTAGAGAGAGACGGATAGAGAACAACAGAGAGACGGCTAGAGAACAACAGAGAGAGACGGCTGGAGAGAGACGGCTGGAGAGAGACGGCTGGAGAGAGACGGCTGGAGAGAGACGGCTAGAGAACAACAGAGAGAGACGGCTAGAGAGAGACGGCTAGAGAACAACAGAGAGAGATGGCTAGAGAGAGATGGCTAGAGAGAGACGGATAGAGAGAGACGGATAGAGAGAAAGGGCTAGAGAACAACAGAGAGAGACGGATAGAGAGAGACGGATAGAGAGAAAGGGCTAGAGAACAACAGAGAGAGACGGCTGGAGAGAGACGGCTAGAGAGAGACGGCTAGAGAGAGACGGCTAGAGAACAACAGAGAGAGGTGGCTAGAGAGAGACGGATAGAGAGAGACGGATAGAGAGAGATGGCTGGAGAACAACAGAGAGAGATGGCTAGAGAGAGACGGCTAGGGAGAGACGGCTAGAGAACAACAGAGAGACGGCTAGAGAACAACAGAGAGAGACGGCTAGAGAGAGACGGCTAGAGAGAGACGGCTAGAGAGAGACGGCTAGAGAACAACAGAGAGAGACGGCTAGAGAGAGACGGCTAGAGAAGAAGAGAGAGAGACGGATAGAGAACAACAGAGAGAGACGGCTAGAGAAGAAGAGAGAGAGACGGCTAGAGGGAGACAGATAGAGAACAACAGAGAGAGACGGATAGTGAAAGACAGGGAGAGATGCAGATAGAGACAGACAGATAGATTAATGAATAAATGAACAACAATGACAAATGGTTTGATGAAGAATGCAAAAATCTAAGAAAGAAATTGAGAAATATAATAAATATTTATAATTGTGTGGTTATAATTTATAGTGAGCGTATGTGACTGCTGGTATATTTGTATAAGGACGGCTCATAATAATTGTCGGACAGAGCCAGTGGAATGGCATCAAACAAATGGAAACCGTGTGTGTGTGTGTACTGTCTGTGTGAATGTGGGTGTGTGTGTTTTGCTGTATGTGTGAATGTGGGTGTGTGTGTTTTGCTGTATGTGTGCTTATTTATCTGTATGTCTGTTTTGCTGTGTGTGTGAGAGAGAGAGAGAGAGAGAGAGAGAGAGAGAGAGAGAGAGAGAGAGAGAGAGAGAGAGAGAGAGAGAGAGAGAGAGAGAGAGAGAGAGAGAGAGAGAGAGAGAGAGAGAGAGAGAGAGAGAGAGAGAGAGAGAGAGAGAGAGAGAGAGACCCAGAGACCCAGTCAGCCAGACACCTGAGGATAAATACTGGGAGAGAGAGAAGACCCAGAGACACAGTCAGCGAGACACCTGAGGATCAGGACTGGGAGGGAGGGAAGACCCAGAGACCCAGTCAACCAGACACCTGAGGATCAGTACTGGGAGGGAGGGAAGACCCAGAGACCCAGTCAACCAGACACCTGAGGATCAGTACTGGGAGGGAGGGAAGACCCAGAGACCCAGTCAACCAGACACCTGAGGATAAGGACTGGGAGGGATGACCCAGAGACCCAGTCAACCAGACACCTGAGGATCAGTACTGGGAGGGAAGGAAGACCCAGAGACCCAGTCAGCCAGACACCTGAGGATAAGGACTGGGAGGGAGGGAAGACCCAGAGACCCAGTCAGCCAGACACCTGAGGATAAGGACTGGGAGAGAGGGAAGACCCAGAGACCCAGTCAGCCAGACACCTGAGGTTCAGGACTGGGTAGGGAGGGAAGACCCAGAGACGCAGTCAGCCAGACACCTGAGGATAAGGACTGGGAGAGAGGGAAGACCCAGAGACCCAGTCAGCCAGACACCTGAGGTTCAGGACTGGGAGGGAGGGAAGACCCAGAGACGCAGTCAGCCAGACACCTGAGGATCAGGACTGGGAGGGAGGGAAGACCCAGAGACCCAGTCAGCCAGACACCTGTGGATAAGGACTGGGAGAGAGGACAGACCCAGAGACCCAGTCAGCCAGATACCTGGGGATCAGTACTGGGAGGGAGGGATGACCCAGAGACCCAGTCAGCCAGACACCTGAGGTTTCAGGACTGGGAGGGAAGACCCAGAGACCCAGTCAGCCAGACACCTGAGGTTTCAGGACTGGGAGGGAAGACCCAGAGACCCAGTCAGCCAGACACCTGAGGATAAGGACTGGGAGAGAGGGAAGATCCTCAGGTGTCTGCCTGACTGCGTCTCTGGGTCTTCCCTCCCTCCCAGTCCTGATCCGCAGGTGTCTGCCTGACTGCGTCTCTGGGTCTTCCCTCCCTCCCAGTCCTGATCCGCAGGTATCTGGCTGACTGGGTCTCTACGCCATCTCTCCCTCCCAGTCCTGATCCTCAGGTGTCTGGCTGACTGGGTCTCTGGGTCTTCCCTCTCTCCCAGTACTGATCCTCAGGTATCTGGATGACTGGGTCTCTGGGTCTTCCCTCCCTTCCAGTCCTGATCCTCAGGTGTCTGGCTGACTGGGTCTCTGGGTCTTCCCTGTCTCCCAGTACTGATCCTCAGGTGTCTGGTTGACTGGGTCTCTGTGTCATCCCTCCCAGTCCTGATCCTCCGTTGTCTGGCTGACTGGGTCTCTGGGTCTTCCCTCTCTCCCAGTCCTGATCCTCAGGTGTCTGGCTGACTGGGTCTCTGGGTCTTCCCTTCCTCCCAGTACTGATCCTCAGGTGTCTGGCTGACTGGGTCTCTACGCCATCTCTCCCTCACAGTCCTGATCCTCAGGTGTCTGGCTGACTGGGTCTCTGGGTCTTCCCTCTCTCCCAGGCCTGATCCTCAGCTGTCTGACTGACTGGGTCTCTGGGTCTTCCCTCCCTCCCATTACTGATCCTCAGGTTTCTGGTTGACTGGGTCTCTGGGTCTTCACTGTCTCCCAGTACTGATCCTCAGGTGTCTGGTTGACTGGGTCTCTGTGTCATCCCTCCCAGTCCTGATCCTCCGTTGTCTGGCTGACTGGGTCTCTTGGTCTTCCCTCCCTCCCAGTACTGATCCTCAGGTATCTGGCTGACTGGGTCTCTACGCCATCTCTCCCTCCCAGTCCTGATCCTCAGGTGTCTGGCTGACTGGGTCTCTGGGTCTTCCCTGTCTCCCAGTACTGATCCTCAGGTGTCTGGCTGACTGGGTCTCTGGGTCATCCCTCCCTCCCAGTACTGATACCCAGGTATCTGGCTGACTGGGTCTCTGGGTCTTCCCTCCCTCCCAGTCCTGATCCTCAGGTTTCTGGCTGACTGGGTCTCTGGGTCTTCCCTTTCTCCCAGTCCTGATCCTCAGCTGTCTGACTGACTGGGTCTTTGGGTCTTCCCTCCCTCCCAGTACTGATTCTCAGGTGTCTGGCTGACTGGGTCTCTGGGTCATCCCTCCCTCCCAGTACTGATCCCCAGGTATCTGGCTGACTGGGTCTCTGGGTCTTCCCTCCCTCCCAGTCCTGATCCTCAGGTGTCTGGCTGACTGGGTCTTTGGGTCTTCCCTCCCTCCCAGTACTGATTCTCAGGTGTCTGGCTGACTGGGTCTCTGGGTCATCCCTCCCTCCCAGTACTGATCCCCAGATATCTTGCTGACTGGGTCTCTGGGTCTTCCCTCCCTCCCAGTCCTGATCCTCAGGTGTCTGGCTGACTGGGTCTCTGGGTCTTCCCTCTCTCCCAGTCCTGATCCTCAGGTGTCTGACTGACTGGGTCTCTGGGTCTTCCCTCCCTCCCAGTACTGATCCTCAGGTGTCTGGCTGACTGCGTCTCTACGCCATCTCTCCCTCCCAGTCCTGATCCTCAGGTGTCTGGCTGACTGCGTCTCTGGGTCTTCCCTCTCTCCCAGTCCTGATCCTCAGGTGTCTGGCTGACTGGGTCTCTGGGTCTTCCCTCCCTCCCAGTACTGATTCTCAGGTGTCTGGCTGACTGGGTCTCTGGGTTAACCCTCCCTCCCTGTCCTGATCCTCAGGTGTCTGGCTGACTGGGTCTCTGGGTCTTCCCTCTCTCCCAGTCCTGATTCTCAGGTGTCTAGCTGACTGGGTCTCTGGGTCTTCCCTCCCTCCCAGTCCTGATCCTCAGGTGTCTGGCTGACTGGGTCTCCGGGTTATCCCTCCCTCCCTGTCCTGATCCTCAGGTGTCTGGCTGACTCGGTCTCATGGTCATCCCTCCCTCCCAGTCCTGATCTTCAGGTGTCTTGCTGACTGGGTCTCTGGGTCTTCCCTCTCTCCCAGTCCTGAACCTCATGTGTCTGGCTGACTGGGTCTCTGGGTCTTCCCTCTCAGTCCTGATATTCAGGTGTCTGGCTGACTGGGTCTCTGGGTCTTCCCTCCCTCCCAGTACTGATCCTCAGGTGTCTGGCTGACTGGGTCTCTGGGTCTTCCCTCCCTCCCAGTACTGATCCTCAGGTGTCTGGCTGACTGGGTCTCTGGGTCTTCCCTTCCTCCCAGTCCTGATCCTCAGGTGTCTGGCTGACTGGGTCTCTGGGTTATCCCTCCCTCCCAGTCCTGATCCTAAGGTGTCTGGCTGACTCGGTCTCTGGGTCATCCCTCCCTACCAGTCCTGATCCTCAGGTGTCTGGCTGACTGGGTCTCTGGGTAATCCTTCCCTCCCTGTCCTGATCCTCAGGTGTCTGGCTGACTCGTTCTCTGGGTCATCCCTCCCTCCCAGTCCTGATCCTCAGGTGTCTGGCTGACTGGGTCTCTGGGTCTTCCCTCCCTCCCAGTCCTGATCCTCAGGTGTCTGGCTGACTGGGTCTCTGGGTCTTCCCTCTCTCCCAGTCCTGATTTTCAGGTGTCTGGCTGACTGGGTCTCTGGGTCTTCCCTCCCTCCCAGTACTGATCCTCAGGTGTCTGGCTGACTGGGTCTCTACTTCATCTCTCCCTCCCAGTCCTGATCCTCGGGTGTCTGGCTGACTGGGTCTCTGGGTCTTCCCTCTCTCCCAGTCCTGATTTTCAGGTGTCTGGCTGACTGGTTCTCTGGGTCTTCCCTCCCTCCCAGTACTGATCCTCAGGTGTCTGGCTGACTGGGTCTCTACTTCATCTCTCCCTCCCAGTCCTGATCCTCAGATGTCTGGCTGACTGCGTCTCTGGGTCTTCCCTCCCTCCCAGTCCTGATCCTCAGGTGTCTGGCTGACTGGGTCTCTGGGTCTTCCCTCTCTCCCAGTCCTGATCCTCGGGTGTCTGGCTGACTGGGTCTCTGGGTCTTCCCTCCCTCCCAGTCCTGATCCTCAGGTGTCTGGCTGACTGCGTCTCTGGGTCATCCCTCCCTCCCAGTCCTGATCCTCAGGTGTCTGGCTGACTGGGTCTCTGGGTCTTCCCTCCCTCCCAGCACTGATTCTCAGGTGTTGGGATGATTGGGTCTCTGGGTCATCCCTCCCTCCCAGTCCTGATCCTCAGGTGTCTGGCTGACTGGGTCTCTGGGTCTTCCCTCCCATTCCTGATCCTCAGGTGTCTGGCTGACTGGGTCTCTGGGTCTTCCCTCCTTCCCAGCAGTGATTCTCAGGTGTCTGGCTGATTGGGTCTCTGGGTCTTCCCTCCCTCCCATTCCTGATCCTCAGGTGTCTGGCTGACTGGGTCTCTGGGTCATCCCTCCCTCCCAGTCCTGATCCTCAGGTGTCTGGCTGACTGGGTCTCTACTTCATCTCTCCCTCCCAGTCCTGATCCTCAGATGTCTGGCTGACTGCGTCTCTGGGTCTTCCCTCCCTCCCAGTCCTGATCCTCAGGTGTCTGGCTGACTGGGTCTCTGGGTCTTCCCTCTCTCCCAGTCCTGATCCTCGGGTGTCTGGCTGACTGGGTCTCTGGGTCTTCCCTCCCTCCCAGTCCTGATCCTCAGGTGTCTGGCTGACTGCGTCTCTGGTTCATCCCTCCCTCCCAGTCCTGATCCTCAGGTGTCTGGCTGACTGGGTCTCTGGGTCTTCCCTCCCTCCCAGCACTGATTCTCAGGTGTTGGGATGATTGGGTCTCTGGGTCATCCCTCCCTCCCAGTCCTGATCCTCAGGTGTCTGGCTGACTGGGTCTCTGGGTCTTCCCTCCCATTCCTGATCCTCAGGTGTCTGGCTGACTGGGTCTCTGGGTCTTCCCTCCTTCCCAGCAGTGATTCTCAGGTGTCTGGCTGATTGGGTCTCTGGGTCTTCCCTCCCTCCCATTCCTGATCCTCAGGTGTCTGGCTGACTGGGTCTCTGGGTCATCCCTCCCTCCCAGTCCTGATCCTCAGGTGTCTGGCTGACTGGGTCTATGGGTCTTCCCTCCTTCCCAGCAGTGATTCTCAGGTGTCTGGCTGATTGGGTCTCTGGGTCTTCCCTCCCTCCCGTTCCTGATCCTCAGGTGTCTGGCTGACTGGGTCTCTGGGTCATCCCTCCCTCCCAGTACTGATCCTCGGGTGTCTGGCTGACTGGGTCTATGGGTCTTCCCTCCTTCCCAGCAGTGATTCTCAGGTGTCTGGCTGATTGGGTCTCTGGGTCTTCCCTCCCTCCCGTTCCTGATCCTCAGGTGTCTGGCTGACTGGGTCTCTGGGTCATCCCTCCCTCCCAGTACTGATCCTCGGGTATCTGGCTGACTGGGTCTCCAGACAAAGGGTATGACCCACCATCCATTCACAAGCCACATGTGAACTCTCCTACACCGGGCAAATCTGACTTTCAAGTCTCCCACAAACATTTACACATGCATATTGGGCCGGTCTCCTCTCACCTGGACAAATAGAACTGGTTAGGGTGAGAGAGAAAGAGAGAGAGAAAACAGAGGGGGATGACAGGCAGAGTGAGGTAGGGAGAGAGAGATATATAGAAAAGTGGAAGTTGAACAAAATAGAGAGAGAGAATGACAGAGAGGGGACAAGGTGGGATGGGAGAGAGAGGACAAGGGGGAATGAGAGAGAGAGGACAAGGGGGAATGAGAGACAGAGGACAAGGGGGAATGAGAGAGAGAGGACAAGTGGGAATGAGAGAGAGAGAGGACAAGGGGGAATGACAGAGAGAGGGCAAGGGGGAATGACAGAGAGAGGACAAGGGGGAATGACAGAGAGAGGACAAGGGGGAATGACAGAGAGGGGACAAGTGGGAATGACAGAGACCGGACAAGGGGGAATGAGAGAGAGAGGACAAGGGGGAATGACAGAGAGAGGACAAGGGGGAATGACAGAGAGAGGACAAGGGGGAATGAGAGAGAGAGGACAAGGGGGAATGACAGAGAGAGGACAAGGGGGAATGACAGAGAGAGGACAAGGGGGAATGAGAGAGAGAGGACAAGGGGGAATGACAGAGAGAGGACAAGGGGGAATGACAGAGAGGACAAGGGGGAATGAGAGAGAGAGAAATGGAAAGAAAAAGGGTGAAAAGAGGAGTTTTAGTTACAGGGTGGGGCCCAGAATACCTCACAGCTAAGCAAACCTCCTACCACAACACCTCACCTGGGCTCTCCTCTACCTTTCACTCTGTTTTCTCTCTCAATTTCTAGAACCGTCCATACACTCATTAGAGAGTGGGAGAGAAACTTCCATGAACCCTCAAAAGGGTTTCTTTTTGAGGTTCAAGAGTTCATACATTTAAAGTCACTTTTTTCAAATGCAAAATTTCACCCCTCCCTCCCTCCCTCCGTCCCTCCTTCCCTCCCTCCGTCCTGTCTGTCTGTCTGTCTGTCTGTCTGTCTGTCTGTCTGTCTGTCTGTCTGTCTGTCTGTCTGTCTGTCTGTCTGTCTGTCTGTCTGTCTGTCTGTCTGTCTGTCTGTCTGTCTGTCTGTCTGTCTGTCTGTCTGTGTGCAGGTCGGGGCCTGAAAGATGTGCCAGACCTGCCAAACATTGGCCTCCACCTCGCCCTGCAGACATGGCTAAACTCAAATACACAGATCATACACACACACACACACACACACACACACACACACACACACACACACACACACACACACACACACACACACACACACACACACACACACACACACACACACACACACACACACACACACACACACACACACACACACCTTTCAACAAACATACCGTACTTCATCATACAGACACACACAGTTTCACAATCACACCCATGTTCACATGAAAGAACACACATTTTTTTACATTGACATTTTTTGTCATTTAGCAGATGATCTTAGCCAGCAATTAGGGTTAAGCGCCTTGCTCAATGGCACAGCAAAAGATTTCTCACATAGTCGACTTCCCAACACTCTGAACCACTAGGCCACATTAAGCCCACACACACGCACACCAGGTACGCAATGTTCGCTGGGGACATTCTGAAATTGCATTTTTGTCCCCGCCAGTTTTATCATTGGAATGTGATATAAAACAAGGCAACAGTGTGCTTTGGGACCATACGGACGCCTCCGAGCGGTCGGGTACAGACACACGTACGCACACCGTTTCACAATCACACCCATGTACACATGCATGCACACACACACACACACACACACACACACACACACACACACACACACACACACACACACACACACACACACACACACACACACACACACACACACACACACACACACACACACACACACACACACACACACACACACACACACTCTCTCTCTCTCTTTCAAGATCATTCCCCTTTAATTAACCAGGTTATTCTCGTTCAAGAGAGACATGGACACTAATTCCCATTCACACCCATGTAAACACACTGTCACTCCTTAACAGTCAACCTCCCACAGTTACATGCCACATCTTTCAGGCCCAAACATACAGACATGCTGCATTTTTCTGCATTCACACGGTCCCCCACACACCCAAACATAAACACTAAGCATGCACTCAGCCTCTTGGCCCTATACTTGAACACCAGCACACTATACACACATTCTTCCATGCTCCAACACACCCACAGGGGCCCTGCCTTAGTCGTAGACTCTCCTACCCAATAATGACAAAGCGAAACAGGTTTTGGGAATTTTGGGCCAATTTATAAAAAAATAAGTAACAGAAATACCTTATTTAAATAAGTATTCAGACCCTTTGCTATGACACTCCAAATTGAGCTCATGTGCCTCCTGTTTCCATGGATCATTCTTGATGTTCTGCAACTTGATCAGAGTCCACCTGTGGTAAATTCAATTGACTGGACATGATTTGGAAAGGCACACACCTGTCTATATGGTCCCACAGTTGACAGTGCATGTCAGAGCAGAAACCAAGCCATGAGGTCGAAGGAAGTGGAGCTCCAAGACAGGATTGTGTCGAGGCACAGATCTGGGGAAGAGTACCAAAAAATGTCTGCAGCATTGAAGGTCCCCAAGAACACAGTGGCCTCCATCATTCTTAAATGGAAGAAGTTTGGAACCACCAAGACTCTTTCTAAAGCTGACCACCTGGCCAAACAGGACAATTGGGTAGTAGGACCTTGGTCAGGGAGGTGACCAAGAATTTGTTTAACACTTTTTTGGTTACTACATGATTCCATATGTGTTATTTCATAGTTTTGATGTCTTAACTATTATTTTACAATTTAGAAAAAAGTAAAAAATAAAGAAAAACTATTGAAAGTGTGTCCAAACTTTTGACTGGTAGTGTATGTTTCCTGAGCATTTTTTCATTTTACTCCCTTTTCACCCCAATTTCATGGTATCCAATTGTTAGTAATTACTATCTTGTATATAATATAATAATATATGCCATTTAGCAGACGCTTTTATCCAAAGCGACTTACAGTCATGTGTGCATACATTCTACGTATGGGTGGTCCCGGGAATCGAACCCACTATCCTGGCGTTACAAGCACCATGCTCTACCAACTGAGCTACAGAAGGACCAGAAGCACCACTTAATGTCTCATCGCTATAACTCCCATACAGGCTCTGGAGAGACGAAGGTCGAAAGCCATGCGTCCTCTGAAACACAACCTAACCAAGCCGCACTGCTTCTTAACACAGCAAACATCCAACCCGGAAGCCAGCCACACCAATGTGTCAGGGGAAACACCGTGCACCTAGCTGGCGCACACTGTGCCCGGCCCACCACAGGAGTCACTAGTGCGTGATGAGACAAGGATATCCCTACCAGCCAAACCCTCCCTAACCCAGACGACGCTAGGCCAATTGTGCGCTGCCCCGCTGCGACAGAGCCTGGGCGCGAACCCAGGGTCTCTGGTGGCATAGCTTGCCCTAGACCACAGCACCACCCGGGAGGCCTTCTTATGATACATTTTTGGCTGTTTTGTTTTGCCATTGATGAATATGTTATTCAATGCGTTTCTATGGGATTTGGTACTAAAGGCCAAATTCAATATTTTAGCAAATATATATATTTTTATGTATTATTTTTATACCTAAAGGGGTCCTGAAAGTCAACATCAAATAGCTAAATGATCTATTGTATGTACATCTGAAAACAATTACATATGTCAGATTATAACCCCCCCCCCAACATCTTAGACTCTAGAGAATTGAAAACATATACCTTTAATTCTCAGCATCAACAAAAATCTCTCTATCCTCTATCTTGTTAAGTGTATTAAGATGTAGTGGCCGCACCCACTTCTCAACCACACTTGTTCTTAATGAGGGCTTGTTTCCTTTGAAATGGGGTCTGTTTGGCATGGTAGCGCCATCCTGGTGGCGCGGTGGACTAATTCCATGGATAGAGAACGGAAGATCAAAGGTTCAAATCTCACTGATGCTGTGTCACAATAGAAAATACACGTGTTTGCATGATCAATTCCTAAGGAAATGAACCTACCTAAAAATGTCAACTCTTGGTCGTTTTTGTCATTAGTCCGCTGTTGATGTGGTCCCAAAATGCTGCATCATCATGTTGATGCGGCCGGTGACAATGTGGTTCTTGAAAGTCCAATATCTTGAAAACCTGACTTGCTGACATGGAAAACATTTTGGGATGGTATCAACAGCGGACAAATGAATAAAAAATAAAAAAGTAAAAATATGATCGACTGGTAACATCAGCATTTCGCTGCACCCGCTATAACACCAACTAAACTGTGTATGCGACCAATACACTTTGATTTGATTAAGCTGGATGCTTTTGGGAGACATAAAGTGATAAGCCCTCTAAGCTATGGTGTGTCTATGTCTGTTTGTGTTGGTATAGCGGACTGGGTGGAGTGACACGGCTTGTTTTGATACTACTCAAACAATGTTTATGATAGTATTTCTATGAATGGGTCTCTCTGAGTGTGGTTGTGAGTGCAGTATCTGAGGTTATGTCGTCAGCTGTGTTTGTGAGGTTGTTATGTAATGGTTATGAGCTAGCTAAGGCGCTTGTGAGGTGGTTGTTGTTTTTCCACGGCCTCTGGGCCTTCCTGTGTGACAGTAACGTGAGGTAAACCCCAGTAAATATGTCTTAGTCCTCCTTCCTCCCATCTAATTCCTCATTACCTCACAGTAGGCTGTCTCAGGGGAGATTTAGAACGCCCCCAGGGCTGTGGTGTGTTTGGCTATGTTTTAATGAGTGTGTGTTAACCCATGCGGTGAGTGTGTTGGACCACAGAGGTTCACTGCGGGAAGCAGGTAGCCCTGCAGCCAGGTGTGCGACCGTTGAGCACATGGGTCATGCAGGGACACACTCTCTGGGGTCTTCTGAATATGTGTGTGTGTGTGTGTGGTTTCACAGCCCGTTCGTTACACTGGCTTACGTAGGTCCACTGTTTCTCTGTCCTGTTCTATATAGAAAGACTCCATCCAGAAGAAAAACGCACTGACTTAAGTCTACCCACCAATCAAGCCCTATGACAGTGTTCGATACAGATGAGTTAGTCTCAGATCTTATCCACACTAACAATCTTTGTTAAACGTTTAGAGAGGACCAAAAGAGGTGCGAGTCGGAGACACACTTGTGTGCTCTGTTGATTGTTGATTTGATATTAGTGCATTTGTCTGGGGACTCGGGGGTTTTGCTCATCCTTTCAGCTTCTCTCAGCGTAACTGAACGCCCAGCCTCGTCAATCTACCCTCTCTACTTGTCTACCTGACTGTCTGTGTCTTCACCTTAGTCAACCCTTGTCTTTAAACAAACTCGTAAAATCACAGTTTGCTCCCAACACTGTTCAAACAAGGCCTAGGAAAAGACAGAGTGGACCTGAGGGAAATCTGTCAGCCATGTTCACCAGCCCCCATCAGTGGAAGGAAGAAGTACTGCAGGATGGATGTTGAAGGAGAGAGAGGATCTACATTTTCATGTGTGTAGTTGTTTTACAATCGTTGATATTTTAGTTATTATCAAATGTTTGCTTGTTATTCAATCTCGCAGGCTGATTCCCCTCTTTGGAGGGGACGAACTACATGTTCAAGCTCAGCTTTGAACTGCATTACAATAGCCAATGTTATCAATAGCCAATGTTATCAATAGCCAATGTTATCAATAGCCAATGTTTTCAATAGCTAATATTATCAATAGCCAATGTTATCAATAGCTAATATTATCCAAAAAAGAGTCTTCCCGAACATCAATACCACGATACTACGACCAAAATAAATGTTCTGTTATCTTCTTTTAGTTCATTCATATCATTAACATTCCTTGTAACAAGAGACGTAAAGTTTTCCCTGTAAAGCCTTTCTAATGATATTCTGTAGTCTGACAGAGCCAGCCACGCTGTGTAAGCAACTATAGGCATGAATTAGTGGTGTTGAATTGAGTCTGTTTGCAATATGTGTGATTTCTCCTCTGGCATTGTGTCTTCTACGACAGTGTTTACTGATAATTGAGTAATTAGGTGTAAAAGATAGCACTTCCATGGCTCAGTACAGCTAATCTTACCTGCCCGGGATCCACTGCAGATCAGGTTTCATCACCTCATGAGGTTAAACACTGCAGTTTAGCAGCAGCACCTCAACGCTTCCCTAAATGTGTGTGTGTGTGTGTGTGTGTGTGTGTGTGTGTGTGTGTGTGTGTGTGTGTGTGTGTGTGTGTGTGTGTGTGTGTGTGTGTGTGTGTGTGTGTGTGTGTGTGTGTGTGTGTGTGTGTGTTAGCTGCTTTAAAAATGCTTAACTGTCCTGATGCTATTCACTAAACAGGCCTCAGAGATGAAGCAATCAGCAACAAGAAAGTGTTTACAACTCATTTTCCCCTGAGAAAAGATGATTGTTTGGCTTCACAATTGAAAAAAAAAAGTTAGACGATAATTTGACATTTCTTTTGTGAGTTTCAAAATCGCACCCTGAAAGGAAAGTTGTCGGGCACACTTCATATAGCTAGCAGCCTCACCCGCGTTGGTATTCCAAAGACAAACAACAATGCGTGCTCTTGGCCACAGACAGAGAAAGTGGTAATTCTTTTTTAGTTACAGCGGCCATTGAGGTTGTGAAAGTAGTTCAACATAATGTGCATGTCATTACGGAGTAAAGAGACTTTTGTAAGTCACTCTACTCCCCTTCCTGCTTTCGTTAGGCTCTCAGTTGAAGGGCTATGCACACGCACGCACGCACGCACGCACGCACGCACGCACGCACGCACGCACGCACGCACACACACACACACACACACACACACACACACACACACACACACACACACACACACACACACACACACACACACACACACACACACACACACACACACACACACACATTTACCAAACAGCACACACACATTTACCAAACAGATCAGGCTCAGTCACACCTCTGGCATGGGAAGCCATTTAAGCACCATTACAGCACCATTAAAGCACCATTACAGCAAACACACAGAGTTATATGCTGCAGCGTCCCTGCACTCCACTAGCCTACTTTCTCTTCCTCTTTTTTTGCTTTCTTCACCAAATACCAAAGTCTACCTGGGCCTCCAACCAGAAGTGGATTCGGTTACTGATGCATTTCCATTTGATTGTCCCAAAAGGGGACTCAAAGAAGTAAGCGGTATGACTACGGGGGATGATATTTATGTAACACCCACAGTAATCCCACAGGACTTCCATTCCAAGCCACACCCAGGAGTATTGGTAACAGGAGAACACCTTTCACAGGGTCAGATTGGAAGAGGTGGGAAAAACAGGAAGGCAGAAAGGTGCACACAGATTAGTTTCACCTATCCACACCTGCTATCCTCCTTATGTGTGTCTCTCTCTCTCTCTCTCTCTCTAATCCATCTTTTCTTTCTCACTTTCTCTCTAAAGTTAGGGCTGCTGCATATCTGAGGAATTTTAATATTCGTATCTGCTGTTAATTTGTGGTGTTTTTCTCTCCCCCCCCCCCTCCCATCGTGTTTGCCTAAGAGTTGGCTCCTCTCAAAGGGGACAGTAATATCCACTGATGTAATGAGTGAGATAGGGATCTTTTGTGCACAGCGTTATAAATTGTCACCGTAATGTGAGTGAGTGGGGAGAGCGGGAGAGAGGGGAGGGAGAGAGGGGTGGAGGGAGGGGTGGATAAAGCAGTACGGCTGGAATCCACAGTGTTGTGAGAGCCCATACCTTTCAGCTTCATTAAACCAATTTCACGCCGAGGTGAGCTACGAGAGGAAGCTCCGAGTCTCAGCGGCAGCAACAATGGCGCATTGAAGGGATGAGGCGAAAGTAAATTAGGTACCACTTCACAGACGGCAAATTAAAATCTGAAAGTTGGATAGGAAAAGTTGAGGGGAGATGATTATGTCTTTATTGTGCCCCCCAATCTGAGAAAAACCCTCCTTCCTTTTACCAACAGTCTTTTGCCCCCCACCTCCCCAACCCAATCCTCAGTGAAAAAATGATCTATTTCTTGTCTGATAATTGGTTTTGAAGATGCCCCCACTCAAAGCCTTAGTAAATCTCAAACAGCAAGCTGCGTGTGGACCTCCTTTCAGACACATCATTTGCTTGAGCTTATCAGTAACATTTCATATCCAGGAAAATCCTATCAATTGAACTTTAATGTGCTGCTGTTTTCTGTGCAATCATTGACCTCCCGTGGCCATTGAGCTGTTCTATTGGGCAGGGGGCTGGCTGTTTCTCCGTTAGCCCCCTCAGGGTGCAGGTTTTAGCCGACAGACACAGCCCTCTCTGCTTATGGAGTTAGTTTTACTATTTACCATGGCGTTACATGGAAATCCATATTTGTTTGTGTCAGATGTTGATTTGTACAAAGTATATCTCTTAAATTCCATTGACTCTAATCTGATATGTAAAGTTCTACGTTTTGACAGTGTTTTTCAGAAGTGTGGAGAGAGAGGCGCGTCAGAAACATGAAACCTATGATAGCAGAGTGGAAGAAGAGAACAAGTCGTTAGCACTTTGAAACCAGACACCGGGAGGTATCAGATCCATTGGGTGGCTAAGGATCATGGGTATAGTGTGTGTGTGTGTGTGTGTGTGTGTGTGTGTGTGTGTGTGTGTGTGTGTGTGTGTGTGTGTGTGTGTGTGTGTGTGTGTGTGTGTGTGTGTGTGTGTGTGTGTGTGTGTGTGTCAGCGTGTGTGCCTTCATGCATGCCGTGTGTGAATGAGTGTGTGTGTGAATGCGTGTGTGTGTGTGTGTGTGTGTATGGGGAGGTGGATGCTGACAGGGTCTCTCTCTCTTTTTCTCTCTCTCTCTGGTTGACTGGGTCACTCGGGGGCCCCGGACCCCACACAATGTCCTGGCAGCAGTGTGGGCTTTACTGGGCCTCTACAGAGCAGCGCCGAGCTGCTAGCTTTACGAGAGACAGACGGATGGATCCCTTCACCTCGCGCCATAAAGCCACCAGTCGGGGATAAAAGAGGGCAGGTGCGAGGGGAAGCATTGAGAGCTCACCTGCACCCAGCAGGGAACAGCCTCTATCCAGCCAACCCAAGAGGGCCTCTACATTCAGCCTCCTCTCACTAACACCACTAATAGGGAATAGGGGCACTGTCAAATAAGAGGAGAATCCTTCCTTGTTTTGGATGGCCTGGGATCCTTATTAGCTGTTAGTGCTAGAACACAGCTATACTGGAGAAGAGTTCAGTGCAGTTAACACGGATGTTGACAGTGCAGGGCAGAGCAGGCTGCAACAGGTTGCTGCTAAAAGCTGTAATTACAGTGTGATCTGGAGACTCTAGTTACTGGGAGAGTGATGTGGTGTGGTGGGATCCTTGTGAAAAGTGCCAATTGTGAATGTATTTTTAAGAGGCACTTGTTGGAAGGAGAACATGGTTAGGTAACAGGTTGATCAGGAGTCTGACAGGGAATGGGACATACAGACAGACTAACTGACAGAGGGTCAGGATTGGAGACAGGAGGCAGGCAAGGTGGCAGATGGGCTAAGCGACAGACAGAGACAGGTAGGCATGGAGTCATGGAGCCAGGCAGTCAGGGAGGCAAGCTGTCGGCAAGGGCAGACCCACCCTGGGTAGCTTCTGCCTTCCCTGTTGGAGTGACAGATGTGTGGTGAATCTTTAGCTCTCCTCACAGCTCCACACTCCCCAGTGTCACCGCATCTGTCCCCTCCTCAGTCCCCCTTGGCTCAGCCCCCTCCTGTGTAAATGCAGGACAACAAAAATGAGCTCAGTGGACTTATTGATTAGTCCAGCCTGCACTGGCTAGCTTCATTTAATGACCTCTGGGACTCATTATTGACAAGGCTTTGTCTTTGTGATTTGTTCAAAATTTCACTGGGCATATGGGAACCCTGTGTCTCACTCAGTAGGACAATTTAAACAGAACATCTGTAGCCTAGCGGATCAATGCAAAAATGTGCATGTGCAGAACTATGAGCATATTTGAATATGTTGACATGGATCAAGCAGATAAACAAACATTTGGACAATGATAAGTGGGTCATGTTTGTGGGACAACAACAACAGAAAAGAAGAGGTCAGCGTATGCTCTCAACCGAACACAACGTCCTGTCTCATTGTCTGCCTTAAACCCCACTGTAAAAAAACATATACTGCCTCGGCCATAGTAGATGGTAAGTAGCATTTTATCCTCATCAGTCTAATCTTCTCAGACGCCTCAATGTTAAAGGGTCTGGACTCGCCGTCCCCCATCCCCTGTCCCTCTCTCCCGCTCAGCCTGGCCCTGGCGAGAGATGGTTTATTTAAATTGAAAATTAGCAAAACAAAACAAGGGCAAGAGGATCCCTGAATGGGGCCCCTTTCTCTGGGAGCTCCTGTGCCGTTGAATAATGCATATGGGAGAAAGTAAACAGCAGCCTCGGGCTCCGTCCAAGGAACAATGGGCCGCACACAGTCCAACCACGGCGCCTGATTTTATTACGGGCCCTGTCAGTCCCCTCCTCCCTCCCTCCAGTACCTCCTCTAGCCTGGGAATCGCAGAACGCAGGCCAGGCAGCAGCTGCTGACCGCTCCGCACTGGCCCAACACACTCCGCGACCTGCAGGATAACTCCACACACACTCCCTCCCAGCCAGCACACACCACCACTGCATACCTCCACTGTCACAGCCTGCATGCCTGCCTACCACCACTACAGTGCATACATATACTCAGTCACTCCAGGTAGCAACTGGTTGGCCACATCCAGATGGTGTCTTGTGAGGAAATGTTTGAATTTGCTGAATGTTTCGAAACATATGGAATGTATGTTTTTGTTCTTGTCATGAATGACTGACTGACTCATTTAGCCTGAGGAAAATATCAGACTTTACCAACTCCAACCCCTATTTCTGAGATCTTGGCTTGGACAGTGCCGGGTCACATTGGCCACTTGTGAACTTTTCTCTCCACTAGAACATTCTGTCTGTGTGTGTTCTCTCTCTCTCCGATCAGGCTGGCATTGAGATTCCGGTCTTGCTTCTGGCTTCAGCCTGGGCCGGTTGCCATGCCGACAGGCAAGTTGGCTAGCAGGATGAGTAGTGATGTGATGTGGCTGTGGCTTTAAAGTCCCAACAAAGACTGTATTACAACCCAATCTTTGCATAACACACTATTGTTGTCATGTGCTACTGATATTAATCCTCTTCCTGCTGCAGGAGACGTGTGTGTCTCTCTGTGGAAAGGTTGTGTGTGTATGTACGTGAACGTGTGTGTATGGCTGGACACCAGAAGTCACACTAAAGATTATCTACAGTCACAACGACTGAAGATACATACTGAATAAAATAAAGGATTTTGCAATGATTTTGATAGTGAAGTTAATGTTTTAGTCAGTTTGTTGACATTGCTCTCTCTCTCTCTCTCTCTCTCTCTCTCTCTCTCTCTCTCTCTCTCTCTCTCTCTCTCTCTCTCTCTCTCTCTCTCCTCAACAATGTTCATCAACAAGGTTCATGAAACCTCCATACTCCCCACCTCACCTAAGCAAACATCCCTGGGCCCTAGGCCTGAGACGAGTCTATAGCAGCCTGGCCTTATAGACTAGTCCCTGAGTGTGAAGGGACATAAAGAGAGGTGGAGGGGGGTCCCTGTAGCAGGAGCGCATGACACCGGGCGGCTGCAGGATGTTTGAGTTGGTTGTGTTTGAGTTGGTTTAACAACATCCTCTGACAGTGAGGAGGGGACAGACACAGGCATGATCCAGGTCTTCACCTCTAGTCCATTGTTCCCCTTATCTCATCTACTGCTATCTGGGGAGGGGATGGAATGAGGGGGGGGGATATTGGAACATGGCCACTGATAGATAATGAAGAAACACCACTTTTGTGTTTAGTGTGGACACACACACACGCACACATACACACACACACACACAGACATACACTGCAGCAGCCAGTAGTGAACACGGTGGTATGGGTCAGTGGTCAGCTAAGCTAGGATTGTGCTGAGTCAGTCAGTCGTTAGATGTTCCACTACTTTACACATCAAAAACAACATGGAGCCATGACTTGGCAAATATCCCAGCCTTGGCAGAGAACCTGAGATTTCAATGAAACACAGGATTTATCCATCTGAAAACCAAACGAAATATGATTCCTGTCAGTGTCATCTATGTCAAGCAGTAAGCGTGTGTTATTTTGTTGTGTGCAGGAGCTCTTAAATGGATTGTAGTGATGGAGCTCCCTGTCTCAGGCTGATGAGGCGTAAACTCAGGTGTATAACACAGGATGTCTTGTCTTGTGTTTCGCTGGCCCCGTCCTGGCGGTCAGGAGAGAAGTGATCCATGGGGGTTATCAGCCTGCAATCCCCACCCCACTCCAGACTCTGGTGCGTGGGTTGGGAAGAGGGGCCTGCACCCCTGCGATACATCACTGTCGCTGTGGGATTCCACATCTATCAAATAAAGTTAGTTATTTGCCTGTGTGGCTCAGGTGACGGTGGGGGAGGGGACAGAGGGGTTGGGGGTAGTGGGGTGGAAGCCCAGGGGTGACAGAGTAACCCTGACCCTGCAGTGGTGGGGTGGGGGAACCAGAGAGTTAGCCAGCCCAGCGGAGGGAGGGGGAGGGAGGCCTCGGCCCCATAGCCTGGCCCCCGCCTGGTCCCTCTGTCCTGGAGGCAGACTGAGACTGTGGGAATGTTTCCTCTCTAACAGGGCCAGCTGGTCCCAGGGGAGCAGTTCCCCTTCCAGGAGCGACAGCAGCAGCTCTCCCACCCTCCTCACCTCAACACAGCATCACAGGCCTGGAAGAACCAGTTCAATCACCATCTAGATCACAATCACCATTGACCTCGGGTCATTCTTGAATTGAAGAGGCATTTCATTTTTCTAGAATAAAAAATATATATATTTGGTTACTTCTTCCCATTCCAAATGAACTAATGACAGCTTAATTACTTTAAATAGTCTTTATCATTATGATAATATCAGTGCCACCAGTAGGTGTAGTAACACCAATGACAGTAACACCAATGATAAATTGGTAATTGAGGAGTTTCTTAAATGGAGGCCACATATGCTCAAATCTAAGGTCATTAATCCTTTAAAGGTCATTTACAAAAGTTGTGATTAATCATTTTGCTCACAATTTAATTTCCCTTCATTTGAATTGGGTTACACCAATTACACTTTTTACTTAGAGACACCAAATTATCAATGGACTCCTCAAATGTATGACATACTAAAAGGGTGTAAAAAGCTAATAATTTTCTTTAAAGAGCCAATAACAGTTTGCCACTGCAGGGAATGCTCAAGGTCCTTGTATATATTTATAATGACTGATGTTCAAGGTGGTAACACCAATGACATAAAACGTAGTGATACAGAACATATTATATTTGTAAAAAAAAAAAAAAAAAAAAGGTATTTTAATAGCCTTTGTTTTTATTGATCTATACAATATATTAAATATATTAAATACTTTGTTTACTTTGTAGCAATACAAATAATAGATAGCTAACTTTAAATCTCCAAAACATGTCATTACAAATCACCAAGTACTTTAAACAATGCATACACATACAGGACTTGATAAACAGTCCAGTATAAACTAAACGACAACTATTTGTAATTTTAAAGTGTTTTTCATGGTCTCAATAGTGAGGGACACAAATGCCACCGTAAGTCAAGAATGACCCCTACAGCACAAGGATGGGATAGGGTTACAGGTATTTGTCTGTTGGTATGACTTGTAACTCATGTATTCATGTGTACCCACACATACACACACTCACTATAGTACTGTTGTGGTTGATGACAATACATTCATCAGGAGTGTCTTTGTTCTTGTTTCGGATCAAATATCTCTGGTTCCCACCAATGAGAAACTCAAAAAGATGAGACAATGAACGTAATGCATTTTGTTATTGTTGTTGTGAGAAACCCCAACTCATCTCCTCCTCTAAAGGGGAAGTCTCACTCTTGTGCCACTGGTGTCGATCTCCCCTCACAGAGACGAGAGACGGACATGGCATCACTCAGTTCCCCCTCGGGCTGGACAACAGGTCTTATGTAAAGGAGCAGAGTGGTAGTTTTTCTGAGTGTGCGTGTGTGTTCACATGTGTGTGTGTCTGCATACATGGTGGGGTAAGAGGTTTGTAAGCTGATCAGGCTGTGTAATGATGTGCTGTGGTCATCAACTGTGTCTCATTTCAGAGAGAGAGAGAGAGAGAGAGAGAACTCCTGTCTTACTTCTCTGTTGGAAATATTTCACATATGAATCACCTACCGCCCCCACATGTATTATCCACATCAGGATAGATGGAATAATTCATTACATTCTAAAGCCATTAAACATAGACAGAACAGTTATGCATTTTAATTATCATCATCCTTTTAAACAAAATTCACATTTTTAATTGATTTAGTTTCCATTACTTAAGTGTAGGAATAGTTTTCTTTAAAAAATACTTCCAGGTTTTGAACATTTCTGTCACATAAGACGTATGATGTGTATTGAAACCCCACTCCCATAACTCATTGGGGTGACAGTGCCAAACAGAGCCGATGACACCACGGCTTGATAAGCAGGATATACGGTTACACCTGCCGATATGTAGATAAGATTACATTTAAGACAGAGGGATGAGTGGTGGAGGTGTAGGAGGTGGGTAAGAATGGGGGGATGGGGCCACTCAGTGATGCATGAAGAACAACATCCAGGCTAGGGTAAGGTTGGGGTTGGGGCCGGGCGGATGGCCAAGGGGTCACGGGGTTGTGTTTACCTGTGGTAGGTATTTCCTCTGGGAGCTGATAAGACCGACGGAGGGGAAGTTCTGCGTTCCAGGTGAGTGCAGAGGGTCCTGCAAAATGACACCAAACACCACCAACCCCCAACCTATACCTATACCTACCTCTCAGACTCCACCCCTACACACACCCACACACAGATCCCGCCACTCCTCGACATTCTGACGCACACCTCACGCTCTGGCACGTTCGCTCACTCACCAAGACACATTAAACACACATGCCGGGCATGGTTTCTCGCAGTCATTCACACCCTCACTGACACACATAGGCCACTCATGTTTAGTCAGCCATGTTATACTCTGTCATACTGTAGCAATGGTGAAAAGGCAATGCAATGGGATTGCATCTTTATAAGATATCCCATACAATTCACAGTATCACATAAAGGTAGGATAGCTTATATAGGTACAATCCACCGTTGCTACATTCATTTTGGACTCATAAAGTAATTATATACTGTATACCCATTGATTCTTGAAGAATAGAACTTATTAAGGCCCAATGAGCTAGTTCAACTGTTGTACCCCATCAGAACCCAAAATAGAAGCTTGTTTTACTCCAATGTTTGTAATGAAAGAAAATGTAAACAAACACTGTATAGTCTAAAAACATGGTTAAAACTATAATTTTGATACCACAGATGGTCAGTCCTTGTATCAATAACTTTGTCTATGAATTTGAGAGTGGTTACATTTCTCCAGCCCCGCCCCTCGGCTTTTACCAAAACAGTGGTGGGGTGGACACTTTGTTATTGTTTCGACTGCGGATTGGCCTTTTTAAACTGCACGAGAAAGCTTCAACAATTCACAGTCTGACCTGTCGATTGAATAAAACACATAGACATAAATGATGAATTCTTCCAACCTGCAGGAGTGTCATAGGATTAGGCAGCTGTGATACGGAGTCCCTCTTAGTTTGTTTGTTATGATTCTGTCTTCCCCTTCCTCACCTGGCCCAGCTCTGAGGCCCTCCCCCCAGGGTGCTGAGAGGAGTCAATGAGCTAGAACATGTTAACAAGGGAAGCCTAGACCAATGTACTGACAGTCATACAGAAAGGGCAGGGAGGAGGAAAGGGCCACTATGACAAAGCATCGTGCAAGAAATTATGCAAGAAATGATAGGGCTGCCCTTTTAGAAGTTGAATGGTAATCAAATGGTCCATTAAATGTTGTGTACCTGTCCTTTGTTGTTGATGGAAACCACAAAGGGGTGGCGCCCTGGTGTTTGTTTTTGCAGAGCTTGGTGACAGGACTGGAAGCTCAGGTTCCCATAATAAACCATTCTACCTGACTATGACTAAACTTGACTACATTTAATTTCCTTGTTGTACCTCATATACTAGAATAGAGAACATGAGCTGGCGCACACCCAGATTTTTTTTTGTGTGGAGGTGCTGACTAACGGCGAATAAACTCTTAACTATAAAAATAAACAGAGTCGCACACCCCATATACAGTATAAACTCCCAGTAATGTATTGGGTAAATCACCAATGTTTCGGCATCACTGTTCCTTCTTAAGGAGTTTATATTTGGAGTGTGTGACTGTCTTTATTTATTTTAAAAAACAAAAATAAAAAATCATAGTACTTCATATACTACATACAGCAAATTGGCCAATGTTGATATTTTTCAGTGTAACATTTCCTGTGTTGATTCTGGAGTTACATTCACTCTAGTGGTGTATAAGAACCCACAGGTTTGGTGTTAATAACAGAGTTATCGTTTTACACAGTCCCATCAAAACCACACCCATTATTAGCATATTTCGCAGCATGCAGCTGCAGGTAGATTGTTTTAGGTTGTTTTTAATATCTGTGCGTGTACATTGATTGATTAATTAATCTCACAATACACAAAGATAAATAACATTTCAAAAATAATTCAACGAATTCAATCAGTTAGTTACATTTATTGCACCCGAAATGGTTGTTCTGGTTTAAATGGTTTAGGTAGTGGATTTTATGACGTCTCCTAACCCTGACAGTCATTCTGAATGCAGGTTGTGGGTAAATAAAACAATCCAACTTTTGGATATCCTAACTCTGGCTGGATTCCAATAGGAATTACACATCACTTTGCAAGCCAGCCTAATGTTATTTGCAGGCCCGATGTGGCCTGTAAACCAAGAGTTTCCTAACACCACTGGGTTAGGGTTAAACTACGCCATCAACTAGGTCAATAAGTAAGACCTTATTATATATGTCATGTATTGTAATATCATTTCATTTGAATGATAACCTTTACCCAGGAACTAATTTGGTGAATGCCACAGGTATTTAAAAGGAAAAAATTCAACAACCACATCTCTGTCTATAAATTACTCAAAAAGAAAGAAGGCCCCCTGAGAAATATGCAAATGAGGCTTTATACCATACAGTTTTAAAACAACACCCAAAAATGATTTACTGTAACATTACAGGTGTTCATTTCTTACACTAAGAAAGTGTAGCAGCATCAGCACTAAGTGAAGTGAGTCCAGTTTACTCTAAATCAAGTGTTATGTTTTACACTGTATTACTCTACAATAGAGCTATGCAAACACCACAATCAAGTTCCTTTGAACACTTTAAGAGTAAAATGGGGAACGCTGCGACAAAGTTACATCTAAAACACTTTCAAAAGTGTTCATTTTACACCCGTACAGTGGGACTCATATATTCACTGAAAATAGTCTACATTTGACACTTTCAGAGTTGAATGTAAACCATTGACTTTGCTATGCACCATCATTATAATACATCGTCCAAAGCAATATGTTTTCAACTTAGATTTAAAATGTTACGATCTTGAGAATGATATTAAAGTAGGCCCACACTCATGCAATGTGAAATGTTCTGTAAAAAAAAAAAACTTTATTTCTGGATTTTGGAGGCATCGTGTGGGTTTATACGCTGGTGTGCCTGTGTGTTACTGTGTGTGTCAGAGTAGCGTGACTGTTTTCTGCTAAGGAGATGAAAGTAGTGTATGAGGTAGGTGTGTAGTGGCACCCCCCACTCCTCTCCCCTCCACTCCTCCACTCCTCCTCTCATCCTCCTGCGCTGCAGAAAGCCTCATTACTCTTAAGGAGCTGCTGAGGTAGCACACGGCTGCCATTGTAGCCAACCCAAACACGGGGCCCTATCCAATCCCTCTCCATCCTCCAGGCCCCCCACTTCAGCTCAGCCCCCGGACCAAATCCCATTTTCAGGCTCCACAGCTGCCCCTGTTCCCCTAGACCAGTTAGCCATGCCATTCTATGCGGCCCTTCAGGGTCGGGCAGGGAGGAAACAGGCCCGTTTTGTTGCTTCGCTGTCTCTGATATGACTCCAGAAATGGAAATGAAGCCATGGATCTTCATTAGGAGAGGCAGGTGTCCACATGAAGCGGGCCCAGGTGAAGAAGGAGCAAGGAGGGCTGTGAAGGAAGGAGGCATGGGTGGGGGGTGTGTGTGTACGTGGATGGGGGGGGTCCTTAGACCACCAGGCTGTCCCCCATACCCCTCCATCCCCCCCCACACTGGGTCTCCGTAATGTACGTAATGCACCACCGCCTCTCTACCACCCCACCGCCCCCACCCAGCACTTAATTGCCCATGTAATGAGCTGCAGTGAATGGGATTACTTGTGTGGAAGCACTTGAGGAGCCTGTGCATTGGGGCACCTCCTGCAGGCCCTTAATCTCCAGGGTATACATTGAGGAGGAGGATGCTGTGTGTGTGTGTGTGTGTGTGTAGATGGATGGATCACAGGGCTAAAAGCTTACCTCCTCCTATGCATCTGGCCTGTTTGCCTTGGTCTGCCTCTCCTCTCCTCCCCCCTGAGCCTTTGTTTCCTAATTATTCACCTAGAGAGACGGCCTTCGTTTGAAACCTGTGGAGGCGGATGATGAGGCTCGTTGCTGACCCACGAATCACACAGAAGCATCCTAGAGCCTGAGAAGCCCCATTGTGATGGGACACCTGTTCTTTTACCATCTCTACCCTGTTGTCTTGATCAAATCTTATTACCAACAGGAAATATATCACATTTTATTTGTGTGGACCACTGTTGGTGATATCAACGTTCCAGAGTTTCATTTACCTCATTGTGTACATATATAAATATAAATAAATGTGGTCTATGAATGGAGTCTTTTTTCAATTTTAAGACTTGACTGGAATTAATGCTTGCTAGCAGTTGAATGGAGAAACTTTTTAAATGTGCTTTTGTCCAGATGGATGTCTTTGTGGAGGTGTGGTGCTGTTTGTGTGTGGGTCCCATTAACAATGATTCCATCCTGCAAATGATGTGAGTAAATTATTGTAAATCCCTACTCTCCTCTTCTCCGTCATCCCTCCTCTCCATGGAGTCCCGGCCAACTCCACTTCTCACGCTGTTTGGTGGTAAAATATTAGCCCCCTCAGTCCCGGTGTGGGGCGGCTGACAAATAGAGGGCCGTTGTCCCCCTTCTCTCTCAGGGCTTGGGGTTAATGATTGTTGTTCTGGGAGGTTAGAGCCTGGTGATAGGCCCTTTCTCCTGCACCCCAACAGATGTTGCTGGGATTTTAATGTGGTTATCAAATCAGAGTGCCCTCTGAGCCCTGGGAGTCCATTGTGTGCTGGTCGCATTCCGGGGCCCTGCCGTGGCAACAGGGCATCCTAGGGGCCAAGCGGGGCTCCCGCTGAGTCTTCCAGCAGCCTTCAGCTCTGACAGGTCAGGGCAGCCCCTCTCCCACACCATGCCAGCTCCTCTACCCCCCTCTACCCCTCTGTGTCATAAAGAGCCCCACACATCCACCCTCTCCTCTCCCACACTAGCCCCTCTGTCACGGTAGTGATGAGTCTTTCTCACAAACAGCCCCACTCACTCACATTACCCCACCCACTGACACCCACAGCCCCTTCACGCACATACGCCCATTCCCAAAATCTATCACCCCCTCGCAAACACATTACTACTACAATGCTACACCACTACCCAAACTTATACAGATTTTTTCCCCTCACAGCTTCACACTCCCCCATTCCCATAGTGTGCCAGTCACATAATAATTAAACAATCACTCAGTACAATACCCAACCTCACATCTATTAAGGCTATCCTAAAAGTGGAGATACTATACAAGTATACTATACAAAGTCTGAATACAATATACTATAATCTTGGGGGAACAAACCTCCAGGCCTCTCCTGTTAGAGGACCTCTCCTCTACCTGATGCTGCTGTTGTTAATGTGAGATTTCCTTCTCCAGGGCCTATCATCTCTTAAGGAAGTGTCCCGTTACAACATTGAATAGCAGATTTGGGGCAAGTGGGAGCTTACACTGCCGCTACAGCTAAAAAAGGTCTGTATGCCCTCGGCACCTAGCCATGTAATAAAGTCTCCTGGGCTTTTTGCATAATGAAACAGACCTTTACCCAACACTCTATGTCAACAATGAGCACACTCTGTTGCCAGTATATGACAGTTCATTTGAAATTGTAAACAGCTTCAGTGTTCCGAGGTGTCACAGATACCTCACTGTGATGAATAGAGGCATGGCACCCATCTCACAGGCGATACTGGGGCCCTGGAGGGCGACCTGGGCTTTCAATCTCCTGCACTGCATCTACAGTATCAATGCCAGCAGCTGTGGGATTGTTTGTACACAGATGCGGGGATGCTTGATGATAATTGCCTCGCAGCTGCACTCCGGGCCTGGAGTCGGCTGGGTTTTTTCACACAGGCTCAGGCTCGTATTGTGTTTGGAGGCGTCCTTGCTCACGAGCAGGAATGTTGGAAACTGCCGTAATTAAAGTATTCTGTAACCCAATTAAGGGCCCTGCCCTTCAGCACCACAGTCTCAACCCCAGTCACAGTCCTACCTAGCCCCAGCAATAGTGACTCGATCCTGGGAGAGCTTTTAACCCTCTCTGTCGCCTCTAGTTTCACAGGAACTCTCTTAGACTAGGGACTAAAGTGTTTAACTGGACTGGTTAGACTGAGAAAGGGAGAATTTGGGGGATTGAATGTGAAGGTGTAAGGGGTTTGAGGTGGAGAGAGAGAGAGGAGGACAGTGAAGTGGAATAAATGGGAATGGATGCTCTTTGGTGCAGGGCTGTGAACCAGGCTTCTATTCTGAGGTGACGGAGACACTCATTAGACCTATGATTTATTTGTCACCGAGTGCTATCGCCTCACAGTGCACAGAAGATGGATGGCTGACTATTACTTTGGTGAAAACCTCATATGCCCTCATCATTGAAAGGAAAAGAACAGTTTTGCAGTGTAAAATTGCATCAACAATTTCAAACACCCAAATATAGATTGAGTTTCTGAATTTGATATTATTGAGGAAAAATAATTTGGAGTTATACATATAGCCACATTTCTAAATCTATTTCCAAAAGTTAAAATGGCCTTGTTGACATTCTCAATAGTATGACTAATTTGTTTGGCAAAGAAATATACATTTGTTTGGTTATTTATGGGAATGGGAAACACAACTCATATCTTTTGTCCACCCAAAGACTTGGGCCGGTTGCTGGGCAGTGTATCTGAGCACCAGGAACAATGAAAGGCTACAATAGATGTGCTCAATTAACTGTAGAACACTGCCATCAATTAAGACATCAATTACTAAATTGATTGATGAGGCCAAATGATCCGATTCATTTTATCCATCCAGCGTAAAAATTGGAAGCACCAATATGGGGAAATTAGTTGATGAATGTATTTAAGTATATGGAAATCTTTTGAGCCCAGCGAATGGTAATGCATACTGCTCTCTCTCTCTCCTTTGATTTTCTCAGCTCACAGTTCTGTAGGAAATTAGTTCTTGATAAAAACAACTCACAAATAATTTTCTAGCTCTCACACACACAGTCAGTTCCATAAGTGTTGCATTTTTAGGTGGTATTTCTTGAATTACACTATGATTTTCAAAAAACTATTCTTCATTATATTATACAAAAGTGTTCCTGCACACAGCTGTTTGAGAAGGTTTGAATCCTAGGCAACCTGCATACACATTGTTTGAAGTACAATAGACCAACATAGCTACTGTAGTAGGTCAAAGCTGTGTGCTGGAAAACCTTGGTAGAGCATGAGTGGAGTAGGCATTGTGATGCTCATGTGAATTTCCTTTCTTTTTTGGCTTTAAACCAATGCCTACTTCTCACATAAAACATATTTTTTTGCTTCTAATTTCCATGGTTTTTACATCAGAAGGTGATTATCTGTTTAAGGCGCATTATACAGTATTTCCACATACAAAGACAGATTTTTTTGGAGCAACCAAAAGTCTGTCATTGGCAGTGTTTTTGTAACCTTTAATTCGGCCTCTACCAAAAGGTTTGGGCCTTAATGGCACAGGTGGTATGCTTGCATAACTGCAAGGGTTGCTGGTTTAAACTCTGGTCTGCTGGCTGTTGCCCTCTAATAGCTCAAATCAGTTTTGAACTAACTATTAAAGTATGTAAATCATTTATCATGGATAGTCAAAAGGCATTGTCTGTAGTTTTCAATAGGTGAATAGCTCAATTGATTGCAACAGTCTTACATTGTCAAATATGATTAAATTCCCACTGAAAGCAATGTAAAAGAAAACAGTTTAAAGACATTGATTTTGAAGGTCGTGTAGACGAAACAAAGATACCCCCATGTACAGTAGAGCTGCGTCTTTCTTGTGCCTTTTACAGCTTGTTACTAGTCTAAATCATTGCAGAGTTATGCATCCTATACATTCATATAATACCATTTTTTTGGGGGGGGGGGGGTATCCCCTCCACCCACTCTAGCAAGCATGGATTTGCACACAGTGTCTAGGTTACCTAGCTAATGAAAAAAAAACATTCACTGGTTTATCAAATCGGAAACAGCTCACTAATAACAATCAACCCATTTTTTTTTCATGTCAAGACAATTCTCTGTATGTATTTATTGATTAACCTCCGCTTGACTCCAGTAGCCTTGGTTTGTTCTCAACCACTTCTTATGCTTGGTGCAGGTGGTCAGCTGTGTTATTGAGTTGCTGAGCAACCAAGTTGCTGGGCGCGGTTTTTAGATAGAACCCTGCCCTGAGATTCGGCTGAAAAATATGTTAGCAGTATCAGAAATGCTAAAGTAACAAACACATCGCTGTTTCTTTCATCATGGGGGTTACTTACAATCAAGTTGATTTGCGAAGTTTCATCGACATTGGCGTCATATTAGCTTAGACGTGATGGTAGGAAGATTGTCATTTAACATTGAGCTTCAACCTTAGCCTACTATAGTCACGCGTGTAATTTAACTGAAAAAGTAGCAGCTCAAATTTTCCTCTGCATTCATGTTACTCAGTTCTGTAACAATGGTCAGAACAACGTAGAAAAGAAGTCTTGAGCAGCAGCTTGGACTAAGGCTTGTGTTTTATTCGTTCCATGTTGTTAGTGTGTAGAGGGATAATTGAACCGGTCTGCCACTATAGGATCTTTTTATACTCGCCATAATTCCGTCTGTATTCAGGCATTATCATGGTGTCAGGGACGGGACAATAGCACAATAAGGTCAATATAATGAAACTTAAAAACAATATGGTGTCATTCCTTTCATAAAACAGTGAGACACTCCCAATTCTCTTGTCTTATTTCAGAGTCGGTGATATATGGAGTGTCTTTCAAAACGTAATTATTAACAGTAACTCTTGCTAACATGCTATTAGTGAAGGCGATGTTTGCAGAATTGTTTCTCTTTATTCATTAAGAGTATTTGCCAATTCATCTACATATTTGTTAGAACAGCTTAAATTGAATCTCATCAAGTTTGATTTTAAAAAGTAAAGAATTTAATATAATGTGTACAGCAAATTTTTATTCAAAAACACGTACCCTGAAGTTTGCAAAATAATGTTTTCAGATTTAAAATAAATAATGTGAAAAAATATGTTTACATAGCTAATAACACCAACATAACACCACAATAACCTAAAATGTTTATGAAGTAAGTTTATAATTTTATATTTGCCATTAGTATTTGGTCATTCCAGCCCAGACATATTAATTACATTTGCTGGGAAGACTTCATTGTTGTGTTATTTTTAATTTGCTGTTATTCTCACCACCAAACTGTGCCAAAATGTCATCCTCTTTTTTTGCCATTAGCAATTTGACAAATACCCCTTTTATAACACCCCCAAATCATTCTGCTTGACTTTCCCCAGGGCCTGAATTCAGTTATTGATTGCCTGTTCAGTTTCACTTGGAAAAGGTTGATAAAAGGCAGTTTTCACTTTCTCTATTGGATCTGACAGCTCCCTAACAGGAATAATGGAAAGCTCCCATTCACAGGCAAATCAAGCTAATTCAGCGTGCCCCTTCACTCTCAATGGAGAAGTCACAGTCCTTCCCGGCCCATTCCATCACAAGCCTTCTTTCTTCACAAACCGTCAAATTTAGCACTACTCATGCTCTTTCTTAGCCTCTTTACCCCCACCATCAAATGAATAAATAGGTTGATTAATGTACACAAAGTCAGAAAGGAAACAAAATAGAAGCATAAAATCGGTTTGTTTTGATGTGTAATCTACTCTCACCGATTCAGCCTGCTCTTTCTGTCGGCTTTCAAGAGCAAGGTAGAGTGGAAAGTGTTATTCTCACACTTAACCTGGAAAATGTATTCAGATTACATTGATGTTAATTAAAAGCAATGCAATATCTTCAAATGAGGTTAACTTTATAAAAAAACACTATTGGACCTGAAAATGTAATGTCTCATTTGAGCTGCTGTCAGACAGACTCCCTGTGTGGGATGGAGGTTAATCTAGGCCCATTCTTCACCTTCAGTGTAATAAACTCTAATCCCTCTGTACAGTGCCTAGGTGAGAACACACAGGTGTGCATGGTGTGTGAGTGAGTGTCTGTGTATGGACATGAGCATATTTGTGTGAGTATGTGTATGTATGTCTGTGTGTGTGTGTGTGTGTGCATGCCTGTGTGTGTGTTTACGTCCTCACGCATGTGTGGGTATGGCGCCTAAATCAACAGGGAAAGGTGAATCCTAACCCCAGACAGACCCTGACACAGTGGAGTTAGTGTTGGGAGAAGATTAAATGTATCACAGGAAACTGTGGTTTAATCACACTCCAAGGTTCCTCTGAGCTCCACACAGTGGCAGCTCTGTGTGTTGCCATGCAGCATTATCCTGCCAGGAGGGCTGAGACAGGGACAGGGACAAACTTTGAGAACACACAATATTCTGTCTTATCTAGGAAACCCAGAAACTGAAATAATGTTGAACTGTACCAGAATAATATACATTTAAATACATTTGTGTTATATATCGAATCATCCAGTGAGTGATGTCTATTTCAATACATTTTCAGAGGGATAGGGGTCAGCACCAACATGACGACTTGACAAGGAAAACAAAATGTTTCCAGACAGGACAGCTCTAATTCACAACTGAACAAAGTGGACATAAGATTACCCTATGACGTTGAGAGACCTTGGAAGAGGACATTGGAGGTGGATCAGGTTTATACCCATTTTACCCTTAAAAGAGAGATAGAGGAGATGAACATGATTTACCTTTATCCAACACATACAGACTGTGATTTATCCGCCAGAATCCATAAAAACAACCCAAGGGCTTCAACGTCCAGCTCTGAATGCGCACTTGTTCCTGCTCTCAATTCGCCTTTCAGCCCCCACTAAAGAGACAAGGCCCAATCACAATATTGTCAAGGCTCTGTTGGTTTTCTGGTTCAAATCCTTGTTCACGCTGTTTGCTGAGTACTCATCTGCTGTGACAGCCTTCAGACAAACAGAGAGTCCTGAAAGAGGTCTTCCACGACCAGATCTTTCCTGCTGGGCAGCGGCTGAAACGGCCCTTTCTCTCTCCATCAAGTGGAACCCGGCCTATTGAGTTGGCCCCTGGGATCCCTCCATTGAGGCGGGCTATGGGACAGTGGTTTGCCCATCCGTGTCCCGGGCCGCCCGAGTTCTCCCAGAACACCTGTACACCTCAACCACCTCGTGGGAACCTCCCTCTCAGCCTGTTACACCTGAGCATACACAGGAAGACAGTACTGGTTAAATGTGGCAATGCTAAATGTTCATTAAGTTATGCACGGAGGGTTTGGAGATGGGTTGTGTATGGCAATGTGATTTTTGAAGTTGATGTTGTTGTTTTTAGCATAGATGTAGTACTAAATTTGGATAGTCCTACTTAAACTGTGTGCATTCAACGTTTATCGTTGTTAACACAACAACAACAACAACCAAACACCCAATGTCAGAACTCTCTCCCTCCCACACACCCTCCCCAGTCCCCATGCACCCCGTCCCTCTAAATCTCCATGGCCCACTGTAGAGAAATGGCATCAATTAATCAGCATTCATAAACCGTTTACTTGAGCTCTCCTTTGTGCACTGCAGCCAGGCAGGGTCTAATCCAGACAGAGACCAGGCTGTTCTGCAGCTCTACAGACAGCGCCACTCCACCCACTGTGGGAGAGAGATGGCCGGCTCCAGGCATAAGTGACATAAGCGGTCGCTTAGGGCCCCCGATCGCTAGGTGTCCCCTGACCCCCCCAAAAAACATAGTAGAATATAGTAGAATATACAAGGTGCAATTTCGAAATTTGGTTTGAGCATCAGCAGTTTTTCTCTTGCTATGTCAGTCACTGACAGTCACTCAATTAAGATAACACTTTTTTGATTGGTAAGTTAGTCTAGCCAGCTATCTAAACTAGTCATCATGGTTGAATATCGACCAGGCATGCAGGGCATGTGCCCAGGGACCCTGACCTTCAGGGGGCCCCTTCGATCACTCTCACTCAGATATAATTAACATGGCTTGGCAAAAGTCTTGGCAAATTGTGTAGAATTGCAGGAAATTTGCTTTAAAACTGAACCAATTTCTCTACACTCCATGGCAAAATGGGTAGAATTGTAGGAAATTATCTTTAAAGCGCCAATGTTTCTCTCTCCCGTCAAGAGGGGGGCCACTAAAATGTTTTGCTTTGCTGTCCCTTCACTAACAGTCTAAACCTTCCACCTCTCTTCTTCCCTTCTCCTCTTTTCTCTTCTCTACTCTCCTCTCTCACCATCTCCTTCCTGTGCCCTCTCACCACTCAGGAAGCACCATCCTAGAGAAGGGCTCTATCCTTCCATCTCCATCACACCCTCTCCATAACCCCCTGCATCACATGTACTGTATTGAAGACATCTGTCCATATTTATATCACATTTTCCATTTTGGTGCAAATGATCCCACCCCCACCCGTTACCCCTTAACTCTGAAGGAGGCAGCATTTAAATCATGGCAATACTTCTTGCCATAATTCCCTGCCAATTCTTTGCCTTTCAGAAGAAGCAAGTTTAATTGGGAGATGCATTTAGACAGCTATTTTACAATTATACAATTACAGCCAAGATGCATTTCTGCATGTTACTCTGTTTGTCCCAATTTACTGCACTGTTCCTGCAGTTTACCTCTAGTTTCCTTTTCATACGATGCAAATTTGCCTCACTCAGCTCCAAATGAAGCATAATTGCTCATAGCGAAGCGCACACCTTTCTATAAGAGGTTCCTGCCAGTTAGCGCACATTAAATCTTAGGAGAACAAAAATCTCCAATTCCATTTGTGCACGTGGCAGCTGTATCATTTGGGTGGTAAAAGCAAGTAAATGGATGATGAAATGGATGCTGAACACTGTGACTGTATAACAACCACTCAATTCTGGGTAATGGCACTGTAGGATAACACTGTTATTTGGGGGGCCATACACACCGTAACTTGCTTTCCCTATACTGTAGGCCTATAGCTTTACAGTTACCAAGACTTCATGCTTTAAATCACATTTTTGAATACATAGTTTGAATAGTACATTAGTAGATAACTATTTCAAAGATGAATTAAAAAAAATCTTCTATTTTAAATATTTAATTTTGTGGACAATTAGTGTTGTTAAACCTTGAAAAGCATTAAATGAAATGCAGCCTAATTAGTTCAAATATGGCCCCATTATCTTTGTATGTAAAACAAAGCAAAGTGGTGTATCCCCCTGACATCTGATCATGGTCAAACTATTTCCCACTCCTTCCTTTCTTTTATTTCCTTTACCCTGGAAAGTTCTAGAACAACTCATTATCGACCATCCCCTCAGTGTCTGAAGTGGCGGCCTGTGCCCACAACAAACAATGGCTTACAAGATACTGTTTTAATTCATATATGTTCTCCCTTTCTTAAAGGGGGACAACACAACACACCGTTGACCCACTGATACACAATTAGAAGTGATGCGGCAGTTAAGGCTACAAGCAACTCTGTTGAACAGTCTGTCTTTGACCCTCCACCATTGAATAAATATAATGCTCCGAGTGAGAGTAAGACACATAGAGGAGAGAAAGGAGAGCCAGGGGGAGATTTTAAGCCACAGATTAGCAGTTAAAGACCTTTATAGACTATAACACCATTATCCCTGCTGAATAAAAATAGGATTGAGTGTTTTTTCCACTTAATTTAAATCAAAAGAGTCCCCACCTTACATATTGCACTGGTAATGTAATGGAGAGAGAGCCACAAAAAAGTCTTTGTGGCTCTGACACCTCCTATAGTGGGACTGTGTTGTCCTGGGACCAAAAGGGAGAGAAAGGTTTTTCCTTCTACGCTATCTGCTAACACATTCTAATTGATGCTGCTGCATTCCTCCACTGGATGCATTCAGTGAATAACGAGGCCTGAACTGAATGCCTATGAATTGGTCCCCTTTAAGCAAAGCAGTCACCCTGCCCCCCCCCGCCCTCCATCCATCAATCCACCGCACCACAACCACCACCCCGACACAACCACCACCTCTCCTCAACCCTTCCCCAAATCTCTAATATAGCTTTACTGCCCATTAAAGCACCACCATTGTGTGGAGACGCAGCCCACAAAAGCTGTCAATCTCGCGGGGTCCACCAAAGCTTGGACTCACACAGACTGGAGTGACAGACCCCCCCTCCTGCTTCCCCTAACCTTCTCCCCCAAACTTCTCAGCTAGCTAACTAAACTACTTCCCCCCACCACCACGCACACACACACACACACACACACACACACACACACACACACACACACACACACACACACACACACACACACACACACACACACACACACACACACACACACACACACACACACACACACACACACACACACACACACACACACACACACACACACGCACACGCACACTAACACACACCCACTCTTGCCTCAACGCACAAAGCATCAATCTGTCTTCAGGCCCAGCACCCTTGGCCCTTTGTCCCATCTGCAGGTGCGTGTGAAAGCACCCACGGTCACCCCAGCCTCCGTGCACACCACGCCTAGTCCAGGGACAGGAAATGCTGACAAAGGCCCAGTGTGGGAATGAGGGATGCGTGGAAGGGGGGGCAGCTCTAGGACAGATGGCTGGGGAAGTTTCCCAACTCCACCAAGCCAAGGCTCCTCCATGGGGACTGTCAGTTAGGATTCACAAGTAGGACTGACACACACAGTGGACGAGCCAGTGGAGGAATGCCCTCTAAACTGTGGAGGGAAGGGGGGCACTTTAATCACTACTGTAAACACTTCCCTCTCCGGATTACATATGAGGAGTATAACTAATATCCTTACTGCAAAATCATCCCCATACAATTCTTTCCCAAAATGTTGATCAACATTACAAAAAGGGTTATTTGGATCCATACAACGTATACCAAATAGCCTACAGGTTATGATAAAATGGTAGCAGAGAAACAGACGTTGCTTTAAAAGTGCTATTAATGTTTTTTTTTTTTTAAGTGTTACTCTGTCCCAAGACTAAGCCTAGTCACACTACTATTACAAATGTTCACATATATTGAAAATAAAATAAGAACATTAGCACCCCTCTCTGTATTGTTTCAGGATTGTTAAAGTAAAATATTCAAAACCATGTGGAAATATCGTCAAATCAAAAGTAACGTTTTAAATAGAGAGTAAACAGAGTAAAAGAGAGTAAAAGCCTTATAAGTAACATTTGTAGAGTAATAGGCTAAGTGATGCATGCTTCTGGGTTAGGTTTTGTATATGCAAACTGGTACACTACACACAAACAATAAATTGCTGTGTCAACTGAGAAACACACCTAATCTAGGCTACATGCCTCCATTTATTTTTATTTAACCTTTATTTAACTAGTCAAGTCATTGCATACATCATATGGAACACAGTGTGAAGAGAGAACATTATTTGCTACTTCATTAAAAAAAGGATCAAGCTCTTCTAGTTTGATTGCTTGTTTGATAGCTGCATACATTATTAGTTAGCCTACTCATTCAGCTCCATGGAGTCAATAAAGTGAAGCAACTGTACCTCTGTGATAGCCGTGCGTGCCTCCACCCAATAGCCGTTCCATTGCCTTCATTGGGCTGCCATCGTGTGGAAATCTTTTGAACGACAGAAACTCAATTTTAGTTCGTTCATTTTTAGGCTCCTCGAATATCCGCCAAGCATATTATAAAATGATGTCGACACAGTCCAAACATTGTGATTTGTGTGCTCTCAAACGGTTGGGTTTATGGCTCCATTAGATGTACCTATTTTTGTAGTGTTTGGTCTAGTGTTGAAACACAATCTCATACTCAATTCGTACAAAAAGTATGGCTTAATTCGTGTGAAAATACACATATTTTTTGTGCGACTTAATTCGTAGGAAAAGACAGCAAAAACATCACAGGAAAATACATTTTTGTTGGAGGCAAACTTCGGAAAAATCTTTTGAAAGTTATTGGAGCAATGCATTTTGGGCAATGATGTTCTACGCTGCCTTTTTTTGTGTCCCGCATTAATTTATGTTAAAAAAAATAAACGTGTTAACAATCAACCAGGTTGTCAACGAAATATATAATACTAGCCTTACGATGTTGTTGTTTTTATACATTTATTTGTATTAATGCCAAATGCTGTTTTCTATGCTTGCTTTTGCTTAATAGTTTGGGATACTGATGCTACATTTTCATGATGGGAAATTAATTAATAATGCGGGAAACAGAAGAGGTGTAAATTCCCCTGGTGCAAATGCATGGTATTTGGACAATGACCAATTAAGTAATATCAATGCAGTTAAACAGGTTATATAAGCCCTAGTTAGAGTCCCTGTTGCAGCTTTCACTTTCTTCCGCTACGTTGGTGGCAGCATTGGGATCACATCCAGCTCACGTAATCTAGTGGTGGGAAGCATTCTGTTTTTCAACATTGTGTTGGGTATAAATACATTGATATATCTATTGAACAATGGTTACGCAACAATGGGTGTGACAGATAGAAGTCGTCACTACAGGTGTGATCAAGCCTTCCATCAAAGTTGCCTAAAGCTGAATGGAAAGTGCCATGCCCTGACCAGTTATTCAGAAGAAAATCCCCTGTGGCTGTCTAATTTACCAGCGTGGAACCAAAACAAACATATTCGACACATTTATAAACTACCTGTTTAAGTTTTATTACAGCCATGCTGTTCTTTTGTTACTGAAGCTCATGTGTCAAATAACCTGACAATGATCCAGATCATATGGGTAGACAAATCATTTAAGTGTGTTATGCAGCAGAACACAACTATCATTTTTTTAGGATGCAAACCAGTAACATGAATATCTGTTTATCCATCCTGTTTTGATCTAATGACATGGATGTAGAATTTTCTACGGGCTAGAATTGAGGCCCCTGTTGGTTTTCATTGGCAAAGAATGAACTCAAGTTAGGGGTTATATGTCGGACTCTCCTATACCACTTTGCCTAGCATATTATACCCCAGATGTTGTAAATAAACACATTTTTAAGGTTCTATAACTTGTATCATTATTATAGGGTTGTGAAACCCATACCCGAATTGCTTCAGACTGAGCATTTCTCACCATTTATTTACCTAGTGCAATTTCCATTTTAGAACAGGTACTGTCCATTTATTTAAAATAGTGTGTTGATTAATTATTGCTTTCTTCAGTGGAAATACAGAATATGTATGAAAATGGCAAATATACCAAAAGCTAAATCAAGCAGAGATTCAAGCAGAGATTTAACCATGTTAATCCTTACTGAAACATACAAACAACAAACACTTAACTAGTTAAAGATAATGAATACATGACAACTAGACACAAATATTTAAACAAACAAAAATATCATACAATGTCAAGTCGAGTTGGCTACAGTAGAAACAAAGTGAGTGTGTGTATATTGTATTGTAAGTGTTTGTGTGGGAGTGTGTATTATTTGTATTATTTTATTATGTATTATTTTGTAATTGTTTTTTTCTTGGGCCTCTATAACTATATCTATTGTTTGTTGTTTTGTGTGTGATTTGGATTCATCCCCCCTACCACACGGAACCCCACTAATCCTACCGACGGAAACGCACGAGGTGGCTAATAACAGACCTCCATCCTATGCTAGCTTGCTACCGCCGTGACCCCAACCAACCTCTCTACTCACTGGACCCTTTTGATCACTCGACTAAGCATGCCTCTCCTTAATGTCAATATGCCTTGTCCATTGCTGTTCTGGTTAATGTTTATTGGCGTATTTCACTGTAGAGCCTCTAGTCCTGCTCACACATGCAATGACATCTCCTGGTTTCAATGATGTTTCTAGAGACAATATCTCTCTCTTCATCACTCAATACCTAGGTTTACCTCCACTGTATTCACATCCTACCATACCTTTGTCTGTACATTATACCTTGAAGCTATTTTATCGCCCCCAGAAACCTCCTTTTACTCTCTGTTCCAGACGTTCTAGACGACCAATTCTTATTGCCTTTAGCCGTACCCTTATCCTACTCCTCCTCTGTTCCTCTGGCGATGTAGAGGTGAATCCAGGCCCTGCAGTACCTAGCTCCACTCCTATTCCCCAGGCGCTCTCTTTTGATGACTTCTGTAACCGTAATAGCCTTGGTTTCATGCATGTTAACATTAGAAGCCTCCTTCCTACGTTTGTTCTATTCACTGCTTTAGCACACTCTGCCAACACAGATGTTCCAGCTGTGTCTGAATCCTGGTTTAGGAAGACCACCAAAAATTCTGAAATTTTAATCCCAAACTACAACATTTTCAGACAAGATAGAACTGCCAAAGGGGGCGGTTTTGCAATCTACTGCAAAGATAGCCTGCAGAGTTCTGTCCTACTATCCAGGTCTGTACCCAAACAATTTGAACTTCTACTTTTAAAAATCCACCTCTCTAAAAACAAGTCTCTCACCGTTGCCGCCTGCTATAGACTACCCTCTTCCCCCAGCTGTGCTCTGGACACCATATGTGAACTGATTGCCCCCCATCTATCTTCAGAGCTCGTGCTGCTAGGCGACCTAAACTGGAACATGCTTAACACCCCAGCCATCCTACAGTCTAAGCTTGATGCCCTCAATCTCACACAAATGATCAATGAACCTACCAGGTACCTCCCCAAAGCCTTAAAAACGGGCACCCTCATAGATATCATCCTAACCAACTTGCCCTCTAAATACACCTCTGCTGTCTTCAACCAAGATCTCAGCGATCACTGCCTCATTGCCTGTATCCGTAATGGGTCAGCGGTCAAACGACCTCCACTTATCACTGTCAAGCACTCCCTGAAACACTTCAGCGAGCAGGCCTTTCTAATCGACCTGGCCGGGGTATCCTGGAAGGATATTGATCTCATCCTGTCAGTAGAGGATGCCTGGATATTTTTTTTAAATGCCTTCCTAACCATCTTAAATAAGCATGCCCCATTCAAGAAATTTAGAACCAGGAACAGATATAGCCCTTGGTTCTCCCCAGACCTGACTGCCCTTAACCAACCCAAAAACATCCTATGGCGTTCTGCATTAGCATCGAAAAGCCCCTGTGATATGCAGCTGTTCAGGGAAGCTAGAAACCATTATACACAGGCAGTTAGAAGAGCCAAGGCTAGCTTTTTCAAGCAGAAATTTGCTTCCTGAAACACTAACTCAAAAAAGTTCTGAGACACTGTAAAGTCCATGTCTCCATCGAGTGATCACTGTAAAGTCCAACACCTCCTCCCAGCTGCCCACTGCACTGAAGATAGGAAACACTGTCACCAATGATAAATCCACCATAATGGAGAATTTCAATAAGCATTTTTCTATGGCTAGCCATGCTTTCTACCTGGCTACTCCTACCCCGGTCAACAGCACTGCACCCCCCACAGCAACTCGCCCAAGCCTTCCCCATTTCTCCTTTTCCCAAATCCGTTCAGCTGATGTTCTGAAAGAGCTGCAAAATCTGGACCCCTACAAATCAGCCGGGCTAGACAATCTGGACCCTTTCTTTCTAAAATTATCTGCCAAAATTGTTGCCACCCCTATTACTAGCCTGTTCAACCTCTCTTTCGTGTCGTCTGAGATTCCCAAAGATTGGAAAGCAGCTGCGGTCATCCCCCTCTTCAAAGGGGGGGACACGCTTGAGCCAAACTGTTACAGACCTATATCTATCCTACCATGCCTTTCTAAGGACTTCGAAAGCCAAGTCAACAAACAGATTACCGACCATTTCGAATCGCACCATACCTTCTCTGCTATGCAATCTGGTTTCAGAGCTGGTCATGGGTGCACCTCAGCCACGCTCAAAGTCCTAAACAATATCTTTATCCGCCATCGATAAGAAACATTACTATGCAGCCGTATTCATTGATCTGGCCAAGGCTTTCGACTCTGTCAATCACCACATCCTCATCGGCAGACTCGACAGCTTTGGTTTCTCAAACGATTGCCTCGCCTGGTTCACCAACTACTTCTCTGATAGAGTTCAGTGTGTCAAATCGGAGGGCCTGCTGTCCGGACCTCTGGCAGTCTATATGGGGGTGCCACAGGGTTCAATTCTTGGACTGTGTAACTGTATCGTTGTTTGTGTCGAACTGCTTTGCTTTATCTTGGCCAGGTCGCAATTGTAAATGAGAACTTGTTCTCAACTTGCCTACCTGGTTAAATAAAGGTGAAATAAATAAATAAAATATTTTAAAAATAATTTCCCATCATAAACATGTATCCCCATTCCCCAATCAAATACCTTCATCGATACCACAAATAAATATATATATGTATTTTTTCTCCAATTTTTCCTCCTCCAAAGATGCAGGAAATATGAGATTGCAAGACCCTTTGGATTAATATGACCAATATTGGACACATTTATCTAAAGAAAAATATAGACATTTTTGAATTAATTTGACACATAATGACATATTTGGCACAACGGTTAATTGAATTAGTCCATTATGTTTTTGCAAATACATACATATTATTCAATTGATTAATTGACAATACACTTTATTGATGAGTTTCGGTAATTTTACAGAAATGTTCCTTTGCAAACACATGAATTAACATTTTAGCCTACTCGACAACCAAGGTTATAGACCGAGATTAGACGATGAGTGTAGATCCACACGGGGGCGATAGAGTCAAGCAGATAGATATAGAGTCACCATTATGAACAGCCCACGGTTTTGTGACCAGAATTGTAATTATATTTCCAATGGTGTGACAATGTCATATATATTTATATAATGTGCAAACCACAAATTGACATCTGTGCCTCAGAAGAAGAGAAGATGTCAGATCTGACATAATTCGATTTGGTGACACATAAGCAGCAGCAGGGGCAGCAGTAGGCCTGCTCTCAGTGTTCTGTAATAATGAACTCCTGGGTTAGATGACAGAATATACTCATGAATTCATTACAGCCATTGTTAAATGAAGTGTTCCTGTAAAAAAATAATATTCAGACTTATCCACAATTGCTGCAGTTGATACTGAACAAAATTATAAACGCCACATACACCAATATCAAAATGTTTACTGTTACAGTTCATATAAGGAAATCAGTCAATTGAAATAAATTCATTAGGCCCTAATCTATGGATTTCACATGATTGGGAATACAGATATTTCCTCTTCAATGGCTGTGTGAAGTTGCTGGATATTGGCGGGAACTGGAGCAGGCTGTCGTACACGTCGATCCAAAACATCCCAACCAAGCTTAATGGGTGACATGTCTGGTGAGTGCACAGGCCATGGAAGAACTGGGCAATTTTCAGCTTCCAGGAATTGTGTACAGATCCTTGCGACATGGGGCTGTGCATTATCACGCTGAAACATGAGGTGATGGCGGCGGGATCTCTGTTCATTCAAATTGCCTCAATAAAATGGAATTATGTTCTTTGTTCTCTGTATCTCATGCCCGCCCAAACCATAACCCCACCACCACAATGGGAAACTGTCTTCACAACGTTAACATCAGCAAACCGCTCGCCCACACAACACCGTGTACGTGGTCTGTGGTTGTGAGGCCAGTTGGAGGAATTCTCTAAAACAGCGTTGGAGGCAGCTTACGGTAAAGACATTAACATTCAATTCTTTGCCAACAGTTCTGGTGGACATTCCTGCAGTTCACAGGAATGTGTTGAAATTTCTGTTCAGTGTATTTAGATAGTTGCGTCGATTCGGTTTCCGGATTATGATGCATTTACAGTACATGACACTACAACATTCTATGGTAGCCATGTTAGCAGCCATTTAACATTACATGGGGGATATTTAAATATTGCCTTGTAAATGTAGCCTATGTCTAGAATTATAAACTGGGTGGTTCAAGCCCTGAATGCTGATTGGCTGACATACCTGTATACCATGGGTCTAATTACTTTGGCAGCCAGTTTATAATAGTAATAAGGCACCTCAGGGGTTTGTGGTATATGACCAAAATACCACAGCTAAGGGCTGTATCCAGGCACTCGGCATTGCGTCGTGCATAAGAACAGCCCTTAGCAGTGGTATATTGGCCATATACCATACCCTCTCGGGCCTTATTGCTTAATTAGAATACTATTGTCTAACTATATGGCTCTGTCATATTGTGACCTTTTTGGCAGGGTAACAGTGGAATTTGTATCAGTAAGAGGATTCTATGTATCACTGATTGTGGTGTCATAAATTAACATTATGGCATCAACATTATAATCAACCCTTAACCCTCTAAATGCAGACAGACCCTGTCAAAATCTTCTACACCTTGAAGAAACTACTTCAGATATGAACTTCTAGACTAACTGTTGGTGACTTTGAAATTCAAGATCAATAGCCCATAACTAGGCACAGATTCAGACTGAGGCTAAGAAGCTTGCAAAGATAAGAAATTGGAGACTGGCTAAGAGACCGGTTAAGCATTTCTCTACAGCTGGCCATGCTTTCCACCTGGCTACCCCAACCCCGGCCAACATCTCTGCACCCCCTGCAGCAACTGGCCCAAGCCCCCCCGCCGCTTCTCCTTCACCCAAATCCAGACAGCTGATGTTCTCATAGAGCTGCAAAATCTGGATCCCTACAAATCAGCTGGGCCAAACAATCTGGACCCTCTCTTCCTAAAATGATCCGCCATTGTTCAACCTCTCTTACGTATCATCTGAGATTCCCAAAGGTTGGAAAGAGGCCGCGGTCATCCCCATCTTCAAAGGGGGAGACACTCTATACCCAAACTGTCACAGACCTCTATCCATGCTGCCCTGCCTTTCTAAAGTCTTTCGAAAATCAAGTGAACAAACAGATCACCGACCATTTCGAATCCCACCGTACCTTCTCCACTATGCAATCCAGTTTCCTGCACCTCAACCACGCTCAAGGTCCTAAACGATATCATAACCGCCATCGATTAAAAGACAGTACTGTGCAGCCGTCTTCATCGACCTGGCCAAGGCTTTCGACACGGTCAATCACTGCAAACTCAACAGCCTTGGTTTCTCAAACGACTGCCTCGCCTGGTTCACTAACTACTTCTCAGAAAGAGTTCAGTGTGTCAAATCGGAGGGCCTGTTGTCCGGACCTCTGGCAGTCTATGGGGGTGCCACATGGTTCAAATCTCGGGCCGACTCTTTTCTCTGTATATATCAATGATGTCGCTCTTGCTGCTGGTGATTCTTTGATTCACCTCTACGCTGTCGACACAATTATGTATACATCTGGCCCTTCTTTAGACACCGTGTTAACAAACCTCCAAACGAGCTTCAATGCCATACAACACTCCTTCCGTGGCCTCCAACTGCTCTTAAATGCTAGTCAAATTAAATGCATGCTCTTCAACCAATCGCTGCCAGCACCTGCCCGCCAGACTAGCATCACTACTCTGACTGATTTTAGTCAATAAGGTTCTGACTTATGAATATGTGGACATTTATCTATAAATACCTAGGTGTCTTTGAATTAACTGACTCGCTTCCACATAATGACACAATATTAGAGTTCCAGGTTTCTCATCTCAGTCCCTCGACTTTTGGCACTGACGGAAACATGGATTATACTCCTCACGTGTTTCTCGCACAAGCGTTGATTCAGCGGGGTAGTATAACTTTTTCATTGATATTTCATGTCTTATCTTAGCAATTTCTTCTACCAGCAATTTCTTCTATGCTTTTTAATTGCGTAATTATCATGCTGCCAGCTAGCTAACGTACTGATTAGCTGCACATATTACTTTCAATTGATTAGTTTGAGCAATACACTTATCATTTGAGTTTAGCGCCAGCTAATTTTACAGAAATGTTCCCTGCAAACACATGAATTAACATTTGATGCCTTGATTCAAGGTTATAGACCGAGATTCTTGCGATGAGTCTAGAGCGATTTTCTAGGTTCGCTCACGGGGGCGATAGAGTCCCAGTACCTTTGATCATTTAGAGTCACCATTATTTCCAGCCCACTTTGCCTCTTTTGACCAGAATCCTTATACGCTTCCCCACCCTACCACATGGTGTGACAATGTCATATATATTTTACTAATGCGGTGTTCAAACCACAACCTCACTGCAACTGTGCCTCCAAGTCTCCGACCACTGTCTTGTATCCTCGCTTTGGTGACAACATAAGCAGCTTAACAGGATGGTATCAGTGTTCTGTAATAAACTCCTCGGTTCTCTCCCAGAATATCTCTCATGAATTCTTCCATCCTGTTAAATCTCTTCCCCCGCTCAAACCTTCTCCCACCTATCTCCAATTCTGCAGTTGATCCTCAACCCTTCTCCTCCCTCTCTGCATCCCTTGACTCTCTATGTCCCCTATTCCAGTTCGGCTAAGGAAATCCAGCTCAATTGATGACTCATTAGAGCTCCAATTCATGATTGGGAAATACAGATATTTGACTCTTCCCTGGCCTGGCATCCTTTCCTCCGGGAACTCTAGCAGGCTTTCCTCCTCTGTCTCTGCTCCAAAGCCTCAACCACGCTAAATGGGTGCATCTGCCTCTAACCCTGGAAGCTCTTTGCCACCTTCTCCTCCCTCCTGAATCCTCTCAACCCCCCTCCCCCCTCCTCCCCTCTCTGCAGGGGCTGCTGTCAACCATTTTGAAAATGAGGTGATGGCGGACCATCTCTGTTCATTCTGTCTTGCTAATAAAATGGAACCCTGTTCTTTGCTTCTCTGCCCTATCTCCTGTGCTCTGACCTCTTTCACCCAATGGGATCCGATCCTCTCTCCAGATGAAACCTCGAAATCGTCTTGTGACGGCCGGCCGCCCAACAACCTGCCCGCTTGACCCTATCCCCTCCTCTCTTCTCCAGACCATTTCCGGAGACCTTCTCCCTTACCTCACCTCGCTCATCAACTCATCCCTGACCGTTGGCTACATCCCTTCCGTCTTCAAGGAATGAGTTGCACCCCTTCTGTAAAAAACCTACACTCGATCCCTCCGATGTAACAATTACAGACCAGTATCCCTTCAGGTCTCCAAAACTCTTGAACATTCCTTGGCCAGATCTCCCGCTATCTCTCTCTGAATGACCTTCTTGATCCAAATCAGTCAGGTTTCAAGACTAGTCATTCAACTGAGACTGACTCTCCTCTGTATCACGGATGGCGTCTCTTTGGCAGCCAGTTTATAAAGTAATAAGGCACTCTCCTCTGCTCTCATCCTTCTAGATCTATCGGCTGCCTTCGATACTGTGAACCATCAGATCCTCCTCTCCACCCTCTCCGAGTTGGGCATCTCCCTCTCGGCCCATTGTCTAAAATTATTGGATTAGCGTCCTACCTGACAGGTCGCTTGTACCAGGTGGCGTGGCAGTGGAATCTGTCTCCTCACCAGGATTCTCTCACCACTGGTGTCCCCCAGGGCTCTGTTCTTGGCCCTCTTCTATTCTCGCTATACACCAAGTCACTTGGCTCTGTCATAACCTCACATGGTCTCTCTTATCATTGCTATCAGACTAACACAATTAATCTTCTCCTTTCCCCCTTCTGATGACCAGGTGGCAGACTGATCTCTGCATGTCTGGCAACATATCAGTGTGGATGATGGATCACCACCTCAAGCTTTCTCGGCAAGCTGGAGCTGCTCTTCCTCCTGGGGAAGGACTGCCCGTTCCAACATCTCGCCATCCCTGCAGACAACTCCATTGTGTCCTCCTCCCAGAGCGCCAAGAACCAGACAGCGTGATCCTGAGACAACACCCTGTCGTTCTCAACTAACATCAAGGCGGTGGCCCGTTCCTGTAGGTTCATGCTCTACAACATCCGCATTGTTCAACCCTGCCTCACACAGGAGATTCGGCGCAGGTCCTAATCCAGGCACTTGTCATCTCCCATCTGGATTACTGCAACTCGCTGTTGGCTGGGCTCTATCCTGCCTGTGCCATTAAACCCCTTCAAAATCCAGAACAAACAGCAGCCCGTCTGGTGTTCAACCTTCCCAAGTTCTCTCACATCCCAGCTCCTCCGTTCTCTCCACTGGCTTCCAGTTGAAGCTCGCATCCGATTAAAAGACCATGGTGCTGTGAGGGGACACGGTCAATCCTGCAAACTCCAGGCTCTGATCAGGCCCTACACCCAAACAAGGGCACTGCGTTCATCCACCTCTGGCCTGCTTGTCCTCCCTACCACTGAGGAAGTACAGTTCCCGCTCAGCCCAGTCAAAACTGTTCGCTGCTCTGGCCCCCAATGGTGGAACAAACTCCCTCACGACGCCAGGACAGCGGAGTCAATCACCACCTTCCGGAGACACCTGAAACCCCACCTCTTTAAGGAATACCTAGGATAGGTTAAGTAATCCCTCTCACCCCACCCCCTAAGTTTTAGATGCACTATTGTTAAGTGACTGTCCCACTGGATGTCATAAGGTGAATAGCATCCAATTTGTACGGTTCTGCTCTGGATAAGAGCGTCTGCTAAATGACTTAAATGTAAATGTAAATGTTATTAAGCATCTCCAATCCAAAATTAAATCTAGAATCGGTTTCCTATTTCGCAAAGCCTCCTTCACTCATGCTGCCAAACATACCCTCGTAAAACTGACTATCCTACCGATCCTTGACTTTGGAGAGGATTTACAAAATAGCCTCCAACACTCTACTCAGCAAATTGGATGCAGTCTATCACAGTGCCATCTGTTTTGTCGCCAAAGCCTCATACACTACCCACCACTGCGACCTGTATGCTCTCATTGGCTGGCCCTCGCTGCTAATTCGTTACCAAACCTACTGGCTCCAGGTCATCTATAAGTCTTTGCTAGGTAAAGCTCTGCCTTATCTTAGCTCACTGGTCACCATAGCAACACCCACCCATAGCACACACTCCCGCCGGTATATTTCACTGGTCATCCCCAAAGGCAACACCTCCTTTGGCCGCCTTTCCTTACAGTTCTCTGCTGCCAATGACTGGAACAAATTGCAAAAATCACTGAAGTTGGAGACTTATATCTTCCTCACTAACTTTAAGCATTAGCTGTCAGAGCAGCTTACCGATCGCTGCAGCTGTACACAGCCCATGTGTAAATAGCCCATCCAACCAACTACCTTCCTCATCCCCATATTTGTTCTGGTTTTTCTGCTCTTTTGCACACCAGCATTTCTACTTGCACATCCTCATCTGCACATCTATCACGCCAGTGTTAATTGCTAAATTGTAATTACTTCGCCACTATGGCCTATTTATTGCCTTACCTCCTTTACACACACTGTGTATATATATATTTCTATTGTGTTATTGACTGTACATTTCTTTATCCCATGTGTAACTCTGTGTTGTTTGTGTCGCACTGCTTTGCTTTATCGTCGCCAGGACGCAGTTGTAAATGAGAACTTGTTCTCAACTGGCCTATCTGGTTAAATGAAGGTTAAATATAATTTTAAATAAATAAGCTACAGGTTAAGCAACTAGCCGAAGCTCAAGAAGAGGACATAGCACATCAAATAAGCCACAGGAACTGGCTGACTGGGAGAAAGTGGTACATGCACTGGTAAATGAACTGGCGCAGGCTAAGGATGAGTGTCAGAAATGGGTACCGAATGTTGCAGTTCTAAACGGACTGATAACAAAGGCTAAGATGAAGAAAGTAGAAGAGATATATCTACAGACTTTGGCGTAGTATATGAAACACTGGGAGAGACGGACACCGGCTGAGAGACAGAAGTAAGCATAGAAGGGGCATAGCTAAAGCAGAAGTCGGATGCAATTGGAAAGAGATGAGAGGAAATAATACAACTGTCGCTGTGCTGGCACACTGCTCTGGGATTTGGACCCAGAGCAGTGTGAGTATTACCTGAGGCCTGTAAATGCTTTTCCTGGATGGCCCATAGTACCTGAACCTCTGGCTCACCCCTCATGGGCCAAAGGTGTCCAGGAAGAGGACTAGGGATTCCAGATCTGTGAGATGCCAGGATAGCTCACTTTCAGAGAGAACCTCTTGTCTAGGCCCAGCTCATACATTTAGGCCTATATGTTTAGATGTAAAATAAACATAAAATGTATTGAAGCTACGTACTGAATTATCCTTGTTTCATTATAATCACTTGATTTCTACCAGCGTGTTAAATGTGCAACCAGAGGAAAATAAACTCTAGACCACCTTTACTCTACACATGGAGACATGTACAAAGCTCTCCCTCGCCCTCCATTTGCCAAATCTGACCATAATTCTATCCTCCTGTTTCCTGCTTACAAGCAAAAACTAAAGCAGGAAGCACCAGTGACTCGGTCAATAAGAAAGTGGTCAGATTAAGCAGATGCTAAGCTACCGGACTGTTTTGCTAGCACAGTCTGGAAAATGTTCCGCGATTCTTCCGGTGACATTGAGGAGTGTGCTGCCATCCTGTTAGAAGGTAACATATTATTTTATTACAATGGTTAAATTGGATTTTCATTGTGTTCAATGGTGTTATTTGCCCCCTAGTGGCGCTTTCTGGTACTTAGAAAGACAACGCAAACGGGAAGTTCAGAATTTGTTTTGCACGCATAGAAGCAGCTACAAACAACGCTACGGTGCAGGTCTTTCAATGTAGTTATTTCTTGTCACGCTTCAGCCTTGGAAAAATATTTGTTTGTAAGTTCGATTCAAGCATTTAGCTAATGATGATAATCTTGTTATTGATAGAGTTTCTTACATATCAATGTTGGTTGCATTTACTCTATTTACTCTACTCTATTACTTTGCTCATGCGTCATGCAAACGAATTGTAAAATATACAATACTGTAGTTTTGTTACTGTTTCTAGTGTAATATGCTTTGTTATTCTACATAGATGGTTATACATTATTAGAGTAATGAAAGGAGCAATTACCATATGTTTAACAATTAGCTATATGGTTTGGCATCATGCCAGATGCATGGTACCTTAGCTCGTGCTTTGTATTTATGCAACTTCAAATGTTTAATGTACAGCTACAGTATGTCGGTGTGAATTGAACACTAAAGTATATTCTTTTCTGTATTTTGCAGTTTCACAACAAACGTTTTCAATATATTCATTCAAGAAAAGTCACTCCCTTAGTTACATTTACATTTAAGTCATTTAGCAGACGCTCTTATCCAGAGCGACTTACAAATTGGTGCATTCACCTTATAGCTATCTGTCTAGTTTTGCATGGGAACGCAACTCAAGGGCAGAATAAGGAGTACACCACATCAGTCACTGGCTTCATCAATAAGTGCATCGATGACATCTTCCCACAGTGACTGTACTTACTGTGGCAAAGAAGGGGGTTGAGTGATAAATGGCAGATATGTGAGAGCAGAACTAATAAGCGGGCTCTGCCCGATCACTAAAATGGCCACCCCGATCAGAACTACAGATCACAAAATGGCCAACTGCCAAAACTACAAGTCCCAGGAGCAAGGGGAACCCTCAGAAGCTGGAGCCGACCCACAGATAAAGGGTCAAGAAAAACCAGGAAGGGAGAGAGAGAGGGCTGGAAGGATCTATGAACAATAGAGAAAGCGACAATAGAGATTGGCTGGATTTACAGTGTATGAGCTGGACTGTTTTGGACTTACCTGTTGGTGTTTAGACCTGGACCTACCGAGAACCCGATTTGTGTACCGAACCCTGCTATCCTTGACCTTGCCTACACCCTGGGTGGACCAGGACGGAGAAACAAACACACAGGTACTGTCCTGTTCGAAAGAACTCTCATTCTGGGGTGATTTGTGACACCCACTTAATTTGTGACAAACACTCCTAACCTTGAAGAGGTTTGCCACAGTACATACCCCAACCAGAAGCCATGGATTACAGGCAACATCCACACGGAGCTAAAGGGTAGAGCTGCCACTTTCAAGGAGCGGGACTGCTAACCCGGAAGCGTATAAGAAATCCCACTGTGCCCTCCGATGAACCATCAAACAGTCAAAGCATCAATGTAGGACTAAGATTGAATCGCACTATAACGGCTCTGATGCTCGTCGGATGTGGCAGGGCTTGCAAACCATTACAGACTACAAAGGGAAGCAGCGAGCTGCCCAGTGACATGAGCCTACCAGACATGCTAAATTACCTCTATGCTCGCTTCAAGGAAAGTAACACTGAAGCATGCATGAGAGCATCAGCTGTTCGGGATGACTGTGTGATCACGCTCTCCATAGCCGATGTGAATAAGGCCTTTAAACGGGTCAATGTTCACAAGGCCGCAGGGCCAGATGGATTACCAGGATGTATACTCCGAGCATGCACTGACCAACTGGCAAGTGTCTTCACTGACATTTTCAACCTGTCCCTGACTGAGTCTGTAATACCAACATGTTTCAAGCAGACCACCATAGTCCCTGTCCCCAAGAGCACTAAGGTAACCTGCCTAAATGACTACCGACCCGTAGCACTCACATCTGTAGCCATGAAGGGCTTTGAAAGGCTGGTTATGGCTCACATCAACACCATTATCCCAGAAACCCTAGACCCACTCCAATTTGCATACTGCCCCAACAGTTCCACAGATGATGCAATCTCTATTGCACTGCACACTGTTCTTTCCCACCTGGACAAAAGGAACACCTATCTGAGAATGCTATTCATTGACTACAGCTAAGCGTTCAACACCATAGTGCCCTCAAAGCTCATCAATAAGCTAAGGACCCAGGGACTAAACACCTCCCTCTGCAACTGGATCCTAGACTTCCTGATGGGCCGCACCCAGGTGGTAAGTGTAGGTAACAACACATCCGCCAAGCTGATCCTCAACACGGGGGCCCCTCAGGAGTGATTGCTCAGTCCCCTCCTGTACTCCATGCTCACTCATGACTGCATGGCCAGGCACGTCTCCAACACCCTTGTCAAGTTTTCCAATGACACAACAGTGGTATGCCCGATCACCAACAATGACAAGACAGCCTATAGGGAGGATGTCAGAGACCTGGCCATGAGGTGCCAGGACAACAACCTCTCCCTCAACATGATCAAGGAGATGATTGTGGACTACAGGAAAAGGAGGACCGAGCACACCCTCATTCTCATCGACGGGCTGCGGTGGAGCAGGTTGAGAGCTTCAAGTTCCTTGGTGTCCACATCATCAACAAATGATCATGGTCCAAACACACTAAGACAGTTGTGAAGAGGGCACGAGAAAGCCTGTTCCCCATCAGGAGACTGAAAAGATTTGGCATGGGACAGCTTCCGACCGAAAGGCACAACAGAGGGTAGTGTGTACGGCCCAGTACATCACTGGAGCCAAGCTTCCTGCCATCCAGGACCTCTATATCAGGAGGTGTCAGAGGAAGGCCCTAAAAATAGTCAAAGACTCCTCAGCCACCTTAGTCATGGACTGTTCTCTCTGCTACTGCACAGCAAGTGGTACCAGAGTGCCAAGTTTAGGTCCAAAAGGTTTGATAACAGCTTCTACCCCAAAGCCATAAGACTCCTGAACAGCTAATCAAAGGGCTACCCAGACCTCTCTTTTACGCTGCTGCTACTCTCTGTTGATTATCTATGCATACAGTGAGGGGAAAAATAATTTGATCACCTGCTGATTTGGTACATTTTCCCACTGACAAAGAAATTATCAGTCTATAATTTTAATGGTAGGTTTATTTGAACAGTGAGAAACAGAATGACTACAAAAAAAATCCAGAAAAATTAGGGAAATAACTATTTGACCCCTCTGCAAAACATGACTTAGTACTTGGTGGCAAAACCCTTGTTGGCAATCACAGAGGTCAGACGTTTCTTGTTGTTGGCCCCCAGGTTTGCACACATCTCAGGAGGGATTTTGTCCCACTCCTCTTTGCAGATCTTCTCCAAGTCATTAAGGTTTCGAGGCTGGCATTGGGCAACTCGAACCCTCAGCTCCTTCTAAACATTTTCTATGGGATTAACATTTAATTGGAATACAATTCTCTTTCATTGTATATGTAGAATTCCATTGTATCAATGTATGAAATAATCATATTTGCTGATATTTACATACGTTTACAGTGTCATTACTATATTGACACTGGTAGTTGGATCAGACTGCAAAAGGCAGTTACATTTTGAAAATCGGTTTTGCAGAATGCAACAGTGTTCAGTGTCATGAATCAGCTGTTTAGGAAATCAACAGAAATGTTATAAGAAACACTTTCAAGCTATTGAGAAAAACTGCAACACGATCAGAAGCGAGAATTAAAGGAAGTATGTTCGATTGCAGTCCACTATAAAGCCACAAGGGGATATAGAATCAAGCACAGGTTTTGCGAGCATGGAGAGGTCAGAGACAGCCAGAATCTGTAAACTGGGCTCAGGAACAGATATTGGGTATTGGGGAAAGGCCATCAGTGGGTTTTCTGCAAACAATACAACAGATGAAGGCGTGGCATGAGCATGGTGAATGGATCCAAGTGGTTATGGACAGAGAGGAAGAAAAAAAACAGAGCAGAGAGCAGAGGGAAGATGTGTGTGGAGGAAGAATGGCGCCAAGTACTAATCGTACTCTGCTGTCTCTGATGGCTCAGAAATGTAACCTGACAAGAGGGAGGATGAATTACCTGGCAGGTGTGGAGAAGACCTCAGAGTCCAACACTTGCCCTGATGGTGATGCAAATGATGATTCTGTCCCAGTGGAAGTGACGTTTTTATAGAAAGTGGATCACTGCCTTTTAGGGTGGTGTTTTTATTTTGATTAAATAGTAGTATATTGGCGTAGGGTTAGTTGGTGGTGCAATGGTTCCTTTCCCCCTTCCTTTCTATTTGTTGTATCACAAAATGTAACGTGATCGACCACACACTACTGCAAAGTAGTTGGCGGAAAGCTCAAACAAAATGTGCGAACGCCATGATACCAAGGAAGAAGAAAAAGAAGGGTCAAGCATATGATCAGCTCAACGACAGCAGCCCACAAGAACGTCAGTCTACGGCTAGTTACACAAACGGAGGGAGGCTGTTTTGGGATAAAAGCATAGCTAACTCACTAGCTAAACAGTGTGTTGAAATCACAGCAGAGTTTTAAAGCCTCAAATTATAAAAAAATCCACCCCGCCCAAAAAATAAATGTTTGGCTAGCTAGCTGTTAGCTGTTTTGTGCACACTGCACACTCACTAATTATTTTGTAAGCTAACAAGTTAGTGAGCACACTGGGAGATTGAGGGCATCAAGCTTAGATTGTAGGATGGCCGGGGTGTTAAGCATGTCCCAGTTTAAGTCACCTAGCAGCACGAGCTCTGAAGATACATGGGGGGCAATCAATTCACATATGGTGTCCAGGGCACAGCTGGGGGCTGAGGGTGGTCTATAACAAGCGGCAACGGTGAGAGACTTGTTTCTGGAAAGGTGGATTTTTAAAAGTAGAAGCTCGAATTGTTTGGGTACAGACCTGGATAGTAAGACAGAACTCTGCAGGCTATCTCTGCAGTAGACTGCAACACCGCCCCCTTTGGCAGTTCTGTCTCATCGGAAAATGTTATAGTTAGGGATGGAAATGTCAGGGTTTTTGGGGGTCTTCTTAAGCCATGATTCAGACACGGTTAGGACATCCGGGTTGGCAGAGTGTGCTAAAGCAGTGAATAAAACAAACTAAGGGAGGAGGCTTCTAATGTTAACATGCACGAAACCAAAGCTTTTACGGTTACAGAAGTCAACAAATGAGAGCACCTGGGAAGTAGGAGTGGAGCTAGGCACTGCAGGGCCTGGTTTAATCTCTACATCACCAGAGGAACAGAGGAGGAGTAGGATAAGGGTACGGCTAAAGGCTATCAGAACTGGTCGTCTAGTACGTTCGGAATAGAGAGTAAAAGGAGCAGGTTTCTGGGCGCGATAGAATAGATTCAAGGCATAATGTACAGACAAAGGTATGGTAGGATGTGAGTACATTGGAGGTAAACCTAGGCATTGAGTAATGATGAGAAAGATATTGTCTCTAGAGACGTTTAAACCAGGTGATGTCACCGCATATGTGGGAGGTGGAACTAAATGGTTGATTAAGGCATATTGAGCAGGGCTAGAGGCTCTACAGTGAAATAAGACAATAATCACTAACCAGGACAGTAATGGACAAGGCATATTGATATTAGGGAGAGGCATGCGAAGCCGAGTGATCATAGGGGTCTAGTGAGTGGTTGGGCTGGCTAGAGACACGGCGATTCAGACAGCTAGCAGGCCGGCGCTAGCAAGCTAGCAGAAGGGCCTTAGAGGGACGTCACAGCGGAGGAAAGTCTGTTTTAGCCTCGCGTGCGATGACGTCGATAGACCAGTCGTGATGGATTAGTAGGGTTCCGAGTATCATAAGGGTTCAAGTCCAATTGGCAAAATAGGTATGGTGGCCCAAGAAATTGGCCAATGGATTAATCAGTGAACAGTCCAATATTCTCTAGACAGCTAGCGGGCTGCGGCTAGCAGGCTAGCAGATGGGCATTCAGCGGACATCGCGATGGAGGGGCCTGTTGGAAAAAAACCCTCGGGCAGATTACGTCGATAGTCCAGTCTTGATGGATAAGCATCAAGACTGGGTGAGTAAAAGCATGAGTAAAAGGGGCCCGGGCCAATTGGCAAAATAGGTATTGTGCCTGAGAAATTGGCTGATGGGCCCATTAGCTAACAGTCCGAAATGCTCTAGACAGCTAACAGACTAGCAGATGGGCATTCAGGGAAGTCACATTCAGGGGCCAGTTGAGTACCCCCTTGAGCAGATTACGTCGGTAATCCAGTCGTGAAGGATCGGAGTTCTGTTCCCAGTACCGACAGTAGAAGGGGTCCAGGTATTGTAGCCCAGGAGTGGCTGATGGGCCTCCTCAGCTAGCCGGGAGAATGGGCCTAGCATGGGCTAGCTCCAGGCTAATTGGTGCTTGCTTTGGGACAGACGTTAGCCAGGACTAGTCACTCGGATTGCAGCTAGCTAGCTGCGATGATCCAGGTGAAAAGGTTCAGAGCTTGCGGTAGAAATCTGGGGATATGGAGAGAAAATAGGTCTGGTATGCTATGGTTTGAATCGCATTGTACAAACCGGCGAGAGCTTTCCGAGCTAAAGGTTAGCTGATGACCGCTAGCAGTGGTTAGCTGACTACTAGTAGAAAGTGAGCTGGCTAGCTTCTGTTGGCGAATTCAGGTTCCGAGGTAAATAAAAATACTTGAGAAAAAACAGATCTACACTACATTGGGTGAGGCGGGTTGCAGGAGAGTATTTTTTTGAAGTTGAGGTTGAGGTTTAGAAAAATATAGAAAAGATATGCGAAGAAAAAGATATAAAAAATATATATACATGGGACACGACAAGACGAAGGACAAAGACGTCTGACTGCTACGCCATCTTGGATTAGTACAATGAGGGCTGCGGGTGTGTCCTCTAAGCATTTCAGTGCGGAAGGTAATAGGATCTAGAATTGAGTACAATCTCCAAGCCTCTTTCAGTTATTATTTTCATCATGATCACTTTGATTGAATATGAAATATACACTGAATGTACAAAACATTATGAAAACTCGCTCTTTTCATTACATAGACTGGTGAATACAGGTGAAAGCTATGATCCCTTATGGATGTCATCTGATAAATCCACTTCAATCAGTGTAGAAGAAGGGGATGAGACAGGTTAAAGAATCATTTTCCAGCCTTGAGACATGGATTGTGTACAGTACTGTTCGTGTGCCATTCAGAGGGTGAATGGGCAAGAACGGGGTATGGTAGATGCCTACCAGTTTGAAAGTGTCAAGAACTGCAACACTGCTTGGTTTTTCCACAATTAGCAGTTTCTCGTGTGTATCAAGAATGATCCACTGATCATCCAGCCAATTTGATACAACTGTGGGAAGCATTGGAGTCAACATGGGCCAGCATCCCTGTGGAATGCTCTGAATGGCACACAATTCATGTTTCAATTGTCTCAAGGCTTAAATATGATTGTTTTTTTAATCTACTCTTATTGAAGTGGATTTAACAAGTGACATCAATAAGGGATCATAGCCTTCAGTCTATGTAATGAATGGAGCAATGTTAATTTTTATTTAACCTTTTTTTAACTAGGCAAGTCAGGTAAGAACAAATTTATTTACAATGACAGCCTACCCTTGCCAAGCCCTAACCCGAACGACGCTGGGCCAATGGTGCACCACCCAATGGGACTCCCAATCGCAGCCGGTTGTGATACAGACTGGAATCGGATCTGTAGTGAAGCCTCTAACACAGTGATGCAGTACATTAGACCGCAGCACCACTCGGGAGTCCCCATAATGTTTTGTACACTCCATTTATATTTCAGTTTCTGACATTGCTCATTTTGAACAAGGGCTCTTCAAAGATCCTCAAAGATTCTTCGAAGAACCTTAGGGTTCTTGGCACAGACAATTGCCCCCAAAAGGTTCTTCCAAGAACCCCATGGGAGGTGGGGTTCATTGAGGAACCTCCTTAGTTGGTGGAAGTTCTTACAGGAACCAAACTGCCCAACTGAAATGTTTGGATTTGAATTTGAAAGGACAGCAGGTGCAGGTACTTAAGTGAAAAATGTAAAGATCTCCTCAATTTAAGGCATGGTTTATCCCTTGTATGATCTAAATTTATATTGTTTTAGGATAAACAATAAAAATAAATACGGAAATATCAAATTTACATAAGTATTTAGACCCTTTACTCAATACTTTGTTAAGGAATCTTTGGTAGCGATTACAACATTGAGTTGTCTTGGGTATGACACTACAAGCTTGGCACACCTGTATTTGGGGAGTTTCTCCCATTCTTCTCTACAGATCCTCTCAAGCTCTTTCAGGTTTGGTGGGGAGCATTGCTGCACAGCTATTTTGAGGTCTCTCCAGAGATGTTAGATTGGGTTCAAGTCCGGGCTCTGGCTTGGCCACTTCAGGATATTCAGAGACTGGACCTTTGCCCCAGTCTGAGGTCCTGAGCACCCTGGAGCAGGTTTTCATCAAGAATCTCTCTGTACTTTGCTCTGTTAATCTTTCCCTCAAACCTGACTAGTCTCCTAGTCCCTGCCGCTGAAAAACATCCCCACAGCAAGATGCTCCCACCACCATGCCAGGTTTCCTCCAGACGTGACGTTTGGCATTCAGGCCAAAGAGTTCAATCTTGGTTTCATCAGACCAGAGAATCTTGTTTCCCATGATCTGAGAGTCCTTTAGGTGACTTTTGGCAAATGGCTGTCATGTGCCTTTTTTCTGAGGAGTGGCTTCCGTCTGGTGGAGTGTTGCAGAGATGGTTGTCCTTCTGGAAGGTTCTCCCATCTCCACAGAGTAACCATTGTGTTCTTGGTCACCTCCCTGACAAAGGCTCTTCCCCGATTGCTCAGTTTGGCCGGGCGGCCATTTCCAGGAAGAGTCTTGGTGGTTCCAAACTTTTTCCATTTCAGAATTATGGATGCCACTGTGTTCTTGGGGACCTTCAGTGCTGCATAATTGTTTTGGTACCCTTCCCTAGATTTGTGCCTCGACACAATCCTGTCTCTGAGCTCATGGCTTGTTTTTTGATCTGACATGCACTGTCAACTGTAGGATCAAATAGAGACAGGTGTGTGTCTTTCCAAATCATGTCCAATCAATTGAATTTACCACAGGTTAATATATTATAATAATATATGCCATTTAGCAGACGCTTTTATCCAAAGCGACTTACATTCATGTGTGCATACATTCTACGTATGGGTGGTCTCGGGAATCGAACCCACTACCCTGGCGTTACAAGCGCCATGCTCTACCAACTGAGCTACAGAAGTTGACTCAAATCAAGTTGTAGAAACATCTCAAGGATGATCAATGGAAACAGGATGCACCTGAGCTCAATTTCGAGTCTCATATCAAAGGGTCGGAATACTTATGTAAATAAGGTATTTCTGTTTTGTTTTTGTTTTTGAATAAATTTCTTAACATTTCTAAAAACCAGTTTTCACTTTGTCATTATGGTGTATTGTGTGTAGATTGACGAAGATTGTTGTTATTATATCCATTTTAAAATAAAGCTGTAATGTAACAAAATGTGGAAAAGGGGAAGGGGTCTGAATACTTTACAAATGCACTGTATGTAATAATGTAAATTTGTATATATAAAAAGTGCCCCATCTTTATTGTTGACACTGGTATAGGATAGACCAGACTGTAAAAAAAAGAAAGTAGCTAATGTAGTTCCCCAATAGGCCTATGATGGCAACAAATCCCAGTGCAACACCTCATATGCCACGTTCAAGACAACTGTCATCTCGGAAAAATACGAAGTCAAATCATGACATCAACGATCTTCAGGTCGGAAAGTTGGAGCTCTAGAAAGAGGCTCGAGTTCCAGAATTCCTAGTTGGATGACTATTCAAAAAGTTTTTTTCCCCATGTCGGAGCTCGTTTTTGTCAGAGTTCCCAGTTATCTTGATCACTCGGACTTCGGAGATTTCTGAGTTCCCAGTTCCGAGTTCCAAGTTGTTTGGAACCCGGCAATGGTCGCTGCATCTTCAACGGGCGGAGTTTATAAACGTGGGAGTGTTGTGGGGATTGAGATTAGTTTCACGGCAGCAGCATTAGCTGGATCATATCCACATTAAGACATCCGGTTTTCGGATTTTGCCTTCAAATTACAAGTCTGTGGTAAAACACTGATACGAAATCAATATTTTTTGCATCTTTGCAAGTGCATAATGTTTAAATTATGTAAATCTAAGAATATTATAAATAAATATTATAAATAAATATAAAGAATATTATTAAACGGAGCACATTGAGAAATGATTGGAGCTTAAATGATTGTCAAGCAACACTCCGTATTATTCAGAGATCCATGAATTGACACCATACATACATTCTACAGACCCTACTGAGTATTCTCTACAACCATTTTACCGAGGCACCTAGAATATGTTTTGCTCTATAAACCACTATGTATTCCCATACACAATGATTTACATTGTGGCCAATGGAATGGGCGGAGTAAAACCCCAGCAACACTCTATATTATTCAGAGCCACATGAAATGACATATATATTATATATATATATATTCTACAGACCCTGCTGACTATTCCCTACAATACTTTTACTGCAGCACCTAGAATAGCCAATAGGTATTTAATATACAGTGATTTGCATTGAGGTAATTTATTTGAAATTGGAACATGTTTTAATACCCAAATTTAATGCAAATGTCACTTACATATGAACAAATATTATTCATTGTTCATGTTTAGATTTATTTTTAGATTATCATGAATGAATACAGGTTGTTGACACTTTTCTTCTATTACGTAGGGAACTTTTATTTAAAACGTTTCCGAAATTACATGACCCGGAAGTTCTTTTTTTAGTGTTGCTGACGAGTCGTTCATATTATATCGTCAATGGACGAGACGCTGATGACGCTAATTGGGGGGGGGGGGGGTAGAAAATATATATTTGACAGGGGTTTGACTGACGGGAAATAAGGGGGCAGTAGTAGGCGAGAAAGACCTGCGTATGAATCGAAATTGAAGTTACTTTTTGTATGTCGGTCACATTTTTTTTGTGACTGGTGCCGCGAGTTGAATCGTATGTGATGATTAATTCGGAAAGACACAGCAACAGGGCATAGAACTACAGGATGTCGCGGACAGTTTCAGTTTTTTTTGGATGGGGAAGCACGACTCGAACAGTAAAACGCAACGCGGAAAATATTTAAAAGGGAGAATGCGAATGGTTAGAAGAGATAGAATTCAAACAAAATGGAAACAATGTAGCATCGCTGCGGCATTCCATATAGCTATAAGCACTACTAGAGTAGAAAATAGAGAGCTAGTTAACAAATATAAATGTAACGTTACTTATTATTTATCAGAAAAGCTCAAACAGAGTCTGTAGTAAACTGGTTGAAACAAAAAATAGTTCGTTGGTGTCCCCAGCTACCAAAGAAGAGAGAACTCAAATATGCTACGGAGAAGACTGAACCGTTTGGTATGTATGCAACACACATGGCTAGACTGTCACCCGGCACTCAAATTTAAGCATCATTTTGATATCTATAGCCAGGGGTGTATTCATTTGGAACGAAACGGGGAGGGTCCTACCTGAATTTGTCCGGTAAAAACGTTTTTCGTTAGGAGTAAACGGTTACCGTTGCAAAACGTTTTGGACTAATGATTACACCCCTTCCAACGTTGGCGGATTATCGCTAGTTGAGTATATAGATAAGTCTCATTTTGCTCATCTGTCAAGCAATTATCACGATAGCTAATGTGCTATGAGGGATGCCACTTGCTACCAATGAAACCATGCTTGCTGGCAGTATTACCAACGTGCTAACTATCATTTGTGCCACTAGACCGTTAAAGGTACAGTAGTTTATTGGCTACACTATTACTATCATGGCATTTACACAATCATCATATTTTACATATATAATTGTAACAAAATTAACCTGTTTTTAGCTGAACAACACAAACATTATTTGTAGCCTACAGCACTTGTCGTTATGAGTTACTGTTGTCAATTGAAGTAAAACCTTGCCTGATTTGAGCAATTTGCCTTTAGTGGAAATTGACAGCTTAAGTTTCCATAGCCTTGTATTGAAGCTGGATCTGCAAAGTTTCCCTCTTTACATGGACCTTTCTCACCCAGAGTGAACAGTAGTTCAAGCTATCAACATTCTGGTAAATCAGTCTTCTCAGATGGTCAGTTAAAAACAACTGATCTTGGAGAACAGGTTGTCATTGCCTTTTCACTTGAATGTGATATTAAATGTTAATTTATGGTAATTCAATTACTGTTACTCTGTTTATTTTAGTCCTGTATTTAAAGTAGCCAATTCGTCATTGGTTTCTGTTTAACTAAAAGCTGTGCATCTGTTTTGGGTGAATTTCAGTTGTCAGTGAATTTCAACCATACGTTTCATTCTGCACATTACGGGTTTTATAGTCCTTCAATTATCGGTTGTTGATGGTCCTCATCAAAGATGAAGCATGGATCAAGTCCTTATCTACAGGCACAGTCACAAGTTTCAGTCAATGAACACATTTTTACTGCCTTTTTATAGTCCTACCCTCAAATAACCTGTTGTCACATTTAGGTTTTATCCACCAGAGTCAATGTGAGCAGTATAGATACTGGTGGTGAAGGAAGAAAAGCAATATTATAATTATGCAGCCTGACCCTCGTTAAGTGTTGCCAGTTCAGCTTATTTTTTTCTGCCTCGAGAGCTGTGTGCTCCTCTAATTTCATTTTTGTGTGAGCTGTAAATAATGTTTCGTGTGGAGCTGCCAGCCACGCTGTCATTGATGCGCATTGTTCCCGTTATTTCAAGCTCTGGTTTTCTGCCTCCTAATTCATGCCGCACTCCCATTCGCTCAGGGGGAGGGAGGGAGGGAGGGAGAGATTCTCTCAATCCAAGGGAGTTCTGAAGAGGAATCATGGGCACAACTTGTCTCCCCCCTAAGATGCGCTGTGCCGCTAAAGCCCAGAGTGTCTTCACAAAGTCATGAAAGATGGCTGTGGAAACAGAACGAGTGGTGCTGGGCTTTACGTCAGGGGGAAGCTCCAGAGGTTGTAATGCTCTGACAGGAATTCAGATTCACGGAGCTGCTTTTCATGTTCTCTCAAGCCCCTTGAAGGCAGTAGCCAGATCTGTGAAGAGGAGGAGACTGGTGGAAATGCGATAGTATTCCATTAGGAAACCCCCTCCTTGACTCTGAGGGAAGAGCAGACGCATCAAGCAGTGGCAACCCGTCATTCAGGGCAGGTGGTGCAGAGCTTGTTTTGCATATTATTTTGGCATTAATATGTTGCAAGCAAAAAATAATAATAAATCCCCATTAAAAAAAATCAGACTTCGTAAATAAAGCCGCAAACAAACATGGTCTCTTTTTTTTCTTTCTTGAGTAAGGCAGCTCAAATGCAGGTTTTTAAGCCTAGTTCAGTGCTTTCTGTGGTAGTGGGTCAGCCAGAGGAAAATATGGAGCTTAGGGGTTGGTAATGTACTCTAGTTGTGGTGTGATTGGCTCAGTGTTGTCACTGATGGGGGCACTACGTCACTGCAAAATCTAAGGGGAGTCCTCAAAAATTCAAGCCCCTCGTGTGCTGCCATAGTTACATTAGAAGTGCCCATCCAAGAAGGCTCAAGGTCATTGGCCACAGATAAAATGACGTCAAATCACGTTATATCTACCGTAGCTTTGATTGGACTGATCATATCGACATCATAATTACAAAATCTTAGCTAGACAAGCAGTCATCATGAGTCACGTTGACAATCTACTAGCAAATCCTTTTCAATCAAGTTTTATCTATAATTTTTCTTCATATGACGTGTCTGTACTCACAAGAAATTCAGCAAATTCAGCATTGAGTGGTTTGGAAGGAGTCAGTGGCTAACTGCCGGAATTGCATGCCATGGGCCAGAAAAGATTGAATACATTGGCCATGCTGTCTATCCAGCATCACTTCAGCTGGGAACTCTTGGGGGGGGGGGGGGAATATGTTTTGAACCGTTGTCCAAGGTGGAATTCCAAGATGGGAACTTGGGCCTTTTTCTAGAGCTCTGACCTGAAGATCACTGACATTGTGATTCGACCTTGTTTTTCCGAGTTCCCAGTTGACTTGAAAGCACCATAAATCTAGAGAATGCCAGACTTTGACAAAGTTTGACAAAAATGTGCCCACAAGGACTGCCGCGCCACCTTCCTGTTTATGTGAGCACAGCACAAGGTAAATCCCACTGTCTGCTGCATAAATTATGTAATATGCCAGGGAGATATGTATTCTGTAGCTAAGAGAGTAATGCTAAGTGTAGGTTGTGTAATACGCTGTTAGTAGCCCATGTGCCTCACACTAATCATTTGGTCCCTTTCCCTCATAACTTAGCCTACTGTTCTGACTTGGTGGTGCTCATGTAGCCTATAGCCTGTTTTTAGAGAAATGTAGTAATCTAATATTGTCAGAGGTCGACCGTTTAATCAGCCTTTTTGGATGCCGATTACATTGCAATCCATGAGGAGACTGCGTGGCAGGCTGACCACCTGTTGCACGAGTGCAGCATCAAAAGGACCTTGTGGCTGCAAAGAGCCAAGGTAAGTTGCTTGATAGCATTAAACTTATCTTTAAAAAAAATCAATCTTCACATAATCATAGTTAACTACACATGGTTGATATTACTTGTCCTGCGTTGCATATAAATTAACAGGCACCGCATTGATTATCATTGAATCACAGCCTACTTTAACCTCGCCAAACGGCAGATGATTTAACAAAAGGGCATTTACAGTGAAAGCAATCCAAGCGTTTAAGTTTATCGTTCGCTCGACAAAACACTATGTACACCTAGCATCAAGTAGCTTGGTCACAAATCAGAAAAGCAATCAAATTAATCGTTTACCTTTGATCTTCTGATGTTTTCACTCACGAGACTCCCAGTTACACAAATGTAAGTTTTGTTCCATAAAGATTATTTTTATATCCAAAATACCTCCGTTTGTTTGGCACGTTATGTTCAGAAATCCACAGGAAAGAGCAGTCACGACAACTCAGACAAATTCCAAATAGTATCCGTAATGTCCACAGAAACATGTCAAACGTTTTTTTATAATCAATCCTCAGGTTGTTTTTAAAATATATAATCGATAATATATCAACCGCTACAGTCTTTTTCAGTCAGAGGGAAAGGCAATGGCTGCCCAAACTCTGTTACGCATACAAAACGCCTCTGGCACCCGGCCATACAATGACGCAATGTTATCTTTCTCGCTCATTTTTTCAAAATAAAAGCCTGAAACTATGTCTAAAGACTGTTGACATCTTGAGTAAGCAATAGGAAAAGGAATCTGGTTGATATCCCTTTAAATGGAGCAAAGGCAGGCTATGGAACATGGAGTTTTCAAAATAGAAGCCACTTCCTGGTTTGATTTTCAGTTCTGTTATACTCACAGACAATATTTTGACAGTTTTGGAAACTTAAGAGTTTTCTATCCAATACTAGTAATAATATGCATATATTAGCAACTGAGACTGAGGATCAGGCTGTTTAGTTTGGGCAACTTATTCATCCAAGCTACTCAATACTGCCCCCCAGACATAAGAAGTTAAATAATGCAAAAACAAATGCAAAAAGTGTTGGAGAAGAAAGTAAAAATGCAATATGTGCCATGTAAGAAAGCTAATGTTTAAGTTCCTTGCTCAGAACATGAGAACATATGAAAGCTGGTGGTTCCTTTTAACATGAGTCTTCAATATCCTTCTGTAGCTCAGTTGGTAGAGCATGGCGCTTGTAATGCCAGGGTAGTGGGTTCGATCCCCGGGACCACCCATACGTAGAATGTATGCACACATAACTGTAAGTCGCTTTGGATAAAAGCGTCTGCTAAATGGCAATTATTATTAATATTCCCAGGTAGGAAGTTTTAGGTTGTAGTTACAGGAATTATAGGACTATCTCTCTACCATTTGTATTTCATATACCTTCGACTATTGAATGTTGTTATAGGCACTTTAGTATTGCCAGTGTAACAGTATAGCTTCCATCCCTCTCCTCGCCGCTACCTGGGCTCGAACCAGGAACACATCGACAACCGCTACCCTCAGCAGCGTTACCCATGCAGAGCCAAGTCTCAGAGTGAGTGACATTTGAAACGCTATTAGCGCGCACCCTGCTAACTAGCTAGCCATTTCACATCGGTTACACCAGCCTAATTTCAGGAGTTGATAAGCTTGAAGTCATAAACAGCAGAGCTGCTGGCAAAACGCACGAAAGTGCTGTTTGAATGAATGCTTATGAGCCTGCTGGTGCCTACCATTGCTCAGTCAGACTGCTCTATCAAATCATAGACTTAATTATAACATAATAACACACAGAAATACGAGCCTTAGGTCATTAATATGGTCGAATCCGGAAACTATCATTTAGAAAACAAAACTCTTATTCTTTCAGTGAAATACGGAACCGTTCTGTATTTTATCGAATGGGTGGCATCCATAAGTCTACATATTGCTGTTACATTGCACAACCTTCAATGTTATGTCATGCGTAAAATTCTGGCAAGTTAGTTTGCAACGAGCCAGGCTGCCCAAACTGTTGCATATACCGTGACTCTGCGTGCAATGAACGCAAGAGAAGTGACACAATTTCACCTGGTCAATATTGCCTGCTAACCTTTCTTTTAGCTAAATATGCAGGTTTAAAGATATATACTTCTGTGTATTGATTTTAAGAAAGGCATTGATGTATGACAGTCCTTTTTCGCGAAAGCGCACCGCATTGATTATATGCAACGCAGGACACGCTAGATAAACTAGTAATATCAAGAACCATGTGTAGTTATAATTAGTTATTATGATTGATTTAAGTTTAATGCTAGCTAGCAACATACCTTGGCTTTTTACTGCATTCACGTAACGGGCAGGCTTGTCGTGAGGCAGGTGGTTAGAGCGTGAGACTAGTTAACCGTAAGGTTGCACGATTGAATCCCTGAGCTGACAAGGTACAAATCTGTCGTTCTGCCCCTGAACAAGGCAGATAACCCACCATTCCTAGGCCGTCATTGAAAATAAGAATGTGTTCTTAACTGACTTGCCTCTTTAAATAAAGTTGTAAAAAAATCGGCATCCAAAAATACCGCTTTCCGATTGTTATGAAAACTTTAAATCGGACCTAATTAATCGGCCATTCTGATTAATCGGTCGACCTCTAGAGCTGTCTGAGTGGTGGAAGGCAGCAGCAGGCTCGTAAGCATTCATTCAAACAGCAGCTCTTACAATGCTTGAAGCACAGCGCTGTTGATGACTTCAAGCCTATCAACTCCAGAGATTATGCTGGCAATACTAAAGTGCCTATAAGAACATCCAATAGTCAAAGGTATATGAAATACAAATGGTATAGAGATACCCTAAAACTTCGTAACTGGGAATATTGAATACTCATGTTAAAAGGAACCACCAGCTTTCATATGTTCTGAGAAAGGAACTTAAACATGGCACATATTGTACTTTTCCTTTCTTTTCCAACATGTTTTCCATTATTTAAACAAATGAATATGTATATATATCTATATATACTGCTCAAAAAAATAAAAGGGAACACTTAAAAACAACACCATAACTCTAAGTCAATCACACTTCTGTGAAATAAAACTGTCCACTTAGGAAGCAACACTGATTGACAATAAATCACATGCTGTTGTGTAAATGGAATAGACAACAGGTGGAAATTATAGGAAATTAGCAAGACACCCCCCAATAAAGGAGTGGTTCTGCAGGTGGGGACCACAGACCACTTCTCAGTTCCTATGCTTCCTGGCTGACGTTTTTGGTCACTTTTGAATGCTGGCGGTGCTTTCACTCTAGTGGTAGCATGAGATGGAGTCTACAACCCACACAAGTGGCTCAGGTAGTGCAGCTCATCCAGGATGGCACATCAATGCGAGATGTGGCAAGAATGTTTGCTGTGTCTGTCAGCGTAGTGTCCAGAGCATGGAGGCGCTACCAGGAGACAGGCCAGTACATCAGGAGACGTGGAGGAGGCCGTAGGAAGGCAACAACCCAGCAGCAGGACCGCTACTTCCTCCTTTGTGCAAGGAGGAGCAGGAGGAGCACTTCCAGAGCCCTGTAAAATGACCTCCAGCAGGCCACAAATGTGCATGTGTCTGCTCAAACAGTCAGAAATAGACTCCATGAGGGTGGTATGAGGGCCCGACGTCCACAGGTGGGGGTTGTGCTTACAGCCCAACACCGTGCAGGATGTTTGCATTTGCCAGAGAACACCAAGATTGGCAAATTCGCCACTGGCGCCCTGTGCTCTTCACAGATGAAAGCAGGTTTACACTGAACACGTGACAGACGTGACAGTCTGGAGACGCTGTGGAGATCATTCTGCTGCCTGCAACATCCTCCAGCATGACTGGTTTGGCGGTGGGTCAGTCATGGTGTGGGGTGGCATTTCTTTGGGGGGGGGGGGCGCACAGCCCTCCATGTGTTCGCCAGAGGTAGCCTGACTCCCATTAGGTACCAAGATGAGATCCTCAGACCCCTTGTGAGACCATATGCTGGTGCGGTTGGCCCTGGGTTCCTCCTAATGCTAGACCTCATGTGGCTGGAGTGTGTGTCAGCAGTTCCTGCAAGGGGAAGGCATTGATGCTATGGACTGGCCCGTCCGTTCCCCAGACCTGAATCCAATTGAGCACATCTGGGACATCGTGTCTCGCTCCATCCACCAACGCCACGTTGCACCACAGGCTGTCCAGGAGTTGGCGGATGCTTTAGTCCAGGTCTGGGAGGAGATCCCTCAGGAGACCATCCTCCACCTCAGCAGCATGCCCAGGCGTTGTAGGGAGGTCACAGGCACGTGGAGGCCACACACACACTACTGAGCCTCATTTTGACTTGTTTTAAGGACATTGCATCAAAGTTGGATCAGCCTGTAGTGTGGTTTTTCACTTTAATTTTGAGTGTGTCTCCAAATCCAGACCTCCATTGGTTGATACATTTGATTTCCATTGATAATTTGCGATTTTGTTGTCAGCACATTCAACTATGTAAAGAAAAAAGTATTTAATAACAATATTTCATTCATTCAAGATCTAGGATGTATTATTTTAGTGTTCCCTTTATTTTTTTGAGCTGTGTGTATGTATGTGTATATATATATATGAATATAAATTGCAGATTTCTGTATCTGCTTTTTTTATGGTCCTCCATTAATGGGTATTGTTATCGCTGTTGAAAAATCATAATCGGTCAACCTCTAATTGTAAGAGCTTTCATTGTCTGCTTATGACTCCTTTATTTATCCTACTGTTCTGACTTGGTGCACAGGGGGAATACTGTAAGAACGGCCCATGTTCTGAATTTTGTCGCTGTACCTTTAATAAATGCTGAACAAATAGTTATATTGACTACGTCCATCCTAGCTCGCTCATTAATGTCTTAATATAAATTACGCATGGCCTTTTATCCGCTCGTCATCCCCTTATGCCATAGTTTGTACATTCATTTTTCAGTAGAAACCACATTTGTTTAAGCAAGTCAGCCATATCAGCTATGTTTGTAAAAAAACAAGGCAGTAAATAAGGCTGAATGAACTGTTTTGCTGATAGACAAGGCTCTACTGATAGCCAGATGTAGCAGTGGTGAGGGTAAACTCCATGGTGCAAAAAAAAATAAACTGCTGTTGGAACAGCTTTATGTAGGCCTCTAACAGTTTGTGGTCACCTTTTTAATAGTGCAATTTATGTATTGTTTAGTGTTGTGTAGTGGCTTTGCTGGCATGCATCTAAAATATATATATTTTTAGTTTACCCTAAAAATTTACATGCTACAATCGCCACTGACGTCAAGGTACAGAACGTGTCTCCTTGAGCGTATGACTGCTACATGGGCCCATGGTGTTTATACTTGCGTACTATTGTTTGTACAGATGACCGTGGTACATTCAGGCGTTTGGAAATTTCTCCCAAGGATGCACCAGACTTTCTGAGGTCTTGGCTGATTTTCTTTTGATTTTCCCATGATGTCAAGCCAAGAGGCACTGAGTTTGAAGGTAGGCTTTGAAATACATCCACAGGTACACCTCCAATTTGACTCAAATGATGTCAATTAGGCTATCAGACATTTCTAAAGCCATGGCAACATTTTCTGGAACTTTATAAGCTGTTTAAAGGCACAGTCAACTTAGTGTATGTAAACTTCTGACCCACTGGAGTTGTGATACAGTGAAATAATGTGTCTGTAAACAATTGTTGGAAAACTTACTTGTGTCATGCACAAAGTAGATGTCCTAACCGACTTGCCAAAGCTATAGTTGGTTAACAAGAAATTTGTGGAGTGGTTGAAAAATGAGTTTTAATGATTCTAACCTAAGTGTATGTAGACTTTAACTGTAGCTTACATAAGGACATCTGTCTTGGTGTTTATTTGTACAAGGACTTCAAAGGACAGCACAGCAGAAGGGCGTTCAGGATATTGTGCAGGCTTTTGTCACAATGGTGCGTTCAAAAGGTTTTTTTCCTTCGTGCCCTCGTCTGTTTTCTGTTTCTACAACACATATTTCTAGCAATTATGTAATGAGTTCTTGTTGTTCTGGAGATTTCTATGCCTTCATTCTGGACTTAAATCATTTATTTATTTTTATTTATTTATGTCCTTCATTTCTTCCAGATGTAAAAACGTTAATACTTTCTACCCTAGATACAGTAACTCCCCACAAATAGTTCAAAATAGTACATGAACGTAAGCATGTGCTCATGCTTCCTTAGAAAATGTCAGGTGACGCCGACCTCTGAGATCTAGTAGTGGAGATGGTGGGGCTCACTGAGTGTTTGTGTTAACCAGCAGTGGCTTTGACTGAAAAAGACCATGTCTGAAGTGCGAGGGCCGGAGCATTTTGGCAGTTTTGTTCCCTCTGCCGCGCATCTCACTCTCTGTTGTGGTGTGAGGTCCATCTACCTGGCTGGGCTGCTGCAGTCTCATGTTTTTTTCAGCAGGCTTGGCTGCCCATCCTGCTGAAGGTGGACACACTGACTGTTCTTGGGCCTAGCCCATCTCGGCCCTGCTGCCTCCACGCTGCCTGGACCCAAGCGCTAATAAGAAGGCCCTTGCCTGGCAGGGGATGTTGTCTTGTATCAGGGCTTTCCAGGCGTGGATGTCAAACAGAATGCGGGAGCCTCTAGGCTCTATGAACCTGCTTCCTGGGTCAACTCAGGGAGAAGAGCCTCTCTCTGCAGCAGTCTACAGCGACCACACACAAGGATTGTCCCGTGATCAAAGTCCCCTCCTACACAAACATTGTTCACTGCTGTGACCGGACAGCCAGTCTGTGTTAGACCTTCTCAGTTATGATTCTTCTGAGAGCAATGGTGTTTGGTCCCAGGCAGAGTGTTCATTGGTTGTCTTGATGTAACCATAGAGGCCCTGGGGCTACCGGGATACATTTTACACAGCCAGTTAGAAGCTGCACATGTTCCTCACTGATGCATAGTTTCGACTGAGGAGGAGCCTGACTGGATGATTCCAGATGCTCACTTTCTTGCGCAGCCAGCCAACTCGATGTTTACTGTTCACTACACTATTTAGCAGTCTCTATTCCAAGTCTTTCATTGGACTATGTGTTGTGGCATTTAGACATTACTTATGGTCCACACAGACACACTATAGGCCATATAGCATAAGCTTTTATCCAGACTTGCAGTCATACGGTTTTGGTATGGATGGTTCAGGAATCGAATCTACTATCCTCTAGACCACATCACTTGTTGGGATAGAGGGGGATAGTTTGTCAAGTGATGAGTGAGAACTGGCTGTCGAGACTGGGCCAGTTTTGGGGGTTAATGGAAGGAGTGCTCTAGGAGGGGAAGAGTGCACAGAGAGGCCAAAGGCCTGGGCAGCTGTGGTGTGTGTGATTTAAAAAAACAAAAAAAACAATAAACCCAATTCTGGCCTGTTCATCAGGAGAGCTTATTGATTAGAGCTGCGCTTTGTTTTGCCTCCGTCAGTCTTGGGCTCCATACTGGCTGATGGACAGAAGTGCTTACGCCAGATGTATTGTTCTGTTCTCCCTGCTCCGCTCTCCACCCTATAATGAAAACCCAGCCACTGGAGCTCATCTGCACCACACAGCAGAATAAAAAAGTATATTTAGGCTGATGGAGCACAGAGAGCCTGGCCCTGCGTGACTGAACCTGAGGAGATGAAGAGGAATACAGTGGGTTTTCCCTGTTGTAACCCCTGCACTCCCTGTCTCACTGCACCTAATGGACAGGCTTTCAGGGGGCTGAGGGCGACAGGGGGAGAGGTGCTCGGGGGTCGATAAGGGAGCTACGGGTGCACCGTTGCTTTTTGTGGCGATTTTCCATCTGCAGTCTAAAAGCACGTTTCAATTCTCAGTTTGTACCTTTAAATAATTCACTCCACTTCATTTATTTTAAATGATCCTCAACGCTCCTCTCCTGGCCTGCGTATCGCCGTCGGGGTAGCGACACTTAAAATGCATTCTCGTCATCCATATATTTATGAAGGCTCATCCAGAGAATCCCTCTGTCATGCTGCTGCGCCATCGCATTGTATATGGTTAATCGTAACAACATCCACCTCGGATACAACGGCGTGCATCATTCTTATAGAATTTTGAAGATATTAAAATGCATAGGCGGCACGTCCATAAGTCTAGGGGAAGCTTTCCCTAAAGTCAATTCTATTAAATTGCCAAAAATGATACAGGCTAATTGGCTTACTCATGTCTATACATAAAATCATTATAAATAGGCTACTACACCAGAAAGAATAATTTGCCTACAGAGGATTATTCACCTCAACATTTTATTTTATTTTTAGGATTTGAGTTCCGACTCAGTGAAAAGCAGAAACACCCAGCCAGAAATAGCGCAATATTTAAACACACAATCGTGGGAAAAGTTAGGAAAACAAATGGCTATTGCTGTAAAGAAAAGACAATGAAAAATGCTCAACTCAATTGAGCTAAAAGTAGACCATCTTATTGGCACCAGTGGGGAACGTCTCAGTTGAGTGTGCATATTCCCTGCCTTTATCATTGGGTCAGTACCCTTATTTATTTTTTATTTTTGGACTACAATTTTCTCCTCCAGGTTAGATGGACGTCATATTTTGTCTCCCCTTCTCGTAGGTCTACTATATGGATAAGGCGATAGTTTTTATTAATCTCTGTCAGCAGAGTAGGCTACTGTATAATATGTCAAAAAAATATTCTGCTAATGTCTAAGTGTAGTATAATTGCATGAAATGTGCTTATAAAATGCCAACGTTTTCCTGTACAAAGAAAGCCTACACGCTGCATTGAAGTGTTTTTTTTTGTTTTTGCGAAGAGTCATTGCGTTTATATTAGCATAAACTATAACCTTCCAATCTATGCCTACTATTCCAAATGTGATCTTTTACACAAGTCTGCAAATGCAAGGATGCATGGAATGATGAATTACAAAGTTGAATTTCTATGGTGAAAATTAGCTTCCCCCAAACGTAAAACCCACATTTAGCCTATGTTAGAATAACGGCCAACATTTATTTTCCTCAGCCAACAATACGAGTGACGAACAGCCAAATCCCTAGCCTATGTCAATCTAGTATTCCCCCATAGTAGATACGTTGACCTGTTCTATTGGTCAGTTTGTCATTCTTTGTGAGAAATAAATGGCCTATTCCAAACACTCTGGGACAGTTGGGATAGACCCCAAATTTTTACAACCAGTTGGCCTAGGCTACGTATTTCTTTTATTTTCAAGCTATGAGGCTCATGACAAAGATCAGAACATTTAGCGTAAAATGTTGCCCAACTATTTCTTGACATTATAAGAGCAGCAATATGCAACGGGCAGTAGGCTGCCTGTTGGGAGATGTGAATGTGCACCAACTAACATGGCTTACTAATATGACTAGGATTGTGCCTTTGGCTACTGGACAAAGAAAGAAAGTTGATTTGAAAACCAATAGAACATGAGATTTAAAAGGCTACTGGTTTCAATGGCATATGGAAGTCTCTATAAAATAATTGCCTGTACGTTGACTAGGCAGCTTTGAAACAAGGTAAGACATGCTTCCATAATATGTAGTAAAACGTCCAGGTTTCAACCAATTAACTATGTTTTCAAAATGCATCATGCCTCCAGCTCATTGCAAAGTGGTGTGATGTGCTGAAGCCTGCCTAGTTGCCTATACACTTGAATGGGAAGCGTGCTTCAATGACCAGCCAGTTGAGAACTAAAAATAGTAGCTCTTTTTAATTGTGGCCATTAGTTTTTCCTTTTCACGATTGCCTTTAGAATTGTGGCGCAATGATTAGTCTTATTAAAGCACATGTTTCACTCCAGCAGCAACGAATATCTGTTTGAACTGCGTCAACAGCTCTCGCTACATCCACTGGTATTTTTAATCAATCCATGAACAGGCTAAAATGCATGATTTTACAATGGGATTTTTTTCAGGTGGCGCCAATTTCTTATTTATTGGCTTTGAAAATGTATGGCCCAAAAATGGGAACCGTGGTGTCCAGGTAGTGTGTGGACATCTGCTCCTCCAACATCTCATTCCCCAAATCATGGGCATTAATTTGGAGTTGGTCCCCCCCCCCCATTGCTGATATAACAGCCTCTACTCTTCTGGGAAGGATTTCCAATAGATGTTGGAACATTGCTGCAGGGACTCTCTTCCATTCAGCCACGAGCATTAGTGATGTTGGGCGATTAGGCATGGCTCGCAGTCTGCATTCCATTTCATCCCAAAGGTGTTTGATGGGGCTGAAACGGTGATCTATGCAAGGCCAGTCAAGTTCTTCCACACTGATCTTGACAAACCATTTCTGTATGGATGTCGCTTTGTGTACGGGGACGTTGTCATGCTGAAACAGGAAAGGGCCTTCCCCAAACTGTTGGCACAAAGTTGGAAACAAAGAATCGTCTAGAATGTCATTGTATGCTGTAGTAAGATTTCTCTTCAATGGAACTAAGGGGCCTAGCACGAACCATGAAAAATAGGCTCAGACTATTATTCCTCCTCCACCAAACTTTACAGTTGACACTATGCATTCGGGCAAGTAGTGTTCTCGTGGCATCTGCCGAGGACAGACGATGCATTTCAGCACTCCGCGGTCTCGTTTGGTGAGCTTGTGTGGTCTACCACTTCACGGCTGAGCCCAGTTCTTTAACCGCACAATGATTTGCTTTCAGCGCAAACTCTCATGCTGACACAGCCAGCATCACTCAGCCACAGGGAGAACAATGAGTCTCTGGTCATGGAGTGGAAGGAGTGGCCCCACTCAAATAAAGCATGGCCTGTAGCACAGAGAAAGGAAGGACCCATATACAGTACCTGTCAGAAGTTTGGACAGAAACTCATTCCAAGGTTTTTCTTTTGACTATTTTCTACATTGTAGACTTTTAAAGTGAAGACATTAACTATGAAATAACACATGGAATCATGTAGTTACCAAAAAAGTATTGAACAATTCAAAATATATTTTATATATGAGATTCTTCGACGTACCCACCCTTTGCCTTGGCGACAGATTTGCCGGCTCTTGGCATTCTCTCAACCAGCTTCACCTGGAATGCATTTCAATTAACGTGTGCCTTGTTAATTTGTGGAAATTCTTTCCACCTCAATGGGTTTCAGCCAATCAGTTGTGTTGTGACAAGGTATGGGTGGTATATAAAAGATGGCCCTATTTGGTAAAAGACCAAGTCCATATTATGGCAAGAACTGCACAAATAAGTAAAGACAAACAACAATTAATTACTTTAAGTTAAGGTGTCAGTCGATGCGGAACATTTGACGAACTTCTGCAGTCGCAAAATCCATCAAGCTCTATGATGAAACTGGCTCTCATGAGGACCCCCACAGGAAAGAGCCAAGTTCATTGGCGTTACCAGCCTCAGAAATTGCAGCCAAAATAAATGCTTCATAGAGTTCAAGTAACACACATCTCAACATCAACTGTTCATAGGACGGCAGGGTAGCCTAGTGGTTAGAGCGTTGGACTAGTAACCGAAAGGTTGCAAGTTGAAATCCCCGAGCTGACTAGGTACAAATCTGTCGTTCTGCCCCTGAACAGGCAGTTAACCCACTGTTCCTAGGCCGTCATTGAAAATAACGATTTGTTTTTAACTGACTTGCCTAGTTAAATAAAAAAATAACAAAAATAAAAGGGGAGACTGTGTGAATCAGGCCTATATGGTCAGGTTGCTGCAAAGAAACCACTACTAAAGTATACCAATAATAAGAAGGGACTTGCTTTGGCCAACAAACATGAGCAATGGACATTAGACCGGTGGAAATCTGTTCTTTGGTCTGATTCCAACCTTGAGCCTTTTGGTTCCAACCTCTGTCTTTGTAAGACGCAGAGTAGGTGAACGGATGACCTCTTCACGGTGGGAACCACACATGCAGCATGGAGGAGGAGATGTGGGGGTGCTTTGCTGGTGACACTGTCTGTGATTTATTTAGAATTCAAGGCACACTTAACCAGCATGGCTACCACAGCATTCTGCAGCGATACTCCATTCCCGTCTGGGTTGCAAGACTATCATTTGCTTTTCAAAATGACAATGCTCCAACACACCTCCAGGCTGTGTAAGTGCTATTTGATGAAGGAGAGGGATGGAGTGCTGCGTCAGATGACCTTGGCTCCACAATCACCTGATTTCAATCCAATTGAGATGGTTTGGGATGAGTTTGTTTCTCTCCTTTTGGTTATAATGATTCCATAGTTGTTGTTTCATAGTTTTCATTATTCTACAATGAAAAAATAGAGAACCCTTGAATAAGTACAGTTGAAGTCGGAAGTTTACATACACCTTAGCCAAATACTTTGAAAAGTTTTCACAATTCCTGACATTTAATCATAGTAAAAATTCCCTTCGGTCAGTTAGGATATAACTAGTGATTTATTTAAGCTTTTATCACATTCCCAGTGGGTCAAGTTTACAGACACTGACTAATGTCTTGAAATGTTGCTTCAATATATCCACTATTTTCCTCCCTCATGGTGCCATCTATTTTGTGAAGTGCACCAGTCCCTCTTGCAGCAAAGCACCCCCACAACAAGATGCTGCCACCCCCGTGCTTCACAGTTGGTCATTATGGCCAAACAGTTCTATTTTTGTTTCATCAGACCAGAGGACATTTCTCCAAAAAGTACGGTCTTTGTCCCCATGTGCAGTTGCAAACCACAGTCTGGCTTTATGGTGGTTTTGGAGCAGTGGCTTCTTCCTTACTGAGCGGCCTTTCAGGTTATGTCGATATTGGACTTGTTTTACTGTGGAAATTGATACTTTTGTACCTGCTTCCTTCAGCATCTTCACAAGGTCCTTTGCTGTTGTTCTGGGATTGATTTGCACTTTTCGCACCAAAGTACGTTCATCTTTAGGAGACAGAACGTGTCTCCTTCCTGAGCGGTATGACGGCTGCGTGGTCCCATGGTGTTTATACTTGCTTACTATTGTTTACATGGTACCTTCAGGTGTTTGGAAATTGCTCCCAAGGATGAACCAGACGTATGGAGGTCTACAATATTTGAAATAATCTGTCTGTAAACAATTGTTGGAAAAAGGGCTTCACAGGCAAGGATATTGCTGCCAGTAAGATTGCACCTAAGTCGACCATTTATCGGCTCATCAAGAACTTCAAGGAGAGCTGTTCAATTGTTGTGAAGGTTTCAGGGCACCCAAGAAAGTCCAGCAAGCGCCAGGACCGTCTCCTAAAGTTGATTCAGCTGCGCGATCGGGGCACCACCAGTACAGAGCTTGCTCAGGAATGGCAGCAGGCAGGTGTGAGTGCATCTGCATGCAAAGTGAGGCGAAGACTTTTGGAGGATGACCTGGTGTCAAGAAGGGCAGCAAAGAAGCCACTTCTCCACAGGAAAAACATCAGGGACAGACTGATATTCTGCAAAAGGTACAGGGATTGGTCTGGGGTAAAGTCATTTTCTCTGATTTCCCCTTTCAGATTGTTTGGGGCATCTGGAAAAAAGCTCGTCCAGAGAAGACAAGGTGAGCTATACCATCAGTCCTGTGTAATGCCAACAGTAAAGCATCCTGAGACCATTCATGTATGGGGTTGCTTCTCAGCCAAGTGAGTGGCCTCCCTCACAATTGTGCTTAACAACACAGCCATGAGTAAAGAAAGAATGGTACCAACACATTCTCCAAGAGCAACTTCTCCCAACCATCCAGGAACAGTTTGGTGACGAACAATGCCTTTTCCAGCATGATGGAGCACCTTGCCATAAGGCAATTGTGATAACCAAGTGGCTTGGGTAACAAAACATTGATATTTTGGGTACGTGGTCAGGAAACTCCCCAGACCTGAATCCCATTGAGAACTTGTGGTCAATCCTCAAGAGGCGGGTGGACAAACAAAATCCCACAAATTCTGACCACCTCCAAGCATTGATTATGTAAGGGAACATTATGGAAGGATGGGCTGCCATCAGTCAGGATGTATCCCAGAAGTTAATTGACAGCATGCCAGGGTAGATTGCAGAAGTCTTGAATAAGAAGGGTCAACGCTGCAAATATTGACTCTTTGCATCAACTTCATTTAATTGTCAATAAAATACTTTTACACTTATGAAACACTTAGTAACATCTGACAAACATATCTGAAGACACTGAAGCAGCGAACTTTGGAAATTAAATGTCATTCTCAACTTTTGGCCACGACTCTTTGTAAACTTCCAACTTCAACAGTAGCTTACATAAGGACATCTGTCTTGCTGTTTATTTGTACAAGGACTTCAAAGGAGAGCACAGCAGAAGTGTGTTTAGGATAATGTGCAGGCTTTTGTCACAAGTTTATGTAAACTTCCGACTTCAACTGTAGGTGTGTCCAAACTTTTGACTGGTCCTGTAGATGTTTGCTGTTTTTTGGCTGCATGATAGAGCAAGCTGACCCCACTTTGTTCAAGTCCATAGATCTACATAAGGACATTTGTTTTGCTGTTGTACAAGCGTTTCAAAGGACAGCACAGCAGAAGTGAATTCAGGAAAAGATATATATTTTTTACAATGGTCCATTCCGTAGTCAATATCCTTTTGTGCGCTCGCTGTCTGGTTTCAGTTTCTATTCATTAAACAAGCATTTCTAGCAATGATGTAATGAAGTGCTTTTTATTATGGAGACTTCTATGCTTTCATTTTTGGAGAGTTGTCTCCTTCATTCTGTCCAGAGTATGTGAAAACTGTAATACTTATGGTTCTCCCGAGTGGCACAGCTGTCCAAGGCAGTGCTTGAGGCTTCTCTACAGACCCTGGTTCGATCCCAGGCTGTGTTACAGCTGGCCATGTCCGCAAGACTCCTTGTGGCGGCCAGGGCGCCTGCAAACTGACCTCTGTCGCCAGCTGGATAGCGTTTTCTTCCGACACATTGGCTTCCGAGTTAAGTGAGCAGCGCGGCTTGGCAGGGTTGTGTTTTGGAGGATGCATGGCTCTTGACCTTCCTCTCCCGAGACCCTAGGGGAGTTTCAGCAATGGGACAAGACTGTAACTACCAATTGTATACCACGAAATTGGGGCTAAAAAAGGGTGAAAATAAGAATGTTTACACTTTCTACCCATGATATACAGTATGACCCCCCCTTCCCCCAAATGCAACTTGCGCTAGGTGCATTATAAAAGATAATGCCCTCTGAAGTGCTGTAGCTGAGACTTTTTTTTTTAAAAGCTCATCAGCATTAAGATGCAAATATCTCCCGCCGTATCAGATGGCTCCCTGCGCCTGACACGGCAACGGGATGAAAGCCACCGCGCGCAGTGCACTCATTTGAGTCAGCCTATACAACACGCTTATGGCAGCAGCATCAGACACCTTAACCAGGCATTGTAATGTCTGCTGCTCCTAGCACCCCTCCCCCACCCACCACTCTCCATGTACGCACTTGGTTGAGGGAAAATCATATTCCAGTAATGGCTGTGCTACTCTAAATTCACGCTTTTTAATTATAGATTAGTGTGACTCTGGTGCTGCTTGAAATATGCTTCACTTTTCCCGGTCTTTTAAATATGAAGTGCAGAGAATTTCATCCAAGACCCTGGAGAATAATCCATTAGTCACCGCTTCCAGTACTGACTGAGTCAGACTACAACAGGGCTGGGAGACCAGAAGGCTGTGGACTCTGGTTCAAGCTGAATTAAGGTTGACTCATTTTCCTCTAAACAGGACTGTCTGGTTAATAACAGTGGAGATCTGTAAACTAGGCCTAGTTACAGAATAACATGACGCTCAAAATTTAACTGTACAGCTGAACGAACACACCTGCTTTTTTTAAATAACATTTTTATATAACTTTTTTATTTAATAAATTCTTCTTTACAATGATGGCCTACCCCGGCCAAATCCTAATGAAGCTGGGCCAATTGTGTGCCACCCTATTGGACTCCCAATCGCGGCCGGTTGTGATACAGCCTGGAACCGAAACAGGGTCTATAGTGACGCCTCTAGCACTGAGATGCAGTGCCTTAGACCGGTGTGCCACTCTGGATCAAAGTGACACAACCTTTAACTACCCCTTTTTATTTATTTATTTTTACTAGGAAAAGGTGAACTTGAAGCTATTCTGAGCCAATGTTGTTCTATGCTAGATGTAAAAAAAAGGAAAAGCCACAATTCAAGTGTTAAATGATAAAAGAAATCTCCTGTTTCATTTTGGCAGATCTTAAACATTATGAACCTAAGAATTTTTTCAAAAGAACAATAGCATATTTTCAGTTTTCTATTACTGATGTGTAGTTGGTAGCCTATGCTGTGGAACCGTGGTTATCCTTGAAAAAGTGATATTTTTAAGCGTAGCCAGTCCGCTAAGTGTCTGAGTGTTGGCTATATGTAGTCTGTGCTGCATACTAGGATTGGGCAATATAACATATACAGGGGTACTTAAACATACCAATGGTTTTGAGTTGGGGGCCACCCCACCTTGCGGAGGTGTATGTGCAACGCCACTGCTTAGAACTAAGATGTGCCAAATAAATTATATCCAGCATTTGGTTTGCTAACATGCTGGCTAGATGGCAAGCTCAAGCTTCTTGGTTATAAAATACACAATTAATCTCCTTCTGGGTCATCTGCATGCTCTTAGCCCTTCAGCATGCTCCTAGACACATTTTTGAGGAACAATATGTCCCAGTGCAGACTGGACTACCAGACTTAGGTCAGCATTGTACAAAAGTGCTTATGTGTTTCCTGTTTTTTTTTTTTTTACACACTTGTCCCTAGTTTTTCCCTAAACTTTTTCACATCCCTCCTTTATTAAGTTTCATTAGGAGTAGTGCTCGAGGCAGGAGACTGCATTGCTTTTATACAGTGGCACTTGAATTCCTCAGCAACTCATTAGTATTCACTAGGGATGTGCGTCTCTCCCTTTTTCAAGACTATTCGATACGTATGTAGATACATGGGTGCCGGTATGATACTGGAATGATACGTTTTAGTGTGAAACGCTTCAGTTTGATTAGAGGATCAATTCGGGTTCGATGCGATGCCAGTTCATGCACTAACATTTTTGTTGCATGAGCACATTCATAATCCATATCTGTTGCTGATGGGGCTCATGGCTACGCTGGATGTGTCTGAGATGATGTGTGTGTGTGTGTGTGTAAATTATGTCTGGTGTATGTAGGCACCTGAACTGAGCCATAAAGGAAACTGGGCATCTACCACTCTACTATCGGTTAGGGGGGGGTGATCTGAGCATCACCCACTAATACGTTTGTACAGATTTAGAAGTATTACAGCTAGTAATGTATCAATATTTACTTTGGATGTCAACTTTACTCTGTGTATCAATTTTTTTTTATAGCCACTGATTTGTTTCAAGCACAACGATTGCTGATGGTGAACCTGATCAGCATGTATAGCCTGATGAGTTGTCTGGCAGTAGCTTAGGCTACCTTTTTATTCCGGTAATAAAGCTTATATTGCCCAAGCCATTTTATGAACATGTGAATGCTGACGTGCAGATGTGCCAGATCAGGAATAGGCCTACTTATCATTGGTCAGTGCAGTTTGACTAGGCTATTGATTGCCTTGGATTGTTCGGCATGCAAAATTACTTGTAGATCAATTACATGCTTAGTTAAACACTAAAGGAGAGGATGCACTTGTCACAAATATTTTCAGAATGTAAAAATAAATGAATTTCAGCAACCAAAAAAATGGAAATGGCGATTCATCACGTTTTTAAATCAATTTCCTGAATATGCATGCTACATTTGGATCGGTTTTGGGTCCCTCAGACAGACGCACCTAATGCATACAGTTGAAGTCAGAGATTTACATACACCTTGGCCAAGTACATTTAAACTCAGTTTTTCCTAGTAAATCCTAGTAAAAATTCCCTGTCTTAAGTCCATTAGGATCACTACTTTTATTTTAAGAATGTGAAATGTCAAAATAATAGTTATTTATTCAGCTTTTACTTCATTCATCACAATCCCAGTGGGTCAGAAGTGTACATACACTCAATTAGTATTTGGTAGCATTGCTTTTAAATGGTTTAACTTGGGTCAAATGTTTCGGGTAGCCTTCCACAAGCTTCCCACAATAAGTTGGGGGAATTTTGGCCAATTCCTCCTGACAGAGCTGGTGTAACTGAGTCAGGTGTGTAGGCCTCTTTGCGCGCAGATGCCTTTTCAGTTCTGCCTACACATTTTCTATAGGATTTGAGGTCACAGGGCTTTGTGATGGCCACTCCAATACCTTGACTTTGTTGCCCTTAAGCAATTTTGCCACAACTTTGGAATCAAACTTGGGGTCATTGTCCATTTGGAAGACCCATTTACTACCAAGCTTTAACTTCCTGACTGATGTCTTGAGATGTTGCTTCAATATATCCACATAATTGTACTGCCTCATGATGCCATCTATTTTGTGAAGTGCACCAGTCCCTCCTACAGCAAAGCACCCCTACAACATGATGCTGCCACCCCCGTGCTTCACATTTGGGATGATGTTTTTCGGGTTGCAAGCCTCTCCCTTTTTCCTCCAAACATAACATAACATTACATTACATTTAAGTCATTTAGCAGACGCTCTTATCCAGAGCGATGGTCATTATGGCCAAACAGTTCTATTTTTGTTTCATCAGACCAGAGGACTTTTCTCCAAAAAGTACCATCTTTGTCCCCATGTGCAGTTGCAAACCACAGTCTGGCTTTATGGTGGTTTTGGAGCAGTGGCTTCTTCCTTACTGAGCGGCCTTTCAGGTTATGTCGATATTGGACTCGTTTTACTGTGGAAATTGATACTTTTGTACCTGCTTCCTTCAGCATCTTCACAAGGTCCTTTGCTGTTGTTCTGGGATTGATTTGCACTTTTTGCACCAAAGCACGTTCATCTTTAGGAGACAGAACGTGTCTCCTTCCTGAGCGGTATGACTGCTGTGTGGTCCCATGGTGTTTATACTTGCGTACTATTGTTTGCACAGATGAACGTGATTCCTTCAGGCGTTTGGAAATTGCTCCCAAGGATGAACCAGACTTGTGGAGGTCTACAATTGTTTTTCTGAGGTCTTGACTGATTTTATTTTGATTTTCCCATGATGTCAAGCAAAGAGGCACTGAGTTTGAAGGTATGCCTTGAAATACATCCACAGGTACACCTCCAATTGACAGTCAACTTAGTATGTAAACTTTGTTCAATGTGATACAGTGAAATAATCTGTCAAATTACTTGTCATACACAAAGTAGATGTCTTCACCGACTTGCAAAAAATATAGTTTGTTAACAAGAAATGGAGTGGTTGAAAATGAGTTTTAATGACTCCAACCTAAGTGTATGTAAACTTCTGACTTCAACTGTAGGTCCCCAGTTAAAATGTTTATCTGTGAATCTTTACGTCCCTAGTATGCACATCCTGTCCCTAGTACACACATCCTGTATGATTCACTTGTCAATCTCACTTTTCAAGAAAAATCATTTTTTTGTTATGGCCAGCTGTTAGGCCTATCGTCTCACAAAATGGCTGTCTAAAGTCTTGGAACAACTTTTCCCCCAATAGTCGGCAGCACAACATCTGTCAATAGCTTACTAGACTGCTCTAGGTGGATCCCAAAGTGATGTCTAGCATAGTTTCACCCCCCCGGTGTAATGCAGGCCAGTCCACAGTACAGTGCACTGTCCACTTGCTGCAGCTTGCTGTGACGCTACTGGAACAATGGGCCTTTTCCATTCAACAGCAGCTCCTTAGGACGAACCGGTCCTCAATTGTCCTAATAATAAACTATGGTGCCACTCAGCACTGTCTGCAAATGGCAGTCAGGAGAGGCATAGGAACGACAATGGCCCTTTTGTGGGTGAGCCAGTGATGCCGGTGACACCATAGTGTCATGATGGTACGATGTCTCTAAGCCACATAGTCTAAACTGTAGGCTCGTCATCGACGCAAGGTTTGAAGTCTGTAGGAAACCATTGGCTGGAGCCTGTAAATGAATCCAATCAAAATGTTATTTGTCACATGCGCCGAATACAACCTTACAGTGAAATGCTTACATACAAGCTCTTAACCAACAATGCAGTTAAGAAAAAATAAGTGTTACTTTAAAAAAAACTTTAGTTTAGTAAATACTATAAAGGAAATAAAAAATAACTAAGGACCAGGTGAATGTTTGATTTGAAACAGTGAATAAGAGAAAGCAAGTGCAAGAGGTAGTCAGATGGAGTAAGACAGTGAAAGTGGTAGAGTGCGTGAGAGGAGTGCCAGCACAACTACTGCAGTGAATAACAGCGTTGGTGGCTGTTTTCAAACATTATGCACTCACTGTTACCTAGCAGATTTGCTTTATAATTGAGCAGTTTTTGCACTTAGTCATCCCTCATCTCTTGATGAATTCTGTTTTGCATTACAGGCACCACATTTGAAATGGGCTACTTGTGTTTTGACTATATTTTTCACTAAAAACAGTTAAGCAAAACACAGTTCAGTCAGTTTGTATATTCTTGGTTATGTTTTTTTCCTTCATGTTATCCATGTGTACTCATTGAAAATGGTGCAATCTGCTTTCTTGTTCCGGGGTTTCCTCCCATTTCCCTGTGACTGAGGACAAGTTGTGTACTAGCCTAAATGGCAGGTGAGCTAGCTTGGTAGTGACCCAGTATCCTGCTCCCTTGGAAGTAACTGCTCTAATATAGAGTAGTAAACCTTGTCTAGATAAGTGGCTGTTTAGTCAGACCAGGAATAAACAAGTTAATCATAAATCGAGACCTGGTGACGCCCCACACACACACACACACACACACACACACAGCCCTACATGTTTGTTGTTTCCTGTTTCCCTAACAATGAAGCTGCTGTACTGGTGTTTACATTGGCGGTCCTCCATTTCCTCTGTATGAGGAAGTTGTTTCCTTTTAATCTACTGATTTTTTTCTGTCTGGAACTATTTGAAATGGATGCGCTGATTTTAAATATTAACACCGCTTTTGCCCAGCGCTGCTACCTTTGCTCTCCGAGTGTTCAAACGTGGGTGTCGTTGGGGCACGTGCAGGACATGAAGTACACTAGTTGGTCTCCAGTGTTCCCTCCATGTCCTGCACTTCACACGTCATTAAACATGCAAATAAGCGGTTGTGACATTCCTTATGAGGCTTATACAGTGTCAGCAACAAGCTTATGATTGCATTTTACAATAGAGGGCTTTGAGGGGACTGGCCATGTTTTTGTTCTCCTGTTTCCTGGATTTAGTTTACACAACCAACAAAGAATACATCCTAGACTACATTTAATTCCTGATTTGTTTTTGTTTTTACCTTAAACATTGTCATTGCTAACTTTTTAAAATGTACTTATTTTTGTCTTAGAATTCTTGTTTTTTAATTGTTTAAATTGCTGCAACAGACCTGTTTTATGTAGCAACCAACAGCTCGTTTGACCACAATCATATTCACCATATCCAGGCAAATAACATGCAAAACAAATCCAGAGATGCCCCTCTGTTCTACAGAATATGATTTTTCTGACCTCGATAGCACCTGCAGTCACAGGCTTTTTAGACTGTTAGAGTACATCATGATATCAGGGCCCACTCTTCCCAGGTCTCCACAAGCCACTTGTCATGTTCACTCACTCAGAGACCAAGTGACAACAGCCAGTATCCACTTTAGGATTGTGTTCAGGAGCTCATAGCTGCTGCTGCCTCTCTTCCCCTACTTGACCTGAGCAACCCTGCACCCCCCAGCTAGCCTTCTGTCAATTTCACTTGGAAATTCAGGCCTCGGAAGCAGCAAGCCCATCTATGCTTGTCTTCTTCACTGAGCGGGCCCAGGTTAGTTTTGGCAGTGTGGATTGCAGTGTGGCTGTGATAAAAGCACCGTGCTGTTTGTCATCTGCTGGTCTCCAGGAGAAGCTAGCTGCTGTGTGTTTCGCATCGTGGTGGCCGACTGCCAAGCAGACATGGGTTGTCAGGAAGGGGAGGAGAGCTCTGCTCAAAGTTAAACCATGCACACTACACAGGCAGTAGCATAATCAGTAGAGGCTTATCTTGAGTGCAGACAATGTACTATATTATACACCTATGGGCTAAGCAGCAATATGAAGGTCAAGGAAATTCAGACTAAATGTGTGATGCAAGCCATTAGGCTATTCTTGAATTTGATTTTGTTGCAGCACCATAACCACACTGCATTTAATGACGGCAGAGTCAGAAACAAGTTAGTCTCGGAACCCAGGCCAGAACCAAATCTCGCATGTAATAAATATTTAAGTGTTTCACGGGTGACTAGACGCATTGGTATGTTAGTGTCCAAGGGCACCATGAGTTGTTTGGTACTATCTCGCCAGTTCATGTATTGAGAAATTAATGAACCAAAATTCAATACTAGACTGTTCAGACATTGAACCTATTCTAGGTATGGGGGGGATAAGCCTATATGTATATATTTTTGTCTGTAACAGGAACATTGTGGTTGTGATTTCACTGGTTAGTTACTGGTGAGATGTTGTGACAGGGCACGGTGTCATCAGACTGTGAAGTCATCATCCGGGGTTTGGCAACAGCTGAATACGGCGTTCTGTTGCCTCGGTTTTGAATAGCGTGTGTTTCTCTTCCCGTACCAGCCCGTGCCCGTTTTACAATGTGTCCCTAATTTTCCTTTTTCAAGCATAATCTAATCATGTTAAGTTGGGAGCTTTACCCAATCCTCTAATGCACTGTTTATTTCCCAGCAGTTGGGTCTCGGCTCAATTGAGCGTTCCATGTTTGTTTTATTGATCTCGTCTCCATATTGTAACTAATGTGTTTTCATCTACTGTCGAACATTGACGTACTGGCAAATTTTAATATATGCTTGTTTTTGCAGCCTTGCATTATTTGCTTTGAACTGCCTTGTCTGCCTATAATTTAATCAATTTGTCTTTTTCCTTACAGTTGAAGTCGGAAGTTTACATACACGTTAGCCAAAAACATTTCTGACATTTTAACAATTCCTGACCATTTTAAACCAAGTAGAAAATTCCCAGTCTTTGGTCAGATAGAATCACCACTTTATTTTATGAATGAGAAATATCAGAATAATAGTAGAGAATAATTTATTTCAGATTCTATTTCTTTCATCACATTCCCAGTGGGTCAGAAGTTTACATACACTCAATTAGTACTTGGTAGCATTGCCTTTAAATTTTTTAACTTGGGTCAAATGCTTCGGGAGCCTTCAAGCTTCCCACAATAAGTTGGGTGAATTTTGGCCCATTACTCTCGACAGAGCTGGTTTAATTATAAGTGAAATAATGTGTCTGTTAACAATTGTTGGAAAAATGACCTGTGTCATGCATAAAGTAGATGTCCTAACCGACTTGACAAAACTACAGTTTGTTAACAAGAAATTTGTGGAGTGTTTGAAAAATGTGTTTTAATGACTCCAACCGAAGTGTATGTAAACTTCCGACTTCAACTGTGTGTATGTAGCAGAAGGAATAAATAGCGTGGCCTCAGGTGCACTGTTTTTGGAGATGAGTATTGCGATCACATAATGCAAAAATATATTTGGCCCTACGGTCTGACCCTCTATGTTTTAACTGAAATGAAATCAATGACCATTCAAAGCAGCTGTCCTTATCTAGCAGACCCCTGGGGTTTCTCATTGGACCTGTCCTTTTTAATAATAATCCATTTCATTTTAAGACATGATTTGTATTCTCTGAAGTGTCTTTATGTGTCGGTCAAAATGTCTGTCTGCGTCCAGGAAATCCACTTTGTGGCTGTTTTTAGTCACTTCTTGATTTGAACTTTAAATCTTAAGTCTGTGTTTACATACTGTGGTCGTAACATTGGGGCAACGTTTGCAACAACATTGCTCTCGTGGTTAATTACTCCCAGAGAGACGGATGCAGATTAAAACTAAAATGGGATATTGGTAACTAACACAGAGGTCTCTGGCTCTACAATCGAAGCTGAGCTCACTGGGATTCTTCGCTTCAAGGCTAATTTTGTTTTGTAAATTGTTACTTTTTATTTGCCTCGAGACATTTGCATTGTCCAGGGAGGGTAGTGTGTGTGTGATTTTTAGTTTCTGTGCTGCCCTTCACCCCAATGTTCTGTCTTCAGGGATACGTTGTCTTCACTTGTGTCATCAGTCTTTAATGGCGTTATTAGGATGGAAGAAGTCATTTTGAAGTGTACTTCACTGAGTAACTGCAGGGTCCCTCTGAGGAGGAACTGTTAAGAATAAGATAAGCTTTAGCTCCCTAATCTGTAGTGTGGTCTACATAAGGTTGAGTTACTAGGCCTATTTCCTGTTTGCTAAAAAACCTGGATGTGTTTTTGTCCTTGGTTCCAGTTGTGCTTCCTCTCTCCCCTCATTTCCCTGCCACGCGGGTCTGTCCTGGTGGCTGTTGGAGGAGCGATATGCTATTCCTGTTGTGCAGTGGATTACAGGTTTGACGGACACACCGGGGTGCGAACAACACTGCCTCTCTCTCATGCCTGATGGAGCATTATGCAGTCTCTTGGCTCTTCCCGGACTGGGAAGCAGAAGTGATGTCTGCATCAGAATTTCTCCACAGGGAGACATTTGCTTTGGATTTCACTCAACCTTTTAATGAGAAGCAAGTGATTGCATAAGCGTCTGTCTGAGGTAGGCTAGGTTTTTCCTCATATGCATAGCTAATGAGGCTCCCCAGACTCAAGACTGTGCTTTGATCTAACCTGCCCCCAGTATAGTCGGTGGACAGCGCTGTGTCCAGATGCCCTTTGTTCACACTTCCAAGGTACCGTGGCACTGATCCACGGTGCATTAGATCCTGGAGCTGGATAGCCTTAATTCCCTCCATCTGGAATAGCTGTGGAGCTAGTACTTTTAGCCAGGCAGGAACACTACAATGTATGGTCTGGGGCTTTGGGGGAGGGGGCTGTTGAGTGGACGTGTGCTATAAGAGTCAGTGGTTGGGAAATCATTGGCCAGAGGTAAAAACAGGGTGTTGTCTCCAGGGTGTCGTATTAGCCCACCTTCACACCCAGTCTCATCTGTTCTCCTGAGGAGCTGCTCAGCCCAAGCCCACTGGAAAGAGGGCTAACGAATGCCCTTGATAAGTTGGTTCTCCCACGTGGCCTGCCTGCATAGTCCGGTTGGCTGGGGGGGGGAGAACAGTCTTCCTTAGTCTTGAGCTCTTGGCTTGTTTCACACAGATTGTCATTTTAAGGAAGATGAATGCCTGGTGTACACGTGACCTTGTGCTGAGGGAAATGGGAAGGCTGGTTCTGCCTGCTGACCCTGTGTACCAAGGTCTCCCAACCGGACTCTTGTCTTCTTTCTGACATGTGAGCAGTCATGGGGTCTTGGTCAACCGAGCACAGCGTGTTGGTGTCATGGCTCATCCTACGTAACTACTGCTGTACACCTTTTCTATTCACATATTGTCTATGTCTACAGTACCGTGTGTGTGTATAAGCTAATATGACAAAAGTCTTACCATTTTGCCATGGTGTTTTGTACTGTGTTAAATACTGTATTCTCTTAATATCATTCTAATATTTATACTACTGTACATCACATTTCAGTTACTGTTTATACACACCACATACGGTATACAGTTGAAGTCAGAAGTTTACATGCACTTAGGTTGGAGTCATTTAACTTGTTTTTCAACCACTCCACAAATTTCTTGTTAACAAACTATAGTTTTGGCAAGTCTGTTAGGACATCTACTTTGTGCATGACAAGTCATTTTTCCAACAATTGTTTAGACAGATTATGTCACTAATAATTAATTGTCACAATTCCAGTGGGTCAGAAGTTTACAAACACTAAGTTGACTGCCTTAAAACAGCTTGGAAAACTCCAGAAAAGGATGTCATGGCTTTAGAAGCTTCTGGTAGGTCAATTGACATCATTTGAGTCAATTGGAGGTGTACATATGGGATACCTTCAAGGCCTACCTTCAAACTCCGTGCCTCTTTACTTGACATCATGGGAAAATCAAAAGAAATCAGCCAAGACCTCAGAAAAAATATTGTAGACCTTCACAAGTCTGGTTCATCCTTGGGAGCAATTTCCAAATGCCTGAAGGTACCACGTTCATCTGTGCAAACAATAGTATGCAAGTATAAACACCATGGGACCATGCAGCAGTCATACCGCTCAGGAAGGAGATGCATTCTGTCTCCTAGAGATGAACGTACTTTGTGCAAATCAATCTCAGAACAGCAAAGGACCTTGAAGATGCTGGAGGAAACGGGTACAAAAGTATCTATATCCACAGTAAAATGTCCTATATCGACATAACCTGAAAGGCCGCTCAGCAAGGAAGAAGCCACCGCTCCAAAACCACCATAAAAATGCCAGACTACGGTTTGCAACTGCACATGGGGACCAAGATCATACTTTTTGGAGAAATGTCCTCTGGTCTGATGAAGCAAAAATAGAACTGTTTGGCCGTAATGACCATCGTTATGTTTGGAGGAAAAAGGGGGAGGCTTGCAAGCCAAACACCATCCCAACCTTGAAGCATGGGGGTGGCAGCATCATGTTGTGGTGGTTCTTTGCTGCAGGAGGGACTGGTGCACTTCACAAAATAGATGACATCATGAGGGAGGAAAATTATGTGGATATATTGAAGATATCAGCCAGGAAGTTGAAGCTTGGTTACACACTCGCTACCAAGTTGCTTCCAGAGACAGTTTGGAACATCAGCACAAGTGTTTGTCGGGCGCTTCATGAAATGGGTTTTCATGGCCGAGCAGCAGCAGACAAGTCTAACATCACCATGCGCAATGCCAAGTGTCGGCAGGAGTGGTGTAAAGCTTGCCGCCATTGGACTCCGGCGCAGTGGAAATGCTTTCTCAGGAGTGATGAATCCCTCTTCACCATCTGGCAGTCCAACGGATGAATCTGAGTTTGGCGGGTGCCAGAAGAACACTGCCTGCCCGACTGCGTAGTGCCAACTGTATAGTCATGATTCGGGCTAGGCCCCCTATCTCCATTGAAGAGATATTGATGCTACAGCATATGCTAGACGATTCTGTGCTTCCAAGTTTGTTTTAGTATGACAATGCCCTCGTGCAAAAAGCTAGGTCCATACAGAAATGGTTTGGTGAGATAAGTGGAAGAACCTGACTGGCTTGCACAGAGCCATGACCTCAACTCCGTTCAACACCTTTGGGATTCATTTGAACACCAATTGTGAGCCAGGCCTAATCACCCAACATCAGTGCCCATCACTAATGCTTGTGGCTGAATGGAAGCAAGTCCCCGGAGCAATGTTCCAAAATCTAGTGGAAAGCCTTCCCAGAAGAGTGGAGGCTGTTATAGCAGCAAAGCGGAGACCAACTCCATATTAATGCCCATGATTTTGGAATGAGAAGTTTGATCGAGTAGGTGTAATATCTACTGCTGTATTGTTCTTAGTATATCTTGTGTAAATTCATCCTGTATTTTATTTACAGTGGGGCAAAAAAGTATTTAGTCAGCCACCAATTGTGCAAGTTCTCCCACTTGAAGATGAGACCTGTAATTTTCATCATAGGTACACTTCAACTATGACAGACAATGAGAAGAAAAAAATCCAGAAAATCACATTGTTTCCCGACATTTATTCATTTTCAAATTAATTTCACTTAATTAAAAAAAATATTTTTTACCCCCTTTCTCCACAATTTCGTGATAACTATCTTGTCTCAGCTGCAGCTCCCCAACGGGCTCGGGAGAGGCAACGGTCGAGTCGTGGGTCTTCTGAAACATGACCCACCAAACCACGCTTTTAAACACCCGCTCGCTTAACCCGAAAAGCCTGCTGCACCAACGTGTTGGAGGAAACCCCGTTCGACTGACAACTGGCCTGAACCCCCGGCTGGAGTGATGCTGCAACACTGCGATGCAGTGCCTTTAGACTGCTGCACCACTCGGGAGGCTGATCTTATTTTTTTGGTTAATGAAATGTTTGATTATTTGTATACAGTTTTACTGCATTGTCAGGAGCTAGTAACATAAGCATTTCGCTGCACCCGCTATAACATCTGCTGAAATGTGTACATGACCAGTAGTTTTGATTTGAAATGTGGCACCACCACCGCCTCCTCCTCCTCAGTCTATCTGCACTGGAGATAACTGCGCTCATAAATCTGGTGTGAGCAGTCGCTTCTCCCCAGGGGCAGCGCTTTATAACGGGCTAATTATCAATAACTCTCCACCTTAGAGGGAAGAAATGAAACTCATTACAGGACTAGTGCACGCTCCATTTTGGCCAATTTGACCCATGTCATATGCGCAGTTGTCCCCTGTGAAACCTTGAATTGTGTTAAACAGCTTTTTGGTGCTCCACTGCTTTTGAAGTTTGGGAAGAGCCTTTGTAATTATTTCTGCACCTCTGTCTGGATAACATTATATTTTGGTTCATGGCCTTGATTTGAATTTATATTAAAGACTAGAAAGACTAATCAAGATTGGCAAGTTACGGAACGAAATGGTTTTCAACAACCTAGAATGAAAATTCTTGCTTATTATTTTTTTTTTTTGTGGTATCGTGAAGGTGAGGGCAGTATCACTGTTTTCATTGGTTTGTTTTCCTCCCCATGTGTTAATGAGGACTAAGTCTTCATTTACGAATCTTGGAAGTTATGCACAAGACCTCTTTGTGTTGAACTTGATGCACATTTCCCCCAGTGTCTAGTCTACTTGTTGTTGTTTTAGGAGGCTGTATACTAGATACATTTCTAGCCTCTTGTGTTCCAGTGTTGAGTCTTAATATCTGCTGAAGCAATATATTTACACTGTGTGGCTTCTGATTCTGTCTCTCCATCTCTGTACAGTTCGGTAGGGACGAGAGGAGGGTAGACAGCAGGACCATCTACGTAGGCCACCGGCCCTGTCCCGCCACCGACGCTTTCATCCCCCCCAAGTTCTGTGACAACAGGATTGTCTCTTCCAAGGTAAGATACACTGCCATGCTTTTACATCGACCTGCGGTCTGCACAACACCGTAAAACAGGCAAGTGGAAACTTGTCTGCGTTTCGACACATGGGGATTTAGAGTCATGTATAGGAGGGGGAGGAAGGACTGGGAGAGTGGGATTTATAGTAGCGCAGAGGGTCCCACTGGGAATGGGCCAATCAATGTCTCGTCGTCCAGTATTACCCTGGCTGTAGTGTTTACACTTCTACCATGCACCTGTCTTTCATCATTCTGTTCCTTACTACTCCCTTCAGGCCCCTTCTCTTTCTCCTTTCCTCTCTACTCACTCTGCGCCATCTCTCTCTCACTTTATATTCTCTCTCCCTCACTGCCCTCCTCACTCATGCTCCCCCTCTGATTACTTTCCCCTCACTCTTTTCTCTCTGGCAAAATGAGATGGTCTCTTTCTGCTACTGCTGCATTTCAGCACTGTCTCCATGCAAAGACATTGCTCTACATTCCCTCTCAACACTGTGTCTGTGTGCGCGCACACGTTTTAGTCCGGCGTGTTAGTTACTACCGGGGCATTGTTGGGCCGTCTTATGGATTTGGCAAGATAAGTGTCGCGTCAGCTTCTGTGTGGAATATCAACTGTTATGCCCACTTTAAAAAAAAAAACACAATCTGCCACCAACTTGATAAGGTAATCTGCTCTCTATTCAGCGCTGGGTGAATTAAGGAGATAAAACTCTAATCCGAATCAACAGAATACCTGCAGGCCCCCCGAGGGCTGAGAGGAGGACTGGCTCCCTGGTTCACAGGCAGTTTAGAAAGGCAGCACTAGCGGCCGTCTCACTAAGTACAGAGACCGAGCCGGAGTGGAAGGAACTGATGAATATTGAATGCCGCTAATCCTTTTCCTAGCTTAGCCTTTCTTCCTATAGTCTACTAGTCCTCTACCCCGACAAGAGGTTGACAAAGAACAGAAACGTAGTGGTTTGCAGAGAGCGAGGATCCACTGGGTAGGCCTATGTTGTGTTTTGAACTTGTGCTTTTCATTCTCATGTCATTTCATTGGTGCACTCTCTCCCTCCCTTGTCTTTCCAGTACACGGTGTGGAACTTCCTGCCAAAGAATCTGTTTGAACAGTTCAGAAGAATCGCCAATTTCTACTTCCTCATAATCTTCTTGGTGCAGGTGAGTTGTGCGTGTCTGGGACTCGTGAGTATGTTCAATATGTGTTAGTGTGAATTGACTGGAAGTGTCTGTGTGGCAAGTGTGAAATGGTTACAATGTGTGTGTGCTATCAGGCCTGGGTGTAACTGACTGTTTATGGCATGTGGGAAACAGTCAGCCTGTGGTCAGGCCTGTGTGTGCTTTGAGAGTGAGCCTCGGTTTGTGAGTGTAACCTATTTGTGGCAGTTGTGAAACGGGGACTGTGTGTTTGTGTGGCCAGAGTTGTACATGGTTTCTGTGTATCTAGCCCTCTCCTCCACTGTTGAGTGGAAAGTGAGAGTGGGCTGAGCCAAAGCACTGGGTGACATGTTTATCCCTCGGCTTGGTGCTCACGGCCATACCACTCTGTTCCTCTACCTCTCCTTTATCAGGCCCAGAGATCTGCACAGCGATGTTGCTCCCCCTCCATCAATCTGCCCCCCCCCCCTTTTTCTTTCTCTCTTTCTCTTCCCCCTCCTGACCTGAGATGGAAACTAACCACCTCTCTCTCTAGCAACCGTAACTTAAACTAAAAGTCTAAACAGCCCATCCCCAGTGTAAACAGGCTCAGCATACGGAGGGCTAGCTGGTATAAGTACAGTGGCCTACCAGTAGTCACTGATCCTGTCAGACAACTGGCATGGCAATTCCACTGGAACCCCCCGTGGGGACTGTTTTGACTCAGTTCCACTGGAACCCCCATGGGGACTGTTTTGGCTCAGTTCCACTGGAAGAACCAGAAGGAACTAGGACTAATGGGATCTGGGAAGCAGCAGGCAAAGTGTGGGCGAGATGCTGTAGTCCTGAACTCTGAACTTGTTAGTCAATTGGCAACAGTTCATCTCCTCTGCTGTCTTCAGCGGCATAATCAAATTTGCTGATGTATATACAACCGGTGTAGTAGACCTTACAGTGAAATTCTTACTTACGAGCCTCTAACCATCAATGCAGTTAAAAAGAAATACAGGTAAGAAAGAAGTAATTAAAGAGCAGCAGTAAAAAAACAATACAAACAGACTATATACAGGGGGTACCGGTACAGAGTCAATGTGTAGGGGCACCGGTTTGTTGAGGTAATATTTACATGTAGGTAGAGTTATTAAAGTGACTATGCATAGATGGTAACAGAGTAGCTGCGGTGTAAAAGAGGTGGGGGCGGGCTCAATATAGAGTCTGGGTAGCCATTTGATAGATGTTCAGGATTCTTATGGCTTCAGGGTTTAAAGCCTCTTGGACCTAGAACTTGGTGCTCCTGTGCTGCTTGCCATGCGGTAGCAGAGAGAACAGTCTATGACTAGGGTGGCTGGAGTCTTTGACAATTTTTAGTGCCTTCCTCTGACACCGCCTGGTATAGAGGTCCTGGATGGCAGGAAGCTTGGCCCCAGTGAAGTGCTGTTCGCACCACCCTCTGTAGTACCTTGCAGTCGGGAGGCCAAGCAGTTGCCATACCAGGCAGTGATGCAACCAGTCAGGATGCTCTCGATGGTGCAGCGGAAGAACCTTTTGAGGATCTTAGGACCCATGCCAAATCTTTTCAGTCTCCTGAGGGGGAATAGGTGTTGTCGTGCCCTCTTCACAACTGTCTTGGTGTGTTTGGACCATGTTAGTTTGTTGGTGATGTGGACCCCAATGAACTTGAAGCTCTCAACCTGCTCCACTGCAGCCCCGTCGATGAGAATGGGGGCGTGCTTAAACCTCCTTTTCCTGTAGTCCAATCATCTCCTCAGCTGCCTCCTGTTCTTTTATTCACTGTGACCTTTACCTGTTTGAGTAGTGTATCAGTGGGTTCATCTCGGTGTACAGTGGATGTACTGGAGTGTGTGGTAAATCAGCATAGTGTGTTCAAGATAGATTTGAAGGAGCATTTGCAATGTAAATGTGTAAACGTGTGAGTCATGATTTTGTAAGAAGTTATTTGTGTGTGGTGTGTGTGCGCGCACTCGCATTGTTTTCCCAGCCTGGTATGTGGTTGTCCGCTACTAATCCAGCCTTATCCTTACTGCCCAGTTCCTCCCCACACAGCCTACCATTATGTGACGTGGGGGGGGAAGGGAGACTCACACATACGGTACATGCGCGTACACACACACTTTCACGTCTTGTCACCTGCACCTTTCAATTCCCCAGAGGCTTCATGGAAATGGCCCAACAGAATCCAAACACACCCCCCCCCTCTTTTTCCTTTTACCTCTAACATGCTGACCAGACCGCTCACGTGCCTACATGTGCGTGTTGATTTAGTCCATCAACACCAGACAGGCAGGACATTTGGGGACAGGTTGAAATGCATAAATGTATGTCAATTTAGCTAGCTAGCTTGCTGTTGCTAGCTAATTTATCCTGGGATATAAACAGATTTTTATTTGAACTGAAATGCACAAGGTCCTCTACTAACAGTTAATCAGCATGTTAGTGAGTCACACTTCTCTCTGTCGCAAGTCTATTTCTCTGTCTCTCGCCCTCTGCGAGCGTCCCCGCGCTCTCTCGCCCTCTCGGCGAGCGTCCCCGCGCCCTCTCGGCGAGCGTCCTCGCGGCGAGCGTCCCCGCGCCCTCTCGGCGAGCGTCGCGTTGCTCCCAGCTCAGACTGCAAGTGGACAAGGGAGAAACCTGCCCCTGTCCCAGAGTGTCTCTGGCTCGTTCTCGGCGCGCGCGTCTCTGGCTCGTTCTCGGCGCGCGCGTTCTCGGCGCGCGCGTCTCTGGCGCGTTCTCGGCGCGCGCGTCTCTGGCGCGTTCTCGGCGCGCGCGTCTCTGGCGCGTTCTCGGCGCGCGTGTCTCTCTCGCTTTGTTTGACAATCAGTAACGGGGGGGGAAAGAGTTACTATCTCTCTACGCTGCTGACTTAAGCAAAGCAGCCAGGAAGCCCTCCTGTACTTATGAGAGCCTCAAATAGACTCTATAGAAAAAAGCACCTCTGTCCTCTAAATAGCTCTGCATGCCTTTGCTGCCTGCCTCCTGATGGAATGGGAGCGGGGTTGGAGAGAGAGATGGAGAGAGGGCCCCTGCCTCCCCTGCCCTGGGACCTGAGGGACTGTCACTCACTCTGACACACTTCTTCCCTGTTCAGATGTAGGGCTCTTTATCAGTGTCAGAGATCTAACCCACCCGTCAGTTCGGTGGAGGAGTCCTCTTATAGCAGAATGCTCGTTCCTATCAAATGACTAGGTTTGGGTTTTTTTGTGTGTGTGTGTGTATGGAGGTAAGGGTGTATCAAAAGTTGAGGAATGGGCCTGTTATTTTGTGGTTATTTGCAGGGGTATGGTCTGTAGTTGTGTGATTAATGTGTGACATTCAAGTTTGGTGGAGTGTGGAAAATGTACGAGGGAGGGGAAGTGAACAACACTCAGGAGAAGTAGCCCCCCCCGCCCAGGTAATACTAGGGGAACATTGGGGTGCGTGTCCAGTGTTTATTTTACTAGCAGTTGTGGAAAAGTTAGCAGGTGGTGGGGGGCTATGGGTGTGGAGTGTTTGTGTGATATAGTGCACTCTGTAGTGGCCACTCTCTTCAGTATTGTGGCGCGAACCAAATCATGCCTTGTGGTCGGGTGGGACTGACCGTGTCGGGGACATACTGTCCCCTGCACTTTCAGCCGCAATACAGCCAGTCACTCTTTTAATATCTTTAATCGGCCTGGACTGGCCACGTCTAGCCCCACTCCCTACCTCCGGATGGGCTTTTATCAATTTATTAAATCGAAAAACGACATGCGCTTTCGTCTGCCCCCACCAACATCTATCACCTGCCTGGGGGGCAGCATTAGTTACAGCTGCATAGACTTGCTGAGGGTGGAGAGGGTCCTTGCTGGGCCAGGAGAGGGGAGATGTATTCAATAAAACTCGTGCTCCACCCGAGGGAACTGGCTGGTCCACTGAGGAGTCTCGAACACTGAGACCTGCCACCTGGGTCAACCCAGCTCCACACATTATAGTAAAGTCTTCTCGCTGCCTCTTTCTGCCCGGGAACACCTGGAGCTACAGAAGAGGAGAGGACGGTTTCACTCTCACATTCGCCCTCCTTTCTTTGACTGACTCCCAGGGAGAGAAACAATGGAGAGTCTGTTCTCTGTTTTCCCTGATTCTGCATTCTGGCTGAAGGTTCAATGTGCACCAGTCCATTTAGGCCTTTTAATTGAATTATTAACTGTAAACACAGCAGTCGGCGCTGAAATGCTTTAGTGCTCAGTACGCTGGCTGCGTGTGTGTTCGCGGAAGGATGTGCTGCTGAGGGAGCAGCTAGTTCTCTTTCATGTCCTCATTGTCAGTCCTCTCACAGGTGAGCAGGGAAACACCCGAGAGGGCTCACAACACGTCTCCTGCCTCAGCTGATACCTATCGGACATCTTGTACAGCTCATGCTCTGAATGCCTAATACGCGTGTGTGCACAACTCTGTGTGTGTTCCGTAACAAGCGCCACTTGCTCAGTGGGAGCCTCTGGCGTGCTGCAGGATCAGGAGAGCGGGGGTAAATCCACCTTGTGACAGCATTAAGAGGGTACACACACAATTACACAAAGGCTGTGTGTTGTTGGGGGCTGTTTTTTCAGGTCAAGCTTTTGTCTCTGTGCTCCTGAGCTGCTCGTTGCTTGGGATTACCTGACTGGCCCTGTGCAGGCTCCCTCTCGCTCTCGGTCTCTAGGCTCATTAGTGGCCAGATTCCTGTACGTGCACATGCACAGATTCTTGTACGCGCACATGCACAGATTCTTGTACGCGCACATGCACAGATTCTTGTACGCGCACATGCACAGATTCTTGTACGCACGCACACGCACAGATTCCTGTACGCGCTCACGCACACGCACAGATTCCTGTACGCGCTCACGCACACGCACAGATTCCTGTACGCGCTCACGCACACACACACAGATTCCTGTACGCGCTCACGCACACACACACAGATTCCTGTACGCGCTCACGCACACACACACAGATTCCTGTACGCGCTCACGCACACACACACAGATTCCTGTACGCGCTCACGCACACACACACAGATTCCTGTACGCGCTCACGCACACCATTTCTGTACTGCCCCTGGCTTGCTGTCCAGCACTGCTCTCAGTAGCCCAGCAGGAGAGGGCCTGCTCCGTGTTCTGTTGGCATCAGCACCATGCAGGCAGCAGGAACCAGCCCCCGTGTGGTTTTAGATTAAATACCACTGTGTCCCTGGCCCACTTAATTAGGTGTCCTGCAGGTCCAAGCTGCTTGGGTTCTTCTCCTATTCTGTCTCAGTACAAAATGTCTCCATGTCTCTCTGTTGGACGGAGAGAGGAGAGATTAGGTGCTGTGGAGCCGAGACTGACGCACACATGTGCACGCGCATACTCAGGCAGACATGCACTACAACCTGTATTTATGTGGGAGTGCCCCCGCCCATGTGCTCGAAGAATCTGTTGTAACCTGTCCAATGTTATTTTTTTTCTTCCATACAATGTATTCTCGTCTAAGAAATGGCCTTGGAAATGACTCTTTCACTGCACCACTCCTGAGACAGTGTCCGAGCTACGTTGTAGGCGAGATAATCACTAATAATCGGAGTAGATTGGCTACCATTTGCGATTAGTCAATAGTGGTAGAATGATGATTTACTGGGAAAGACGGGTTGATCTGTGGTTATCTGAAGGTTGGAATACACACATTCACAGTATACCTGCTTGAGGTCCTCCAATCAGCGGGGAGGATGGAGGATGGGATTTTTGTAATTGGTTTGTTTTGATTTGAAAGAATAAAGCGTTAGACCCATTAATAGAAAAGTATCTTGTCTTATGAGGCTTTATTATCTGAATGGTATAGTACATAAAGTATCTGGTATTCTGTTCTACAGGTCATTGTAGACACTCCCACCAGCCCAGTCACTAGTGGCCTGCCATTGTTCTTCGTCATCACAGTAACAGCCATTAAACAGGTAAGACATGACACTGTCCCCATTTTGAATTCATTGCCCCCCCCTCACCCCCTTTGAAATATAACAATTACTAGAATGGACATACCCATTCTAAAGGGGTTTTCACATTCTACAAATTACATTTCTATGGTCCCCTTTATAGCCCCTCTATGCATCTCTCCACCGCCTCTCTTCCACGTTTTTAATTACATACCTTTCCCTTTAAATGCGTGTATTTTGACGGTTGAAATAGTGAATCATTTCAAATGCTTTGTTATTTTTGTCACAGCCGAAGTAATACTGGCCATGCGGGTCAATGCCGGTTGTCTGGAGACCAAATGGTGTGACAGTCTCTAGTATATTGTCTCTTTGACTGCTGCAGCTGTGTTCCAGCCTTTTAGATGCATTGTTTTAGGGATTGGCTTTTCTGGTGGCCTGCTGCTAGGGCTTTTTGAAATGCACAATGGAGGGTGTACTTCCTATATGGGACACATTGATAGCAGCTAGCGACGCTGCTGCCTTTATCCAGGCTTTGAAGTGGGACACCAGGGGAGGTTCTCTGTAGACTGGGTGAGGTGAACACAGACCTGTAGTCAGTTCCGTAGTAAAAAGGTGTGTGTGTGTGTGTGTGTGTTGCTCTCTCGCTCCTTCTCCCCCTTCCTCTCTCTCTCGTGCTCCTTCTCCCCCTTCCTCTCTCTCTCGTGCTCCTTCTCCCCCTTCCTCTCTCTCTCGTGCTCCTTCTCCCCCTTCCTCTCTCTCTCGTGCTCCTTCTCCCCCTTCCTCTCTCTCTCGTGCTCCTTCTCCCCCTTCCTCTCTCCCGTGCTCCTTCTCCCCCTTCCTCTCTCTCTCGTGCTCCTTCTCCCCCTCTCTCTCTCGTGCTCCTTCTCCCCCTTCTCTCTCTCTCGTGCTCCTTCTCCCCCTTCCTCTCTCTCTCGTGCTCCTTCTCCCCCTTCTCTCTCTCTCTCGTGCTCCTTCTCCCCCTTCCTCTCTCTCTCTCGTGCTCCTTCTCCCCCTTCCTCTCTCTCTCTCGTGCTCCTTCTCCCCCTTCCTCTCTCTCTCTCGTGCTCCTTCTCCCCCTTCCTCTCTCTCTCTCGTGCTCCTTCCCCCTTCCTCTCTCTCTCTCGTGCTCCTTCTCCCCCTTCCCTTCTCTCTCTCTCTCTTCTCCCCCTTCCTCTGCTCTCTTCTCGTGCTCCTTCTCCCCCCTCTCTCTCTCTCTCTCGTGTGCTCCTTCTCCCCCTTCCCTTCTCTCTCTCTCTCGTGCTCCTTCTCCCCCTTCCTCTCTCTCTCTCTCGTGCTCCTTCTCCCCCTTCCCTCTCTCTCTCTCTCGTGCTCCTTCTCCCCTTCTCTCTCTCTCTCTCTCGTGCTCCTTCTCCCCCTTCCTCTCTCTCTCTCTCGTGCTCCTTCTCCCCCTTCCTCTCTCTCTCTCTCTGTGCTCTCCCTCTGCTCCCTCCCCCTTCTCTCTCTCTCTCTCTCGTGCTCCTTCTCCCCCTTCCTCTCTCTCTCTTCCTTCTCCCCCTTCCTCTCTCTCTCCCTCCCCCTTCCTCTCTCTCTCTCTCGTGCTCCTTCTCCCCCTCTCTCTCTCTCTCTCTCTCGTGCTCCTTCTCTCCCCTTCCCCCCTCTCTCTCTCTCGTCTCCTTCTCCCCTTCCTCTCTCTCTCTCGTGCTCCTTCTCCCCTTCCTCTCTCTCTCTCTCGTGCTCCTTCTCCCCCTTTCTCTCTCTCTCTCTTCTCCTTCTCCCCCTTCCTCTCTCTCTCTCTCTCGTGCTCCTTCTCCCCTTCCCTCTCTCTCTCTCTCGTGCTCCTTCTCCCCCTTCCTCTCTCGTGCTCCTCTCTCCTCCTTCTCCCCCTTCCTTCTCTTCTCTCTCTCTCTCGTGCTCCTTCTCCCCTTCCTCTCTCTCTCCTCCTTCCTTCTCCCCCTTCCTTTCTCTCTCTCTCTCGTGCTCCTTCTCCCCCTTCCTTCTCTCTCTCTCTCGTGCTCCTTCTCCCCTTCCTTTCTCTCTCTCTCCTTCTCCCCCTTCCTCTCTCTCTCGTGCTCCTTCTCCCCCTTCCTTTCTCTCTCCTCCTTCTCTCTTTCTCTCTCTCGTGCTCCTTCTCCCCCTTCCTTTCTCTCTCTCGTGCTCCTTCTCCCCCTTCCTCTCTCTCTCGTGCTCCTTCTCCCCCTTCCTTCCCTCTCTCTCGTGCTCCTTCTCCCCCTTCCTTCCCCTCTCTCCCTCCTTCCCCCTTCCTTCCCCTCTCTCTCTCGTGCTCCTTCTCCCCCTTCCTTCCCCTCTCTCCCGTGCTCCTTCTCCCCCTTCCTCCCCTCTCTCTCGTGCTCCTTCTCCCCTTCCTTCCCCTCTCTCCTTCTCCCCCTTCCTTCCCCTCTCTCTCTCGTGCTCCTTCTCCCCCTTCCTTCCCCTCTCTCTCTCGTGCTCCTTCTCCCCCTTCCTTCCCCTCTCTCTCTCGTGCTCCTTCTCCCCCTTGCTCCCTCTCCCTCCCATATCTCTCTCAGGGCTATGAGGACTGGCTGCGGCACAAGGCAGACAATGAGGTGAATAAGTACCTGGTGACTGTGCTGGAGGACGGCCGGAGAGCACGCAAGGAGAGCGAGAAAATCAAGGTAGCTTTTCAGCAAGCTGCGCCTCGGCCAAGTCCCCTGGAAATAAATATCCCCTTGGGGATGCGGGGCGGGGTGGAGGGGAAGGAGAGGTAGTTGGCATCTTGGCGCATGTTCCAGTGTTTTTGATTGTTGCTCTAATGTACCGTATGGTAATCCCAAGTAGGTAATGCTGAATGAAGGAAGGTGGATGGTATTTCAGTCACGTATAGATTTACAACCCCAAATTGACCTCTAGACCTCCCTATGCACATTGGAACTGTGTAGATCTGCGTGGATTTGACAGGTATAATCTTCAGACCTTCACAGGGGACTATTGGTGGATTTGGGATGGGCCTCACCTCCTACGTTCCTGTTCTATGTTCCACTAGGTCGGGGATGTGGTGGAGGTGGTGGAGGATGAGACCTTCCCCTGTGACCTCATCCTGCTGCAGTCCAGCCGGGAGGACGAGACCTGCTTTGTCACCACGGCCAGTCTGGACGGGGAGTCCAACCATAAGGTGGAGTGCTGCTACAGTAACACCAGTGTCACAGTGCCATTGAGGTCTGTGGGGGCATGACATTGCTTTCAATCTGCCATCACTCCCACTCCTTTTCTCAATCCAGACATTTGTCACATGCTTTGTAACCAACAGGTGTAGACGAACACTGACATTTTTACTTATGGGTACATTTCCAACAATGCAGAGTAAAAAAAGGAAATGGATTATAGACTATGTCTCAGCGTATGTGAAAGTGTATGTTGGAGCCTCGGTGTCAGTATGTGTGGTGTTACGAAACGGCTCGTAGCCCGTAACAGAGGGAGACGACACGGAGATAAAGAAGTAACAAACATATATTTATGAAATGACGTCTACTATATCCAAGTAAAAATGTGTGTGTGTGTGTGTAGTCAGTAGTGTAAGTGAGTGGATGTGCATAGATGGTGATAATAAGGGGTGTTGAGAGGTACCAAAACAAATGAACACAAAAGCCCCAAAATGCCACAACCAAAAAGTCTTGTCTGCGTGGAGAGTCCCAGGAGTGTCCCATTTTACTGATGACCCTCCCAGTTCCGCCCACCCACATCCTATTAAGCAAAACAAGAGCAGCGAGAGAGAGAGAGAGAGAGAGAGTGCGGCAGTCACTGTGGGTAGAGTCCAGTGCGTGTACTCAGTCAGTGCAGAACAGGGTCAATGCAGGTAGACCTCTGCTAATCAGTCTTATGGCTTGGGGGTAGAAACTGATCAGGGTCCTGTTACTTCCAGACTTGGTGCACTGGTACCGCTTGCCGTGCGGTAGCAGAACGAATGGTCTGTGGCTGGAGTCTTTAACAGTTTGAGGGCCTTCCTCTGTCACCGCCTGGTATAGACGTCCTGAATGGCAGGGAGCTCGGCCCCAGTGATGTGCTGGGCCGTACACACTACCCTCTGTATAGGACCTTGCGGTCGGATGGCAGTTGCCGTACCAAGTGGTGACACGGCCAGGCAAGATGGTGCAGCTGTAGAATGTTTTGAGGATCTGAGGGCCCATGCCAAATCTTTGCAGCCTCCTGAGGGGGAAGAGGCATCGTTGTGCCCTCGTCACAACTGTGTGGGTGTGTGTGGGCCATGATAATTCCTTAGGGATGTGGACACCGAGGAACTTGAAGCTCTCGACCCACTCCACTACAGCCCCGTCGACGTGTGTTAGTGTGCGCGACTACGTGTGTGTGTGTTGCAGTGATGACCTGAAATAGTCAGCACTCACTTACTTCTCTCTCTCTCTCTCTCTCTCTCAGACACACTACACAGTGCCAGACACAGAGAAGGGCCTGGAGTCTCTCAGTGCCACCGTGGAGTGCGAGCAGCCGCAGCCTGACCTCTACAAGTAGGCTCTGTCGTCCTCGTGTGTTCCTCACACAGAGCTCTGAGAGTAGCAGTGCTGATCTCGGATCAGTCCCCCCACCCCCCCCCTCAGTTTAATCCACTGTCAATCGGGAATGTCCCGATGACATTTTGATAACATCAGTGTCATTCGGTAGTGTTGGCAGGCTATAAGCTTTCTAGTTCTCTGACAGGTTATTATTAGTGACGTTGGACTGTTAGTAAACCTGATTGGTGGAAGAGACTGGCCAGGAATTGAAGGGAAGGTTGAGTTAGATTTGGCCCGTGCTGCATAGAGGAACAGACCCAGTCGTTTGAACAGCTGGAGGCTCTCCAGAGACTTATTGGTTTGGCGCCACCTATGGCCAAGGAGCGGCCGTTACAGTACAATTTGGCGCCATAAATGCATCCGTGATGTTTCAGACAGCCTAAGGAACTGAAGACGCCAGATGCTGCTCCTTTTCGCAATCAATAGAACAGAGTTGCCGTGCCAGCGTGCTGTCGGACAAACCACCCATCATATTAGCTCGCTCTTAATTGGTGCAGTCTATGCAAAGTCCTGGTGATCAGCATATGGCATTGTGATAGTTTTACATCTGACTAGTCCCTGTGCTGCAGATAGTATTATTCATCAGTGTGGTTTTTTTTCTGATATCAGAAAATATTCAGATTGACCATTTCTAGCCCATTGCTCAGTTGATTCAATTCAGCTCCATCAAAAAGCCCATCTGCCATTGGGTAGGGCATTCATGAGGGTCTGTGTTTCTACAGGTTTGTGGGGCGTATGCACATCTACAAGAATGACCAGGAGCCTGCTGTGAGGTAAGCGTTCTGGCCACTCCCCTATCGGTTCCCCCTTAGCCCTTGTTACCCCCTTCTCCCGTACATCAGTCTAAAAAAAAAAGAAATGAAAGCAGTCGTTTAAGCACTCTTGTCTTTTTGCTTTTTGTATAACCATCAAATCATTATTTCATTGATCCATAACTCCAAACGAGCATGAAAGTAATACTGGACTTGGCCCAGACTCAGGGCAGCGCTTTCAAAGTGCTCTCTGAAGCGTTTGTCACCGGGCCGCTTTGTAATGATCTTAAAATAGATGACGTTCTGTGTCCTTCACAAAAACAGTTGGGGCAGAGTAGACGTCAACTCAAGACTGCAGTTATCCATTGATGGTATTAGGCAAGAGCAAACGCTAGTGTGCCGCTATAAGAGAAGGCAGGGGTCTTGGTGTTTTTGGAGAAGGTTTGTGACTTTCTTTTCTCTTTGTGTGGTGTCCCTCAGGTCTTTGGGTCCAGAGAATCTCCTCCTGAAAGGCGCTACCTTGAAGAATACTCAGAAGATTTATGGTGAATCAATTGTTTAATGCAAATGAGGGTCTGAATGATGGTCAGCGTGTGAGCCTGTCCTGACCAACTCTCCTTCTTCTTCTAGGAGTGGCAGTGTACTCTGGCATGGAAACCAAAATGGCTCTGAACTACCAGGGGAAGTCCCAGAAGCGATCTGTGGTGGAGAAGTAAGGGCGGGCAAAGATCGTTAGAGAAAAGGACAATCAGATGTGTAAATGAGGGGCTATAATTGACCGGTCTCAAGACCACATGTTGAGTGTCTCGGTCTTGTGTCGGATACATTTGCTCTTGGTCTTAACTCGATCTCGGACAGTGAGGACTTGTAATTTCTTCCTGAGACCAGCCGAGTAAAAAATAAACTATCAGCAGTGTCTTAACAGCTTTTATATCTATTATAGATATGTTATAGCAGTGGAGGATCTATAGGTCTTCAGTGTGTGTGTGACAGGTTAGTACAGTGGTGAACCTATAAGTCTTCAGTGTGTGTGACAGGTTAGTACAATGGTGAACCTATAGGTCTTCTGTGTGTGTGACAGGTTAGTACAATGGTGAACCTATAGGTCTTCTGTGTGTGTGACAGGTTAGTACAATGGTGAACCTATAAGTCTTCTGTGTGTGTGTGACAGGTTAGTACAATGGTGAACCTATAGGTCTTCTGTGTGTGACAGGTTAGTGCAGTGGAGAACCTATAGGTCTTCAGTGTGTGACAGGTTAGTACAGTGGTGAACCTATATGTCTTCAGTGTGTAACAGGTTAGTACAGTGGAGAACCTATAGGTCTTCTGTGTGTGACAGGTTAGTACAGTGGTGAACCTATAGGTCTTCTGTGTGTGACAGGTTAGTACAGTGGTGAACCTATATGTCTTCAGTGTGTAACAGGTTAGTACAGTGGAGAACCTATAGGCCTTCAGTGTGTAACAGGTTAGTGCAGTGGAGAACCTATAGGCCTTCAGTGCTTGACAGGTTGGTGATTCTGAAAGGACATCAAGCGTAATACCAGGTCACTCATGTAGGAGAGTTGCACGTTTTTTAAACACAAGGCCAGTGGTGTAGTGGAGGGTATTCTCAGGTATAAGCTGTCAACCCACAGTTCAATGCAACTATTACTCCCCTTTTTTCTCCAGTGGGTATTGCGTAACCTTACTCCTTAATCCCTGCTGATGCGTATCAAAGTAGTGGAGGTATACAGCTTATGTAGTACAATGGAGAAATCATGCACAAAGTAGCCTACACAATCGCAAAGCACGTGACATATATTCACACACACGCCACATATCATCTGCAGGCAGCAAGTGTGCAGCTCTCAACTGGTTTTGGCATGGAGCAGCTCACAGAAGAATGATGCAGGTAGGGTAGGGAAGACATTTCACTTCATTTCAGTTCTGTAAATCTACCAGTATATGCTAATTAAGGCAACAATGGGTATGCAAACCAGGTATTTAAAAAGTTTAGTCCGAAGTGTTGATTAGTAGACTTAGTAATGTGCATTTGTCATGCGCCATTTGCATCAGGGGCATAGACATGGATGGGCCTGGGTGGACAGAGGCCCATCCATTTGGGAGCCAGGCCCTGACAAGCCCACCCAATCAGATTGATGTGGTTCAAGCATTGTTGTGGACTAAGACGATTAAAGTTTTGTATTTTTCTATAAAAAAAGGTGGTTTTGAGAGTGAAAATCTGAAATGTATAGGAAAACTAATAAATAAAATAAAAACAGGAATACACAGTTTTCACACAAGGTGCCTTTCCTTCCTTAGGGGGGCCGTTTGGGAACGTTTTTGGCAAGTATCCGAGTATACCTGGCACCACTATACCACTGCATAGGGCCGATGGAAAGAGAGCAGTCACATACAGCATGATTTTAAAGGATAAGCAGTCCATAAACTCTGACATAGTAGGTCCCAATCAGAATACAAAAACACAACCATTGAATTTTACAACTATTACTTCCCTTTACAAAAAACATTTCACGTTAAGCACACAAAGTAACCGGTGACCTAAAGTTTAAACGTTTTAACTACTTTGCAGATATGAAACAGACAATCATATCAGTCAAAAATATAAAATTCCCAGTTTATGCTACAACCTACGTTATAAGAGGTTTTTGAAAGTTGGCTCTATTTGACTCGGCGTTCCATAACGTACACTAAGGCATTGTTGGCAGAGTAGATGGATGCAGTTCAATGCATGATTCATATAATTCATCATTAGCATTAGTTGATCTTGCTGTTAATGTGCATAACTGAGTGGGAGAGAGCCTACCTTTACATGGTTGTTTGATCAACGGGACTGAGGTGTTTACATATTTGCATAAATCTGCTTTTGGCGAATGCGTTCTAATGATTGAAGTAGAGGTGTTGTAACTGCCTGTAAATACACAGTCCTGTTCCAAGTGAATGATGGAAGCCCGTGTGGCTTGTTTGTATAAAGGCCTACTGTAGTTCTGATTGGCTATAGCGCACTGGTCTATGAAGACTGCAGTGTCTATTCATTGTCCAAACGCACGGCCACTTTCCCACTCTATATTGCGATAGTTTTCACAAATGCCTTTAGTATACGTAATTTCCAAACGTTCTAAGAATTTATGACAATTACCATATCTACAGTGATTTGGTCGCTTGTCAGAAAATGTCATTTTTTTTTAAAGTCATTCTTCCTGGGGGTGTATTTGAACATATTTTAATAAGATGTCATGTTGCTAAAATGCTGTTAGCTCCACTGTAAATGCAATTTCACACAAGTTATTTTCAAAGAGATGGCTGACAACAGCAGGCTGCAATAAAAAAGTTCCTCTCACTAGATGATCGTTTGAAACTTAACTTCTTGTTGAAAGTTATTCTTGAAAAGGGAGAACCTAATAAATTAAAAACAACATCCTCTTTGATAACACCTGCTGCAGCCGCTGCACACTACCTGACAACAAAATCTAGCTAGCTAGACTGGGAAAACTACTGCTCGCTATTGCGCAGTGAAGATGTTTTTGTAAAAACCGTTCCGCTCATTAAGTCAAAATGTGATTGGTTGATTTCTCTGTCACTCCAAAATGTTGTCCTAATACAGTTGAATGGCAGATGCCTTTTATCTAGCTTCTGATAGCCAATGGCTGACTTAGCTAGATTTATCTCCCTGGAGACCAGCGAATAAAAATACTGATTCAATCGTTTTTCTCTTCAGTGTTAACTCTTTCCTTTACAACAAACTCACAAGATTAAATCAGAACATCATTGAAAATAATAATATAATTGTCATATGAAAAATAATTGTATAAATCCTTAGGCCTTCTCTGAAGGTGTAGGAGAGCTTGTTCCCCACTGTGTTTAGGTTAGTAATCATATGTGACCGTTTTCCCCCAGCATGCATTTCTGAACTATTTTGAATGTCTAAAGAATCGGTATGTTCTGAAAGATTGACACAGAAATACTGGACATTTTCAACTCTTATGGTGGTGATTTGACAAAGTTTACTCGTGGTCTTGAATTTGACTTATATTTTTCTGGTCTTGACTCAGTCTCGGACCCTTTGTCTCACGCTCGTTCTCCCCCCCCCCCTTCCAGTCTTGGTTTTGACTCAGACTTGATTTGCTCCGGCCTTGGTCTTGAATTGGTCTCGCTTTAGGTGGTCTTGAACACAACACTGGAACAAGATCAATTGAAGGAAGCTGGGGCAGTTAGAAGGTTGATTCGGTGTCCAATCTCACGGTTATCAGAGGAATATATATATATATATATATAGGGAGTAGATGTTTCACAAAGTGGATGTGTATTTTCAGTGTTGCTAATTGGAGTTGGGTTGTTAATACTCATGTTTCAGATCTATCAATGCCTTCCTGCTGGTGTACCTGGGTATCCTGGTGAGCAAGGCCCTGGTGTGCACCACGCTCAAGTACGTGTGGCAGAGCCAACCAGGCCAGGAAGAGCCCTGGTACAACCAGAAGACGCAGAAGGAGAAAGATGCCAACCTGGTGAGGCCTTCACTCCGTATCAAATGCAACTTAATGCCTTATGGTGTGCCTTTTAGGCACATTTCATTGACCCAGAGTCACATTACACCGATGGCTTCTTGCACTGCATTATACGAGTGTGTTTTTCTCCAAGGGCACTTCAGTTTGTGGAAGTATGTTTTAACACTGTTCCCTGTGTTCACCCCTCTCTCCCCCAGTACCTGAATATGTTTACTGACTTCCTGTTTTATCTGTGTATTTTAACCACGTTTCACTTTTGTTCCCTCTCTCCCCCAGTACCTGAATATGTTTACTGACTTCCTGTCGTTCATGGTGCTGTTCAACTTCATCATCCCCGTGTCCATGTACGTGACTGTGGAGATGCAGAAGTTCCTGGGCTCCTTCTTCATCTCCTGGGACAAGGACTTCTTCGACCCCGAGATCCAGGAAGGGGCTCTGGTCAACACCTCTGACCTCAACGAGGAGCTAGGACAGGTCAGGCTTTAAAGATATGGAACCAATTTAGCGTTGATAAGACCCAAAAGCACTCTCCCAAAGGAGCTACTTTTCATTGCAGATTCCCACTAAATTGCTGTAGCTAATTGGCCAGATATCCACCCTGTTTGAATACTTTGATGCATCATTCCTTTCTCCTTTTCTTGAAGTATTCACTTATCTTAAATGACTGGCTTTGTGAAAAGCTAGCTATATACTGCAATGGAACTCTGTTACCCAGTCATGTTAGACCAGTGATTACCTCAAAGGGAAGAGGGTAAGGGGAGATACATTTCAGTATTCAAACGATGCTGTAGGTTTATTCGAGGTCTAGGGCCTCTCTGCTCTCGGCCCCAGTCTTTGGTGGAGTGATGACCTTAAACCCACATGAACAACATTCCTCAAATGTCAGAATATGAAATGGTCTAACTGGTCGTAATATGCCTTGATTGTCTGTGCCTTCCCAACTCCAACCTCTGTCTCAAACAGGGGCGTTGCAGATCAGTCATGGTTGGTTTGCCCGATGATTACTTCAATTAAAGATGACGCTTGGTAAACTAGATTTATGCGGTGTAACTCTCAGGGATTAATTGCCCATTCTTATTGTTCACAGTTAATTGCGCCAAGTGTTTTTTTAAATATTTTTTTTACGACCCTGGAAGAGTCTCGCATGCCTGTCCATTACGCCAATTCTGTTGCAAAATGATTTTTTCCCCAGTAGAAACCCAATTTTTAGTTACATAAAACTTTCTGTTTTGTAACTATTTGGATTAATGAGTACACCCCTGATTCTCACTGTAGGTGTAAACCTGAAATGTACTGTGCTGGCGCAGATATTTTCTATTCACATTGTCCTCTCCAGCATGGTTCCAGGAACTATGGTATATGCCTTGGTTTGACTCTGTAGTCTGGCTCTATGAAAGGTCAGCTGACATTTACTCCTGAGACGCTGACCTATTGCACCCTCTACAACCACTGTGAATATTATTTGACCCTGCTGGTCATCTATGAATATCTAGAAGAGCCATCTGGCCTTAATGGCCACGTACTCTTATAATCTCTACCCGGCACAGCCAGAAGATGACTGGCCATCCCTCAGCGCCTGGTTTCTTCCTAGGTTCCTGACTTTCTAGAGTATTTCCTAACCTTCATTGCTTGCTGTTTGGGATTTTGGGTTTGGGTTTCTGTGTAAGCACTTTGTGACATCTGCTGATGTGGAGAGGACTTTATAAATACATTTGATTGTGTGAAAAGGGTATTTGTCTGACCCTGCAGTTTCCCATTGTGTCCTCTAGGTGGAGTATGTGTTCACGGACAAGACGGGCACTCTGACCCAGAACAGCATGGAGTTCATCGAGTGCTGCATCGACGGCTTCCAGTACAAGAACCGTGACTCGAGCACCGAGCTGGACGGCTTCTGTGTCACAGATGGACCCGTGAGCATGCTGCAGCAGAAGGCTGGCAGGGTGGGTAAATGACTAGTTATCTGCCCTCACCCCTCATCACTGTGCCAGTCAGGCATGCCAACATATGGGCATCAAATCACAGAGGTCACCTGACAGAAGAACAAGCATCACATGTGACCTAACATAACCTGTACAGATGCAGTGTGATTAATGGCCATTAGTTTGTACTCTGCATCCCATAGACAGAGGTTGTTAGGTAGTGTAATAATGTAAACTGTTACTGTGCCATATAAATGTACATACCAAATGGTGTATTCATTCTAACATTCATTGCACACTGTAGAATTTTTTTTTGCAACAAAAACAATAGTTTCTTATTGGAGAAGTTCCTCCAGTTTTGCATTTGGTTCTTAATGAATGCACCTCTGGTAAATGGCACACAGTTCAATAAGTAACATGCGTCTGTGTGTTTTCAGGAGGAGGAGGAGCTGTTCCTGCGGGCTCTGTGTCTGTGCCACACGGTGCAGGTCAAGGAGTCTACGGGTCAGGAGGACGGGGTTGGGGACCAGGTGGACGGTGTCCTGGGGCTGGACGGAGAGATGGTCCACCCTGCAGAGCTCAGGGGCTTCATCGCCTCCTCACCCGACGAGGTGGCACTGGTCAAGGGAGCCATGAAGTAAGGGACAGGGCCTGTGCAACTGTTATTCATCAATCAATCCATCACACAAATGAACTTCTATGTGGATTTGGTTTGATTAGTGTGTTGTGTAATCAGTGCGGCTCACTTTCTTGTCTTTGTCGCCATCTATAGGTATGGTTTCACATTCCTAGGTATGGAGAGCAAGAACATGAGAGTGATGAACAGAGACAAAGATGTTGAAACGTAAGTCAACAAGTGATGAGTTTTGATGAATGATAAATCAAATCCGTTATTAACATTAAACATTCTCCTTTTGATTGACATGGCCATCTGATTACCCCTTGCAGGTACGAGCTGCTTCATGTGTTGAACTTTGACCCCGTGAGAAGGCGTATGAGCGTAATAGTCCGATCCAAATGCGGTGAGACAGAGCTTGAAATGAACCGGCAGCTTTTCGTCTATTAGCTTCTAGTTTTGTTTGTAACCCCAGTCCTGACGTGTTCTGGCTGTGTTGGTTGCTCAGGGGACATCATGCTGTTCTGTAAGGGGGCCGACTCCTCCATCTTCCCCCGTGTCAGGCAGGAGGAGGTGGACAGGATACGCATGCACGTGGAGCGCAACGCTACGGTGGGTCTCTGCCCCATCCGCTTCACTAACTTCATGTTTATACAATGACTTTGTACGTCTGTGCATTTGTCTAAAGTCTCCCAGGAAGGCTACCATTTTTGTTTGTGTGTACATTGCTTTAAAATGAATGTTTTACCGTCCTAGTTTATTTTCCAGATGCAACGGGTACATTGAAAGTCTAGATTTCGCACATTTATGAAATGCACAGGGAGTGTTTGCTCATGTTGACTGGTAAGTTACGACGTGTGCGTTTGTGCCATATCTCAGGAAGGCTACCGGACGCTGTGTGTGGCCTACAAGCTGCTGAGTTCTGAAGAGTACGCCCAGGCAGACGCAGGGCTGAGGGAAGCCAGGCTGGCCCTGGATGACCGAGAGGAGAAACTCATGGCTGTCTACAACCAGGTGGAGACTGGGATGAGCCTGATCGGAGCTACCGCTGTGGAGGACAGGTGGGTGGACACAATCAGCTCAGGGTTAACTCTCAGGCTGTGTCCCGGTGGCACCCTATGGGCCCTGGTCACAAGAAGTGCACTGAATAGGAGCTGTTTTGGACACAGCCATTCTTTCGAGGCGAACAGATCATTAATGTGCAGAGTTAAAAGTGTGGGTGCGGTGGGAGTTATGTGCATTTGTTTTCTGTTCAATATGTATTCTGTCATTTTGTCAGACACACGCATCCACTGACTGCCTCACACACCGGCTCTCACTCTGCCTCACACACCGGCTCTCACTCTGCCTCACACACCGGCTCTCACTCTGCCTCACACACCGGCTCTCACTCTGCCTCACACACCGGCTCTCACTCTGCCTCACACACCGGCTCTCACTCTGCCTCACACACCGGCTCTCACTCTGCCTCACACACCGGCTCTCACTCTGCCTCACACACCGGCTCTCACTCTGCCTCACACACCGGCTCTCACTCTGCCTCACACACCGGCTCTCACTCTGCCTCACACACCGGCTCTCACTCTGCCTCACACACCGGCTCTCACTCTGCCTCACACACCGGCTCTCACTCTGCCTCACACACCGGCTCTCACTCTGCCTCACACACCGGCTCTCACTCTGCCTCACACACCGGCTCTCACTCTGCCTCACACACCGGCTCTCACTCTGCCTCACACACCGGCTCTCACTCTGCCTCACACACCGGCTCTCACTCTGCCTCACACACCGGCTCTCACTCTGCCTCACACACCGGCTCTCACTCTGCCTGCTCTCACTCCTCACACACCGGCTCTCACTCTGCCTCACACACCGGCTCTCACTCTGCCTCACACACCGGCTCTCACTCTGCCTCACACACCGGCTCTGCCTCTCACTCTGCCACCGGCTCTCACTCTGCCTCACACACCGGCTCTCACTCTGCCTCACACACCGGCTCTCACTCTGCCTCACACACCGGCTCTCACTCTGCCTCACACACCGGCTCTCACTCTGCCTCACACTGCCCGGCTCTCACTCTGCCTCACACACCGGCTCTCACTCTGCCTCACACACCGGCTCTCACTCTGCCTCACACACCGGCTCTCACTCTGCCTCACACACCGGCTCTCACTCTGCCTCACACACCGGCTCTCACTCTGCCTCACACACCGGCTCTCACTCTGCCTCACACACCGGCTCTCACTCTGCCTCACACCGGCTCTCACTCTGCCTCACACACCGGCTCTCACTCTGCCTCACACACCGGCTCTCACTCTGCCTCACACACCGGCTCTCACTCTGCCTCACACACCGGCTCTCACTCTGCCTCACACACCGGCTCTCACTCTGCCTCACACACCGGCTCTCACTCTGCCTCACCGGCTCTCACTCTGCCTCACCGGCTCTCACTCTGCCTCACACACCGGCTCTCACTCTGCCTCACACACCGGCTCTCACTCTGCCTCACACACCGGCTCTCACTCTGCCTCACACACCGGCTCTCACTCTGCCTCACACACCGGCTCTCACTCTGCCTCACCGGCTCTCACTCTGCCTCACACCGGCTCTCACTCTGCCTCACACACCGGCTCTCACTCTGCCTCACACACCGGCTCTCACTCTGCCTCACACACCGGCTCACTCTGCCTCACACCGGCTCTCACTCTGCCTCACACACCGGCTCTCACTCTGCCTCACACACCGGCTCACTCTGCCTCACACACCGGCTCTCACTCTGCCTCACACACCGGCTCTCACTCTGCCTCACACACCGGCTCTCACTCTGCCTCACACCGGCTCTCACTCTGCCTCACACCGGCTCTCACTCTGCCTCACCGGCTCTCACTCTGCCTCACACCGGCTCTCACTCTGCCTCACACACCGGCTCTCACTCTGCCTCACACACCGGCTCTCACTCTGCCTCACACACCGGCTCTCACTCTGCCTCACACACCGGCTCTCACTCTGCCTCACACACCGGCTCTCACTCTGCCTCACACACCGGCTCTCACTCTGCCTCACACACCGGCTCTCACTCTGCCTCACACACCGGCTCTCACTCTGCCTCACACACCGGCTCTCACTCTGCCTCACACACCGGCTCTCACTCTGCCTCACACACCGGCTCTCACTCTGCCTCTCACACCGGCTCTCACTCTGCCTCACACACCGGCTCTCACTCTGCCTCACACACCGGCTCTCACTCTGCCTCACACACCGGCTCTCACTCTGCCTCACACACCGGCTCTCACTCTGCCTCACACACCGGCTCTCACTCTGCCTCACACACCGGCTCTCACTCTGCCTCACACACCGGCTCTCACTCTGCCTCACACACCGGCTCTCACTCTGCCTCACACACCGGCTCTCACTCTGCCTCACACCGGCTCTCACTCTGCCTCACACACCGGCTCTCACTCTGCCTCACACACCGGCTCTCACTCTGCCTCACACACCGGCTCTCACTCTGCCTCACACACCGGCTCTCACTCTGCCTCACACACCGGCTCTCACTCTGCCTCACACACCGCTCTCACTCTGCCTCACACACCGGCTCTCACTCTGCCTCACACACCGGCTCTCACTCTGCCTCACACACCGGCTCTCACTCTGCCTCACACACCGGCTCTCACTCTGCCTCACACACCGGCTCTCACTCTGCCTCACACACCGGCTCTCACTCTGCCTCACACACCGGCTCTCACTCTCACTCTGCCTCACACACCGGCTCTCACTCTGCCTCACACACCGGCTCTCACTCTGCCTCACACACCGGCTCTCACTCTGCCTCACACACCGGCTCTCACTCTGCCTCACACACCCTCTCACACCGGCTCTCACTCTGCCTCACACACCGGCTCTCACTCTGCCTCACACACCGGCTCTCACTCTGCCTCACACACCGGCTCTCACTCTGCCTCACACACCGGCTCTCACTCTGCCTCACACACCGGCTCTCACTCTGCCTCACACCGGCTCTCACTCTGCCTCACACACCGGCTCTCACTCTGCCTCACACACCGGCTCTCACTCTGCCTCACACACCGGCTCTCACTCTGCCTCACACACCGGCTCTCACTCTGCCTCACACACCGGCTCTCACTCTGCCTCACACACCGGCTCTCACTCTGCCTCACACACCGGCTCTCACTCTGCCTCACACACCGGCTCTCACTCTGCCTCACACACCGGCTCTCACTCTGCCTCACACACCGGCTCTCACTCTGCCTCACACACCGGCTCTCACTCTGCCTCACACACCGGCTCTCACTCTGCCTCACACACCGGCTCTCACTCTGCCTCACACACCGGCTCTCACTCTGCCTCACACACCGGCTCTCACTCTGCCTCACACCGGCTCTCACTCTGCCTCACACACCGGCTCTCACTCTGCCTCACACACCGGCTCTCACTCTGCCTCACACACCGGCTCTCACTCTGCCTCACACACCGGCTCTCACTCTGCCTCACACACCGGCTCTCACTCTGCCTCACCGGCTCTCACTCTGCCTCACACACCGGCTCTCACTCTGCCTCACCTCTCACTCTGCCTCACACACCGGCTCTCACTCTGGCTCTCACTCTGCCTCACACACCGGCTCTCACTCTCTCTCACTCTGCCTCACACACCGGCTCTCACTCTGCCTCACACACCGGCTCTCACTCTGCCTCACACACCGGCTCTCACTCTGCCTCACACACCGGCTCTCTCACTCTGCCTCACACACCGGCTCTCACTCTGCCTCACACACCGGCTCTCACTCTGCCTCACACACCGGCTCTCACTCTGCCTCACACACCGGCTCTCACTCTGCCTCACACACCGGCTCTCACTCTGCCTCACACACCGGCTCTCACTCTGCCTCACACACCGGCTCTCACTCTGCCTCACACCGGCTCTCACTCTGCCTCACACACCGGCTCTCACTCTGCCTCACACACCGGCTCTCACTCTGCCTCACACACCGGCTCTCACTCTGCCTCACACCGGCTCTCACTCTGCCTCACACACCGGCTCTCACTCTGCCTCACACACCGGCTCTCACTCTGCCTCACACACCGGCTCTCACTCTGCCTCACACACCGGCTCTCACTCTGCCTCACACACCGGCTCTCACTCTGCCTCACACACCGGCTCTCACTCTGCCTCACACACCGGCTCTCACTCTGCCTCACACACCGGCTCTCACTCTGCCTCACACACCGGCTCTCACTCTGCCTCACACACCGGCTCTCACTCTGCCTCACACACCGGCTCTCACTCTGCCTCACACACCGGCTCTCACTCTGCCTCACACACCGGCTCTCACTCTGCCTCACACACCGGCTCTCACTCTGCCTCACACACCGGCTCTCACTCTGCCTCACACACCGGCTCTCACTCTGCCTCACACCGGCTCTCACTCTGCCTCACACACCGGCTCTCACTCTGCCTCACACACCGGCTCTCACTCTGCCTCACACACCGGCTCTCACTCTGCCTCACACACCGGCTCTCACTCTGCCTCATCGATCATTCTCTCTGACACACCCCTTTTCTTATCTTTTCACTGCAAACTGCCACTCATCATTCACACTCTCTTTCTCTTCCTCCTCTGTCGCCAGGTTGCAGGAGGAGGCAGCGGAGACCATGGAGGCCCTGCAGCGGGCTGGCATGAAGGTGTGGGTTCTTACGGGGGACAAGATGGAGACTGCCAAGTCCACGTGCTATGCCTGTCGGCTATTCCAGAGGGGCACAGAGCTGCTGGAACTGACGGTGCGAACCCTGGAGGACGGCGGAAGGAGGAGAGAAGAGCGCCTGCATGAGGTGCTGTTAGACTACCACAAGAGGGCAGTGCAGGAACCACCACCGGTTAAGTCTAGGGTCACCAGGTCAGTGCTAAGTCTCGGGTTGGAGGTTTTGAAGGAGGGTCATTGGAGTTACTTACAGTACAATGTTACTACTATTGTTCAATAAAATGAGTAGTAGTAAATTGATAATCATTGGTAGTAAATTGATGATAATTTGTCATCATTTGCTCTCAATTGTTATAATTTTATGTCTTGGAACTATTAAATAGTTTTGCTCTCGTTTCGATTTGTCACAAGATAGCTCTGCGTTCTCTTTTTCTCACAGGAGCTGCACTTCAGCTAAGCAGGACTACGGCTTCATCATAGACGGAGCCACTCTGTCCTTAGTGTTCAACTCCTCTCCTGACTCCAGCCACTACAAGAGTCTCTTCCTCCAGATCTGTCAGAACTGTACCACTGTTCTGTGCTGCCGTATGGCTCCCCTACAGAAGGCCCAGGTGAGGCGACGTCATGGGCGCTTGCTGGTAGATTTAACTGTAGATGGCTACAGTAGTTAAAGGTAAACCAGGTTCAGGCCTCACGACAAAAAAAAATCTGTATTTACCCACATTACACCTGGTAATGATATTACAAATGTCTGAATACGTTTTGCATCTAGGCATCTTGTTTCGAATGCAGAACCAAGTGGGATTTAATGAACTTTTATTCCCCCTCACTCTCTTTCCACACTCTCGTTCCTATATAGATCGTGAACATGGTGAAGAACTCCAAAGGCAGCCCCATCACCCTCTCCATCGGAGATGGAGCCAACGATGTCAGTATGATTCTGGAGGCACACATAGGCATCGGTAAGACGCTGTCATATCGCTATAGATTCAAATGATGAATTTGTTTTAATATTGAATTTGTTTGAAATTGAAATTGAGTGTGATGTAAAAGTGTGTAATTTCCCTGGTCTTCCGTGTCTCAGGTATAAAAGGTAAAGAGGGTCGCCAGGCAGTGAGGAACAGTGACTATGCCATCCCTAAACTCAAGCACCTGAAGAAACTGTTACTGGGACACGGGCACCTCTACTACGTTCGGATCGCCCACTTGGTGCAATACTTCTTCTACAAGGTAGGGGGCAGCACCGAAATGTAGGCGCTGTAACTTACTGTGCTTATGTTAACTGAGGATCATGAGTATCGGGCACATCAGATGAGGTCATGGTTCGGTCATTGTTTGGAGCTATAAAACCTAATTCTGTGTTGCTGCCAAAATAAAAAGCATTCGATATGAGGATTTTGTGGGAGTAAAATATGCAGGGTTTTGTCTGCCATTTAAATCCTTGGGTGGGCCACTTAAAAAAAAAAAAAAAAAAATTATTTTCGGTAAGCCTAAATCCAAAGAGTAAAATAAAGTGTGTTCATTCTCTGGATGGAAAAACGATTTGTGTCAAAGCGAAACAACTAAAAGATATAAAGTATGTAGAAAACTATTGGAACTATATATATTTTTTAAATAATATAATCTTTGAGAACTAAAAATCACCAAAATAAAAGCTCGACAGTTGGGGTGAATTGAAAATTCCATAAACAATGAATTTAGCTATAATAATTTTGTTATTATCTCTGAGCAAAATAACAGAGAATTAGCCATGGCGAATTGCAGGATAGTAGCTTTAAAACGGCAACATTTTCTCTCGGCTCCATGGAGAACTGTGTAGAATTGCAGGACATTGGCGTAAACATGCTAATATTTTTTTACACCACCATGATGGGGAGCTTCTAAAATGTTATCTTGAATTCAGCTGAATAGGGAGCAGAGTGGAGTGTGCGTAATTTGACTGGAGCGTGGAGCGGATTTTAAAAAATGTTGGCGTGTCAGTCTTCTTTCTTGTTTCGATTTTCACCATGGTACTACTCCACCACGAACTCTGGGCATGTTCTGCCCAGCTTCTTCCATTTCCTTCACCACGGTTCTTTTTAATTAGGTCTATTCTGTTGTATTTATTTATCCTACCCCATCGCTAATGTGCAGAGATGTCGATATGAGTCGACCGAGAAAGAGATCACACAGCCGGTGTAATTTGATAGCAAGACAACGAAATGAGCCCAGCATCAGACATGTTTAGATCTTTATATAGGCTATTGCAAAAAAAATAAAGAGTAAGTTTGTAACTGTGCTAAAGTTGTCTATCAACTGTAAAATGTTATGTCAACTGAGCCAGAGATGTACAGAGTAAATCTTTCTGATGTTGATGGACACTGCTCAAGCCCATGTGATTTAGATGAGACGCAGACACCAAATTTCTCGTCCGTTACTTTTTGATGTCTAACCTCAGGCTCCTTTCCCCCTCTCACTTGCTTACAGAACCTCTGCTTCATCTTACCTCAGTTCTTGTACCAGTTTTTCTGTGGATCTTCCCAGCAAGTGAGTACTGCAACGCGTCCTGCTGAGGCCCCTCTCTGAGATTCAAAGATGCTCTAAACATGAAATAGCAGAGGATCCCATTGAATCCCAGCACCTTCTCCAGTCTACAACCATATTCTTTCCCTCTGGTTGACCTGACATTCCCTCTCTCCTGGAATGGCTGCAGTGTGTGTGTGTGTGTGTGTGTGTGTGTGGTACCAGTCAAAAGCTTGGAAATACCTACTCCAGGGTTTTTCTTTATTTTGTACTATTTTCTACATTGTAGAATAATAGTGAAGACATCAAAACTATTAAATAACACATATGGAATACTGTAGTAACCAAAGTTTTAAACATGATATTCTTCAATGTAGCCACCCTTTGCCTTGACAGCTTTGAACAATCTTGGCATTCTCTCAACCAGCTTCATGAGGTAGTCACATGGATTGCATTTCAATTAACAGGTGTGCCTTGTTAGGTTGTGGAATTTCTTTCTTTAATGTGTTTGAGCCAATCAGTTGTGTTGTGACAAGGTATGGGTGGTATACAGAAGATAGCCCTATTTGGTAAAAGACCAAGTCCATGTTATGGCAAGAACAGCTCAAATAAGCAAAGAGAAACGACAGTCCATCATTACTCTAAGACATGAAGGTCAGTCAATATGGAACATTTCAAGAACTTTGAAAGTTTCTTCGAGTGCAGTCACAAAAACCATCAAGTGCTATGATGAAACTGGCTCTCATGAGGACCACCACAGGAAAGGAAGACCCAGAGTTACCTCTGCTGCAGAGGATAAGTTCATTAGTTACCAGCCTCAAATTGCAGCCCAAATAAATGCAAGACACAGCTCAACATAAACTGTTTAGAGGCGACTGCGTGAATCAGGCCTTCATGGTAGAATTGCTGCAAAGAAGCCACTACTGAAGGACACCAATAATAAGAAGAGACTTGCTTGGGCCAAGAAACACGAGCAATGGACATTAGACCGGTGGAAATCGGTCCTTTGGTCTGATGAGTCCAAATTTGAGATTTTGGATTCAAACCGCCGTGTCTTTGTGAGATGCAGAGTAGGTGAACGGATGATCTCTGTATGTGTGGTTTCTGCCGTGAAGCATGGAGGAGGAGTTGTGATGGTGCTTTGCTGGTGACACTCTCTGTGATTTATTTAGAATTCAAATCACACTTAACCAGCATGGCTACCACAGCATTATGCAGCTATACTCCATTCCCATCTGGGTTGCAGGACTATAATTTGTTTTTCAAAATGACAATGCTCCAACACACCTCCTGGCTGTGTAAGTGCTATTTGACCAAGAAGAAGAGGGATGGAGTGCTGCATCAGATGACCTGGGCTCCACAATCACCCGATTTCAATCCAATTGAGATGGTTTGGGATGAGTTGGACCGCAGAGTGAAGGAAAAGCAGCCAACAATTATGTAGGAACACTTTTTAAGACTGTTGGAAAAGCATTCCAGGTGAAGCTGGTTGAGAGAAGGCAAAAGGCTGGCTACTTTGAAGAATCTAAAATTATATTTAAATTTGTTTAATTTTAACACTTTTGGTTACTACATGAAACCCTTGAATGAGGTGTATGGCGTTCATATTACATGCACGTTATGTATACAATATGACTAGTACATTACATAGTACATCCCTTGGTTACATCGAGTAAGTCTTTGCCATTTTATGCAATGTATTCATTCCTTTGGCACATGTGCACCCTCTCCTGCGAGAGCTAAACATCTCTTAGTATACACAGCTAACTTCTGATATATAAACTCGGTCTAAGTATCGCTGTTTAAAAGATGCCCCCCAGCTTAGACCTGCTCTCTCAGAACCATCTGTGTACATATATCAAAGGATGGCTTTGCCATGTAGCCACACAGCAACAGGCTCGACGCTGTAGAGCCCTCTTCCTGTGTTAGGTGGTGGTTGTGTGTTTGTCAACGCGTGTATGCGAGAGTGTGTGCTCACCTCTCCGTGTAATTAACCCCTGGGTTCCCAATCCCTCCCGTCCCCGTCCTTCCCCCGTCCTCCCCAGCCCCTCTACGACGCAGCCTATCTGACGATGTACAACATCTGTTTCACCTCCATGCCTATCCTGGCCTACAGCCTGTTGGAGCAGCACATCTGTATGGAGGTCCTGATGAGCAATGCTACCCTCTACAGGTAGGTCCGGGAACTACACTTCATTCTGCACCTACATAGAAAATGCACTAACTATGCTGCTAGTGTGATAATGACGACACAAGCAAGTGGTTTCAACCCTCCGTCTTTGTGTTCTTTGTGGTCCTCCCTTCTTACCCTCTTTTCTCTCTCTCTCTCCTTAGGGACGTAGCAAAGAATGCCATGTTGCGTTGGAGCCCCTTCCTGTACTGGACCCTACTTGGGGTCTACCAGGGCCTCCTGTTCTTCTTTGGGGTCCGCTTTCTCTTTAGTAACCCCGCCCTGCAGGACAATGGCCAGGTGTTTGGGAATTGGTCGTACGGAACAATTGTTTTTACTGTCCTCGTCTTCACCGTCACGCTAAAGGTAAAGCACACTTGAACTTAATAGTGTTATTGAAATACATTTTCACACCAGTGATACCACCTTTTCTTCTGTTTGTGGTTCTAGCTGGCTATGGACACGCGCCATTGGACATGGATCAATCACTTTGTCATCTGGGGCTCGCTGGCCTTCTACATGTTCTTCAGCTTCTTCTGGGGTGGGATCATATGGTGAGGACGGGACCATCTGACATACGTCAATCAGTGTTAGTGGTGGGCTGGAGCAAAAGCCTGCTCGCCGTGTAGTGCTCCTGAACCGTGGATGGTGACCGCTCAATTTGGATTGACCTGTCTGAATGTTGTTTAACGCTCTCCCTCCCGTCAGGCCCTTCCTTCGGCAGCAGCGTCTCTACTTTGTGTTTGCTAATATGCTGCGCTCTGTGTCGGCCTGGCTGGTCATCATCCTCCTCATCCTGCTCAGCCTGCTGCCTGAGATCCTGCTGCTGGTCCTCCGCAAGCCGCGCTGGCCCCACTCTCGACAGGTACGGTACACGCACATCTAGTTCTCGATCTGTGTATCGTTTTTGATGTTCAAGGGAAAAACAACTCTTCAAAACACTTCATAGTAGTTTTCCTGTTCATATCCTTCATCATTTCTACAGGCTATGACTTGTCATTTGTGTCAGATGCTTAGATATTTCTGTTTATGCATTAGAACAGTCTCATAATTGACATTTTGTCCTTGCAAGTAGCCATTTGTGTCTTCTTGAAGATTCGGGGATGCTTGACCGGAGCCCATCGCTCTAAACATACATTAAAGAGCTCCTCCATAGCGGTCTGATTTGTGTTGTGGTCATGGATGGAGATCAGAGGAATAATCTAATTTCTCCCCCTTCTCCCCTGGTATAGTGTGTCCCTTAACTCACCAAGAGGCAAATTAGTTTTCCTTCAAAGTATTAGTAATGGTGTGATGACTCATAATTTGGTTATTCATTTCACAAGTTATGTGATATTATCACTCAATAGATTTTAACCGACATATCCCCATACAAATCCTTTTTTTGTATGGCCGATTTCATATGCAAATGTTTGACATTTACATTTACCAATGAACGATACTGAGCAAAAATCAACTTTACATGCGACAATTTCAAGATTTTTGCTGAGTTACAGTTCATATAAGGAAATAAATGTAAATGAATTAATTATGCCCTAATCTATAGATATCCCATAACTGGCCAGGTGTGCAGCCATGGGTGTGCATGGAAGGGTTTAGGCCCACCCACTTGAAAGCCAGGCCCACCCACTTGAGAGCCAGGCCCACCCACTTGAGAGCCAGGCCCACCCACTTGAGAGCCAGGCCCACCCACTTGAGAGCCAGGCCCAGTTAATCAGAATACATTTTTCTCCACAAAAGGGCTTTATTAACAGACAGAAATTTCTGTGATCTTTTATTGGTTCAAAGTCATGTAATAAAATGTCACTTATTTGTAGGTTGTTTCTGCTAGCAAGTAAAATAAGTTAACATTTAATTTAATTCAGACCAATGAAAGTTACATTTAGCCCACAATACCAATACACTTCTAAAGGCAAGAGTCTAACCTGATACCAATGAGGAACATCGTTGAACCTTCCAGGGCCTCGGCAGCAAAGGCCAAACCTCTTGCCCCACTTATCTTCAATGTGCTGTTTTAATACTTTTGTTCTACTCTTTTTCTCCCTCTGTCTCACTCCCTTTTTATCGCCTCTTCTGTTTGTCTCTTTCTATCCTGCCTGCTTTGCCGCAGATCAAGCAACGACTTCCTTCGTCGGGAACGTCCACTGTCTTCATGCTGTCGCAGACCGCCAGCACTCACAGCTTCTCCTGGAGTGACTGAGGTCTCTCTCTCTATGCTCTTTGCCTCTCTCCTCTCCTCCTATCTATCCTGTCCTGCTTGCCAGATTTCTCCCCCATCCCTCTTCCTGCCTTTAACACGACTCAGGTGGTGTCCTATAACATCCAGCATCCACCCTCCCTTGACAGGTTAGGCCTGATCCTCACACTGTTGCCCATTCTAGAGGTTCCCACTTTAGAACATAGTGATGTTGAAGGGATGCTGCTTTTTTAAAGGTTCTAACGACATTGCCCAATGCCCTGCCTTCTGTCACTTACCCAGTGTTGTGTTTGGTTTGGTGCTGAAACCATGGCATGTTGGTGCTATGTCTACTTCGGTATGTCCTGGTGCATTGGTCATTGTGTCTTAGCTGCCTGTGTTGTGCCTGCTGTCTCTGCATGCCTGTCCAGGTGAATGCGGCACGCCAACACATGAGGTTAACCTGCATGCCAGTGTGCCCCAGACAACCCCATACCAGACAACCCCATACCCTGGACCCCCCCCCCGCCACAACCACATCCACTACAGAGATGTGTGTGTGTTGCTCTAAATGCGTGTCTGGAGTCAGAAATATTTGGAAGGCTGTACCAATAATAGCTTAGTTTGGCCTTAATAGAATCAATATTAACAACACTTAAACAACGAGATCTTCCTAAACATTGACTTGTCCCTCCTGACAAACCTTAAACCTTGGGTTGAGGAGAGCGTATTCGCCAGGGAGAGTATGTGTGTGTTAAACTACATTACATTGTCCACTTGCTGTCTTGTAAGTCTCTGTCAGCACCGAGGTGTCATTGGTGTCTCTTGCCTGACCCTTCCAGAAGATGCCGTTGGTTCAGTCGGGCGAGGGGGAAACCCAGTCTTCAGCCAGGCCCCTGCTAATGCGAACCTTTTCAGACGAGTCCAATACTATCCTATGAACAGGTACCAGCCCCAACACTGCGGCCTAGATAAACCAATCAGATAACCCCCAAAACAAACCCTTTAGCAGCCTATATCTGCCGGGGCCCATTACCCCTTAACAGTAACCACAATCCAGTATTCTACTCCAAATCCTGCTTGCTGTGCCTTCAAGAAGGAGGATCCTTTCTAAGAACTCGGTTCAGCCCTCTATCACTTACCATAACCCATACTTCCTGTGTGGTGAACTCTTATTGGTTGGCTGAAAAGTGTGTTTGTCATAATGTCTGCTTCATATTTTGCTTGTGATATGTGTACATACAGGTAACTGCCAAAATAAAGGAATCACTTCACTAAACGAGGGATACAAAGTATAATGAAAGCAGGCGCTTCCGCGCAGGTGTGGTTCCTGAGTTAATTAAGCAATTAACATCCCATCAATCTTAGGGTCATGTATAAAAATTCAGTTATCCATTATTTTTGCTACCATGGCCAGAAAAGATCTGTGACTTGTAAAGATGGGTCTCAAAGGAGCGTAGGGGGTTTACACAGACACTGTGTGTGCTGAGCGATTACCTTTTTAAAAAAGTGACTGCCATTTACAGTTTCAACCATTTATTCACATGCCTTTAGGTAACTGCCACAACTACTACAACACATATTTTATCCAAGTCATCTTATCTCTGAAGAGCTACTGCCTATGCTGTCTGACAAAATCACTGTTTTAGTAGGTCTTCAAAGTAAATAAGGCAAACTTTTATGACTGCTGAATACCAACTATCACACCTGGATCATATATTTTCAGGTAGAGATGCCTCGCAAAGCAACTGCTCTCTGTCCCCCTCAATCTAGCATTCTTCTCTCTTCTCTCCATGTCTGCCTCTCACTATTTTTTTATTTTACCTTTATTTAACTAGGCAAGTCAGTTAAGAACAAATTGTTATTTTCAATGACGGCCTAGGAACAGTAGGTTAACTGCCTTATTCAGGGGCAGAACCACATATTTTTACCTTGTCAACTCGTGGATTTGATCTTGCAACCTTTTAGTTACTAGTCCAACGCTCTAACCACTAGGCTACCTGCCGCCCCTAACCTGATGTAGCAGGCATAAAATAAACACAGACCGGACACGTAAGCACAATGGATTGTGGTCATTGTAGTTAATCATCACATTTTCTGCTCTAAACTATTTAGAATATTGGCTTGTTGGAAACTACAACTCCCTACTACGTCGCACAGTTTGGGCGTGATCGGATTAATCTCTAGAGAAACTAAAAAATCTTGACATTAAGCTCACAGGAAAAACATTTAACTGACATTAGTCAATTCGTTTGAAAACCAAAAAAGAACCAACATTTCAGATAATCTCTCAGCATGTCTGTCACCATATCTCTACCCAATTGAACACTTATGGAAGATTCAGGAACGGCGTCTGAGACCAGTGTTTTCCAACATCAACAGAACCTCAAATTATAGAATTTCTCATGAAGAGTGGTGTCCCATTCCTCCAATAGATTTGAAAGTGTCTGGAACTCTATGCCAGGGATGGAACTGTGTCTGGGTCTCAACAAGTTAGAATACACAAGGTGAAATTTCAAAATTGGTTGTGCATCAGCAGTAAGTCCCTGATTAGTCAGTCAGTTAGCCCATGTCAGCAATTTTTTTGGGGGGATTGCTAAATGGGTTTTGTGGCCAGCTAACTAAACTTGTTATCATGGTCGAATTACCTGGCGGGGTGGGCCCCCGTTGATTTTGTTCGTCAGTCTCACTATGAAATAAGATTAAAAACTGCTAACATTTCTCACTAAAATGTGTTGCTCACAGTGGGGGTGTATGGATTTGGGGTCACAGACTCACGAGCAACCGCGACCCCTCATGATGAGTTGATATGTTTGTGTCCCGCCCCATGAAAGTTGCCCATCCCTGATCTGTGTCAAGGCACATTGAAGCTGTTCTGATGGCTCGTAGTGGCCCAGTGCCCTATGAAGACACTATGGTGTGTCCTTTTAATTGTTGCAGTTACCTGTACATGCTGTACGTCCTTATGGACAAAGTTAACTCAAAAGATTTAGATTAACATTCGACTGACTGAATGTTAAAGGTGTCGCCAGGACAATGATGAATGCTCCTTTCAGCCTCCAAGTAGATGAACTGCTCATTGTGTCCTTGCATGTGCTCTTTTTAATGATTTCATGTTACCTTTTTGAAATAAAGTATTACGTCTCCCGTGGATGGGGATTCGTCTGTCATCAGTTTGTGTGCATGTTAAAAGGGTGAATGTGAGTAAGTCTGTTTTTTGTTTCGGCTCCATATATGTAATTAAACATTGCAGACATCGTCATCTGCCATTTTTATTTCTCCCCTCATGGCCTTGTCATTTATGTGGTGGTTGTATTGTATATTTTTTTACATGCAATAATATGCTTGTGTGTCACTGGCGCCTCGTGTTTTTTCATTTGCAAGTACTTCATTTTAAGTGGCGACTATCGAGCTTAGCTGACTGCATGTTTTATGCCATTGCTTTGCCAGATATATTAAATGTTGAGCTTACTACCTCAACGAACTGACCGTCATCTGAGGGGTTGGGTTCCATTTATTGGAATGGCAGTGAAGTGTTAACACCAGGCTTTACGCTCCCATCCCTCATCTTCATTTAACCTGTTTATCTATTCTTCCCAGCCATCAGAGGACGGACTCCTACAGACATCCAGGTAAAACAAGGGGCTAATCTCGCATGTCTAACCCCTCGGTTATTATGGTCATGGGTGTCTTGGGTTCCCCTCACACTTCACCAGAATCCTGGTTGATGATCACGTTCAATCGGAGCAAACAACATTTAATGATAGATTCCAGCTGATCTGTTTTCAGGGGAGGTGTGTCCAATCAATGTTGTCTGGGGGTATGTTGTCAACAATTCTACCCGGGGGGGGCATCCTATCCTTTTCTTTTAATGCTGTCGGTGTCATGGTGTGGCTGGGTCTTGCCACCATCCAGTGGTTGGCAATTGGCAGGAGCAGGTTTCTGTTTATAGAGGTGGACTGACTTCTGTGTGTGTGTTTTGTATGTCCTCTCCAGATCGCTGCCGTCACGCCCTTGTCCTACAAGCACCTGAAGGAGCGGGAGTAAAGGGCACAAAGGAGGATCAACTGCCCTGCGGCCAGCGTCTTTCAGGAGGCCATGGCACTCTGGCTGCCTGAACGTTTGCCTGATCTAAAAAGAAAATGGGAAAACGACTCAACAACATAATAGAAATGATAAAAGACCCAGGGATGACTCCAGCAGTGTTTTGAGTACCTCTGCTCCCCTGCTTCCTCTTCCTGTTTCCCACTGCATGGCTGCAGTGCAGATTGCTGCACCACTGGCCCGTGCAGCACAGGCCATTTTTACCACGTTTTAACTGGACTGAGTTTCTGGAGTTGATTTTTCTTTCCTATGAATACTACGATTGTGGGCGGGGGGGAATGCGTACATGGCTGCCTTGTCAGAAGTACTTCTACGGTCGGCTGTGCTCTAACATGCAGCCACACCACTGTCCCAGAATGATTCATCTGCATGAAACTAAGTAGGCCTCATGAATGCCACATTCCACTTGTTATTTATATTTTTCTGCAAGGTTTGTATTTTATTTTTTTAAGCAAATCTCACTCACTTTCTGAAACAAAAATTCCACTGCTCCAGATCCAAATCATAGTTTATAAGTTGCATGATTCCAATCCAGTCCATGTCCAACGCAAAGAGCGCATATTCACTCAGTGCAGACTGCACTGAACACAGGTTACTGGAGATCTTCAAAATGTCCTTGAATACTGTGTTTTAGAGCACAACCCCCTGCTGGGTTAAGTCTCTATTTTCCCATCTCCCCAAAGAGTGTGGTGAATCGAAATGACTGGTAATGAGTTGTGCTTGCCAACATTTCTACCTGGTTCGGTGTTTGTAGCATGACTTGAATCTTCCCACCTTAAGGCCGGTGATCGTTTAAGAAAACCCCAAATGTATTGAAAATTAATATATGTGCTGTATATCGCTTAACCTGTTTGAATATCTAAAGCTTGATGCCAAAAATGTGTCTGAGCTGGGGAGATGCAAGTGTCATGCCCAGCGCCATCCAAATGATTGCAAATTATGTTGCTGAGATTGTTTTGTGTGCGTGTGTGCCCAGCAGCACAATTGTACTGGATGGGAATCATGGCCTCAAAGCAACTTATGTGTGTTACATTGAGAGACGTTTAACCAGAATACCTGGATCTACCTTGTACGTTTAGCATGTGGTTGTCATGACCTGTCCTCTAAAGGACTTCAGGAGTTCTGTGGAGCGCGCACACACACACACACACACACACATGCACTAAAAGCCTAAAATTATTGATAAATGTCCCATTACCAGTTAGTGTTGTTTGTCAAAGGTGGGCTGATGTTGGTGGGTAAAGATCCCAACTTCAGACTTCCTCTTTCTTGTCACCATAGGTAATGCCACTGAGGCTTTCTACCCACCTGCTACCATAGATGTTCCTGGATCTCCATTGATGATGTCTTAGATGGGTTTCTTACAGAAAGATGGTTCTGACTTCTAGCGTTAGTGCTTCAGACATTCCATTTCTACATGCCATGATTTATCACTTTTAGACACTATATGGGAAGATGTTTTGGAACATGTGAAATATTTATTGTTCCGTGCAATTTTGACTCACAAATGGTATATTTTTATTACGTGAATCTTTTTTGTTGTTATAGCGAATGATCAGCTTTGTGCTTCTTCAGTATGCCTTTGTTATTTCAGACCAGATGTGTGCCCAGTGCTAACCCATATCATCTGTCTCTCTCACACACACACACACACACACCCTGCAGGTATATCCTACTTTACACCTCTACTATATCCTCTCCCTCCACCGGTCTGGTCGCAGGTCAGATCACAGAGCACCGGTTAGATCAGTTCAGTCATAGCCAGGCTAGGAATGGAGCTTCTTCTATGTCTGCCACAGAGTGATATGCCTGGGAGTAGGTGCCCTGTTGGCACCTTTTTAGTCTCTTACAAAATGCCATAATAGGTCATGTACAGCCCTCATGTAGCTATTGCAATATCTCCTCATATGATGATTAGCATCACTGATGGTTGTAGTTCCTAAGCTGAGTATCCTTAGTCCAGATGGGCTCCATTCCAGCTCCTTAGTGGTTGGAGATACTGTAATAGCTACATGAGGGCTGTACATGACCTGTAACATACTGAGCATGTGGCAGAATTCAAGACATGGCTCCCATGCCAAATGCGATTTACCGTACTTCCATCAACCTCATCTTTTTTTATTTTGACCTTTTATTTAACTAGGCAAGTCGGTTAAGAACAAATTCTTATTTTCAATGACAGCTTAGGAACAGTGGGTTACCTGCATCACATACTGTGCCATCTTGTGGAGGAGAAAATGATATATTTACCTTGACTTCAAGGGTCTAGAGTTTCCAGAGGGTTGTAATACGGGGAACTCTTTGTAACGTTTCCTTTTGAAACACTAAAGCTATGAGGAGTATGGACTGTGCTCAAACTAACGTGAAGATTCCGTTGAACTTTCACCTACCTGGGCTCTGTGTCCTAGGTCAACGGGTAGGTGGAGGACTTTCTGTATGTTTTAAAAAACAAAAACAAACCTTTAACATTACATCAGAGATGCTATTTTAAAATACTTTTTAAAAAGTATTGGATACTCATGTTTTGCCTGACAAAATACGTTTAAAAAATTGATTGTATTTTAAATGCAACCTTTTTCCAGCCACTTTTTTTGTAAGAATAATCAAAACGTCCAAAAAAAGCACGAGAGGCTGGGTGAATGTGTACCCTGTCCGCGAGTGACTGCTGTGGTGGGGTGCCTTAGGTTCAGACGGGCACAAAATGGGCACTTCACATCTGGCCCCTCAGTCTCCAGCCTTGGCACTCTGAACCTCCGATCTGAATGTACCACTTTAAGACCAGTATGTATGTTCAACAGTTTTTCTGCAATAAAACACTGTTTTGAAAACTTGTTCTGTTTTTATTAATGAATTTGTGGTAAGTTAGTCATCCTGTGTATCAGCAAGCATACGAAAATTGACCATGCCCCCCCCCTCACAGACCTGACTAAGCAGATACTCTGTGGTAATGAGGTAGATGAGGCTTAACTGGAACAACCGTGCTGCGGCTGAAGGCTAGAGCCCCAAGGTAGAGTTCATACCACCGCCAACTGCACCCCGCCACTCAACCTGCCACCACAGCACATCCTCTGTGAGAAACCTACTCTTGAGTTTTTTTTGTATAATCGCGTGTACTGTACTCCCTCTGTGGATCTGTGTACAATGTGTGCCTGAGTCCTGGTCGGTTGAGGGGAGATGTAGGGATGAGTGAAGTGCTGGCATTATGTGCACAATGACCCCTGTTCATGTTAGCTGTTTACTATGCCTCGATTGACGCGTTAACGTGTAGCGCATGATAAGATTAGCATCCTGCAACATTTATTTTGTTGAAATACAGCATTATTTGATCTATGATAAATTAAGCTAATCTATTGCATCTGAAATCCTGCAATGCCCGCAAGGTCCCCCCTGCTCAAGAAAGCATTTATACATGCGCGTGCAAAATGTGTGCAAACTTGCTGGCCAACTACAAGAAACGTCTGACCTCTGTGCAGAACACTTGTTGGCAATCACAAAGTACTAAATCATGTTTTGTAGAGGGGTCAAATACTTATTTCCCTCATTAAAATGCAAATCAATTTATAACATTTTTGACATGCGTTTTTCTGTATTTTTTGTTTGTTTGTTATTCTACCATTAAAATTATAGACGGATAATTTCTTTGTCATTGGGTAAACGTACAAAATCAACAGGGGATCAAATACTTTTCCCCCCTCACTGTAACATTGAGGGAGATTCTTAAAATGTATCACTTAATAGCAAGAACAGCACCACCTAGTGGTCAACCTGGTATGATCAGGATGTAGGATGGGTCATTAACCTAAAAGCAATGACTAATTTCTCTGAACAGTGGGGAGAAAAAAACGTCACGGAGAATACATTACATGGGAAGAAGAAACACTGCTCTGAACCGCAGCTCCATACTACTGGTCAGCCATAGAGAACAGATACTGTATACTCGTTGTTGGGTTTGGTGTGCGGGTTCCGTGGGTGGTGTTTAACCATTTTGTTTTGGATTCCTCATGTCTTACTCATTGTTAGATCCGATTTGGACTGAACTTTTTTCTAAGGTACTATATTTATTAAATAAATTAGTCCATTACATTTAAAATGGCCAATTTGGTTACAATCAATTACCTTGATGTTTCAGAGATCAAATTATATTTGAACAAAATAATGTTTACATTTACATTTAAGTCATTTAGCAGACGCTCTTATCCAGAGCGACTTACAAATTGGTACATTCACCTTATGACATCCAGTGGAACAGTCACTTTACAATAGTGCATCTAAATCTTAAAGGGGGGGGTGAGAGGGATTACATTTAACATTTCATTACATTTAAGTCATTTAGCAGACGCTCTTATCCAGAGCGACTTACAAATTGGTGCATTCACCTTATGACATCCATTGGAACAGCCACTTTACAATAGTGCATCTAAATCTTTTAAGGGGGGGGGGTGAGAGGGATTACTTAACCTATCCTAGGTATTCCTTAAAGAGGAGGGGTTTCAGGTGTCTCCGGAAGGTGGTGATTGACTCCGCTGTCCTGGCGTTGTGAGGGAGTTTGTTCCACCATTGGGGGGCCAGAGCAGCGAACAGTTTTGACTGGGCTGAGCGGGAGCTGTACTTCCTCAGTGGTAGGGAGGCGAGCAGGCCAGAGGTGGATGAACGCAGTGCCCTTGTTTGGGTGTAGGGCCTGATCAGAGCCTGGAGGTACTGTTGCAGAAATGCTAATGTTTCTAACCATAGAAGACCATTTCAGAATAATCTGGGATGGTGGGTGTCATGGCTTGCTGAAATGACATGGAATGACTCTAGTGTCCGATAGCCCAGCATGATACTGTATGCATTAGGTCAGCTATTCAGTGCTGTGCGGCATCAGCCCACAATCTGCTACAGGAATCTAATGGCCACTAAGATGAGGAAAACGGAGGAGTCTTAAGCGAGCGAGAAAGTTGGGAGGGAGTTGGCAGTGTGTCAGGACTGGAGCCACTGTGCCTCAGCAGCGGCAGAGCTGACGCACTAAAACCCAGACGGAGAGGGATAAGGGGAGGGCACACAGAGAGAGAGAGAGAGGGGAGAGAGAGAGAGAGAGAGAGAGAGAGAGCGGGCGAGAAACCCCAGTGGCCATACGGATGGGGCAGTGTTTATTTTGACGAGGCAGACTGGATTTCACTACGGGTTAGCGGCTGCAGTTTAGAACAAGGCACTCCCCCTCTGGACTCTGCATGTGAGTGTGTATTCTCTCTCTGTCTCTCTCTCTCTGTGTGTGTGTGTGTGTGTGTGTGTGTGTGTGTGTGTGTGTGTGTGTGTGTGTGTGTGTGTGTGTGTGTGTGTGTGTGTGTGTGTGTGTGTGTGTGTGTGTGTGTGTGTGTGTGTGTATATATATAAGGGAGAAGTGCTTCATTGCAGCAGGACTCTGCCTTGTACACAGTAGCCAGAAAACCTACCATATATTTTTTCTGTGTGGACTTCCCCACTTCTTCCTCTGTGTGGATGCGCTCGATGCGGCTCAAGGTGACTCAGGATTCCCGAGCCAGCCCCAGGGAGCATCCAAACTGGATCCCTAGACCTCCAGAGACAAGTGGGCTGAAGCTTCCTCTCTACCTCCATCTGGAAGTGGAGTTGGACTGCGGAGAGGACCGTAGGATAGTCGGGAGGATGTGAGGCCTTGACAGCAGCTGTTATCCACCACCAGGCCTACTAGGCCAGTCCAGCCCTGTGGGGGGGGGGGGGCAAGGGAATGGGCCCAGTTTCACTGCAGGTGGAGACTGAACAGGAGCAGAAGCCAGAGAGCGAAATGGATTGCTACCATAGTCTTCTGCAGGCTGGCTCTCAGCTGGAGAACACACTGCAGCGTGAGTACCTCTCCTGTATTGCCCTTACCCTCCCCCTTCTCACTGGCATACATATCGTGGTATATGGAGACATATAATGCAATGTTAAGGGTGGTATATGGAAACATAACGGTGTCGCAATAGAAACTATTTAAAGCATAGTGGCAGTTTAAGGTGTATATTGTGTGTTATTGTTTGGATGGTTTCTGATGCATCCAGCAGTGGGACCCTATGTATCCATGCAGGGATTAATGTGCTATTTTTAAACCCTGGGGGGATAGTTTGCATCCATAGCGATCATACGTAGAGGAGATATTTTTAAGTACACTAGACATCTTGGTGTGTTTGGAGAAATGCCAAACAAACCGTTCCGTCAGTGAAATGTAATACAAAATAGATGTATTGTGTGACTGAGTTGATTAGGGAAACTATCAAGGTAGAGTTCTGTATGGTTGCTCGCAGCTTTTTGAAGTCTAGTCGTAAACGATACATTCCTCTATTGGGGGATGAATCCTGTAAGGGCAGCCAGATGGACAGATTGGACAATGAAATAATGAAAACGAGTGCCACTGCATCCCTGTCATGGCCCAGACGCTACAGAAGACAGACAAGGTGATAAACAGTGCCCATGTCTTTTACACCATTCTCCTCTATCCTTTAGTTTCTATTGGAATCAAGTACATGAGGAGGAAAGGGCTATTTTCTTTGGAGATGTAGTGACAGTTTGTTGGACTCAGTCTGGGTACTGCTCCTGGATGGTGGTGATTTGTAGCTGTAGTAAACCTGATTCTCTACTCTGTAGAGGACTAGTAGCATTGTGTTGGTAAACCCTCTTTGGCACTGCTTTGTTGTGGAGCCCTGCTAGCTTGTTTACTGACCGGTTTCCCTGTACATCCCCTGGGAAGGGGGGTTGTCCCTGTCCCTGTCCCTGTACTTTCCCTGTGTAGTGTCGGAGGTGTCCCTGTCCCTGTGTGAAGGTGTTGTCCCTCGTGGGAGTGTTGGCTGTGTGTGAAGGTAATGGGGACATTGGGGGGGAAAGGCCATCCTCCGTAGGTTCTATTTTAACCAGGTGGAGTTTGCTGGAGGCACTGCAGTACGTTTATATCTGACGAAGGAAAAACCTGCAGACAGACACAGTCTCACTCTCACACACAGACACAACTGATCAGTTACCTGTAAGTTTAAATCTTCACTTCCCTCCACCTGGTTGTATTTGAACCTGTCTGTCATTTCCACCCACATTAGCTTTGCTGCATATTGATACTAGGGCAAAAAAGAGCAGCTTGAAACCTAGATGATAAATCAGACACATCACGTTCACATGAGTCCAGATGGTCGTGTGAGTCATTTCCGACAACATTTTCCCTCAATAGCCCTCCACTATAATCCCCTTAACGCTGAAAGCCCTGGATGGTTAAAGAAATATCTGCTGACTTCAAAACAGTCATGGCCCTTGTAAAAAAATGTGTGTGTGTGTGCGGCTTGTGTAAACCTGAATGACTGCATGTGTGTGTGTGTGCGGCTTGTGTAAACCTGAATGACTGCATGTGTGTGTGTGTGCGGCTTGTGTAAACTTGAATGACTGCATGTGTGTGTGTGTGTGGCTTGTGTAAACCTGAATGACTGCATGTGTGTGTGTGTGTGTGTGTGTGTGTGTGTGTGTGGCTTGTGTAAACCTGAATGACTGCATGTGTGTGTGTGTGTGTGCGGCTTGTGTAAACCTGAATAACTGCATGTGTGTGCCTGTCTCCCTATGTCTCAAGGGCTGTGGACAGCGTATGCAGTATATTACTCTCTCTCCACACAATGTAGCCTCTGAGACATCAGTGACTGTTGGCTGAAGGAATAAGTCTCTGCCCTCATCAGCCCGCCCAGTGTGCCCACATACTGGCCTCATGGCACGGGCAGTGCCAGTCGTGTGATGGCACTGAAATTGAGTGGCTGTGTGGCACCCTTCTTGTCAGGGTCTTACCTAGGCAAAATGTGTCCCATTCACGTCTAAATGACTCAATCTCTTTGCAGAGAACAACTATTTAAATTATGTTGATGATCATCTATTTGGGGAGGGGTTCTTGAGTAAATGAGCACGGGAATAGAGGGAGGAAAATAACCAGAATCTTGTTGGACTACTACAAGAAAGTTGTGCCAGCTACTGCAGGTTGGCTAATTCTCAGCAAATGACACAGGACTGTCACAGATCAACCACTACAGTATGTCATCAGGAGGGACAGGATGCCTGGCCACAGCCTGGCCAGCCCTGCTTTACCCTGAGCCTTTAATCTGTCCAGCTGTCTGGGAGTCTGTCTCAGGACCCACTTATGCTTAATGGGGAATATCATTTTCTGGGCCAGTGCAGAACAAACACAGGTTATTTGCGTTTTGAAGCAGCAAACACTACTCAGTGAAGTCACCTGACTAGGCTTTGGTGCTTTGATGAATCAAGTCAGCGGGAATATTTATTTACTAGCTGCAAAATAGAAGGCGTAATTTGGAGGCTGGGTGTGTTGTGCAGACATCTTGTTTAGCATGCCAGGCAGAGACCGAGTGGTTTACACCATGTGATGAGTGGTGCAGAGTGCTGATTGGAGAGGGGCCGTGGCGGAGTCTCATCCTGGGATCACAGACTAGCACGCATATTAAAAACACTGCAGCCAGCCTGCCTGCAGCACAAGCTTTCTCCCGCGGTTCATCTGTGTAGTATAATGCCTACAGTAAGGAGCAGGCAAGGCGGCTGCAGTGTGTGTGCTGTTAAGTCTCTCAGAATGGTTTTGGTTGCCTATTATCATACAGTGCATTCAGAAAGTATTCCGACCCCAAGACATTTTCCACATTTTGCTAGGTTACAGCCTTATTCTAAAATTGATGGAATTGTTTTTTCCCTCATCAATCTGCAAACAATCCCCATAATGACAAAGCAAAACCAGTTAAAAAGAAAAAACGGAAATATCACATTTGCATAAGTATTCAGACCCTTTACTTTACGATTTCAACCTCAAGTCTTCTTGTGAATGATGCTACAAACTTGGAACACCTGTATTTGGGGAGTTTCTCCCATTCTTCTCTGCAGATTCTCTAGCTCTGTCAGGATGGATGGGGAGTGTTGCTCCACAGCTATTTTCAGGTCTCTCCAGAGATGTTCGATTGGGTTAAAGTCCGGGCTCTGGCTGGGCCACTCCAGCACATTTAGAGCATTGTCCTGAAGCCACTCCCGTGTTGTTGGCTGTGTGCTTAGGGTCGTTGTCCTGTTGGATGGTAAACCTTCACCCCAGTCTGAGGTCCTGAGTGCTCTGGAGCAGGTTTTCATCAAGGACCTCTCTGTACTTTGCTCCATTCATCTTTCCCCCAATCCTGCCTAGTCTCCTAGTCCCTGCCACTGAAAAACATCCCCACAGCATGATGCTGCCACCACCATGCTTCCCCATAGGGATGGTACCAGGTTTCCTCCAGATGTGACACTTGGCATTCAGGCCATAGAGTTCAATATTGGTTTCATCAGACCAGAGAATCTTGTTTCTCATTGTCTGAGGGTCTTTAGGTGGCTTTTGGCAAATCCAAGTGGGCTGTCATGTGCCTTTTACTGAGGTGTGGCTTCCCGTCTGGCCACTCTACCATAAAGGCCTGATTGGTGGAGTGCTGCAGAGATGGTTGTCCTTCTGGAAGGTTCTCCCATTTCCACAGAGGAACTCTAGAGCTCTGTCAGAGTGACCAACGGGTTCTTGGTAACCTCCCTGACTAAGACCCTTCTCCCCCGATTACTCAGTTTGGCCGGACGGGCAGCTCTAGAACGAGTCTTGGTGGTTCCAAACTTGTTCCATTTAGGAATGATGGAGGCCACTGTGTTCTTGGGGATCTTCAATGCTGTAGAAATGTTTTGGTACTCTTCCCCAGATCTGTGCCTCGACACAATCCTGTCTCTGAGCTCGACGGACAATTCCTTCGACCTCATGGCTTGGTTTCTGCTCTGACATGCACTGTCAACTGTAGGAACCTGTATAGACAGGTGTGTGTATCTTTCCAAATCATGTTCAATCAAGTTGTAGAAACATCTCAAGGATGATCATGGAAACAGGATGCACCTGAGCGTAATTATGAGTCTCATATCAAAGGGTCTCTAAATAAGGTGTTTCTGTTTTTTAAATATTTAATACATTTTCAAACATTTCTAAAACCTGTTTTCGCTTTGTCATTATGGGGTATTGTGTGTAGTGTGAGGATTATTATGATAATGTTTTAATCATTTTTAGAATAAGGCTGTAACGTAACAAAAGGTAGAAAAAGTCATGGGGTCTGAATACTTTCCGAATTCACTGTATCTGGTTTCCGGATATTACTTGCCTGAGGACTCATCCTGAATTTAATTCCGCTGCTCTATCGATTACGACATACATTGTCTAAATCTGCCATCCTGGAACTCATTTGTGTGACGTCAAAATGAGGGGCATTGTACAAAACAAATTAATCCGCGATTGGATCGTCTCTAACGAATCGAACCAATCAAAGTGGATAACGTCATCATGCAGGCTGGCTCTGGCCCAACCTATCGTTTTCAGGGACCAATCAGAACGTTCAGAATGTGTTTGCGTTCCAAAAGACGTTGGGGAGGGGGGCAAATCCAGACCCAACGTGGAGAAGAGTGGGCGTTGGCGTTTTGCCGGAGCGATATGGAATGGTAGCCTGAAAAGGATATTTCACCTTTTCTCATTAGATTGCCTCTAAATTACAGTCACAAATGGCATCGTCTGTCATATGCTGTGCCTCATTAAGGGATGACACAATCATTGGTTGTGAAGCTGCATAGTAGACATTGTTGGCGTCCGCTGTACAAGAGATGCAGTGTGTCCAGGAGTACATCCACTATCTACCCCCCATGAACTATTTAGAAACGGCCTATGAGCACCACATGTTGCCTTTCCAAGCTCTCTGATACACTCAAGCCAGAGATCTGCAGAGCTCATTACCCCTCCACCCGCTGACTCCCCCGCCAGACACTGTTACCCCCGACGACATCGATGTGGAAAAGGACACACTCTCCCTCTCTCGACACGGTCTCCCCCCTCTTTCTCTCTCTCTACCCTGCATATCTCTCTTTCTCACTCTCCCTACACAACTCCTCTCTCTCTCTCCTTATACTGCATCTCTCTGTGTGTATGAAATCCTATTCATATTTACTAATACTGTGTATTATTCACAAGGAGACTGAGCGTATGTGAATCAAGTGATCGGTTGCATAAACTAGTTTACCACAGAGCATTATATATGACTATATACGACTTTTACTTTAGAGTTATATAATGCCTGATAGTGGAGTTTAAACTCAGTCTTCAGTGTTGCTTCAATCATCCCACTATATCATTGTATATTCATGTTACATGCAGTGTAGAGTCCTTTCAACATTGTGGAATGAGGAGCGAGTCAGTGCTGCCTGCCACCACAGCTTGGTGTACACCACAGGAGGCTGGTGAGGAGAGGACAGCTCATACCATGTGTTTGACGTATTCTATGCCATTTCACACCAGCCTATACCAAGAGCCCATCCTCCCCAATTTAGGTGCCACCAGCCTCCTGTAGTGTAAACAGTATATGACCTCCTGCTGCCTCACCTGGTGACGAGAGAAGGGTATGGAGAGGTATAGTGACTGCCTCCTGCTGTTCTAGCCTGGATGACACAGTGGATAGAAGGGGTCCAGACCCACCTCAGAACGATTGACTGACTTGAACCAAACAGCTGAGAGTCTGATACCTTTCTTACTACTGTAATGTTGTTTTACATATGACCACTGGGTGGCAGTATTTCTCTCTGCTATTTCATCATTCTTATGGGACAAGTTATGAATGATAACCACTGTGTGACAGGTTGAAAGAGGCCTCATTGGGACCTGTTATTCTAATCTCTCTCTTCCCTCCCCCCACCCCTCTTCCCACAGAAGTGTCAGTCTCTATGAGTATGAAGGAGGTGGACGGCTACATTGAGAAGCAGGTGGCCTACCTGTCAGGTGGGGGCACTTTACTTAGTCTTGTCCCACTACTGAGGGTTCATAACCTCTGACCGGCGACTATTTGAGTGAGGCGTCCGCAAAGAACGTAATATCCTTGTTTAACACATTGTTGAGTATGATTGTTCCTATGAAAATCATTTTTCTTCACAGGGGGGCGTGGTGAGGACTCTAGCGTGATCGTGACCCTCCCAGAATACTCGGCTTTCAGCGACATTCCAGAGGAATCTTTAGCCAAAGTCTTAACATACCTCACCCTCATACCTCGGTGGGTGAACCACCATATTACACTCCCTCCTAATATTCATCTCTATAGCCCCCCCTCTCTCTTCTCACAACTCTCTCTTTCTCTGCAGTGCAGTGTGTGCCTGCTTTAGTCCAGAGTTAGAATTCTTTGCACAGATGGCACTAGATACTCCCTATCCCTCATCTATTTCGATGCCCTAGTGATGTCCTCTGTGCCAGCTCAGAGCAGGTATACCCTGGGGAGGAGGGATCATATCATTGGATGAGTGCAGGTCACAAGAGTCGATGAATGTCCCTGTCTAATGTATTCACTCTGTGGTCCTTCCTTCTGTACCAAAAAATATAATTTGTTGTCAAATTAATTTAGCATATTATCAGAGTTTTTAGGTCCTATACCTGTACATTTTATCGGTAAAAGTATACATTTGTTCGGTGAAAGGTACATGTGTTCAAATATTTTTGGTTCTTGTGTTTGCAGAGCAAGACAGCCAGGTGTAAAATTCATCATCATTTTAGACAGAAGACTGGATACATGGACCTCTATCAAAACAGCACTTGCCCGAATTGCGGTGAGCAAGTTAAAGTCATGGCATTTTTTTTCCGCGTGCATACATGCACTCTCGTGCATGTGGAAATGAAATCAAACGTTATTGGTCGCAAACACAGTTTAGCAGATCTTATTTTAGGGGGCTGCGAAATTCCTATGTTACTAGCTCTTAATAATGCAGTAACACGTCAAACAAGTACACTAAATAATAATACTTTTTTAAAGAAATCAAGAATGGTCGGAAACCAAATCAAATCTACTGTGGAAGTATGGTAACGATACTAGTTTAGGCCTGGCTCTATCCTACTAAAGAACGGATGATTTGCTGCTGTGGAAAACAAAAACTTCCGAATATCAATACAATCAGACGACGTCAGATTGGGGAGTTGTCCATGGTGCTGAATTAACCCCCACTCAGTTCCTGCTGTTTCGGGATGGTCTCTTGTGCGATTTTCATTAAAATACTGCAGTTGTTTTGTCACCGTTTATTATTGCGCATACATCATTTTCTTAATCAATTGTTCTGTATTCACTGTATGAAAATAAAGTCCCGTCGTGAGGGAATCAAAATGCAGAGCCAGCACTCCGCTACTTGGATATTTACATGATGACGCTATATTTCGGCGGAAAATGAGGGAGAGCGGGAAGTCGAGAAGGTTAGAGGAAGGGAGAGCTTGCAGACAGCGCTGCCACCCTCCTCATGGCAGCAACGTTGATGCAGCCGGGTAGAGGGGCCAAGTAACTTGGCACCAATTTGTTAGCGACGGAACGGGCGAGGTTTTAGCGTTATCGCATAAATGGCTGTTAACACGATGGCTGAGAGTTGCCAGCGCCGAGGATTGCACAGGACACGGAAGAGCCCGGTAACGCGCTTATTACATAGTTTGATTACGTGCTAAAATAGTTGTGCTTGAGTTTGGGTGGGCAGAGTGAATGCGGCATCGGTCACTGACATCAGCATGCTAAGCGTAGCACTGCGGTGCAGAGCCTGATTTGAGTTTAGTCATACGGTTGATCCAGTGAGACCGAGAAAGATAACTTGCTGATATAAATACAAACCGAGCAGTGATATTTTATTTTAGCATGTTGAGCTTGAAGGGCAGAGTTTATGTTTGCGGTAGCCTGAAGCTAGATTTAGATAGGACGAATGAATGTCAAAGAGCTCTATAAAGGAATGCATCGGTCTTTTGGGGGAATAATCCATTTCCCACTGTTTAATGTCGATGTTCTGTGCTGCACATGTTCACGCGTTAACAGCTGGCAACTTCAATTGAACCAAACCCATTTGTTAGTTAGCAGACCTTCACCACCGCAGTCGCGTGAGAAATGGTTGTGAGCATTATTTTTCAAATTGAGCTCATCAGATTGTCACCCTTAGCCTACTGCTTTACTTGTGATCTGACGCTGGAAATCACTATGAAAATCGCCTCATCCCTAAAAAAATACAGACTACCTACTATCTGCTCTTGTTTAGTGAATCCATGTGATATCGACTGCAACTGTAATACACCTGTGATAGGCACTAGCTAGCAGGATATGTCTGGCTTTCCTTATCTGATGGACAGTGGGTGAGTCTGCTTTGTCTGACTGCGGATGATTGCTTGTTAGTGCAGTCAATATGTCCTGTCAGTGGCATATGCTGCCAAATGCCTATCCCTCTATGCATCCAGAAGTGTGAACGGACTCTGGCGTAGTGTTGGGTAAAGACATGGTCCAGGAATTGTCAAAGGTCAGAGATCACTGTCCAACCCCGGGGGTGTGATTGTGTCCCTCTCCGTCTCCAGGCCTCCTTCCCTGGGAACCTCCACCTGGTGCTGGTGCTGAGACCCACCAGCTTCTTCCAGCGCACCGTCACAGACCTGGGCTTCCGCTTCAGCCAGGAGGACTTCATGCTCAAGATGCCAGTAAGGCAGATCAGAGGCCAAATCCAACACTTCACCACACGGCATTCGGCATCTCATGTTTGAAGAAGCGTGCGTAGTACTACACACAGTCGATCATGTGCAGCTTATTGTAGCTCTCCTTTATTAGGTGGTGATGCTGAGCTCTGTGACAGACCTACTGAGATACGTTGATGAGAACCAACTGACCTCTGAGTTTGGTGGAACCCTGGACTACTGCCACAGTGACTGGATCGTTCTAAGAACAGTACATACTTTACACTTACATAGCATCCGCCACGCAGCCACTCTGAACCCCCAACACTTCTGTTACAACATATCTGATGCAGAGAGACACATTCAAACTTGGCCTGTATGTTTGCACAGTTCTGAGTGATGACATCAGAGTATACATTTAGAAACACTGTGTGTGTGTGTGTGTGTGTGTGTGTGTGTGTGTGTGTGTGTGTGTGTGTGTGTGTGTGTGTGTGTGTGTGTGTGTGTGTGTGTGTGTGTGTGTGTGTGTGTGTGTGTGTGTGTGCTCTCTGGCTCCCCTCCAGGCCATAGAGAGCTTTGCGGTGACAGTTAAGGACATAGCTCAGATGCTGCAGGCGTTTGGCACAGAGCTGGCTGAGACCAAACTGCCAGCTGAGGGCACCGCCATCATGCGCCTCCTCTCAACCCACACTGACAAGTACAGGAAACTCAAGGTATACTGCAACCCTTTTTATACCATAGAGGTAGAGGACTCATCTTTGTATCTGTGCCGTTATACCGTCTGTGGGCAGTGCCATTGAAGTAATAGATTTTCCCTTTCTTCATTGGCTGATTTGCTCATAGAAATCCCCACCCAGTTGACTACCTTAAAATGGAGGAAGCCCTCAATGGCAATGTCCATGCTAAAATGGGTTATATCTATGATGAGTCCTCTGTCACTATGTTTTACACTAGACTCTATCATAATATGTTACAATTCTATATCAGTGGCAGACTAACTGACTAGTCTACATGGTCACCCTGATATTTTATAACCATTTTGTCTGTCTTGATCATTGTCTGTCTTGTACAGGAAGCGATACGGTCAGTATCAAAGGAGGGTCGTCACCTGCTGGCTAGCCTGGAGGCCTCGGGGAGAGAGGAGGATTCACTTTGGGATGTCAGGCTGGACTGGGAGACTGTGCAGAGGTGTGTGTTTATATGACCTCAGAGATAATCATGCTACGGTCTGCCTAAAGAGTGGCCATGGGGCTCCTGAGTGGCAGACTGGTCTGAGGCACTGCATCTCAGTGCTAGAGGTGTCACTACGGACCCTGGTTCAAACCCGGGCTGTATCACAACTGGCTATGATTGGGAGTCCCATAGGGCGGCGCACAATTGGCACAGCATCGTCCGGGATAGGGGAGGCGTGCCTAGTTAAATAAAGGTCATTTTTAGATTATAACCTCTGTCTCTGATCTTCAGGCTACTAGCTCAGCTGAGGGGCATGGAGTCAGCCTTTGACGGCTTCTTTGAGAAGCATCATCTAAAACTGCAACAGTACTTACAGCTGCTCAGATACGAACATCGCTTTCAGGAGGTGAGACTGATCAATTGCATAATTGATGATGGTTGATTCATTGTCGAGAGGCAACTCTTAGAACAGGGAGGACACGTGGTGTACAGTTCAATTTGAGATCGGATGGGACGTTTTGAAGTTGGGAGGGGTATATGTCTCGAACTAATGTCTTTCTCTCTCTCGTTGTCAGATGGAGTTGTCTCTGGAGCATCTGGCGTCCCAGGAGAGAGAGATGTCGTCGTCAGGGGAGAAGTTGACTCAGACAGAGCAGACACTCAGAGACCTGGACATCCTGGAGGCTCACGCACAGGTCAGTGTTTACTAGGGGACACTTCCCTGATCAGATCAATGGACCAGGGTTACACATACTGTATACTGTGGTTGGCAGAGATTGTCTTCTCATGGACTCTGGCTTTTGGTAATAGCATTGTGTCACAGACCGGCTCATTAGCCTGTGGCAAAAATGAGGGGACGCGAACAACAGGTATAGGCCAATCAAAAAGGTTCTTTATTGTAAACCAAAACTATTAACTTTAAACAAAGAAAAAGGAATGAGGTGTGAAAGTATCATAATGTAAGGTGTATGTAAAGTGTAGGGATGCATGAATCTGTGTGTGTGAATGACTGAGTGAAAACTATGCAAAACGGAGGAGGGGGAGGAGGATACTTTGAGCCCAGGTGACTCCAATCACTAATGACCCTCCTCTACCTGCAGGAGGAGCCGCCCCTGCACTGCAGAGGAGGGGCTGTGACAATTGGTTGTGTAGCTCAGATTGAAGTGTATTTGTCATTGTGATGCTGTGTGTATGTAGGCCTCCTGTATGCCATGTCTTGTTGTATGTAACTGACTGTGGTGTCCTGGTTGTGTTGCTAGGAGGAGATGGTCAGTGCCCAGATAATCATCCTCCATGGGCACCAGCTGGCAGCCAGTCACCACTATGCCATGGCCCTGATCTTGCAGCGCAGCAACGAGCTGCGTCACCGCTGTGACATGCTCAATAATGCTCTGAGGGTGAAACGCACACACCTCTCCCAGGCCCACCGGCTGCTGCTACGCCTCGGCCAGGTAGAGGACACACACACTGTTTACACTATTGCACACAGATGAGTACAAATCTAACATCATACACAAACAACCACGCTGATACTCGGCCAAGTGCGAATATGACTGGTCGGTGTGACATCGTTGTCTTATCCCCTCCATAGGCCCAGAGTTGGTGTGACGATGGGGCCTACCTGTTGGCTCAGCAGCTGGTGGATAAGTTCCATTCTAAGGACGGGGCCCAGGCTGCATTGAAGGACATGGATAGATTCCTGGAGCGGGCTCCGTCTCTCCTCAGCTCAGGACCCGACCTCCTGGCCGTGGAGTTTGAGTCTGTCCTCACCCCAGAGATACAGGTCCAACACCAAGCCAGTGTCTCTCATTGACAAACAGCCTTATGGTTTAAAGAGTAACCCCGTCTGTAATGTTTCCCCTGACCCATCTGTGTATAATCCATTCTCAATGTTTTCTATCAACCCGTAATATATCTAATATTACAGGACTTATACAAGCATTCATTTCTGGTCATGGTACCTTCAGGCAACCTTCAAGACTGCATAAAGGCTATAAACGGCTGTTTAACTAACACTCAATACAGGTTTTGCGTCGATATGAATGTCCTAAGCTCCTCTTCCATCCTCCCCAGGTCCAGATAGGGGAAACATTTGAGAAGCACACGGTGGTGCAGGAGATGATCCACAACAGGCAGGTCTGTCTGAGGAAGCTGGCTGATAAACACGTCCCTCCCATCCAACTAGTGGCCCCCAGGGCGGAGAGCCCGCCCCGCTCCAAGTCCCCACTCTTTTCCCCCAAACATGGTAAGAGGAGGCAGTGGAATATACACACACCACACACACACACACTCAATCACACACATTCAATCACACTTGATACAGTACATTAGCATTTGTCAGACTACAGTTGACTGTTTGGGGTTAGAGAGGCTTACAGCACACTTTAATTATCCAGCTCCGCTAGGCCTCCACCCAGGGCTCTGCTGTTTCCCAGGCCCTGTGTATGCAGCCCTCCCCTGGCCTCTGGCCTGACAGCCGTCCCTCTCCCCTGGGTACTGGGTGTCGTCCGTGTCCTCAGCCTAGGGCTTCACACACCATCCTCCAGGCCACAAAGCAGTAATCAAAACAGCAGACCACAGGCTCCAGTAATGAGGAAGCCCAGGGTCTTTTGTGCTCGACCTCAGTTAGCGGTCCACCTTTACCAATAAGCTAGCTGTTAGAGCCCAGCACTATAATCAGTCCTTGGGGGATACTCGGTTAGCCGTGATGCGAGCTGTGTAATGTATGGTAATAATGTATATGAACCACGTACGGCAAAGACCCTTTCATCTCCCACTCGCCTCCAGGCAGGGCTGAACAAAGCTAGCCATACCGCACCCAATTAGTAATGAGGTGCGACGTGTGGGTGTGTTTCTCACACACAGAAGGAAACCCCTTTCATAAGAGGGGAGATGAAGATAAATGTGTTGGCTCTGATTTAGTGTGATAATGTGCACGCGCACACACATGCTGGTCTTAGGGTATGTGAGGAGCACGTGATCAAACGGATACAGTCAGTCAGCCATTTACACCAGACAGTACTGTGGGTGATGTGTTCGTAGAGGATATAGTAGTATTGGAGTTCCACTGCAAGCTGCTTATTACCAATGATTAACTAGCCGTCCATCAGAAGAGAAGTATCAAGTGTAAACCCTGGACCAACAGTCATCCCCGGGGTCAAAGGCCGGACAACCTGGTCCCACAGGACCTTTCAAACCTACTATCATTGTCAAATCGCTGCAAGCATCTACTCATTGTAATGATGGCTCTATCGAGTGATGTTAGTCCTAACTACTGTGCCGTACACCACGTCATGGTTTCATCAAAGCATACGTGGAGACATTATGCTGTACTTAGCATTGTTAACATGTTGTCCAGACAGGTCTGGTGTTTCATCAAAAGCATAGAAACCTACAGTGTTATCGAGTTCAGCTGAGAGGTCGTTTGTTGCAGGGGTCGACGGTTTGAAGTTCTCCTTCGATCTGTCACTCCCTGGGAAGAGGACGTCCCGGAAAAGCCCCGCCTCCAGAAAGGTGAGATGGTCGAAGAAGGACGTGAAAGATGAAAGTCAAGTATAGAACAGTTCACACACGTCACCTGTGGCTGTGATAATGACATGTATGATGGGAATGTTATGGCAACTGAAAATGCATTAGGTGGATTCCCTCCATGTAGGGGCGGCAGGTAGCCTAGTGGTTAGAGCATTGGGCCATTAACAGAAAGGTTGCTAGATCGATTCCCCGAGCTGGCAAGGTAAAACTCTGTCATTCTGCCCCTAAACAAGGCAGTTAACCCACCGTTCCTAACTGACTTGCCTAGTTAAATAAAGGTTCATTAAAATGGTTGTCTGTATGTCCTGGCCGTCTCAGATCGAGGTGATGCATGACTACCAGGAGAATAGGAGCTCCCTGCTCTCCAGCCTGGAAGGAGAGGACAGCCCAGACCTTCTCAAACGGTCCGTCTTCTCATCCTCTACATATTCCTGCTGTGCTCTTCCTGATTCCTTATGTTCAGACAGAATACTAACGAGGCCCTCTGGCCCTGTGTCTCCACAGTCACGTGATGAGGGAGCTGATTGAGACAGAGAGGGTCTATGTGGAGGAGCTGCTGTCAGTGCTGCTGGTGAGAGCACAGCAGCGTTTTCCCCAGCTATTACTGGATTACAACAGTGTGTTTTGTATTCTGATTATGTGCGTATTGTGTAGGGTTACAGGGGAGAGATGGAGAACCCGGCCCTTGCGGGGCTCTTGCCCCCCATCCTGCACAGTAAGAGGAACGTCCTGTTTGGCAACATGCCTGAGATCTACAACTTCCACAGCAGGCAAGGAAACATCAGTTGGGAAGGGCTAACATGCATGCTCACACACGCATATACATACATACATACATACATACATACATACATACATACATACATACATACATACATACATACATACATACATACATACATACATACATACATACATACATACATACATACATACATACATACATACATACATACATACATACATACATACATACATACATACATACATACATACATACACAAGTATTCAGACCCCTTGACTTAACACTTTGTTTACGTTACGGCCTTATTCTAAAATTGATTCAATTGTTTTTCTTCCTCATAAAGTTACAAAATACTCCATAATGACAATGCAAAAACAGGTTTTTAGATTTTTTTTCTTCTAATTCATTAAAAATAAAAAACTGGGCCTCCCGAGTGGTGCAGCGGTCTAAGGCACTGCATCACAAAACTAGACACATCACTACAGACCCAGGTTTGATCCCAGGCTGTGTCGCAGCTGGCCGTGACCGGGAGACCCATGAGGCGACACACAGTTGGCCCAACGTCATCCGGGTTAGAGGAGGGTTTGGCCGGCCAGGATATCCTTGTCACATTGCGCTCTAGTGACTCCTTGTGGCGGGCCGGGTGCCTGCACGCTGACTTTGGTCGCCAGCTGTATGGTGTTTCCTCCGACACATTGGTGAGGCTGGCTTCGGTGTTAATCGAGCAGTGTGTCAAAAAGCAGTGCTGTTTCGTAGGACGCGTGGCTCTCGACCTTCGCCTCTCCCGAGTCTGCACGGGAGTTGCAGCAATGGGACAAGACTGTAACTACCAATTGAATATCACAAAATTGGGACGAAATAGGGGTAAAATACCATGCTTCACTGTTAGGATGGTGACAGATTTCCTCCAGACATGATGCCTGGCATTCAGTCCAAAGAGTTCAATCTTGGTTTCTTCAGACCAGAGAATCTTGTTTCTCATGGTCTGAGAGTCTTTTAGGTGCCTTTTGGCAAACTCCAAGTGGGCTGTCATGTGCCTTTTACTGAGGAGTGGCTTTCGTATGGCCACTCTACCATAAAGGCCTGGTTGTCCTTCTAGAAGGTTCTCCCATCTCCACAGAGGAACACTGGAGCTCTGTCAGAATGACCATTGGGTTTTTGGTCACCTCCCTGACCAAGGCAATCCCCCCCCCCGATTGCTCAGTTTGCCTGGGGGGCCAGCTCTAGGAAGAGTCTTGGTGGTTTCACACTTCTTCCATTTAAGAGTTATTGAGGCCACTGTGTTCTTGGGGACCTTCAATTATGCAGGTGGACTCCAATCAAATTGTAGAAACATCAAGAATGGAAACAGGATGCACCTGAGCTCAATTTCAACTCAATTTCAAGTCTCATAGTAAAGGGTGTGAATACTTATGTAAATAAGGTAATTCTGTTTTTTATTTTTAATACATTAGCTGACATTTGTAAAAACCTGTTTTCACTTTGTCATTATGGGGTGTTGTATGTAGATTGAGGATTAAAAAATCATATATTTATTTAGAATAGACCTGTAACGTAACAAAATGTGGAAAAAGTCAAGGGGTCTGACTCCTTTCCGAAGGCACTGTGTGTATCTATATCTAAATATCTCCTGTAGTTAAGAGGAAAGATCAGCACTGTCATTGACTTGTGAGAAGTCGGTCATGTTTTCTATAGGCATTTGGAGTCTCAAAGAACTGTAAGTTTAAAGCAGTAATTGCATCATCATAACCTTTGAACTACCGCTCCATCTAAAAAAACAACCATCTCTCCAGTACAGTAGCTACTAGCCAGTTTCCTCTAGCCAGCTGTGTGAGTTAGTTTATGTACAACTGTTTGAGTGGCTCTGTCTGCTTCCTATATATCCTGCCTGCTGGGATTGCTCCCCTGCTGGGCTGAAAGGCTAAACTGGATGACTGCATGAGGCCCTAAGCCAATTAGAGCCTCTCTAACTAGTGTTAAATGCCAGTTGCTCTAACAAGCGTTTGATTATGCCAACGAGAGAGGAAACTGGCAAACACTGGGGGCTCAGTGGCATGGATGTGTGGGTGGCTAGTCATTATCTATGGAGGAGTGCTGGATAGGGGCCTGTGTGGTGATGGTGTTTGCTGCTCTGTGTGGTTAGGGTGCGACCTACTGACCTCATCTGTCTTTGACCTCTGACTCATGACTTCTTGGGTTCTACAGGGTGTTCCTCCATGACCTGGAGGGCTGCCTAGAGACCCCAGAGGGAGTAGGGGCTTGTTTTCTGGAGCGGGTGAGGAACGTCTATATGCCCTCAAACTCATCTCTGGACCGGGAAGCCAGTTCCACTGCATTTTTTAATTGTTCCCCTCTAATCAGGTACTGATTTTAGACCTGGGAAACCAGGTGGGTGCAATTAATTATCAGGTAGAACAGAACCAGCAGGACCCGGATCAAGTAGGGTATGAGATAAATACCCCTGGTAGTTTGTCTGTGAAGAATGTCTTTACCTATATCAGCTGAGAATTCTCAACTCCACGATACTCAAGAGTTATGTGGCGGTGAGTTTTGGCGGCGTGTACCTCCGACTCCGCCGAGTCGGTGTCAGGTGATACTTCAGCAAAAATGTCCATTTAAGGTGTAACTTTTACCTATGTTTGTGCTGTGTAAAGGCATTATTATCTTTGTGTGCTGCAACCCGTAGTTTCTGACGAAAACGTTCTCCTATGTAATCCGACCCTAGGTAATTATTCCACTATTTTCCAAAGGAGCATGAAGTTAACGACTTCCAACATGCACTACCACGCTATACTTTTATAATGATCAGTTTTTTTACTTTACCTGTCCTGATTGTTAGTTGCTAGGGGGAGTTGGAATCGATTGTTTTTTTTTAAATAGAAAATTGCATTCTATGCATCACCTGCCAAAACAAAAAGCTCTGCCGTGCTATATGACAGGGCTGCTCCTTCTCCGTTAACAAACACCGCTTACCTTGGCAGAGGTTGCGTAAAATGCTATGTTTTTTTAAACTATGAATTTTAGCACCCAAGGAAGACACAGGACAAACATAGGTACAAGGTACGCATTAAAGGATTTGGGGAAAGTGAAGCTGATCCTAGATCTGTGACTAAGGAGAACTTCTACCTGGAACATGTCTGATGAGGTTAGGGAGTCCAGAGTTAATTCATTGTGTGGTGTTGTCGCCCTCCACGTGGAAATCGCTCTGACACCGAGTCGACGTAATCCGCATAGCACATGCGTGTCACAGTCTGGCACGGACGGTGTGTCATTGGAAATGTATGTGTGTATTTCCAGAAGGAGAATTTCAAGGTGTACGAGTGCTACTGTCAGAATAAGCCTCGCTCAGAGTCACTATGGAGGCAGTACTCGGACTGTGCCTTTTTCCAGGTCATGCTTATTTTTTCTATTCGTGCCAAATGTTTGTACTCAGCGATACTACTACTACACCACAATACCAGACATATTTGTTATTTTAATAGCACAAAATGATCGATTATTTATATTAGGTTCCCTGTTGTTATAACCGTAACACATGATTCCCAATATCTCCCTGCCATATTCTACAGGAGTGTCAGAAGAAGCTGGAGCACAAACTGGGTCTGGACTCTTACCTGCTGAAACCAGTACAACGCCTCACCAAGTACCAGCTACTACTGAAGGTCAGACCTTAGTGAAACCGGCCAACATACACGCTTCTACGCAGCACACCGTGCCAATATTGCGGCCTTTATCTTAGCCGAAACGTTATCATAATTCAACGTCCCCAACACTCTGTCGGTGCTAGCAGCACTGTGACATAACCTGGCCTTAGACAGAGACATTTATTTCAATGAGTTGAATGCAGGACGTGAAGGATTACACATTAAACTAGAGAGAAATCCTGTCTGGTTAATGGGGATTCCATTTTCTGTCCCGTGATTCTCTGTTATCTGACAAAATAAGGAACATCTTACATGCAACACAAGGACTATTATTTTAAGGTACAGCTGGAGAATTTCAGGATTTCTTTGTTACCAGATATTGATCTCTACCAGACATTAGTGTGTGTGTGTGTGTGTGTGTGTGTGTGTGTGTGTGTGTGTGTGTGTGTGTGTGTGTGTGTGTGTGTGTGTGTGTGTGTGTGTGTGTGTGTGTGTGTGTGTGTGTGTGTGTGTGTGTGTGTGTGTGTGTGTGTGTGTGTGTGTGTGTGTGTGTGCGCGCGCTGTAGGAGCTACTGAAGTACAGTGCAGGAGGCTGTGAGGGGACCTCCGAACTACAGGCGGCGCTAGCAGCCATGCTCCACCTCCTCAAGTCAGTCAATGACTCCATGCATCAGATAGCCATCACAGGCTACCAGGTGACTTGTCCTGTGTGTGTTTGGTTTGTTGTGTGTGACAGTGTGCTGTCCTGTATCTCTGACCCTGTGTTCTGTCCCGTGCCCCCCCCCCCCCAGGGAGAGTTGTGTGACCTGGGCCGGGTGCTGATGCAGGGCTCCTTCAGTGTGTGGATCAGCCATAAGAAAGGCCCCACCCGTATGAAGGAGCTGGCCCGCTTCAAGCCCACGCAGAGACACCTGTTCCTGTATGAGAGAGCCCTGCTTTTCTGCAAGTGCAGGGAGGAGCATGGAGAGGGAGCAGACAAGACCCCCTCCTACAGCTTCAAGCACTGTCTGAAGGTGTGTGTGTAGGCGGCACACTCTGTGTGTGTGTGTAGGCGGATCCCTGTCGCAAGGATGTTTGTTTTGGTTTGCGTGTCAAGGCGTCAGTGGGGGTGTGTGTCAGGGTGTGTGTATGTTTACGGGGCGTGACGGATGGCATCACCACCCGCTGCTCTCCTCTTGATGTACGCTAAAGCTTCTTACCTTCACACGGCGGAGGAGTGTGTGTCGGCGGGCCGGCCATGTAACATGTAGCTGAAGTGTGCCCGACGTGACGCGTGGCATGTCCTTGTAGGCCCCAGGTGCAGACTGTGTGTGTGCGTGTGTGTCCCGGCAGATGAGTGCGGTGGGGATTACAGAGAACGTCAAGGGAGATGTGAAGAAGTTTGAGATCTGGTACAGTGGCAGGGAGGAGGTGTACGCCGTTCAGGTAAGGCTCACCCCTGCTGTGAAGTGACTGTTGATGCTATTCATGCAGCATTATATTCTCCGAACAAAGACAATAACTCTACCACCCACTGGCTTGTTCATTGTCTGTGTGTTGTTCTGTTATTTGTTGTGACAACTTCATGTCATGTATTGCTACGGTACAGTATGTGTTAAGCTACTGTAGGGCCATTTTGAAATCATGCCTGTAAGATGCAAAGAAAAGTGTGTTTCCTACTATACGTTGACTGCGTTCTAATCTGTCCTGATCTTCTCCATCTCCCAGGCTCCCACAGTGGAGGTTAAGACAGCTTGGCTCGGGGAGCTGCGGAGGATCCTCACCAACCAGCAGAAACTCCTCAAAGGTTTGGACGTCTCTCACATCGCTCTCCAAAGCGCACTCTGCAAAGAGCTGGTTTAACTCACCTCATCTCAGATCAATAGACTTAGCCTGCACCTTACCTAATGCACCTACCTAATGCACCTACCTAATGCACCTACCTAACTTGAACTTCCTCTTAAATGCGGGGAGACACGTTTCAGTTGAGTATGTTCAGTTGGGCAACTGACTCGGTATCTCCCTTTCCCTCTCTTGTTTCTAACGATCCTTTTGCCTCTTTGTCTTCCTCTTCCGCTTCTTTTCTCAGATGAGCATTGTGTCGACATCCAGATGCCAGACCACATCCGACGTTCTCCGCCCATGTCTGAGAGGTCAGTCTTGTTGGGTGTTGTAGGACACCCCTCAGTTGTCACAGCAGCTCCCCACTTGGTGTGAGTGTGGCAGGCAGTTCAGTGAGCTGTTCAGATGGTTATGATATATGGTGTTGCGGGAGCATATCAACAAGCAGGTATAAAGCTGGGAAATGAGGAGGAGAAGGAGGTGTGTGTGAGAGAAGAAGAGTGTGTGTGTGTGTGTGTGTGTGAAGGCCCCGCTTTCTCCTTAGCTGTCTGGTTGCTGTCCTCCCCTCCCTCCCCCCTGCAGGGGTGTGCGGCCGTCCGGAGGGGCTCATACGGGCTGTCTTTCGGGGCTGGACTTTGTCTCGCTGTCCTCCGATGTCTTTGTGTGTCTGCGTTCCCGGAATCCCCGCCCTCGAAGCCCCCGGCAACGCCCCCGGCCACGCCCCCCTAACAGACCCCGCCCCCAGCGCCACTGACCCATCCTGACGCTCAGTGGTAAACTCAGCCCAGCTCCGCATGCCCCGGCCCGGGTTGGCATGGCTCAGCTGACCTAAACCACCCACCAGGCTGCTGTGTTTGCATACTGACCATCATCTGCCTCTCCTTTACTAGGCGTCTCCATTCGGCTCATACATTCACCAGACGCACGTTTCCTCATGTCTTTTGATGTCCCAGCAGACCTTCCATCTCAGACATGCTACCCAAAATGACTACACCCATCTTTGTATGGGATTTGCAATTTTGCATGGAATGCCCCAAAAACAATCAAAGGTTTGGATGTTTTTAACTTAATTTTTTAAATTTATCTTGATTTCCTCATGCTTTCAGCACGACAACTGCTTCTTAGATGGGGCTCGCTTTTTGAGAGGTTATTAAATTCAAATGATCTTAAGTTATTTGGCTTGTGAAATCTAGACAAAGTGATACATTGATGAACCAGGAACTAGATGAACCGAGACCATATTTTTCCGTGCGCCGGCATGTGTCTGCTGTGTACCAGGCCAGAGCCCACACTGTCTTTGTGTCAGCTTGGTTTGCACTTGGTCACATTGTTGCTTGGCGTGGGGCCTTTTGGCTGGCGTCTGAAAGATCATCATTGTGGTGCGAGATGAGTTTGAGGTAGAAATTGTCCTTAACCACAGATCTAAGGTCAGTTTTGCAGTTCCCCTTTAAATGGTTAAAGGTTAGAATGTGGGAACGTTAAGCTGATCTGTGGCTAAGGGCATGCTCTACTTGGAGCATGTCTGATGAGGTTAGAGAGCACAGAGTTAGTTCGTTCATTGTGTCGCTCCCCACAGCAAACAGCAGAGGGCGTCATTCAGCTCAGAGGACACAGTCAGGGAGGAGCAGTCCAGACCCACAGTCCCTCTCCCCAAATCACCAGCGCAACCGACACAGTGAGTACACCACTCCCTCAGACATGTACCCATAACATAATCATGTAGATACCTGGTAACTACTTGTAATAATGGTGATTGGGTCATGAGAGGTGATACATGAAACTCCCTTGACTGGATATTGGATTTATTTAGGCATATATTGTGATCCCTTTCACATGGAGGAGCTCTGGGGGAAAAGGCACAGCTACTGATATTATCATTTGACTCTACCGTCTTCTTAATGAGTCCGGAAGTGCCGCACATCAGGATTTGAATGGGCATTTATCGCTACAGTTACCAAGTATTTACCTTGGTTATTTCTGGCACCTATAAGAGAACAAGCCAAAAAATGTGACTCAAAACAAACGTGTGTTTTGTCATCTCCAGGCGGGCCCGGCACGCCTCACACAATGGACATCTGTCTGGGTCTGGAGGAGTGGGGTGGAGGTCAGGACCCCTCTCACCAGTCAGACACCGAGGAGGAGGACACTGCTCAGCTGGTGCGATGAGTTCTCCACACCCACAGCCTTCTAGATATGCTTATCAGAATATCGTTAGGAACCTCTCGAGGCTCCTAAATGTTTAAAAGGCGTCCTCTAGTAGGATACACCGCTACACATCCTTCGTCCAGTCTAACAGACGTGTTTCTGTCCTCCCAGGCTCCAGGCAGATATAAGGCCTCGGCTGAATGTCCACGCGACGGCCCAGATGACCTCGCCATCGAGAGCGGTGACGTCATCCAGCTGCAGCACGAGGACAGCGAAGGCCACTGGTGAGTGTGTCGTCTCATATGCCTGGTGGTGAAGTTGGTTGCCAATGGCAGAACCCTATTTGACATGGCTTTTATATGGGCTCTGTGCCGATTTGGGAACCTAATATAGCCAGTGTAAAGACTTACGGACAAAACTGACCGCGCAGGCAAATGGTTAAAAGAAGCAGGTGGCCATCCTATCAGCTGTCATTTTCATTTAATTTCTTAACAATTCTGCATGTTGAATCGCCAATGTTCATCAACACCCAGCAGGTGTCTACCGCACAAAGCCGCCGTGAATGGCCAACGTTCATTAGTGTGTCCCGTCCTTCACCTTAACCTCTTTTATACTCTCCCTCACTACATCTCCAGGCTGGTGAAGAAGAGTCGCAGGCAGAAGAGCCTCATCCCACTCCCCAACCTGCACGTGGTTCTGGGACACAGCAGACGAGGAGGTATGGTTGCAGTACAGGGGAAGAGGTTTCTAAAGCCATTTGTACTCTTGATCCTCCTCCACTGCCATGTAGCTCATTTGATGGGTTTGCTTGAATAATTTGTCTCCTCTCTCATCCAGATCCAGGGAATCTGAAGGCCAGAAAGCTCAGCACCCCTTAGAGGACAAATGCTGCCTTCAAGTGCTTGTGGGAACTGGGAAACTTTACAGTATGAAGTCGTAACTCTGGAACAATTTTTCAACCAATGGCAAGCTAGATGATCCAGTTAGCTTACCGTGATTAAAGTTGACAATATTGTAAAACTAGCTACATTATCCACATTGATACATTTGACAATGTCAAAAATGGATTCGCTTTAACATCTTTTGGTTGAAAAGGTGAAAGGTCAGTGATGAAAAGTCACAACTTGGAAACTCTGGTATCAAACCCTATCTCTGACTTTCCCACTTGGAATTCCGACTTGGGAGGGTCATTCAAGTGGTAATTTCCCAGTCGGGTATTTCCCACTTCAGAGGAGCATTTGAAGGCAGCAATAGAACAGCTTTTGTGGGACCTTTGCACAGATTCACAGTCTGACCAGACAGACTGTTATACGTTAGACACTGTGAGGTCATGACTGATGAAATATCTTAAAATCTGCTTTCTCAAAGTGCTCTGATTGGCCATGATGAGAGACAACTATCCAATTGATGAAGGACGCAGGAGCTTACATTTTGGATTATTGATTAACATTTTTCTGGGCCAATAACATGAAGACCTGCTTTTTCCCACCCGTGATGGACAGTGGTGGACAAACTTAATGAATGTTACCTTAACTTTGGACAGCACAGGGCTCCACCAGCACACATGCACAAGGTTTTAAGGAAGGACAAGGGACATGTGAAAAGATTTGGCACTTAAAGTTAATTCCCTCACTTTCTCTTCGAACCAGCCAATGGCCTTTTCTGTTGGGTTGCTGTAGCTGGATTGGGACTGTTATACATCCATGGACTCTACCTCTCGACTGAGGGATTCTTAACCATTATTGCTATTCAGTGAGAATGCAGTTGGTGTGTGTGTGTTTTTATGGATCATTACAATCCAGGTTTCGCCTGAAACATTTATTTAAAATATACTTCTTTTTTAAAACATTTTTGATGTGTATACTTGAATGTTGACCTGTTTGGTTCCATGTTCATTTATTCTACATGCTCATGTTGTTTAGGAAACCATGCTGTCTTGTTCCTTAAGGCACCCTTCTCTTACGCTCTCCAAGAGTTGAAATGCCAGAACGTGCCCGTGCCATAATGCCTTTTTATTCCTGCTATTTTGGAATCGGTCTCCTCTTCAATAAATGTTTGCTCAAGCAATAACAAAACAGTCTTTCTTCTACCTCACCTCAGACCTATACACAACTGGAAGGTCTACAGGAGAGAATGCATGCTGAAAGAAAACCGGACGCTTTAATATATTTCCAAAGGCGCTATAGAAATCGAGCTATCGGTGAACGCAATACCTGCTTCATATTTTCCTGCTTCATTTCCCATTTTATTTCCTGAACTCATTGTTTGTCAGTGGGGATGAGATAGCTGTTGAGATCACGGTGATATAAGTGTATTAATCAGGTCTTCAGATGTCTCTTTGGAGGTATGGGGAGGAGCTGCTACCAGCATGGATCCAGCAAACAGAGACTGCTGTAATTCTCCCCAGGATGTCATGCTCTCGGTCTCCCTCAGCCCTCTTTGAGAGAGTTCCTCTCCTCCTCCATCGCCTCACACTTAGTCTTAGGTTTCCCATTAAACAGGATCATACGGCAAACATGAAATACACCCACTGTGTCGAACGCTTAATTAAATATTGATTGCGGACTTATATGAATTTACCACGTGAAGTCGGAGGCCTGCCTTTGATGTGCTGCGTTTTGATGTGGAAATTAGCTTGGAAAGCAGCACGTTTCTTGTGTTGTTTATTTAAGTTCCGTAGCTGTGTGAGGCAGCTATGCATCACCGTGAAATGATGTCTATATACACTGAGAGTCTTGTTCGACTACCATGCGTTGCGTCAAGTGGGTTCTTTCATCTTAATATGGCAAAATGTAACTTTTTCTTTTGAGCTACTTCGGTCTAAAATGCACTGAACTGTGATGTAAAAAAATATATATACACTGAACAAAAATATAAACGCAACATGTAAATTGATGGTTTCATGAGCTGAAATAAAAGATCCCAGAAATGTTCCATAAGCACAAATTTGTTTACATCCCTGTTATTGAGCATTTCTCCTTTGAAAAGATAATCAGGTGTGGCATATTAAGGTGATTAAACAGCATGGTCATTACACAGGTGCACCTTGTGCTGGGGACAATTAAAGGCCACTCTAAAATGTGCAGTTTTGTCACACAACACAATTCCACAGATGTCTCAAGTTTTGAGGGAGCAGGCAATTGGCATGCTGACTGCAGGAATGTCCACCAGAACTGTTGCCAGAGAATTTAATGTTTTTTTTCTCTACCATAAGCCGCCGCCAACGTTAGAGAATTTGTCAGTACGTCCAACTGGCCTCTCAACCACAGATCACTTGATTTGAGACGTGTGGGAGAGCAGTTTGCTGATGTCAATGTTATGAACAGAGTGCCACATGGTGTCAGTGGAGTTATAGTATGGGCAGCATAACCTACGGACCACAAACACAATTGCATTGTATCGATGGCAATTTGAATGTCCAGAAATACCGCAATGAGATCCTAAGGTCCATTTGGTTTTTTATGTATCTGTGACCAACAGATGCATATCTGTATTCCCAGTCATGTGAAATCCATAGATTAGGCCCTAATAAATATATTAGAATTGACAGATTTCCTTATATGAACTGTAACTCAGTAAAACCTTGAAATTGTTACGTGTTGAATGTATTTTTGTTCAGTATATGCTTGAAAATGCTGTGCGTCTTTGACGAGCGCTGTAAGCTTGTTGCTGAATGTTTCTCAATAGAGAAATTGCATGGCAAACTGAATATTGACTGAACACGGCAGGTTTCAGGTTATTGTTTTAGTCATGTTATTGTTTGGCTGCATTTTAGTATATAGACCAAATAAAGTATTTATTAAAATAATACATTTGTTCTGCACCTTGTTTTAATCTGTGCTTCTCGAGAGTAAATTACCATAAAGCAATTGCTAGTTATTTGCAGACATCCTTTTGCCTTCGTCCCTTCATCTGTCAGTAAATTATTATTATAGTTCTATGAATAACCATGATGTACAGTAGGCACCTGTAGGACATGCAGGTATCTGCCTTGTAAAACGTGCTCTCACCAGCTGATTGGAGGAAGACGATGCAAGGAGACACTTTCTCTTTGAATACAAAATGGACGTCTTATGAATTGAACCCTGAAAACGAGACCTGAAACAAGACGGGGTCCTAAGGACCCCGGGGGTCAAAGGTCAGGCGTTAGTCGTCCAGGTCATCATGCAGCATGTCCTTGGTCACCGCCGCAACGTGACGTATCCATCTATAGTAATGCTAGTCTGGTGTACACTGGTATACACCCCATACTTCCCCTCCATGGCACACTCCTCCCCTTAGTTCACAATCCCAGTCAGGAACCAGATGTCATGGTAACAGTTGGTATGAGGACCCCCGCTCTCCCCCGGCGCAAGTCTTTGGTCACGTCAGCATAGCTGGCCGTGAAATACATACTTGGTGATACGGGCACTACTGCTATCCTTACACTGCATCCTCTCTGTAAATGGCACCTCTGTCTTCTGTAATGTGTTTGACTCCAGCCGAGGACTCATCCTTCACCAAGTCTTCGGTGAATACCTCGGGCCCCAGGCAGATGGGTCTGGCGTGGGAGGAGAAGAGGATAGGGGTGTGGAGGCGCAGCAGGGCGATATCATGATTGTACAGACTCCGCTGAGAGTCGCAGAGAGGGTGTTTGTACTGCTTCAAAACCTTGTGGTCCTGCTCTGTGCCCTCTTTGGCATAGATGTTATGCTCCACTGGAGGGGTACAATCAATTAAACGATCTAGTAATCCATCTGTAATCAATCAAAATGTATCATCCTAGAATTTAAGAGTCCTACACAAAGAACATTTTCTAAAAGTAGTGACAACTTAGCTGAGCTAAAAAAAAAATATCAAAAACTCTGCAGCAGAGGTAAGTCTTGGTCTTCCTTTCCTGTGGCGCTCCTCATGAGAGCCACTTTCATCATAGCTTCTTGGTTTAAGGAAACTCATTAAGGAAAGAAAGCCCACAAATGAACTTTTAACAAGGCACACCTGTTAATTGAAATGCATTCCAGGTGACTACCTTATGAAGCTGGTTGAGAGACTGCAAAGAGTGCAAAGCTGTCAACAAGGCAAAGGGTGGCTACTTTAAAGAATCTCAAATAGAACAGATTTGTTTAACACTTTTTTGGAGGGTTAATACATGATTTCATGTGTGTTATTTCATAGTTGTGATGTATTCACTATTATTCTACAATGTAGAAATAAAGAAAAACCCTGGAATGACTAGGTGTGTCAAAACTGATGACTGGTACTGTATGTATACATGCAAATCCAAAGTTTGCAACAACCATCCTTTCTAACACTTGACATCAAGTTCCTCTATACACTAATGTAGTAACATTGTAGTCACACTACTGTAATAACATGTTGCTACACAGTACTTAAGTAAGATTCTGGTAAATGTGTCACCAGATGTGTGAAATATTTTGGTTACATTCAGGTTTAAAGTTGACTCCACTCTGCGGCAGCTTGTAGCCCTCTGCACAGCTACATTGTGCCCCATAGGCGCCACAGAACACATTCTCCGTTTTTCACCTTACACTGCCTGGCTGTTACTGTGAAGGCACCCACCACCCACAGACACACAGCTCTGTATCACCACGACAGTTCATCATTAAGCAAAGGCTTGCCATCAGAACCGACCCGAAACTCAACCTGAAAAATCCCTACAGAATCTTTAAAATATCATAACTCAATCATAACACAATACCGTATTCTAGGACTCCCCCACCACACACACACACACACACACACACACACACACACACACACACACACACACACACACACACACACACACACACACACACACACACACACACACACACACACACACACACACACACACACACACACACACACACACACACACACACACACACACACACACACATGTCCACACACACTCACTGAGAGAGAGATGGTAAGGCTGCTACAGTTGCTGCTGGTGTATAACTGTGAGAGTTGTATACTTATTACTAGTGAGAAACCTACTAAAACCACCAGCAGAGAGAGCAGGACTTACCTCCCTAGAACAGCCGGCAGTCCAGCAGCATCACACACCATAGAAGAAATGTGTAAACTGTTGCCATCCCTGTCTCATTCTCTGGTATCACTATATCCCAGTGGAGAGAAAAAAGAACGCACTTCTATCATGGACACGCCCACATTCCAAAGTACAGCAGTCTGTTTACTCTTCAACGACAGAGATACAGAGTAGGTATGCTACTTGCTAGTTTAAAGGCAAAGCTTTGAGGTACTCTGGTGGAAGTTCCCATGTGTGTAAATAATTTTGTAACGGATTGTTTTTTCTTTTGAGGGCCGTTATTCTTGAATCGCTGTCTTCCTCTAGGTTTGGAATGGAATCAGAAACACGCACTTTAGCAGAGAGCTCCACCGTCTACAAAAAACCCAACATTCATTTTCGGTAATATACCACTAGATGGCGCACACGTATATAAAACTGTGTCTACTAATGCTTTGATCGAACATCACAAAATTCTCTCTCACACACACACACACACACACACACACACACACACACACACACACACACACACACACACACACACACACACACACACACACACACACACACACACACACACACACACACACACACACACACACACACACACACACACACACACACAGCGATGAAATGGCTAAGGCCCAGAGTTTTCACTGATCAGCTCACATGGGCAGTACACACTCCTGGTCCTAAGGTTAACCATAGACTCACAACAGGGTAATGCAGCTCTCCTGGGTTCTGTGAGGATAGTGCGGATCAGGGTTGTAAAATTCCATGAGCGTTCAATACATTCCCTAGTTTTCAATAAATCCTGGTTGGAGGATTCCGGATTTTCCTGCTTCTTCCTTTATTCCTTATTGAAAGTTCCTGGAATTTTACAACCTTTAATGCTGATGCAGCGTATTGCTGAGGGTCAGTGTCTGTGGAGCCCCAGTGTCATTATGTGGTCTGGAAAATACAAGCCCTGGCCCCATCTCCTTCTCCATGAGAGTCCCCAGGCTGCTCTGATGGAGTGTTGTATTGACCCAGACCATTTATATTTCATTGAGTCGTTAAAATGCTAAATAATTCATACTTAAGTAATTAACACTGTGTCTTTTTGATGTACAGTCGATTCATCTCATGTCATAAAATCAAAATACAGTGTTTCGGACTTTATGAGGGAGGTTAGTGTAGTTGAAACATGACGACTTTGTTTTGAGAGACATCACAACTCAACACAGCTGCTGCTGTTTGCTGCAGCTGATTTTTCTTTTCACAACGTTATTCAAATGCTCCTGCATTTATCCATGTAATCGCCTCAGACCTGTGAGAGAACAGGCATTTCTGGGCCAACGACAGCATTTAAATCAAATGCATAATGTACATTCTCAACAGTGGATACTCCCTCTGTCCTAGCCGTCTGATTCACAGCCCAGTTGGTCACACTCAGGTGAGTATGAATGGTCTGGGGAGACATCCAAACAAGGCCGTAGTTCCCAAAAAGGGGTACTAGGACCCCTGGGGGGACTTGGCCTATCCACATGGGGGACTTGAGAAAACTCATGAGACCTTAGGCTTACTGGTGAAATGCACAAATGGGTACTTCAGTGGTATTCCAGAGCAAAATTCAGCTGGTGGTACAGTGACAAAGGTTGGGAACCACTGTGTTAGATGGGAGAGCAGGAATGGAGGAGGGGAGGACAGAGAAGTAGTGTGATTTATAAAGCCAGGACATTGATTTTCTTGACGTGCCTCTCTCCTCGTCCAGGGCACAGTTGGGAAGTGGTTGCCTGCTCCAATTAGATTGTTCTCTACAATTGGGGATCAGAGCCGGGCCTAGCAGATAATACAAACTGATGCCTGCACAGTGTCATCGATTGTACAGTAGCTTTTGGGGAAGGCAAGGTTGGTTGGTTGGGAGGGAGGGAGGGAGGGATGGTGTGGCACATTTGAGGTCCTGTGTTTATAGATTTCACACACGCACAGCCCTTTCATCTCTTGGTGACTGTCAATACACTCAGAATGCTTTCCAGGGAATTCAACCATGTACAAACCATAAGATCAGATAAAGCTTGGAGTTTAAATGTTTACACTCTCCTCCAGCTCTGTTAGTCCAATAGATCAAATCAAAGTGTATTGATCGGGTACGCAATGCAGTCAAAAAGTCAAACGAGTACACAAATAATAAATATAATACATAAAAAAAAATGGAAATCAAGAAATGCCGGCACTAATCCAATTAACAACCAAAATATCCCCGTAAAAGTAATCTGAATGTGTAACTAACAGGTAGTGAGTGTCCATCACCTAGTAGGCGGCTAGTGATGGCTGTTCAACAATCTGATGGCCTGGTGATCAAGCTGTCTCTCGGTTCCGGCTCTGATGCACCTGTACTGTCTCCGTCTGCTAGAAGGTAGTGGTGTAAACAGTCAGCGGCTCGGATGACTGAGGTCCTTAATAATCTTCTTGGCCTTTGACACAGAGTGCTGTAAATGTCCTGGAGGGCAGGCAGCTGGCCCCTGTTGAACTGACTGCACCTCCCTCTGGAGAGCAATGCGGTTGAGGGAGGTGCAGTTGCCGTGCCAGGCGGAGATGCAGCCCCACAGAATGCTCTCAATGGTGCATCTGCAGAGGTTTGTGAGGGTCTTAAGAGCCATGATGAATTTCTTCAGCCACCTGAGGCGCTGTAGAGGCACTGTTGTGCTTTCTTCACCTTGATGTGGGGACGATTTCAGGTCCTCAGTGATGTGCACACTGAGGAACATTAAGCTTTTGACCCTCTCCACTGCAGCTCCTTCAATGATATGGGCGTGCTCACTCTTCTGTCTCCTGTAGTCCATGACCAGCTCCTTTGTTTTGTTGACATTGAGAGAGAGGTTATTTTCCTACCACCCCTCTGCCAGGGCTCTAACTTCATTGCCTCATCATTGTTGGTAATCAGGCCTACCACAGTCTTGTTGTCAGCAAATCAGCCCGACCACTGTTATGTCGTCAACAAACTTGATGATTTGAGGTGGTGTCGTGCGTGGCCACGTAGTCATAGGTGAACAGAAAATAGAAGAGGGGGCTGAGCACACAACCCTCGGGGGCCCACTTGTTGGGGATCAGCGTGGAGGAGGTGTTGTTGCCTTCCCTCACCAACTGGGGTCGGCCCATCAGGAAATGTAGGACCCAGTTGCACAGGGAGTAGTTCAGACCTAAGGCCCTGAGCTAAGTGATGAGCTTGGAGGGCACCATGGTGTTGAAAGCTGAGATTTATTCGATGAGCAGCATTCTCACCTGGGTATTCCTCTTATCCAGGGGGAAAAGGCAGTGTGCAGTGCACTGCAGTGCTCTGTGTTTTCCTTGAAGCGGGGGAGGTAGGCATCTGTGTCTGGTTTTCCGTTTATAATCCATGATTGTCTGAAATCCCTGCCACATGCGTCTCGTGTCTGAGCTGTTGAATTACAACACCACTTTGTCCCTGTGTTGTCTTTTTGCCGCTTCGATTATCTTGCTTAGGTTATAGGTGTTCTGTTTGTACTCATCCATGTTTCCAGTCACTTTTCCCTTGTGGTGATTTGCGCTTTCAGTTTTGAGAAAATGCTGGCATGTTCTAAATGTCACTGTAGGAACAACATCCTCTATGCACATCCTGATGAACCCAGAGACAGTCAGTGTCTTCATTGATGTTACGTCCAAAGGCGGCCCCGAACATATTCCAGTCCGCGTGTTCAAAACAGTCCTGTAGCATGCATTCCGATTGGTCAGACCAGCGATGAACAGACCTTACCACGGGTGCTTCCTGTTTTCATTTCTGCATGTAGGTGGGTAGGAGCAGAATGGAGGCATGATCTGATTTGCCAAAGGGGGGCCAAGTAGGGCTTTGTATCCATATCGGAATGGAGACTAAAAATGGTCTAACGCATTTTTCCCGCTAGTGTGGCAAAAGATTTGTTGGTGGTATTTCGGGAGAATTTTCCTTAAATTTCCTTTTGATAATGCCAATGAATGTGGCCTCTCTGCTGTTCCCAATTTGATCAATGTCCCGTTTAATTCCTTGAGTGCCAGCGTGGTGTCGTCTTGTGGAGGGATGTACACAGCCGTCATACAAACACCTGAGAATTCTATCGGGAGACAATGGGGTCGGCATTTGATCGTGAGGTATTCCAGGTCAGAGGAACATAAATTATTAAGGGTTTATACAGTCCTACAATCACACCATAAGTTGTTGTTCATGAAACATACTCCTCCGCCTTTATTTTTGCCTGTACGTGCAATGTATGGAAAACCCCCTAGGTTGTATAGCCTGGTCAAGCACCTCCCCTCACCAGCCAGAGTCTCTGTAAGGCAGATTACCTTAGTCTTTCGTATCTCTCTGGTGGGAAATCTCAACTAAAATGGTGCTGGAAGAAATGGCAGCAGTTTTACGGGCGCTTAAACAATTGTGCTATTATGTGTTTCTTTTGCGTTATTTGTAACTTATTTTGTACATAATGTTTCTGCAACCGTATGTTATGGCAGAAAAGAGCTTCTGGATATCAGGACAGCGATCACTCACCTCCGGTTAGACGAAAATTGTTTCAACAACAAGCAAGACTCACATGATATTCTCCAAACACCCGGCATTGTCGACATCCGAATTATTCGCAAGAGGAAGCGATGCAGGTACAGAGGACTAAGAGCCAGATGCCTCGCAGAAGGCGAGTAGGAAAGCTGCCGTTACGTCAATATTACTTGCCAACGTGCAATCATTGGACAATAAATTAGATGAGGTACGATCACAAATATCCTACCAACGGGACATCAAAAACTGTAATATCCTATGATTCACAGAATCTTGGCTGAATGACGACATGGATATTCAGCTAGCGGGACATATGCTGCACCGGCAGGATAGAACAGCAGGTAAGCTGGTAAACTGGGCGCGGTCTGTGCATATTTGTAAACGACAGTTGGTGCACGAAATCTAAGGAAGTCTCTAGATTTTGCTCGCCTGAAGTAGAGTATATTGTGATAAACTGCAGGCCACACTACTTGCCTAGAGTTCTCAGCTATACTTTTTGTGGCTGTTTATTTACCACCACAAACAGATACTGGCACTAAGACTGCACTCAGTCAGCTGTATAAGGAAATAAGCAAACAGGAAACCATTCACCCGGCGCTCCTAGTGGCCGAAGACTTTAATGCAGGGAGACTTAAATCAGTTCTACCAAATCTCTATCAACATGTTAAATGTGCAACCAGGGGGGAAAAAAATCTAGATCACCTGTACTCCACACACAGAGATGCGTACAGAGCTCTCCCTCGCCCTCCATTTGGTAAATCCGACCACAACTCTGTCCTCCTGATTCCTGCTTACAAGAAAAAATGAAAGCAGGAAGCACCAGTGACTTGGTCTATAAAAAGTGGTCAGATGAAGCAGATGCTAAACGACAGGACTGTTTTGCTATCACAGACTGGAACATGTTCCAGGATTCTTCCGATGACATTGAGGAATACACCACATCAGTCACTGGCTTTATCAATAAGTTCATCGAGGATGTCATCCCCACAGTGACTGTACGTACATACCCCAACCAGAAGCCATGGATTACAGGCAACATTCGCACTGAGCTAAAGGGTAGAGCTGCCGCTTTCAAGGTGCGGGACTCTAACCCGGAAGCTTACAAGAAATCCCGCTATGCCCTGCGACGAATCATCAAACAGGCAAAGATGCTCGTCCGATGTGGCAGGGCTTTGTTACTGTATTTGAATTATTCCAATATGTTTTCATTAATTGAATTCCCTTAATCTATTTTATGAGAATTTGTAAGATTCTTGTTTGCATAAAATAGACGGAGACCAGTCTTATCAATAATAGGTAACATAATTTATTCTCTGAGCGCACTGCCACGTTACCACGAGCAACAGTTTATATACAATAACATGACTTCATTTCATTGCTTCTAGAATGAATCCCCTCCTCTCGACCTAGAATTAAGTGAGTTTAAAAGTTCATTCCAACTCACTAACACACTCACAGGTCACACAACATAATTGAATTAACTCTTGATCCCTCACCATTATCGATTACCACTTAGCTGACAGTTCTAATTAACAGAAAACCTAGGAATGCACTCACTGCCTTATCTAAAATACCCCAGAGCTCAGTTTCGTCTGTTCAACCATAGGTTAACGAACCTATCTGCTTACTTAACCCACTCCTCTCCAGACAATTTGGAATGGTGTTCGTTATATTGAATTATTCCTTGTTCATGCCACATAATCCATTCTTATGAACTCATATTGTTAAGCAGATATAATAAAACAGAGTATAAGTTTAATTAGTTACAGTTCTATTTAAAATGAGGATATTGTGTAGTCATTTATTCATAATATTCCTAACAGGCTTGCAAACCATTACAGATTACAAAGGGAAGCACAGCCGCGAGCTGCCCAGTGACACAAGCCTTCCAGATGAGCTAAATCACTTCTATGCTCACTAAAAGGGAAGCAACACTGCGGCATGCATGAGAGCATCAGCTGTTCCGGACGACTGTGTGATCACGATCTCCACAGCAGACGTGAGTAAGACCTTTAAACAGGTCAACATACACAAGGCTGCGGGGCCAGACGGATTACCAGGACGTGTGCTCCGGGCATGTGCTGACCAACTGGCAGGTGTCTTCACTGACATTTTCAACATGTCCCTGACTGAGTCTGTAATACCAACATGTTTCAAGCAGACCACCATAGTCCCTGTGCCCACGAACACAAAGGCAACCTGCCTAAATGACTACAGACTTGTAGCACTCACGTCCGTAGCCATGAAGTGCTTTGAAATGCTGGTTATGGCTCACATCAACACCATTATCCTAGAAACCCTAGACCCACTCCAATTTGCATACTGCCCCAACAGATCCACAGATGATGCAATCTCTATTGCACTCCACACTGACCTTTCCCACCTGGACAAAAGGAACACCTATGTGAGAATGCTATTCATTGACTACAGCTCAGCGTTCAACACCATAGTGCCCTGAAAGCTCATCACTAAGCTAGGAACCGGGGACTAAACACCTCCCTCTGCAACTGGATCCTGGACTTCCTGACGGGCCTCCCCCAGGTGGTGAGGGTAGGTAGCAACACATCTGCCATGCTGATCCTCAACACTGGAGCTCCACAGGGGTGCGTGCTCAGTCCCCTCCTGTACATCCTGTTCACCCACGACTGTATGGCCAGGCACGACTCCAACACCACCATTAAGTTTGCTGACACCACAAGTGGTAGGCCTGATCACTGACAACGACGAGACAGCCTACAGGGAGGAGGTCAGAGACCTGGCTGGGTGGTGCCAGAATAAAAACCTATCCCTCAACATAACCAAGACTAAGGAGATGATTGTGGACTACAGGAAAAGGAGCACTGAGCACGCTCCCATTCTCATCGACTGGGCTATCGTGGAGCAGGTTGAGAGCATCAAGTTCCTTGGTGTCCACATCAACAATGAACTAGAATGGTCCAAACACACCAAGACAGTCGTGAAGAGGGCACACAGTACAACAATCACACGCCATAAGGAAGAGGGCATACAGTCCTACAATCACACCATAATTTGTTGTTCATGAAACATACTCCTCCGCCTTTGTTTTTCCTGTAAGTAATTTTTGCCTGTACGTGCAATGTATGGAAACCCCCCTAGGCTGTACTGTTACTTTTTTGCCTCCAACTCAACCCCTCTTTTACGCTGCTGCTACTCTCTGTTTATCATATATGCATAGTCCCTTTAACTATACATTCATGTGCATACTACCTCAATTGGCCCGACCAACCAGTGCTCCCGCACATTGGCTGACCGGGCTATCTGCATTGTGTCCCACCACCCGTCAACCCCTCTTTTTTACGCTACTGCTACTCTCTGTTCATCATATATGCATAGTCACTTTAACCATACCTACATGTACATACTACCTCAATAAGCCTGACTAACAGGTGTCTGTATATTGCCTTGCTACTCTTATTTTCAAATGTCTTTTCACTGTTTTATTTCTTTACTTACCTACACACACACACACACACACACACACACACACACACACACACACACACACACACACACACACACACACACACACACACACACACACACACACACACACACACACACACACACACACACACACACACACACACACCTTTTTTCACACTATTGGTTAGAGCCTGTAAGCAAGCATTTCACTGTTGTATTCGGCGCACGTGACAAATAAATACAATTTTATTTGAAATCTCTTCTCTGAGCTAGCAAAGTTTATTGTCCAGACACTGTAAATTAGCAAGTAATATACTAGGAAGCAGAGGGTGGTTTGCCATTTTCCTTGTTTAGATTGGAATGCCAGCTCGCATTCAAGTTCTTCAGTGGCTTCTTTTGGGAAAATTGGCTCCAATGATGAATGAAACTGCTTCAGGTATAATCCAGACTGCTTCAGGTAGTCCAAGGATCCAGCTCCTGAAAATTGAATTTGTGGCTATTAATCTCCATTCTGATGTCCAGAAGTGCTTGTCGGTCATAGGAAATAATACTAGACACTTTCTGAGCAAATAAAGTAGAAAATAACACAATAATAAACAAAAAAGACTGCAATGTTGGCCGGGAGCAAGCAACAGGGCGACCATCATCCATGCCATCTTGTTCTTAGATCTAAAATAGTGACCAAAGCCAAGGGACTAAATTACAAGTAACATCAATGAGTAATAATTGTGTTTAATTGCATTTCCTTAGTTCAATTATCAGTATCTGATCAGTAACTGAGTACCACCACCAGGGGGGAGAACTAAAGACCGTTCCTGTCAGAGGCGGCAGTCTGTCAAGGGGGTGATCTCAATTGCATACTCCTCGCATACTCCTCGCATACTCTTTCCTCGCCTCCTTCTCAAAACCCATCAGGTGAGGGACCTCTGGCGTCCTCATCCTATGGGCTTTGAGAAGGCGAGGAGGAGAGAGAAGAGTGCAATTGAGATCTTCCCTAGCAGTGTCTACCCTTCTATCGAGCCCAATCACCCAGGAGAGGGGAACCGACTTGGGGAAGCCAGGAGTCATGGGTTGGAGACCATTGGTACTTGCCCGCGAAGCAGCAAGAGGAACTGCCCCTCCCTACCTTCAGACTATGCTCAAACCCTACACCCCAACCCTACCTCTTCAAAGAGTATCTTAAATAATCCCACAGCACCCCCACTCGCACCCCAAGCAACTGCTAAATGATTCAAATTTCAATGTAAAGTGTCGGTGCCTCGGCTGTCCTGTACAATCCAATATGTTTGCCCTGTTTGCTCTGTGTCGATTAGAGTATAGACTTCTGAAACTGAATTACGCTTCTCAAGGCTCCTCTCCAGACTCTCTGTTCAGTGTAAAGGTCTTAGCAGCAAAGCTCTGCCAAACCTGTCACTTTGTCTGTCTGGGAGTAACTTCTCCTCTCTGTAAATCCTCTCCCCGAGTCCTCAAAGCGCCCACATCTCTCTTTGTGTTCAAGTATAAATCTGAGCAGGCTCTGTATCTGAGGTACTGCTTCCATCTTACAATCTCATTCATACCATAGAATTATGTATGATTTCTAAACATGACTTATCTGTCCTCATCTGACTGGTGTAGGAGGAATCAGAGCTTTGTGTTGGTGTCAAAGTAATGGACTTGAGGGCAAGAGGAAACATTTTTATTTCAAAGAGTTGAACGTGTTGACATTGGACAAGGGTGGCATTTGATGGCTTTCTGGTTGAATTGAATAGGACAGATAATCCCTGGAGGGAAATGACCAGGACTTAACATTAAGGACATCTCTGATTCATAATACCTGACATTGCTCTGCCTGGGGCTCTTAAAATATAGTAATTCACAAGCATACAGCCTATTTAGGTTAGTTTCCACTGCTGATCCTCCATCTTCCTCAGCAAGACAGACAGGCCTTACATAATCAGCACAGGAGGACAGTCAAGATGACAAGGTTATGTCTGTCAGTGTGCATTATAGCACATGTCTGAGTGGGGAGAGTACTCTGCTGTGCTGTGCTTCTTAGTGATTAGATCAGATTTTTCTGATCTAATCAATGCCAAGAGTGTCCAAAGCTGTCATCAAGGTAAAGGGTGGCTACTTAAAAAATATATTTTGATTTGTTTAACACTTTTCTTTTGGTTACTACATGATTTCATATGTGTTATTTCTTAGTTTTGATGTCATTCTACAACGTAGAAAATAGTACAAATACTTACAAAGCATGTAGAGGTCTGTAATTTTTTATCATAGGTAATAATAATAATATATATGTACACTTCAACTGTGAGAGATGGAATCTAAAACAATTTTTTTTTAAGTAATTCATTTGCATTTTATTGCGTGACAAGTATTTGATACATCAGAAAAGCAGAACTTTAATATTTGGTACAGAAACCTTTGTTTGCAATTACAGAGATCATGCGTTTCCTGTAGTTCTTGACCAGGTTTGCACACACTGCAGCAGGGATTTTGGCCCACTCCTCCATACAGACCTTCTCCAGATCCTTCAGGATTCGGGGCTGTTGCTGGGCAATACGGACTTTCAGCTCCCTCCAAAGATTTTCTATTTGGTTCAGGTCTGGAGACTAGCTAGACCACTCCAGGACCTTGAGATGCTTCTTACGGAGCCACTCCTTAGTTTCCCTGGCTGTGTCTTTCGGGTCGTTGTCATGCTGGAAAACTCAACCACGACCCATCTTCAATGCTCTTGCTGAGGGAAGGTGGTTGTTGGCCAAGATCTCACGATACATGGCCCCATCCATCCTCCCCTCAATACGGTGCAGTCGTCCTGTCCCCTTTGCAGAAGAGCATCCCCAAAGAATGATGTTTCCACCTCCATCATGCTTCACGGTTGGGATGGTATTCTTGGGGTTGTACTCATCCTTCTTCTTCCTCCAAACACGGCGAGTGGAGTTTAGACCAAGAAGCTATATTTTTGTCTCATCAGACCACGTGACCTTCTCCAATTCCTCCTCTGGATCATCCAGATGGTCATTGGCAAACTTCAGATGGGCCTGGACATGCACTGGCTTAAGCAGGGGGACCTTGCGTGCGCTAGAGGATTAATGGTTTTCTAATGGTTTTCTTTGAGACTGTGGTCCCAGCTCTCTTCAGGTCATTGACCAGGTCCAGCCATGTAGTTCTGGGCTGATCCCTCACCTTCCTCATGAACATTGATGCCCCACGAGGTAAGATCTTGCATGGAGCCACAGACCGAGGGTGATTGACCGTCATCTTGAACTTCTTCCATTTTCAAATAATTGCGCCAACGGTTGTTGCCTTCTCACCAAGCTGCTTGCCTATTGTCCTGTAGCCCATCCCAGCCTTGTGCAGGTATACAATTTTATCCCTGATGCCCGTACACAGCTCTTTGGTCTTGGCCATTGTGGAGAGGTTGGAGTGTGTGGACAGGTGTCTTTTATACAGGTAATGAGTTCAAACAGGTGTAGTTAATACAGGGTTGAGCGGAGAACAGGAGGGCTTCTTAAAGAACTAACAGGTCTGTGAGAGCTGGAATTCTTACTGGTTGGTAGGTGATCAAATACTTATGTCATGCAATAAAATGCTAATTAATTACTTAAAAATCATTCAATGTGATTTTCTGGATTTTTGTTTTAGATTCTGTCTCTCACAGTTGAAGTGTACCTATGATAAAAATTACAGACCTCTCTATGCTTTGTAAGAAGGAAAACCTGCAAAATCGGCAGTGTATCAAATACTTGTTCTCCCCACTGTATATATATATACACAGTGGGGCAAAAAAAGTATTTAGTCAGCCACCAATTGTGGAAGTTCTCCCACTTAAAAAATGAGAGAGGCCTGTAATTTTCATCATAGATACACTTCAACTATGACAGACAAAATGAGAAACAAAATCCAGAAAATCCCATTGTAGGATTTTTAATGAATTTATTTGCAAATTATGGTGGAAAACTTTTGTTATTGACCAAATACTTATTTATCTCAATACTTTGTTATATACCCTTTGTTGGCAATAACAGAGGTAAAACGTTTTCTGTAAGTCTTCACAAGGTTTTCACAAACTGTTGCTGGTATTTTGGCCCATTCCTCCATGCAGATCTCCTCTAGAGCAGTGATGTTTTGGGGCTGTTGCTGGGCAAAACGGACTGAGATCTGGAGACTGACTAGGCCCCTCCAGGACCTTGAAATGCTTCTTACGAAGCCACTCCTTCGTTGCCCAGGCGGTGTGTTTGGGATTATTGCCATGCTGAAAGACCCAGCCACGTTTCATCTTCAATGCCCTTGCTGATGGAAAGAGGTTTCACTCAAAATCTCACGATACATGGCCCCATTCATTCTTTCCTTTACACGGATCAGTCGTCCTGGTCCCTTTGCAGAAAAACAGCACCAAAGAATGATGTTTCCACCCCCATGCTCCACAGTAGGTATGGTGTTCTTTGGATGCAACTCAGCATTCTTTGTCCTCCAAAGATGACGAGTTGAGTTTTTACCAAAAAGTTATATTTTGGTTTCATCTGATCATATGACATTCTCCCAATCTTCTTCTGGATCATCCAAATGCTCTCTAGCAAACTTCAGACGGGCCTGGACATGTGTCCCCCTGCTTAAGCTAATACGTCTTCCACTGCAGGATTTGAGTCCCTGGCGGCGTAGTGTGTTACTGATGGTAGGCTTTGTTACTTTGGTCCCAGCTCTCTGCAGGTCATTCACTAGGTCCCCCCGTGTGGTTCTGGGATTTTTGCTCACCGTTCTTGTGATCATTTTGACCCCACGGGGTGAGATCTTGCGTGGAGCCCCAGATCGAGGGAGATTATCAGTGGTCTTGTATGTCTTCCATTGCCTAATAATTGCTCCCACAGTTGATTTCTTCAAACCAAGCTGCTTACCTATTGCAGATTCAGTCTTCCCAGCCTGGTGCAGGTCTACAATTTAGTTTCTGGTGTCCTTTGACAGCTCTTTGGTCTTAGCCATAGTGGAGTTTGGAGTGTGACTGTTTGAGGTTGTGGACAGGTGTCTTTTATACTGATAACAAGTTCAAACAGATGCAATTAATACAGGAAACGAGTGGAGGACAGAGGAGCCTCGTAAAATAAGTTACAGGTCTGTGAGAGCCAGAAATCTTGCTTGTTTGTAGGTGACCAAATACTTATTTTTCTCCATAATTTGCAAATAAATTCATAAAAAATCCTACAATGTGATTTTCTGGATTTTTTTTCTCATTTTGTCTGTCATAGTTGAAGTGTACCTATGAGAAAAATTACAGGCCTCTCTCATCTTTTTAAGTGGGAGAACTTGCACAATTGGTGGCTGACTAAATACTTTTTTGCCCCACTGTATATATATGTATACATAAGAAACGCCCTCTCACTGTCAACTGCGTTTATTTTCAGCAAACTTGTGTGTAAATATTTGTATGAAAATAACAAGATTCAAGAACTGAGACATAAATTTAACAAGTTCCACAGACATGTGACTATCAGAAGTGGAATACTGTGTCCCTGAAGAAAGGGGGGTCAAAATCAAAAGTAACAGTCAGTATCTGGTGTGGCCACCAGCAACATTTAAGTGCAGCAGTAATTCTCCTCATGGACTGCAGCAGATTTGCCAGTTCTTGCTGTGAGATGTTATCCCACTCTTCCACCAAGGCACCTACAAGTTCCCAAACATTTCTGGGGGGAATGGCCTTAGCCCTCACCCTCCGATCCAACAGGTCCCAGACATGCTCAATTGGATTGAGATCCAGGCTCATCGCTGGCCATGGTAGAACACTGACATTCCTGTCTTGAAAGAAATCGCGCACAGAACGAGCAGTATGGCTGGTGTCATTGTCATGCTGGAGGGTCATGTGAGGATAAGCCTGCAGGAAGGGTACCACATTATATTTATTGATTTATTTTTATTTCACCTTCATTTAACCAGGTAGGCTAGTTGAGAACAAGTTCTCATTTGCAACTGCGACCTGGCCAAGATGAAGCATAGCAGTTCGACACACACAACAATACATAAACATACACAACAATACATAAACATACACAACAATACGTAAACATACACAACAATACATAAACATACACAACAATACATAAACACACACAACAATACATAAACACACACAACAATACATAAACACACACAACAATACATAAACACACACATACATAAACATAAATATACAGTCAATATTACAGTAGGAAAAAAAGAAGAGGGGGATGGATGCCTTCCCTGTAATGCACAGCGTTGAGATTGCCTGTAATGACAACAAGCTCAGTCTGATGATGCTGTGACACACTGCCCCAGACACGGACCTTCCACCTCCAAATCGATCCTGCTCCTGAGTACAGGCCTCGGTGTAACGCTCATTCCTTCAACGATAAACGTGAATCCGACCATCACCCCTGGTGAGACACAACTGTGACTCATCAGTGAAGAGCACTTTTCGCCAGTCCTGTCTGGTAGAGCGACGGTGGGTTTGTGCCCATTGGCGACGTTGTTGCCGGCGATGTCTAGTGAGGATCTGCCTTACAAGAGGCCTATAAGCCCTCAGTCCAGCCTATTGCGGACAGTCTGAGCACTGATGGAGGGATTGTGCATTCCTGGTGTAACTCGGGCAGTTGTTGTTGCCATCCTGTCCCGCAGATGTGATGTTCAGATGTACCGATCCTGTGCAGGTGTTGTTACATGTGGTCTGCCACTGCGAGGAAGATCAGCTCAATCAGCTGTCTGTCCTGTCTCCCTGTAGCGCTGTCTTAGGTGTCTCACAGTATGGACATTGTTATTTATTTCCCTGCAGTCCTCATGCCTCCTTGCAGCATGCCTAAGGCACGTTCATGCAGGGACCCTGGGCATCTTTCTTTTGGTGTTTTTCAGAGTCAGTAGAAAGGCCTCTTTAGTGTCCTAAGTTTTCATAACTGTGACCTTAATTGCCTACCGTCTGTAAGCTGTTAGTGTCTTAACGACCGTTCCACAGGTGCATGTTCATTAATTGTTCATGGTTCATTGAACAAGCATGGGAAACAGTGTTTAAACCCTTTACAATGAAGATATGTGAAGTTATTTGGATTTTTACGAATTATCTTTGAAAGACAGGGTCCTGAAAAAGGGATGTTTCTTTTTTTGCTGAGTTTATATATCTATCTCTCTCTATATATAATACATACATACATACATACACACATACATACATACATACATACATACATACATACATACATACATACATACATACATACATACATACATACATACATACATACATACATACATACATACATACATACATACATACATACATGCATACATACATACATACATACATACATACATACATACATACATACATACATACATACATACATACATACATACATACATACATACATACATACATACATACATACATACATACATACATACATACATACATACATACATACATACATACATACATACATACATACATACATACATACATACATACATACATACATACATACATACATACATACATACATACATACATACATACATACATACATACATACATACATACATACATACATACATACATACACACATACATACATACACACACACACATATGTACAACTGTAACAATGATTCATGTCCATTAGGGGGGGGGGGCTGGAGGGGGACAGTGTGAGCAAGTAGCTGCTTAGTGGTGCCTATTCAGCAGCCTGATGGTCTGGGGGTAGAAACCTTTGGCCAGTCGGACAGTTTTTACCATGATGCTCCTATACTGCCTGTGTCAGAGTGATGAAAGCTGGGAGAACAGGCCATGGCTCGGTGTTTGAGGTCCTTGTTGGTCTTCTTGGCCTTCTTGGGACACCTGGGGTTGTAGGTGTCCTGGATGGCAGGCAGTGTGCACCCAAGGGTGCATTCGGCTGAGCGTACCACACACTGTAAGAGCCTTGCGGTCAGCGGCGGTGGAGTTGCCAAGCTAGCCCGTGATGCAGCCCAAAGGTATGCTCTCGATGGTGCTCCTGTAGAACACTGTGAGGGCCCTCAGGAACTGGCCAAATTTCTTCAGCATTCTGAGGTTGAAGAGTTGCTGTTGTGCCTTCTTCACCATGGTGTCTGTGTGTTTTGACCATTTCACCTACTCTGAGATGTGCACACCAGAGTATGTGAGTAGAGCTGGAAGGAGCGAGGAGCAGAGCTCGCCCAATTTGACTGGAGCAAGGAGCCAGTTTCAAAAAGGCTGGTGCTTCGGCTTTCTCACCCGCTCCAGTTGCCCTCCAGGAGCGCTCACTTCACGAGCTCAGGGCATGCCCGGCCCAGAATGCATTTGTGGGCTACTTGTATGCTGCTATAGCCCCTTGCTTTAGCTACTGTCATGGAGGATGCTAAATATCTTCATCAAGAAACGAATAAATCAATGTGCCTTACAATGTGTCCACAACTAAAGAATCATTGTGGAATATGAAAAGACACAAATTCCGAAAGCATGATGGTGTTCTTAGCACGTGCACATGCAAACAAAAAAGGAATGAGATGGGTAGCTAGCTGTGTCATTTTAGTGAAGTCTTTATAAACTAACAATCTGATCTCTTAAAGGTTTCATTCATTTTTGTACTATTGTCTATACAATAAGCTATCATTGATTTTGGCCCAACAGGCCTGACATTTGATCTCTTTCATGGAGCTTGCTGTTTTGATAGGCCTAAAGGCTTTTAGGAAAAATAACCCTACCTATTGAAAAATAAAAATCAACCTCACATCCCTGCCCAGCCTGGCAAGAGTGGCCCAAAGGGTATTTAGCATCCCCAGTGGCTCTGTAAGTGTGGAGAGGATGTTCTCCACTGCTGACCTGCTCCCCATCACATGAGCCTGAAGCCATAGACTCTGGCCAAATGTTTAAAAGTGAATTCAAAGGCACTGTAGACTAAGCTAATAAGGTATTTTTCATTGAATTGTTATTGAATTCTAAGTGAGTCACAACCTAGATGTACAATTTATAGAATATACTGTAATGATTTAATACAACAAAATGCTATTTACATTTTGATTGCTTAATGTCCTTGCCAGCCTAGTGTCAAACTCGCAAATTCTTCCCAATGTATTTATTTGTAGGCTATAGCCTTGAAATAATAGGCTTAGAAATATGTAGCCTATTTGAAATAAGCATTTCTTACAGTAACCTTTTCATGTTGTTTATTAAAATACTTTTGATTCAAATTATATGGTTTGGTTTCAATACTTTAATAGGTCCAAGTAGTCACAAAAATAGATTGGTCTTAGTTAAATTGTGAATTAAGCAAATTTTGAGTGTCAGTTTTTTATTTTTGTGAGTGAGGAGAGTTTTTTTAGGAGAGGTTTTTAGCAGAGCGGTTGGAAAGGAAGTGGAGCCTCTGTGAGCTTGTGTGAGCGATGAGCGGGATTTTCTGAACTTTTTGATGAGGATGGGGGCGTGCTCAGCCTAATTCCTTCTGAAGTCCAAAATCTGCACTTTTGTTTTGCGGATGTTGAGGGAGCAGCTGTTTACCAGGCGCCACACCATCAGAGTGCATACCCCCTCTCTGTAGGCCGTCTCATCGTTGTTGGTAATCAGGCCTAATACTGTTGTGTCATAAGTAAACTTGATGATGGAGTTGGAACTGTGTGAGACCACCCAGTCATGGGAATACTTGAAGTACAGGAGGGGACTGAGGACACACCCTTGTGGAGCCCCGATGTTGAGGATCAGTGTGGAGGAGGTAATGTTGCCTTCCTTCACCACCTGGAGGTCCAGGGACCAGTTGCATGGGGGGAGGGGGGGGTTCAGTCCCAGGGCCGTGAGCTTTGTGGTGAGCTTAGAGGGCACTATGTTATTGAAGGCAGACGTTTAGTCAATGAACAGGATCTGTCAGGGCGGTAGGTGAATTGGAGAGAGTCGAGTGTGTCGAGGGAGGAGGTGATGTGGTATTTGACTAGCTTCTTGAAGCACTTCATGATAATGGAAGTGTGTGCTAGGTGTCGGTGGTTACTTTCTCTATTTTGGGCACGGGGATGATAGGGGACATCTTGAAGCAGGTGGGGATAATGGCCCGAGCTAGAGAGAGATTGAAAATGTTAGAAAGCACAACAGCTAGCTGGTCTGCACGTGTTCTGAGGACACGACTAGGGATACCGTCTGAGCCGGCAGCCTTGCGAGGGTTAACACGTTCGGATGACTCGCAAGCACATAGACTCTCTTTGGGTCTTTCTTTAGTAGAGCCTGATAGCTGCAGAATGACTATATCATGCACATGTTGCTGGACAGAGGCATGGGCCTTTTCACCTTAACCTGCTCTCAGAGCATTTCATATTATTCTGTATGTAAATCCAAGACAATCTATTTAGTATGTTACGTTTCGTATGGTATACATTAATTTGTTGATGTCCATCACTAATTTTGTTTGATTATGCTACAAATTATAATTCGTATTATATGTTACAAATATGCTAAATGTAAATGTTACGAATTCTAGCTAGGTTGCTAAAGTTAGCTAGGGGTTGAGGTTAGGGGTTAAGTTTAGGAGTTAGGTTAAAGGGTTAGGGTTAGGTCAGGGGTTAGCTAAAAGGGTTAAGGTTACGATTAGGCGAAGGCTAAGTAGTTTGCTAAGTAGCTAAAAAGTAGTAAGTAGTTGAAAAGTTGCTAATTAGCTGCTAAACTCGCAACCGTAGATTGTTACTTAAGTCAACCCAATCTTATGTAACCATACCAAACATAAAATATCATACTAATTGGAGTGTTCCGGATTTACTTTTACTATGTTCCATCTAGTCTATGTGACCAGGCTGTTCACCCACATACACTCATACACTCCTGCCTAAACACAACCTTTCAACACAGAATTCGCAATGAGTTCGTCTTGCAAATCAAATCAAATTTTATTTGTCACATACACATGGTTAGCAGATGTTAATGCGAGTGTAGCGAAATGCTTGTGCTTCTAGTTCCGACAATGCAGTGATAACCAACAAGTAATCTAACTAACAATTCCAAAACTACTGTCTTATACACAGTGTAAGGGGATAAGGAACATGTACATAAGGATATATGAATGAGTGATGGTACAGAGCAGCATACAGTAGATGGTATCGAGTACAGTATATTATTATTATTATATATTACAGTATATACATATGAGATGAGTATGTAGACAAAGTAAACAAAGTGGCATAGTTAAAGTGGCTAGTGATACATGTATTACATAAGGATGCAGTCGATGATGTAGAGTACAGTATATACATATGCATATGAGATGAATAATGTAGGGTAAGTAACATTATATAAGGTAGCATTGTTTAAAGTGGCTATGTGATATATTTACATCATTTCCCATCAATTCCCATTATTAAAATGGCTGGAGTTGGGTCAGTGTCAATGACAGTGTGTTGGCAGCAGCCACTCAATGTTAGTGGTGGCTGTTTAACAGTCTGATGGCCTTGAGATAGAAGCTGCTTTTTTCAGTCTCTCGGTCCCAGCTTTGATGCACCTGTCAAAACTGTTCGCTGCTCTGGCTCCCCAATGGTGGACCTCACGACGCCAGGACCTTCTGGATGACCTCTTTAAGGAATACTTAGGGGATGAACAGGCAGTGGTTCTTAAATGGGTGGTTGATGTCCTTGATGATCTTTATGGCCTTCCTGTAACAACGGGTGGACAATGATCATTTAGATTTGTAATCGCTGTGTAGGTGTCCTGGAGGGCAGGTAGTTTGCCCCGGTGATGCGTTGTGCAGTCCTCACTACCCTCTGGAGAGCACAAATTACGGTTGAGGGCGGATAATCATAAGCAGTTAACATAATTGCAAAAGGGTTTTCTAATGATCAATTACCAGGCGGTGATATAGCCCGCCAGGATGCTCTCGATTGTGCATCTGTAGAAGTTTGTAAGTCGCTCTGGAGTGCTTTTGGTGACAAGCCGAATTTCTTCAGCCTCCTGAGGTTGAATAGGCGCTGCTGTGCCTTCTTCAGGATGCTCGACGCTGTCAGTGTGAGTGGACCAATTCAGTTTGTCTGTGATGTGTAGTGCCGAGGAACTTAAAACTAGCTACCCTCTCCACTACTGTTCCATCGATGTGGATAGGGGGTGTTCCCTCTGCTGTTTCCTGAAGTCCACAATCATCTCCTTAGTTTTGTTGACGTTGAGTGTGAGGTTATTTTCCTGACACCACACTCCGAGGGCCCTCACCTCCTCCCTGTAGGCCGTCTCGTCGTTGTTGGTAATCAAGCCTACCACTGTTGTGTCGTCCGCAAACTTGATGATTGAGTTGGAGGCGTGCGTGGCCACGCAGTCGTGGGTGAACAGGGAGTACAGGAGAGGGCTCAGAACGCACCCTTGTGGGGCCCCCGTGTTGAGGATCAGCGGGGAGGAGATGTTGTTGCCTACCCTCACCACCTGGGGGCGGCCCGTCAGGAAGTCCAGTACCCAGTTGCACAGGGCGGGGTCGAGACCCAGGGTCTCGAGCTTGATGACGAGCTTGGAGGGTACTATGGTGTTGAATGCCGAGCTGTAGTCGATGAACAGCATTCTCACATAGGTATTCCTCTTGTCCAGGTGGGTTAGGGCAGTGTGCAGTGTGGTTGAGATTGCATCGTCTGTGGACCTATTTGAGCGGTAAGCAAATTGGAGTGGGTCTAGGGTGTCAGGTAGGGTGGAGGTGATATGGTCCTTGACTAGTCTCTCAAAGCACTTCATGATGACGGAAGTGAGTGCTACGGGGCGGTAGTCGTTTAGCTCAGTTACCTTAGCTTTCTTGGGAACAGGATCAATGGTGGCCCTCTTGAAGCATGTGGGAACAGCAGACTGGTATAGGGATTGATTGAATATGTCCGTAAACACAGGCCAGCTGGTCTGCGCATGCTCTGAGGGCGTGGCTGGGGATGCCGTCTGGGCCTGCAGCCTTGCGAGGGTTAACACGTTTAAATGTCTTACTCACCTCGGCTGCAGTGAAGGAGAGACCGCATGTTTCCGTTGCAGGCCGTGTCAGTGGCACTGTATTGTCCTCAAAGCGGGCAAAAAAGTTATTTAGTCTGCCTGGCAGCAAGACATCCTGGTCCGTGACTGGGCTGGATTTCATCTTGTAGTCCGTGATTGACTGTAGACCCTGCCACATGCCTCTTGTGTCTGAGCCGTTGAATTGAGATTCCACTTTGTCTCTGTACTGACGCTTAGCTTGTTTGATAGCCTTACGGAGGGAATAGCTGCACTGTTTGTATTCAGTCATGTTGCCAGACACCTTGCCCTAGTCCTTCTGTAGCTCAGTTGGTAGAGCATGGCGCTTGTAACGCAAGGGTAGTGGGTTCGATTCCCGGGACCACCCATACGTAGAATGTATGCACACATGACTGTAAGTCGCTTTGGATAAAAGCGTCTGCTAAATGGCATATATTATTATTATTATTATTATTATATTATTATATTATTATATATTATTAAAAGCAGTGGTTCGCGCTTTCAGTTTCACGCGAATGCTGCCATCAATCCACGGTTTCTGGTTAGGGAATGTTTTTATCGTTGCTATGGGAACGACATCTTCGACGCACGTTCTAATGAACTCGCACACCGAATCAACGTATTCGTCAATATTCCCATCTGACGCAATACGAAACATGTCCCAGTCCACGTGATGGAAGCAGTCTTGGAGTGTAGAGTCAGCTTGGTCTGACCAGCGTTGGACAGACCTCAGCGTGGGAGCCTCTTGTTTTAATTTCTGCCTGTAGGCAGGGACCAGCAAAATGGAGTCGTGGTCAGCAATGCCATCCTTCTAATTGTTGTTAAACACTCGGCTACTGGAGGAAGCCTGGAAATCGAGGATAGCATTGAATTCAACACTTATTGTACAGTAGCAACAAGGGCAGATGAAACAGTGGATGCAATGCTACTCAGGCCTCACCACTCTTTCTCTTTGTTGGGGATGGAGGAGTAGGACTGCTTGTAGAAACCACAGAGCTGGGGCCCAGGAAGAGGTTACGATAGGGCAGGAGGGTAGCATTAAATCAAATCATATCAAATCAAAAAAAATTATATAGCCCTTCGTACATCAGCTGATATCTCAAAGTGCTGTACAGAAACCCAGCCTAAAACCCCAAACGGCAAGCAATGCAGGTGTGGAAGCACAGTGGCTAGGAAAAACTCCCTAGAAAGGCCAAAACCTAGGAAGAAACCTAGAGAGGAACCAGGCTATGTGGGGTGGCCAGTCCTCTTCTGGCTGTGCCCGGTGGAGATTATAACAGAACATGGCCAAGATGTTCAAATGTTCATAAATGACCAGCATGGTCTAATAATAATAAGGCAGAACAGTTGAAACTGGAGCAGCAGCACGGCCAGGTGGACTGAGGACAGCAAGGAGTCATCATGTCAGGTAGTCCTGGGGCATGGTCCTAGGGCTCAGGTCCTCCGAGAGAGAGAAAGAAAGAGAGAAAGAGAAGAGAGAATAACACTTGAGATAAAAAAAATATTTAAAAAAATGCTGTTGAAAAAACACAACTTTATGCGCTGTGGATTTATCAAAGATGTGCATTTTATTTTTTTTGCATGTTTTCTACAATGAATAGAATGATACATTTCCACTGTTTATGGCTAATACAAGTGTATTCTATTCTCTAGAGTGTGTGGCAGCAGTCTCCATATTGGATCTGCATGTCCATGGTACGGTATAGTTGAGTGAGACAGCCTTTAAGCTGCAGAATCCTATGGGCCTCCTGGAGGAACTATGTCTGGTCAAACTAGTGGGAGGCAGACATGGGTCACCAGGTCCACTGAGCTGTCTGGGAAGGGCAGCTCCTCAGCCGGACACTGTCTATAGACCGAGACCAGAGCGACGCAATGATCGAGAGACACACAGATTGAGGCTACATAATACCGGCTATACTCAAGTTATTTGCTGGTCTCAGATCTGTAAAGCTTGGTACCAGATCTGTTTCTGCTCTCTTGCCAACTCCTATGGTCATTGACACTATAGGAGTTGGGAAAACCACTCTTTACCATATAACTGTCCCTGGTCTCCTTGCCGTGTTTGTGAATAGCATCTCTCTCCTTCAGTTTCCTGACAAGGCTGCCATCAAGCCACGGTTTCTGAATTGGGTTTTAAAAGACACCACAGGTATCTCATCTATGCATTATTTTTTTCATCTGGTGACAGCCTGTGTTTACATTGATGCTATCCCCAGAGGCGCCCCGGAACATATTCCAATAGATGTGATCTATACGGTCTTGGGGCATGGATTCTAATTGGTCTGACCAACATTGTACAGACCTGACCACCGGAGCTTCCCTCTGGAATGAGCTACTGTAGTGTATTTATCACGGGAGCTGTGTTTAGGGTTCTGAGTGAGACAACAGTACAACACACTCCCACTCTAAAGGCAGAGGCAAATGAATAGAGTGAGATGCGGGAACACACTGCGACGTCAGTCATCAGAAGGCTGCAGTCCTCTCACAGAGCTGGATGAAATGAAGATTAGAGTCAAGCGGGTGTTGAGGGAGATGCTATAATTATGTGCACTCATGTTTGAAAGTGAATATTTTGGGAGACAAGTTAAAGAGAGGAGCGTCAAAAAGAAAATAGAAGTCTACATCAGTGAGAATAGCAAATAGTGTGAGAACAACCTTGAAGGAACTTTTGGATTATTTTGTTTCTCAGGTTTTAGGAGTGAAAAGTCATTGATCTTCCACAAAGTAGTTTTCCCCCTCCCTAAAAGTACAAGGGAATTAACAGATGCTTTTCTGGTGGGGCCACGGCGTGTTCTGCCACCCCAGAACTATTCGAGGGTGGTAACAGTGTTCTACTGCTCACGTCCTACCCTACATGACTGCAACACCAGGGCTGTGGTGGTATCGGGCGACACGGGTTTGGGAACGTACTGTAAAGTATAGGCCAGCATATGCGTATGAATGAGCAATCTCCTATTGCAAGGACACTCTACATAACCTTACTAGTGAGCTTGCAATATCCACAGGGATTTACAGCTCTTCTGATCTGAAACTCGGGACTGCAGCCTTCAAAGCTCAGCCCCCCTCCCTCCCCCTTTGCCCGTTGAATATGGTCACTGACATTCATGTGATATTTGAGAAAGTATAGCTCTGTTAATTAGCTACAGTCATTCTTGAGTCTGAAAGGGTAATGGTTCACACCCACACCCCTTATTATCCACCCCCTACCCCCTTCTCTGCCAAACACAACACTCTGACATTTAAACAAGCCGCTTGTTATTTTAAGAGCGAAAGAAGGGAGCACTTGGCACACAACAGTGATCCCAATCCATTTGGACTTGAATAGACTCTGTTGGAAATGTCTTCAGAGGAAGTTCCACCGGCACAAATGCCCTCTGTATGCCACGGGTTACGGTCTTCATTAATGCTGAGATTCTCCATTAAGAAAGCTATTAGTTTGGTCTGGGAGATAAGAACTGGGGGGTGGGGAGGTGGGGGTGTTTGGTGTACTCCGTGTAGTTTGTCACTGTTATCTGGCCAACTTTACATTATTGATGCACGGTGTTGAAGGGCAGTTTTGCTCCACTGACTCCTTTCTTGTGGTTCCTCAGCTGTTTCGCCGTGTTGCTGCAGCCCTACCTGGGATGGATAGCACACCAGAGAAGAGCAAAGAGGACAGCAATCTTTCACAAAGGGATTAGACCCGAGGCAGAATGATTTGGAGCATGTTTGAGCTCAACATCTAATCTACACTTCAGAAATGCTTCAGTAGCTAGGTTTCCAACCAATTGGATGCCAATTTTCATGCAACTATGACAAGATCCAGATACAAACAATATGCTCATTTTCCCACGAGATGTTTCCAGCAAATTGACTTGTTGCAGATAGAAGGCTGTGCGTGATGATGTAGTAACATGCAGAAAAATAACTTTTGTGGTTAAATTCCCAAGTACCAAATAAGAAACACAAGTTAAATGGGTTTCCATCTCATTTTCAACTCCAGTGATGGTTTTGTCTCAAATTGCGTTATATAGAGATTTTGCCCACTGGTTTTGGCTCGTGCACTCCAGCCAACAACTTGCAGATACTGTGCAGATGGCCTACTACATGATGACATTATTATGGATGAAAGAACAAGACTATTTTTGAGTTGTCAAACGGCAGCCAAGAATCATCATGTCACCAGAACAAGACCCTCTATTGGAAAGGACAAATGGGTTTATTTTGGAGGTGAAGGGAAAGGACAAATGGGTTTATTTTGGAGGTGAAGGGAAAGGACAAATGGGTTTATTTTGGAGGTGAAGGGAAAGGACAAATGGGTTTATTTTGGAGGTGAAGGGAAAGGACAAATGGGTTTATTTTGGAGGTGAAGGGAAAGGACAAATGGGTTTATTTTGGAGGTGAAGGGAAAGGACAAATGGGTTTATTTTGGAGGTGAAGGGAAAGGACAAATGGGTTTATTTTGGAGGTGAAGGGAAAGGACAAATGGGTTTATTTTGGAGGTGAAGGGAAAGGACAAATGGGTTTATTTTGGAGGTGAAGGGAAAGGACAAATGGGTTTATTTTGGAGGTGAAGGGAAAGGACAAATGGGTTTATTTTGGAGGTGAAGGGAAAGGACAAATGGGTTTATTTTGGAGGTAAAGGGAAAGGACAAATGGGTTTATTTTGGAGGTAAAGGGAAAGGACAAATGGGTTTATTTTGGAGGTAAAGGGAAAGGACAAATGGGTTTATTTTGGAGGTGAAGGGAAAGGACAAATGGGTTTATTTTGGAGGTGAAGGGAAAGGACAAATGGGTTTATTTTGGAGGTGAAGGGAAAGGACAAATGGGTTTATTTTGGAGGTGAAGGGAAAGGACAAATGGGTTTATTTTGGAGGTGAAGGGAAAGGACAAATGGGTTTATTTTGGAGGTGAAGGGAAAGGACAAATGGGTTTATTTTGGAGGTGAAGGGAAAGGACAAATGGGTTTATTTTGGAGGTGAAGGGAAAGGACAAATGGGTTTATTTTGGAGGTGAAGGGAAAGGACAAATGGGTTTATTTTGGAGGTGAAGGGAAAGGACAAATGGGTTTATTTTGGAGGTGAAGGGAAAGGACAAATGGGTTTATTTTGGAGGTGAAGGGAAAGGACAAATGGGTTTATTTTGGAGGTGAAGGGAAAGGACAAATGGGTTTATTTTGGAGGTGAAGGGAAAGGACAAATGGGTTTATTTTGGAGGTGAAGGGAAAGGACAAATGGGTTTATTTTGGAGGTGAAGGGAAAGGACAAATGGGTTTATTTTGGAGGTAAAGGGAAAGGACAAATGGGTTTATTTTGGAGGTGAAGGGAAAGGACAAATGGGTTTATTTTGGAGGTGAAGGGAAAGGACAAATGGGTTTATTTTGGAGGTGAAGGGAAAGGACAAATGGGTTTATTTTGGAGGTGAAGGGAAAGGACAAATGGGTTTATTTTGGAGGTGAAGGGAAAGGACAAATGGGTTTATTTTGGAGGTAAAGGGAAAGGACAAATGGGTTTATTTTGGAGGTAAAGGGAAAGGACAAATGGGTTTATTTTGGAGGTAAAGGGAAAGGACAAATGGGTTTATTTTGGAGGTAAAGGGAAAGGACAAATGGGTTTATTTTGGAGGTAAAGGGAAAGGACAAATGGGTTTATTTTGGAGGTGAAGGGAAAGGTGGATACCTCGTCAGTTGTACAACTGAAATGTGTATTTGACCCAGTTGTGTTGGAAACATGAGTACTTAAAACACATTTTTGTCAATCTTCATTTCTCAATTCAATAGTTTGAATAACACAAGTAAATTAAGTAAATCTGTAATAATAATTTTCAGTAAAAATAATCTGTTTCAATTAGGTGTAACCGTGTACAAAATTGAATTCATTAGATCCAAATACTCTTTTCTTGATGTGCATAAGCGCATCACCTTCCACTGTCACATCATATCAACATTTGTGCACAAAGGTGTGTCCAACACCATTTCTCACAAAATACATTTTACAGAGACAAAAAGATCCGACCATGTGGAACAAACAAATTATCTGTCTGCATTTATAAAATTATACCTAAACTACCTGTTTCCATCACACGCGTAGTGATTTATTTTTTATACACAGTATGACTTTACTAGCAATAAAACTGTGGATGAAATACGTGTTTTACTGACAGACATTTATTAGATGTTTTTGAAGAGTTACATTTTTTTTTTTTTACTTCACTTTTTTTTGGTACGTAATGCTTCCGCCATGGTTTCTTTCCTATGACCAAAAAGAGCTTCTGGACATCAGAACAGCGATCACTAACCTGGATTTGGATTCCTACTTCAAGGAGTCGGAGGCGCAGCACATAATGCTCACCACAAGGGAGAGAGAGAGAGAAATAAATAAATAATAAAGTCCCCAACCAAGGTTGGCCTACAGCAGCAATAGATCTTCTGCACAGATTCTGCCAGACCTGAGCCCTGACAGTAAATCTCATAAAGGCAAAAATAATGGCGTTCCAAAAAAGGTCCAGTTGCCAAGACTACAAATTCCATCTAGACACCGTTGCCCTACAGCACACAAATAATTATACATACCTCGGCCTAAACATCAGCACCTCAGGTAACTTCCACAAAGTTGTGAACGAGCTAAGAGACGAGGCAAGAAGGGTCTTTTATGCCATCAAAAGGAACATAAAATTCGACATAGCAATTAGGATCTGGCAAAAAAAAAACACTTGAACCATTTATAGAACCCATTGCCCTTTATGGTTGTGAGGTCTGTGTTCTCATCAACCAAGAATTCACAAAATGAGACAAACACCAACTAAGACTCCGCATGCAGAATTCTGCAAAATGATCCACTGTGTACAACGTAAAACACCAAATAATGCAAGGAGATCAGAATTAGTTTCAAGATTCAAAAAAGAGCCGTTCAATTCTACAACCATCAAAAAGGAAGCGATTTCAAAACTTCCCATAACAAAGCCATCCTCTACGGAGCGATGAACCTGGGAAGAGTCCTCTAAGAAAGCTGGTCCTGGGGCTCTGTTCACAAACACAAACAGACCCCACAGAGCCCCAGGACAACAATACGATTAGATACATGAGAAAACGATAATTACTTGACACATTGGAAAGAATTAACAAATAAAACTGAGCAAACTAGAATGCTATTTGTCCCTAAACAGAGAGTACACAGTGGCAGAATACCTGACCACTGTGACTGACCCAAACTTAAGGAAAGCTTTGACTATGTACAGACGCAGTGAGCACAGCCTTGCTATTGAGAAAGGCCGCAGTAGGCAGACCTGGCTCTCAAGAGAAGACCGTATATGTGCACACTGCCCACAAAATGAGGTGGAAACTGAGCTGCACTTCCTAACCTCTTGCCCAATGTATGACCATATTCGAGACACATGTTTCCCTCAGATCACACAAATCCACAAAGAATTTGAAAATAAACCCAATTTTGATTAATGCCCAAATCTACTGGGTGAAATACCACAGTGTGCCATCACAGCAGCAAGATTTGTGACCTGTTGCCACAAGAAAAGGGCAACCAGTGAAGAAGAAACACCATTGTAAATACAACCATTATTTTTGTTTATTTTCCCTTTTGTACTATTTGCACATCGTTACAACACTGTATATAGACATAATGGCATTTGAAATGTCTCTATTTTGGAACTTGTGTGAGTGACATTTACTGTTCACTTTTGATTGTTTATTTCACTTTGTTTTATCCATTTCTCTTGGTTTGGCGATGTAAACCTATGTTTCCCATGCCAATGAAGCTCATTGAATTGAGAGAGAGAGCGCAACAGAGAGAGAGCGCAACAGAGAGAGAGCGCAACAGAGAGAGAGCGCAACACAGAGAAAGAGCAACACAGAAAGAGAGCGAGCACAACAGGGAGAGCAACAGAGAGAGAGAGAGAGAGCAACACAGAGAGCAACAGAGAGAGAGAGAGCGAGCGCAACCAAAAGAGTAACAGAGAGAGAGAGCAACACAGAAAGAGAGCGAATGCAACACAGAGAGCAACAGAGAGTGAGAGAGAGCAACACAGAAAGAGCGAGAGCGCAAGAGAGAGAGAGCAAGTCAGAGCGTGAGCGCAAGAAAGAGAGCAACACAGAAAGAGAATGAGTGCAAGAGAGAGAGAACAACACAGAAAGAGAGCGAGCGCAAGAGAGAGCGAGCACAACAAAGAGAGAGCAACAGAGAGAGAGAGGGGGAGAGAGCAACACAGAGGGCAACAAAGAGAGAGAGGGCAGGCAGGTATGCAGGCAGGCTCCCTGTAGAGGAAAGGCTGTGCAACCACTGCACAACAGCAGAATCTGAGACAGAGCTGCGTTTCCTGACAGCATGTAAAAAATATAAAACAATTAGTGTAATTTCCCCAAATTTGAAACCCTTATTCAATGTAAGCTTTGGAAATATGTATGCTGTTATGTCATGCCAATAAGTCAAATTGAACTGAGAGAGCAGAGAGAGCAACACGGAGAGAGAGAGCACAACACAGAGAGAGAGAGAGCGCAACAAACACCCAGAGAGAGAGCAACAGAGAGAGAGAGCAACAGAGAGAGAGAGAGGGAGTGCAGGCGAGAGTGTAGAAGAGAGAGAGAGCGCAACACAGAGAGAGGGAGAGAGAGAGTACAAGAGAGAGTGTAGCAGAGAGAGAGCGCAACACACAGAGAGAGAGAGTACAAGAGAGAGTGTAGCAGAGAGAGAGCGCAACACAGAGAAAGAGAGAGCGAGAGAGAGAGAGAGAGAGTACAAGAGAGTGTAGCAGAGAGAGAGCGCAACACAGACAGAGTACAAGAGAGAGCGTAGCAGAGAGAGAGTGCAACACAGAGAGAGAGAGAGTACAAGAGAGAGCGTAGCAGAGAGAGAGCGCAACAGAGAGAGAGAGAGAGAGAGTACAAGAGAGAGCGTAGCAGAGAGAGAGTGCAACACAGAGAGAGAGAGAGTACAAGAGAGAGCGTAGCAGAGAGAGAGTGCAACACAGAGAGAGAGAGAGTACAAGAGAGAGCGTAGCAGAGAGAGAGCGCAACACAGAGAGAGAAAGTACAAGAGAGAGCGTAGCAGAGAGGAGAGAGCGTAGCAGAGAGAGAGCGCAACACAGAGAGAGAGAGAGTACAAGAGAGAGCGCAACACAGAGAGAGAGAGTACAAGAGAGAGCGTAGCAGAGAGAGAGCGCAACACAGAGAGAGAGAACGAGTACAAGAGAGAGCATAGGAGAGAGAGCGTAACACAGAGAGAGAGTGTACAAGAGAGAGCGTAGCAGAGAGAGAGCGCAACACAGAGAGAGAGAAAGAGTACAAGAGAGAGCATAGGAGAGAGAGTGCAACACAGAGAGAGAGAGCACAACAGAGAAAGAGTGAGTGCGTGCTCGGAGATATTCTTGATCTGTGTCTAAATTCCAGGTTCCCAAGTTTTGAATCAAGACAATTTCATCTTAAAACAATTAAGTGTAGTAAGCCAGACCTAACGAAGACTTCATCACCAGAGGTAAACGGGAGCCTGTCATCCTCTGTGATTTCCGTACACCAAACGCCTATAGATGACATTCCCTGGGGCCAGAATATACCGCTAGTTGACACAGGAGGTATGCAAATGTAATTAAGAGCAGGTGCAGAGTCATTTGCTGTGACGCTGAAGGGGATAGTGTGGCAGAAAGTGTCATTTCACACACTTTGACCTTGACCTCTACTGACAGAGACAACTGGCTGACTCGGCGTGACCTGTAAGACTGGGGTCAGGTGCCCTGCTCATGTAACGCACTGGATTGTACAAAACATCAAGGACACTGTACTAATATTGAGTTCTACACACTACATAACTACATACTTTCCTGGAGCTTATCTGAGCTCCATCCCCAGAGCACGGTAAACCTGATATAGCCTATGTCACCTGGCCTCAAGGGATCGCTACAACTTTATTGCAATGGCTGCAAAAACAATAGCATGTGGCGTAACCTAGATCTATCCTACCTTACGGTACAACAAAACACAATATACCGGACACAGTTTTCTCTGGAACAAAAGCCCACCCAAAGTATATGCACAGATTGCACACAGTCCCACGTAATGTGTTGACATCATCAGCACCACTGTAGTGGAAGCGATGTTGTGATTCTCTTAGCAGTCTTCCCCAGAGCACGGCTCAAGCCAACAGCAGCGAACAGGCATCTGACTTTAAAAAATCCAGTGCAGTGCAACGCCAGGGCCACAAAACGCCACGAATCTCCCACCGGCAGTCCCTCTCTTCTCCTCTCCCCTCCCATCCCTGTGTGTCCCAGAAATGTATTTTAAGACTGATCCCTCACAGCTCTAATACTGTCTCCCCCAAACATCACCATGGGTGATTTTCTGATTTTGAATTGTGATTGCCGTGGTAAATAAACACCACGGGTGTGGATGCGCCGAAGGCAATAGTAACTCACGACTGCACGTACAGTATACACGCACACATGCATGTAAGCCCTCACGCATACACACACACACGTACTTAAGCACACACACACACACACACACACACACACACACACACACACACACACACACACACACACACACACACACACACACACACACACACACACACACACACACACACACACACACACACACACACACACACACACACACACACACAGAATTGGGATGCCTTTATGGATACCAGATAAGACCATGGCATTTTAATATGATTATGGCGGTTTTCCTTTCATGTTAACACAACGATTTCCTGAATGGGGCGTCACGGGACACTGTCATCGTCAGGGAATAATGTCAGGGAATGTCATCCTGTGTCAGGTGGAGGCTGCTTTATATCAACAGTTGGATAATAGTGGCTTACTGGAATAGCGTCTGTCCATCCCGTTAACAAGGACAGGCGCTCGTGGACGTGCTGCAAGAATAAACTGAGCAATCTAAGAGTTATATTTCAATCTTCACTCACTCTAGATGCGTTCTAACCAGAACGTACCCAGGTAGAGCGGGTTAGTGGCATGACAGGGGGTGTGTGCAGGAGTGGATGTTTTGGGTCAGGATTGACAGTGCACTTTACTGCCAAGCTGACGCATTGGAGCAAAAATAACTGTCTTGTCACTTGAGCATGGGTAAACACTGTGGCTTGCTGGATGGGGCAAGTGCCAGTGATATGAGTGAGTGTATATAATGTACAGCTTAATGGCGTTGTGTGTGATTCTGATTGAGCCTCTTCTCTACACAGGGATAGAGCGGGGAGAACGGGAGAGGCGTTGTTCAGCTGAAAGGTCAGATGGCGTGCCGCTAAGCAGCACAGGCCGTGGACACAACAGGAACGCTGTGACATTTAGGGTGACGGCTCATACAGGCGGTAGGCTGGTAAGTAAACACTCCACGTCACTGTAGTTTCTCCAGGGTCATTAACTGTCTATGTGAAACGGTAGCAGCGTAGCTGGAATAGACCTGCAGAGGATGGCGCTGGGATGTAAAGCAGCCGTTTTACAGGCCCCTGACCAATTATGCTATTTTGAGTGTTTTTTTTTACTCCGGTCTTAACTTTTTGTCAACATAATGTTTCCGCCATGGTTTCCTATGACCGTAAAGAGCTTCTGGACATCAGAACAGCGATCATTAACGGTGATGTGGATGAAGAATTCAACTTCAATGACCAGGCCGTGCAGGACATACGGCTCACCCAGGACAAGGCCCTAATCCCCGACCCTCAAAGAGAAAAATAGGTCGATATAAAGGCCGACGTGGGGGCACCCTGAAGAAAATACGGTGACAAGTACATAAGCTGCCTCTACCCTCTGTTCTATTGGCGAATGTACAGTTACTGGAGAATAAACTGGACGAGCTCCGTTTGAGACTATCCTATCAACGGGACTTGAAGAACTGTCATATCCTATGCTTCATGGCTGAACGAGGACATGGTTAATATAAATCAAGCTGGTTTTTCTATGCATCAGCAGGATAGTACGGCAGAATCTCGTCAACTCCAGGGTGGTGATGTGCGTGTCTGTTAACAGCTGGTGGCGATCTCTAATATTAAGGAACTCTCGAGGTTCTGCTCGCCTGAATCAGAATATCTCATGGTTAGCTGTAGACCATACTATTTACCAAGAGTTTTTTTGTTTATGTTTTTCTTAGCCGTCTATTTACTACCACCTATCGATTTACTACCACCTATCGTCTATTTACTACCACCTATCTATTTACTACCACCTATCTATTTACTACCATTTACTACCATTTACTACCACCTATCTATTTATCACCTATCTATTTACTACCACCTATCGATTTACTACCACCTATCTATTTACTACCACCTATCTATTTACTACCACCTATCTATTTACTACCACCTATCGATTTACTACCACCTATCGATTTACTACCACCTATCTATTTACTACCACCTATCGATTTACTACCACCTATCGATTTACTACCACCTATCGATTTACTACCACCTATCGATTTACTACCACCTATCGATTTACTACCACCTATGTCGGGCCATAAACCAACATGAAAATGCTCATCCAGAGGCAGCGCTCCTAGTGAAAACTGAAATCCAATTTACCTCATTTAATACCAGCATGTCACCTGTGCAACAAGCACTGGTGACCTGTCATTCCCCCAAAATATATGTATGTTTATATATTCAGTACCAGTCAAACGTTTGGACAAACCTACTCATTCAAGGATTTTTCTTTATTTGTACTATTTTCTACATGGTAGAATAATATTGAAGACATTAAAACTATGAAATAACACATGGAATCATGTAGTAACAAAAAAAAAGTGTAATACAAATCAAAATATATTTTAGATTTGAGATTCTTCAATGTAGCCACCTTTGCCTTGATGACGGCTTTGCACACTCTTGGCATTCTCTCAACCAACTTCACCTGGAATGCTTTTCCAACATTCTTGAAAGAGTTCCCACAAATACTGAGCACTTTTTGTCTGCTTTTCCTTCACTCCTCAGTCCAACTCATCCCAAACCATCTCAATTGGGTTGAGGTCGGGTGAGTGGAGGCCAGCTCATCTGATGCAGCACTCCATCACTCTCCTTATTGGTCAAATAGCCCTTACACAGCCTGGATGTTTCATTGTCCTGTTGAAAAACAAATGATAGTCCTACTAAGCGTAAACCAGATGGAATGGCGTATTGCTGCAGAATGCTGTGCTAGCCATGCTGGTTAAGTGTGCCTTGAATTCAAAATAAATTACTGACAGTGTCACCAGCAAAGCACCATCATACCTCCTCCTCCATGCTTCACGGTGGAAACTACACATGTTTAGATCATCCTTTCACCTATTCTGCGTCTCACAAAGACACGGCGGTTGGAAGCAAAAATCCCAAATTTGGACTCCTCAGACCAAAGGACAGATTTCCGCCAGTCGAATGTCCAATGCTCATGTTTCTTGACCCAAGCTGTCAGATCTCCCCAAATAGATGTGGGTGTGGAGTCAGGCGCAGGAGAAACAAGTTCCAAAGAAAAGGGCGTTTTATTTAACAAGCTCAAAAAACAACAGGACACCGGACTACAGTAATAGCCACGTAAACCCCACTCAGACACAGTCCAGGGAAAACCCACCTGTAAAACATGAGCTAATAAAACGAAACTGAAACTCACTGACAGTTCAAACTAAAACAATCCCGCACAAAACCCCAAAGGAAATGTCGAATTAAATACCCCCCTAATTAACCAAAATGAAACCAGGTGAAACACAAAACAGACATAACCAAAAGAAAAGGAAAAAGGATCGTTGGCAGCTACTAGACCGGCGACGACGACCGCCGAGCGCCGCCCGAACAGGGAGAGGAGCCACCTTCAGTGGAAGTCGTGACACAAGCAAGTCTCTTCTTATTATTGCGGTCCTGTCTCCTCTGAACAGTTGATATGGAGATGTGTCTGTTACTTGAACTCTGTGAAGCATTTATTTGTGTTGCAATCTGAGGCTGGTCACTCTAATGAACTTATCTTCTGCAGCAGATGTAACTCTGGGTCTTCCTTTCCCGTGGCGGTCCTCATGAGAGCCAGTTTCATCATTGCGCTTGATGGTTTTTGCGACTGCACTTGAAGAAACTTTAAAAGTTCTTGAAATGTTCACATTGACTGACCTTCATGTTTTAATGTAATAATGGACTGTTGTTTTTGCCTATTTGAGCTGTTCTTGCCATAATATGGACTTGGTCTTTTACCAAATAGAGATATCTTCTCTATACAACCATTACCTTGTTACAACACAACTGATTTGCTCAAATGCATTAAGAAGAAAAGAAATTCCACAAATGTACTTTTTTAGAAGGCACACCTGTTAATTGAAATGGATTCCAGGTGACTACCTCATGAAGCTGGTTGAGAGAATGCCAAGAGTGTGCAAAGCTGTCAACAAGGAAGAACAGATTTTGCCCTTGGTTCACTCCAGACTTGACTGCCATTGACCAGCCCAAAAACATCCTGTGGCATACTGCATTAGCATCGAATAGCCCCCACGATATGCAACTTTTCAGGGAAGTTACGAACCAATATACACAGTCAGTTAGTAAAGCAAAGGCTAGCTTTTTCAAACAGAACTTTGCATCCTGTAGCACAAATTCCAAAATGTTTTGGGACACTGTAAAGTCCATGGAGAATAAGAGCACCTCCTCCCAGCTGCCCTCTGCACTGAGGCTAGGAAACTACAGTATTCCACCTTTATTTAACCAAGTTGGCCAGTTGAGAACAAGTTCTCATTTACAACTGCGACCTGGCCAAGATAAAGCAAAGCAGTGCTACAAAAACAGCAACATAGAGTTACACATAAACAAACGTATAGTCAATAACACAATAGAAAAATCTATGTACAGTGTGTGCAAATTTAGAAGAGTAGGGAGGTAAAGCAATAAATAGGCCATAGAGGCTAAATAATTACAATTTAGCATTAACACTGGAGTGATAGATGTGCAGATGATGATGTGCAAGTAGAGACTGGGGTGCAAAATAGCAAGAGGATAAGTAACCATATGGGGATGATGTAGTTGGGTGTGCTATTTACAGATGGTCAGTGTACAGGTACAGTGATCGGTAAGCTGTTCTGACAGCTGATGCTTAATGTTAGAGAGAGAGATAAACAAGACTCCAGCTTCAGTGATTTGATTTCAGTCATTGGCAGCAGATAACTGGAAGGAAAGGCGGCCAAAGGAAGAGTTGGTTTTGGGGATGACCAGTGAAATATACCTAAGAGCGCTGTGGTCGATGTCTGGCTTAAGCTTTTTCAAGCTTAAAAGGATTAACATTCACACGCAACACCATTGACCAGAAAATATTGAATACATTGGCCAGTTTAAGAATGGAGCACCCTTGGTCATGCACAGTGTTGTTCTATGTTATTCTGGTACTAACTCGTTTTTAGTAAATGTGAATCTCCAGTTCAGTTTATTGTATTCACTCTTTCTTATTATATAAATAAGTAATACGAGCTAAGACACTACACTGTCAATCCTTCATGATTTCTGCTGCATTCAAAACAACTGGAAACTCGGAACTGGGAAATCTCAGATTTCAGTGAGTTCAAGACAACTGGGAACTCAAAAACAAATGAGCCCTGACTGGGAAAATACGTTTTGAAGGGTCTTCCAACTCGGAATTCCAAGTCGGGAACTCGGGTCTCTACCTAGAGCTCCAACCTGAAGATCAATGTTGTCAGGATTCGACCTTGTATTTTTCCAAGTTCCCAGCTGTCTTGAAAGCACCATAAATCCAGAGAACTTTGATGACAAAGTTTGATGACAAAATGTGTCCATTAGAAGCAATGCTGCGCCACCTTCCTGTTCAAGTGGTCCAAAAATGTATTTTATGCTGCTGCATAAATTATGTAATCTGTCAGGGAGATATGGTTACTGTAGCTAAGACAGTAATACTAAGTATATGTAGTGTAGTAAGCTGTTAGTAGCCCATGTGCCTCACCCTAATAATTTGGTCCCTTTCCCTCTCATAACTGTAACTGTTCTGACTTGGTGGTGCGCATGTAGCTTCAAGCCTGTTTTAGAGAAATGTAATAATCAAATATTGGAAGAGCTTTCATTGTCTGCTTATATGCCCCCTTTATTTATCCTACGGTTCCGACTTTGTGTACATGGAGAACACTGTAAGAATGGCCCATGTTCTGAATTCTGTCACTGTACATTTCAAAAGTGCTGAACAAATTGTGATATTGACTATGTCAGTCTTAGCTCGCTCTTTAATGTCTTAATCTATATTTCAGATTGCCTCTTATCCGGACCTTGTTCCCTTATGCCATAGTGCATTCAGACCCCTTCCCTTTTTCCACATTTTGTTACATCACTGTCCTTCTGTCCTTCTGTAGCTCAGTTGGTAGAGCATGGCGCTTGTAACGCCAGGGTAGTGGGTTCGATCCCCGGGACCACCCATACGTAGAATGTATGCACACATGACTGTAAGTCGCTTTGGATAAAAGCTTCTGCTAAATGGCATATATTATTATTATTATTATATTACATCACAGCCATATTCCCAAATGTATTAGATTTTGATTTAATTAAGCCATCTCCACACAATACCCCATAATGACTAAGTGAAAACAGGTTTTTATTTTTTGTTTGCAAATGTACCTTATTTATATAAGTATTCAGAGACTTGAAATTGAGCTCAGGTGCATCCTGTTTCCATTCACCATCCTTTACCAAGCTATGAGGTTGAAAGAATTGTCTGTAGAGCTCCGAGTTAGGATTGTGTCGAGGCACTGATCTGGGGAAGGGTACCCAAAAAATTGTGCAGTTTTGAAGCTCTCCAGGAACACAGTGGCTTCCATCATTCTTAAATGGAAGAGGTTTGGAACCCTCAAGACATTCCTAGAGTTGGCTGCTCTAGGAAGAGCAACCGGGGGAGAAGGCCTTGGTCATGGAGGTGACCAAGAACCAGTTCCTCTGTAGAGATAGGAGAGCTTTCCAAATGACAACCATCTCTGCAGCACTCCACCAATCAGGCCTTTATGGTAGAAAGGACCAGATGGAAGCCAAGATTGAACTCTTAGGCCTGAATGCCAAGCGTCATGTCTGGAGGAAACCTGGCACCATCCCTACGGTGAAGCATGGTGGGGATAGCATCATGCAGTGGGGATGTTTTTCAGCGGCAGTGACTGGGAGACTAGTCAGGATCGAAAGAAAGATGAACTGAGCAAAGTACATAGAGATCCTTGATGAAAACCTGTTCCAGAGCACTCTGAACTGGGGTGAAGGTTCACCTTCCAACAGGATAATGACCCTAAGCATACAGCCAAGACAAGGCAGGAGTGGCTTCGGGACCAGTCTCTGAATGTCCTTGAGGTGCCCAGCCAGAGTCCGGACTTGTACCCGATCGAACATCTCTGGAGAGACCTGAAAAAAGCTGTGTAGCGACGCTCCCCATCCAACTTGACAGAGCTTGAGAGGATCTGCAGGGAAGAATGGGATAAACTTCCCAAATACAGGTGTGCCAAGCTTGTAGCATCATACCCAAGAAGACTCGATGCTATAATCGCTGCAAAAGGTGCTTCAACAAAGTACTGAGTAAAGGGTCTGAATACTCATGTAAATATGATATTTCAGTTTATTATTTTTATAAATGTGCAAAAATGTCTAAACCTGTTTTTGATTTGTCATTATGGGGTAGGGTGTAGATTGATGATGGGGGATAAAAATGTAATCCATTTCAGAATAAGGCTGTAACGTAACACAGTGGTAAAAGTCAAGGGGTCTGAATACTGTGCGAAGTGTAAATATCATTTTAGTAAACATTCTGCTTTGTAGAGACTATTGCGTCTTTTTAACAGCGAATTCTTTCAGACGTATATCCATATCCAACATCTCAATTGTCAGTGGGAACCATATTTGTTTAGCAAGTCAGCCATATCAGCTATGTTCTTTTTAAAGGCAGTAAATGAGGCTGAATTAACTGTTTCACTGTCAGACAAGGCTCCGCTGATAGCCAGGTTTAGCAGTGGTAAAGATTCACTCCATGGTGCTGAAAAGAATTCTCCGCTGTTGGGACAGATTTATGTCGGCCCTAACAGTTTGCGGGCACTGTTTGTCACCATTCTAGTGCAATTAATGTATTGTTTAGTGTTGTGTAGTGCAGTGGCTTTGCTGGCATTCATCTAAAAAATAAATGTTGAGTTTGCCCCAAGATTTACATGAGTGAACAAAACTCTAGATCACCTTGACTCCACACACAGAGACACATACGGGACAAAGCTTTCCCTAGCCCTCCATTTGGCAAATCTAACCATAAGTCTATCATCCTGATTCTTGCAAGCAAGCCAATATGTGTGATATTCTCAATTCGGAAGTGGTCGGATGAAGTGGATGCTAAGCTACAGGACTGTTTTGCTCGCACAGACTGGACTACACAATGTCCCCAAAAGCATGTGGACACCTGCTCATTGAACATATAATTTCAAAATCATGGGCATTAATAGGAGTCCCCCTTTTGCTGCTATAAGACAATCCACTCTTCTGGGAAGGCTTTCCACTAGATGATGGAACATTGCTGTGGGGACTTGCTTCCATTCAGTCACAAGAGCATTCATGAGGTCGAGTACTGATGTTGGGCGATTAGACCTGGCTCGCAGTTGGCATTCCATTTCATCCCAAATGGGGATGAGGCCAGTCTAGTTTTTCCACACCAATCGTGCTTTATGTACCGAGGCAATGTCATGCTGAAAAAGGAAAGCCACAAATTTGGCAGCACAGAATCGTCTCAAATGTCGCTGTATGCTGTAGCGTTAATAAGATTTATCTTCACTGGAACGAAGGGGCCTAGTCCGAACCATAAAAAACACCAAACTTTGCATTGGGGCAGGTACTGTAGCTTTCTCCTGGTATCCGCCAAACCCAGATTCGTCCATCGGACTGCCAGATGGTAAAGCATGATTCATAACCCCAGAGAACGCGTTTCCACTGCTCCAGAGTCCAGTGGTGGTGAGCTTTACACCACACCAGCCGACGCTTGGCATTGCACATGGTGATCTCAGGCTTGTGTGTGGCTGCTAGGCCATGGAAAACCCATTTCATGAAGCTCCCGACTAACAGTTATTGTGCTGATGTTGCTTCCAGAGGCAGTTTGGAACTCGGTAGTGAATGTTACAACTGAGGACAGACGATTTTCACTCTTCAGTAAGGCCATTCTACTGCCAATGTTTGTCTATGGAGATTGCAAGGCTGTGTGATACATTTTATACACCTGTCAACAACGGGTGTGGCTGAAATAGCGAAATCCAATAATTTGATGGGCGTCTACATACTTTTGTATATATAGTGTATATTCATCCGATGGCATTGAGCTAAAGGCTAGAGCTGCCGCTTTCAAGGAGCAGGACACTAACCCGGACACTTATGAGAAATCCTGGTACGCCCTCCAACGAACCATCAAACAGGCAAAGTGTCAATACTGGACTAAAATCTAATCCCACTACACTGGCTCTGACGGTTGTCAGATGTGGCTTGCAAATTATCACAGATTACAAAGGGAAACACAGCCACGAGCTTCCCAGTGATACAAGCGTACCAGACGAGATAAATGAATTCTATGCTCACTTTGAGGCAAGCAACACTGAAACATGCGTGAGAGCTCCAGCTGTTCTGGATCACGCTTTCCCCATGGCAAGCGGTACCAACACACCAAGTCTGGAACCAACAGAATCCTAAACAGCTTCTACCCCAAGCCATAAGACTTCTAAACATGACTGCTAAATAGCTAATCAAATGGCTACCCGGACTACCTGCATTGACCCTTTTTTGCACTAACACTCTTACACTGACACCCCAACACACACATATACACACCATAAATACGCCAACACACATCATGCACACACATGCATACTGACGCCACACACACATTTTCACACTCACCACATACAGTACGCTGCTGATACTGTATATTATCTATCCTGTTGCCTTGTCACTTTACCCCTACCTACACTGTACAAAACATTAAGAACACCTTCCGAATACACCCCCAGCCTCAATTCATCAGAACAGCCTCAATTCATCAGAACAGCCTCAATTCATCAGGTCATGGATTCTACAAGGTGTCGAAAGCATTCCACATGGATGCTGGCTCATTTTGACTCCAATGCTTCCCACTGTTGTGTCAAGTTGGCTGGATGTCCATTGGATGGTGGACCATTCTTGATACACATGGGAAACTGTTGAGCGTGAAAAATCCAGCAGCATTGCAGTTCTTGACACAAACCGATGTGCCTGGCACATACTACCATACCCCGTTCAAAGGCACTTAAATCTTATGCGTTGCCCATTCACCCATGTCTCAATTGTCTCGAGGCTTACAAATCCTTCTTTAACCGGTCGCCTCCCCTTCATCTACACTGATTGAAGTGGATTTAACAAGTGATATCAATAAGGGATCATAGCTTTCACCTGTATTAACCTGGTCAGTCTATGTCATGGAAAGAGCAAGTGTTCTTAATGTTTTGTACACTCAGTGCAAATGTACTGTACATAGCTACCCCAATCACTTAATAATTTTTTGATTAATTATTTACTGTGTATTTATTTCTTGTCACTTTTTTAAATGTTGTATCTTTAACTCTGCAAAGGACTCTGTAAGTAAGCATTTCACTGTTAGTCTACACCTGTTGTCTCCGAATGTGAGAAATACAATTTGTTTACATCTGAATCTATTACGAATAACAGAATTTAATACATTTACTACTAACATTAAATCATTCCACTTTCATCCCCCACTCCCCCAGCTCACCAATCGTATTTGGTTTGTTATAAATACCCTCATTGGTGGTGGCTGGCCAGAGTCCAATGAAAAATAGGCCAACATTATAGACATACACGTTAGTGCCTGTCTGCGTAACACACAGCAGAGCATCATCCGCATTCTCTATCTCCCACTGCGCTAGGATATATCATCAGAATATTAGCATCACGCTATTCTCATGTGCCTGGGTTCCGGGAGTGTCGTCGTTGGTTCAATAGGAGCAGCTGTCTGCTAGTCCTGTGGGTAGGGATGGTGTGAAAGCCTCTGTTTGGACTTGATGTATGAGAGGAAGTGATAATAGAGTACTTACCTGCGGAGCCAAAGATGCACTTGAGGGATTTCACTAACCTGCAGACAAATTACGAAATGTTCTCGCTGTCTTCAACTGCGTCATGATTTTGTATCACTCAACAGACTGTGAAAGGAAAACGTCGGAGACGCATGTGACTGTCGACAAAGATGACAGGTTCAAAGGGTATCATTCTCAACTAGTTATGGGTGTTGTATTCGAGGTAGCCATTGGTCCTGTTGTTCTATAGTGACGTGCTGTTGTCTAGGCTCCTGGGCTGTGTATTAACTGAGTAGTAGTGGTGTCTCCTATGTACACATACAGTCACTGACCTCAGTACATTCTTCAGGCCCACAGTAACCTCTCTGGCCCCTGGATGACGGAGTGTGGCTCCAAATCTCTGTTCCTCTGCTCAGATAGTGGGGATGGCAGAATAATCCTCCTTGGTAGGACCTCTTCTCTCTGTTTCAGTTAATACTTTTAAGGAACCAGGGCTATCTAACCTCAGAGGGACCAAAGCTTTTCTGATGGACATGGCAACAGGAATCTCCTCGGCACTGCTACGTCCAAGTACCAGGTTAACACTCCCACAATGATCATCTGGTCCACACTGTTGGACTGGGATGTTAGGCTTTTCCCTGGGCTCCCCTGAAGAATGTCCTCCGCCGGGGTTGAGGGTTGGATTGCCCAGTTAAATAAAGGTGACATTTCCGGTGCCACCCAATACATATGCACGGATGACTGTAAGTCGCTTTGGGTAAAAGCGTCTGCTACATGGCATATATCACATATTATCTATCACAAACAAAAATCAATATTTGGGTATCAAGACAGAGCTAAACAAGTGTTCACTTCACTTCCTCCCCAGCAAAACTATTAGTATTACTCCATCTGACAGGTGTGATACAGTATATGACTTCTCATGGACTGAGTCAGGGAGCAGAGAGCAGTTACTCAGCGGACACCTCGTCACAACCTGCGCTGTGTGCAAGGTGACTGAGATAGTGGCCTGCTTTTCAGACTCCTCTTGATGACGAGAGGCCTGTGAGCTCATTATATGCATTATATTAATGACAGGAAGTGAATCTTGCCTGGCATTGAGCAAATAGGAATTTTATAGAGAAATGGCCCAAACCCTAGAACAAAACCCTCCTCAACCAGAAGGCTATATGCCTATAAACAACAGCAAAAGGTGGGGATCTCTTTATCACCATGAAAAGGTCAAGTGCCATGTCATTTTCCAATGAATTCACTCCAGAGAACCACCATGATACATGACAACATTTGGCAATATGTATGTTTTTAAGGTATTTTCGCACAATGTTTTCTGAGCTTATCTGTCTTTTGTCCAGACTGATCTTACTGGTCGTACTTTCAAGGTATATTTTTAGTGTTCAATGTTTTTTTTGGTCTAATTGTAGACGTTAACTAAAAACAAATGAATGATGAAAGAATGATGCGTGACAAAAACATACTGTACCAGTCAAAAGTTTGGACATCTACTTATTCAATGGTTTTTATTGATTTTTACTATTTTCTTTATTGTACAATAGTGAAGACATCAAAATGATGAAATAATACATGGAATCATGTAGTAACCAAAAAAGTGTTAAACAAATCAAAATATTATAGATTCTTCAAAGTAGCCACACTTTGCCATGACGACAGCTTTCCACACTCAAATCATAAATATTTTTTAATTTGAGTGCACAAAGCTGTCATCAAGGCAAAGGGTGGCTACTTTTAAGAATCTAAAATATTCTTCAAAGTAGCCACCCCCAGTGAAATCACTGCCACAATGTCTTGTGGCAGTGATTTCAGTTTAGAATGTTGAAGCCTGCATTCTGCCATTGAAATGAAGGATATTGGACGATATTGTCACAAATGTTGTATTGGCAAGTCTTGCCAATATATCCTGCAACACCGGCTTTGAGGACATAATCCCTTTTATACAACGGGGTTACCAACATATTCAAATAATGATTGACATATTTCTATAAAAACATTTATTTTAATGAATTTATTCATACCATTTCATCCTTCCACGAGATAAAGTCCCAACACAAATCTAAGGTTGCTACCCGAGTCGTTAAGTCTTTTTGTTCTGTATGTATGGCCATGACCCAGTCGTTCGCTCTAAATGTCCATTGTCATACTGGCTGGCAAAGTTCTTATCCCTTGCTTGCTTGGTAGCCAACAACGGCTAACTTAGTCATGTCCGACAGTGCAGACAGAATAACAGCAAAGTAGCTGCATTTTCATTTGTTTATGCTGTTTTCTAGTTACATTTATTTGGACACATCCATAACAATGAGCTTATGTTTTTTTGCCCGGAATAGAAAATGTGCTCCCATCAGAACACTGTTGTTCAGAGGAGCTAGCCAACACCACAGCTATCACAATCACTTCGGACTTGTAACGGCTGTTGGAAGGAGTGGAGGACCAAGGTGCAGCGTGGTACGTGTTCATGCTTTTATTAGAACTGAACACTGAAATATCAAAGAGAATGAACGAAAACCGAAACAGTCCTGTCAGGTGCAGAAAGACACAAAACAGAAAACAACTACCCACAAAACACAGGTGGGAAAAGGCTACCTAAGTATGGTTCTCAATCAGAGGCAACAATAGACAGCTGCCTCTGATTTGAGAACCACACCCAGTCAAACACACAGAAATAGAAAACATAAAACACAAAACATAGAATGCCCACCCCAACTCACGCCCTGACCAAACCAAAATGGAGACATAAAAGGATCTCTAAGGTCAGGGCGTGACAAAACGGAATCTGGAATGACAGCAAACTAGCTGCATTTTGTTTAGTTGTATCTGTCTTCAATGGACATTTATTCGTATATATCCAAATGATGCAAGCTGATTCATGATTTCAACTGTCTGAGAAAAGTTCCCTGCCTGTCTATCTCATCCCGACTCACAACAAGCATTACTATGGGATGGCTTGAGATCCAACTTCAATATTGAAACCATGTTGCAAATGTCTGAGAGACAGAAAGCAAGGTTTATACAAATCCCGCTGTTGAAAACCAAATGCTAGTCTAAAATAAATTAGAGACACTGTCTAGATGCTTTTTACAGTGGAGATCAAGTTTGAAAATCGTCTGGCTGGGCTGATGAGTCAGTGGATTGTGCAGTGAGATGGAACAGAGTAAATAGGCATTTCAATGTCATAGCTTTAGCCAGTGGTACCTTGTGGAATAGACACCGGCTGGAATGCAGTTTTAACCAATCAGCATTCAGGATTAGACCCCGTTGTATAACAAGCTTTATAGTTCACGAAATAATGAATTTGCCTTGACCACACCCTCAAATTGTGGAAAACAAACATTATTTCCTGTTGACCACCGGTGTAAAAGAGGCAACATTGTTGTTAATGTTATGTGTGTGGAAAACATTTCATCACAGGTAAGACATTTAACTTGTTTAGTATAGTCCGTTTGTAACTCCACTCACTACTTATAGCCGCATAATCCGTTTCTTTGTGTTGTTGGTTGTGGCTAGCTTAATGTTGCGGTCGGTAGCACTTACTCACGTGGCTACTAGCACCGTCATCAAAAGGGGCATGAATATGACATTTTTTCCTAAGTAGTGAGAAAGCTCGGGAGCAGGCAATGTTGAAAAAGAATCTTTAGACAGGTTGTACTTTTCTTAAATGTAGTTTTGTAATTGACCAAAACAAGCAGACAACAAGGAAAGTGCATTTGAAAAAAGGTACATTTTTGCTGTGAACCAATGGTGTAACTTAGGTAACCACAAGCTGTTTTTCCCACGAGGGGTTAGGGCCACAAATTTCTACCTAATTTTATTTAACTCGGCAAGCCAGATAAGAACCTTTTTTTTCTATGACAGCCTAGGAACAGTGGGTCAACTGCCTTTTTCAGAGGCAGAACAACACATTTTTACCTTGTCAGCTCAGGGATTCAATCTTGCAACCTTTTGGTTACTAGTCCAACGCCCTAACCACTAGGCTACCTGCCACCCCTAATACTGACTGGGAATATAGTTTATGAAGTAGGAATGGTAGAAAAAGCTGTGTTGAAGCCATCACAGTTGAGCCGTCTGCACATGTCAATATTGGGGTGGTATTTATAGCTGAAACAGATCAAGAGCATATAATGTTCGTCGTCTTCCTCTGATGAGGAGTAAGATAGATCGGACCAATTTGTAATCTTTAATAAATCAAAATGAACACGGACATACAATACAATAAAGTGAACGAACGAACGAAAACCGAAACAATCCTGTCTGGCGACACACACAAAGACAGAAAATAAACACCCACAACTCAAAAGTGAAACCAGGCTACCTAAGTATGATTCTCAATCAGGGACAACGGTTGACAGCTGCCTCTGATTGAGAACCATACTAGGCCAAACACAGAAATCCCAAATGATAGAAAAACGAACATAGACAACCCACCCAACTCACGCCCTGACCATACGAAAACAAAGACATAACCAAAGAACTAAGGTCAGAACGTGACAGAGCAGCTGTGAGCAGTAGTTCAAAAGGTATAAATGGTTTCAAAAATGTGTATACAAGCACACTATTCCAGACCGGTATGCACGTTTTAAAAGTTGAATGGCGTTTCTAGTAAAATGATTGAAGACTAGTTATGATGAGAATTTTTACCATTCAAGTCTATGGCCACTGGGATTTCCGCAAATATGGTTGTAGTGTGAAAAGTAGTATCAACAATATTTTTTCTAGCAACCTCACCAGTGCTAGTCTAACGTTTTACAGTTGTTCTGGTGATGGTAGCTTTTACGGTTTTGGTTCCAGAGTAATAATAATAATGAACAGTTTCTGAACTTGTAGTTTGATTTCAGCAAGCACATTTTACTATATCGCATTATTTAAAATTTGGCAGGGTCTCCAATGGCCAGTTAGTGCTCTTTCTCCCTCCTAGAGGAGGAAAGGGAAGTGCAGTTTGGCAGCTACAGCCGGTAGAAGCCTACTTGAAATGTCTTGACAAATTTGAGAATAAGCGAAACGTTTTTTAGAATAGAAACTTGTATAGATCCGGTGACCCTCAACCACAGACTTTTTTTTCTGCAAATGAGAGGCACAGAACCTGCCAGGTGACAATGTGACTGACACAACGCATGCAGGGTTCGACCTAGGACCGCAATTTGCAGTTCTACTTCGTGACAAGTTAGAAGGGGCACGTTTCGTGTTACAAGACATGTTGCGCAGTAAATGTATCAAACAGTTCGGGATTTTGCGTCTGGAGTTGTCGACTTGATTATCACACATTGATCCTGTCTAGGATAACTTTACATGTGTTAAATATGGGGTGAACGCTGACTTTTACCGTTTCTATTTCTTTTTTTCGCATCTTCTACGGCCAAAGCTACAATTAACTGTCAACATAAAGTAAGGCCGCAGTTTCTAAAAAAAATTCTTATCTAACTCAGTGGCAAGACAAAACACCCCTACTTTACAAAAAATGTCACTACAATTACGTAATTACATGGTCATTCATTTGGCTTATCTATTACAGCCATTGGCTGCGCAATTGTACTAAACGCCAATGAAAATCATAAAGTTGGATGCAGTTAAATTGTTTACAAATCTTAAACATTAAAAACAAGCATCATGTAGTTTCACATGCTTTGATAGCCTACAGAATATCTTTGTTCTGAAGTCAACATTTCACATTGTACACAGTCACATTACCAGGGCTTTTGGCAATGTGATAGTCTACTAATAATTTTACGCGGCGTTATTGGCCCAGAGAGGAATGTAAGGGTTAACGACGGCGAAGATTCATCAGCAATAACAAACATGCGGTACCAATAATCCTGTTAGTTAATCCTCAATCATAACAATATATATTGTGGATCTATAAACTAGTAATGATGGTTTCTGAGCTGAGCGTTTCGTTGCCTGTGGTCTTTGTACCAACGTGTGCCAATTCACATTTTTGTTGCAGATTAAAACCCTACCTAGCTAAATCTGGTGTTGTACATTGTCCGTGACAAATACACGAATAAATGAACGTTTCGTGTAATTGTCCACTATTTTAAATGATTATGAATATCATTTTTTCGTTGCATCTGTTGCTAAATGACTGATGAAATTAATCGACGACCAACTACACAACTAAAGGTAATTATAATTCCCCGGGACTCAAACATGGTAGGCTAATGCGAATAACGCTGCAGCCAATTAGAATTACGCATGCAATGCCATCTCTCCTTCGCAGTATTTCCCCCAGATATCGACTAGTACACGAGGCCTATTGGTTTGCATTCCACTGCGCATCTGTCAGCGCAGCAAAACTTTAGAAAGGTATTTAAAACACCCCTTTTGAAAAGGAATAACATATTGAAGCATATACAAGCAGCCGTTCATATTGACCCGTTAGCATCTGGAACATCTGAATGTTTACGTATCCACTTAAGACATATTTTGTAGGCAAGTGCGCTGACATTCGTTGTCAATTTCAACAGTTTTTGCCTCTCCATCTCGTGCATCCAGGTGAGTTATTTCCTTTAGTGGCTTGGGACTTGCTCCAGTTTCCGTGGACTGCGGTTTCCGGGCTATATGCTTGCTTGGACTACTTGGAATACTTTGAATATATATATAATACTGTAAGTTGTCTGATTTAGCTGGTCTGTAACATTATGTATGTCAACGATATTTGATATAAAGAGCGTCTTTTGGGACTGTTTCGGTAATTGGCACTTGTGCGTAAAGGTTAGGTACTTTATTAGTCACTGAATTGTTTCAAAGTGTACAGATGATTCGAATAGCAAACGGCGAACCATAATATAATATAATGCATTTACTTCGTGAACATTGGTTTGTCCATATGTAGGTATAAAAAAATAACACGCTTATTTTGGCAGTTGGTTTCCTCAGACAGTTTTAAAGGAAACACTAGCCTACAACAATCAAACAATTTAATAGGATGGTGTTTGTCAATGCTGCGTAATTTGCTGCCCGGCCACTCTTCTTGATTCTACAGTAGGCTACTTGACGCCGAGGTCACAGCGCTCCTCACGCTCCTCATCCAACGCGCGCGTTTAGAGCAACGGTGTATCGAAGCGGATTTATTATAAACAATTGATTTTCATGCCCAAAATGCATGCATTTTATTAAACGTATAGAGCTAAACGTAGCATCACCGACTGTGCATGTGTGTTAGGGATGGAATACAGCGCTCACTTTGTGGATCCTGTTGATCTGTGTGCTATATTTTTCAGCGTGTGAAATGCCTTGGAAGAGCTCGTGTTGAATAGAATATTCACCATAGGCTTCAAGAAAACCCGGTTGCGTCCGTTGTAGTGGATGGCATTTGCGGATACCCCATGTGGAGACGTTTGCTCCTTTGATGTAATCTTAATGTGATGCACTTTCCGTTTTTCTTTGACGTCGACTGACACGCGCATGGAAGCCCTGCTCTTATTTTCTTAGTTTTTTTTTTCAGTTCCTTTGACACAACCGAGAGGGTCGTGATTTTTGCATGCAACATAGCGGGATTCATGTTGGAAGCGTTTTTCTTTATCAATGTGCATTGATGTAGCAGAAAACGTGGAGGAGATAAGGTAAGACAAACTAGATTCAAACGCTTTTATGGTGGTGATGGTCCATGGATACCAAGGCGTTTCTTTACCAATTTTTCAGAGGCGCTTTGTGAACTCAATTGTGTAGGTAGGCTATGTGGGTAGAATGTATCAATAACTGGATATATCCATTGACAGCTGGCATCATACATGGAATCATACGGCCCCACAGGTCTGCTTTGTTTGTAGTCCTCTCTTGATACAACTTGCTTCATCAAAATAAAACCTTAAAGACTAATTGCACTGTTTTCTAATTGTCTAACAGAACCCTTATCTCAGCACCTGGTAGCTTTGGAAAGGATTTCATTGAAGAAATTGTCTGCAAGCGATTAAACGGATTTCCATTCTTGTCTAAATCGGGAATTACACATCCAAACTGGGATCTATGAGCGGAAAAGTGGCGAAGCCAAAAGAAGATAAGGATGCTTCCAAGGGTAAGAGGCAAGCCTTGCAACGCACAGATTGCTGCTCCTAAATCACTGGTTTAAAGCGACCGTGCGCTCATTCATCTCCCACACATCCTCTGCTCGCCCTTTGAGATTTCTGCAAACAATAGTAGGCCAGCTACTGAATGGCGCGGCATATGTGGCTTGCTGGTGTCATTTCAGACTCAACCAGTAGCCATCTAGAATTAGCACATGTTATAACCTGCTTATAACCCAACGATTACGCAAGTAGTGTATCTCATTTATTGGTTTCATTATTTAAACAATAAATATTTGATAATATTACATTCATTAATACAAAACCAAGAACCATAATGAAAATCAAACCATGTAGTGTGTTTTAATGAGCATTGGTTAACCTACATGAATAATGGTCGTGCTGTCGCTTTAATGTGAAGGCAGTGAACAACAATGTCACTGGCATCCGTTTGAAATCCCCTCTGTTCTTGCTTGCATCTTTTTTTTTACGTGGGTTTTTGCATTTGCCCAGTTTTCAACATCATATTCTAATCACACGCAGGGGAGTTCTACGCTAATATGACGTGGGCACACCATTTGTTTTGGTAGCTCGTGCGCTAATGACCCATTGCGTAAAAATTAGCCTCTGCACGTCTCTAGAAAAGCCTCGCTTTGTGTCGGGATGTAAACTGGCGAGCCATTGCCATGGAGACAAAGGGAGGCAAGGTTGCCAGAGAAACCTCAGCGAGATTAGTCGATGTGCGCGCTCTACACTGAGGTTGTCCATGACAGTTTGGGGGCTGGCATGCACAGGCTTTCATCCCTTTGTTTCGATGATTGCATATTTTTGTCAATTGAAGCAATCAATGGCAAAGCAACCCATCAAAGCAGAATGTATCCAACAGCTACTGGAAACTGACAGAGGCAGCCAATGTGGAGTCATATTCAATTACAAAATAGTTTGTTCAGGATTCAACTGCTTTATATTAGTACTGTAGGCTATGTTGAATTTATTAATAGCCTATGATTCCATTGAAAGGAATGTTTGTTTTGATTATGTGCTTATTGAAAGATGAGCATAATTAAAACATTTACATTTACATTTAAGCCAATATTATATTTGAATTATAACCACCAGCTTCCCTGCTTGTCATGTTTCCTGCTTTATTTGGTAAATACTGCGCTATTCGCCCTAAACAGATGAATATGGCTCAGTTTGACCTCACATATATTGTTTAATGCATGTCTAATAGACTATATTCCAAACATGTTATTCTGTGACATTTCTCCAGCGCCAACAGTAAGAGTGTGGACCTTTTTCTTTGTCCTCCAATAATTGTTTTCCTTTTTTATTCAGTCCATTGCTTTATCACTTGCTTGGTGAATTGTACTTGAAGCCTAATGCAGTTGACTTGTGCATGCTCTCACTTATTGAGATGTTCTCACCTCAAGTTTCACATTGCACTTTCCAGATCCCTAGGTCTGGGTTGAACCCCCCCCCCCCCCCCCCCACACACACACACACACACACAGTATCCTTGTCATAATACAGCATTATACAGTACCAGTCAAAAATGTGGACACACCTACTCATTCTAGGGTTTTTCATTATTGCTACTATTTTCTACATTGTGAAATAATAGTGAAGACAAACTATGAAATAACACATATGGAATCATTTAGTAACCAAAAAATGTTCAACAAATCAAAATATATTTTATAATTGAGATTCTTCAAAGTAGCCACCCTTTGCCTTGATGACAGCTTTGCACACTCTTGGCATTATCTCAACCAGCTTTGTGTGTTTCAATTCACAGGTGTGCCGTGTTAAAAGTTAATTTGTGGAATTTCTTTCCTTAATGTGTAAGCCAATCACTTGTGTTGTGACAAGGTAGGGGTAGTATACAGAAGATAGACCTATTTGGTAAAAGACCAAGTCCATATTATGGCAAGAACAGCTAAAATAAGCAAAGAGAAACGACAGCCATCATTACTTTAAGACATGATGGTCAGTCAGTATGGAAGATTTCAAGAACTTTGAAGGTTTCTTCAAGTGCAGTTGCAAAAACCATCAAGCACTATGATGAAACTGACTTTCATGAAGACCGACACAGGAAAGTAAGACCCAGAGTTACCTCTGCTGCAGAGGATAAGTTCATTAGAGTTAACTGCACCTCAGATTGCAGCCCAAATAAATGCTTCACAGAGTTTAAGTAAGAGACACATCTCAACATCAACTGTTCAGAGGAGACTGTGTGAATCAGGCCTTCATGGTCGAGTTGCGGAAAAGAACCACTGCTCTAAAGGACAGCAATAAGAAGAACAGACGTGCTTGGGCCAAGAAACATGAGCAATGGACATTAGACCAGTGGAAATCTGTCCTTTGGTCTGATGAGTCCAAATTTGAGATGGTTGGTTCTGACCACCATGTCTTTGTGAGACACGGAGTAAGTGAATGGATGATCTCCGCATGTGTGATTCCCACCGAGAAGCATGGAGGAGGAGGTGTGATGGCGTGGGAATGCTTTGCTGTTGATACTGTCAGTGAATTATTTAGAATTCAAGGCACACTTAACCAGCATGGCTACCACAGCATTCTGCAGCGATACACCATCCTGTCTGTTTAACGCTTAGTGGGACTATCATTTGTTTTTCAACAGGACAATGACCCAAGACACCTCCAGGCTGTGTAAGGGCTATTTGACCAAGAAGGAGAGTGATGGAGTGATGCATCAGATGAGCTGGCCTCCACAATCACCCGACCTCAACCCAATTGAAATGGTTTGGGATGAGTTGGATCGCAGAGTGAAGGAAAAGCAGCCAACAAGTGCTCAGCATATGTGGGAACCTCTTCAAGACTGTTGGAAAAACATTCCTCATGAAGCTGGTTGAGAGAATGCCAAGAGTGTGCAAAGCTGTCATCAAGGCAAATGGTGGCAAGTTTGAAGAATCTAAAATCTAAAATATATTTTGATTTGTTTTACACTTTTTGGGGGGTACAACATGATTCCATATGTGTTATTTCATAATTTTTGATGTCTTCACCATTATTCTACAATTTAATAAAAAAATAGTAAAAATAAAGAACAACACTAGAATGAGTAGGTGTGTCCCAATGTTTGACTGGCACTGTACATCAGAAGTGGTTAGATCAACTAAAGTTTGAATCAACTTCATTTTATTTTAGACTCAGACACTAAACAGCACCTACAGAGGAAATTGAACGATCCACCGTGCATAGAGCACTATGTATTAGAGATGTCAATAATAGTCCATATGACCATCACTTTTTATTCACTGTCTTTGGAGTTTCAGCTTTAGATCAATTCCACTGCTCTTTTTAAGAACAATATGGGATTGAGGAAGGGAGTTAAACCCTGGAAATAACGGAATGAAGTTCCAGGCCAAGATTTAAGCCCTACGCTTGCGTCACAGTTCGACAAAAATGTTAGCACATCTCACCAAACTCTTTGATCGTGGATATTTTCTTAAAGGATTCGATTCAATCCGTAGCGCTGAAGATCCGCGTTATGGCGCGATTGAAATGGAATGGTCATTTCTGAATGAGCCCACGTATGGCAGTGTTTACCGTTAATGTCATCCCGCGAACGCTGGGAACATTGCCTTTTACATTTCAATTGTGCTACAACGCGGATCTTAGTGCAGCGAATTAAATCGAGCCCCAATGCTCTCTGTTCCCATTAAAAAGGGAGTACGTGTGTGGGTAGCAGGACAGTAACAGAATAGAGGGATAATAAGAAATGCTATCTATTCTCTGTGCGTTGGCTCCCTCAGTGAAAGGTCATGCTTCACAAGATAGGAGTACATCCTGTACTATTACATGTGATTTACAGATTGGTAGCAAGAGAGAACCATGTTTTAGGCAGGGATACAGCCTCCCTCCAATATCAAAGCAGGCAAATCAGTTTGTGAGCTTCCCCGCACCCTGGTGAGCCTGAGTTGTCCGGACAGAGTGGTGTATCGAAGTGTCCCTGCTATCCCGGCCTCAACCCCAGCATCCCAGAGCCTGGGAAATCAATGGGATCAATGCTTGTTTACATCGTCATTATGTTGACATTTCTCGTCTCTCTTTTCTAGTCTTTGACTATAAAGCCTCTTGTTATTGTATGTGTCGTGGGTTTTTTGAATATTCTTCTACAGAAATCACTTATCAAACGTGGCATCTCCTTTAACATAGTACTCTCTCTCTCTCCCAGGCTTCTTTGTGGCCTGCTTTTTTTTATAGACTCTCAGACCTCTTTTGTTGTCTCTGTCAGTGCCTCTTTAACGGCATAAGCCAAGCAGAAGGTATAAGTCTTGCATATTTGCCGCCATATTAATTCAGCCCAGGGCAGCCACGTTGGCCAATCAATAGATATCCAGAGTTTGGAGTCACTGCTTCCTGAATCACAAAGGAGCCAGCTCTCCCCTGCTCTGCTGTGACACCTGCTCTAATCTCATTGGCTAAACAACACGCCGCCTACAGTATCATTACCATCTTTTGATCTGGTAGCTGGCTGGCTCTCTCGGAAGCCCACTTAAATAGGACGGGGTCGGTTTCAGCAAAGACAAAGGAGGAGATTAGAATAGTACTAAAGAGGTTTGTTATCTTCTACACAAAATCGCCATGCTGGGGATATGCTGTTAGCTTAACGCTGCTGTTGGGTGATGTTATGGCGCTAACTCACTAACTAGTCGCTGAGAAGTGACAAGTGATCCTTGCGTACAGTAGGCTATACCATTCCGTCAAGCTAAAATATTTAGACTTGATCTTATGTCACTCACTTCTAAAGTAGTTATTTACCCCACAATCGCTAAAGAGGGAAAAAGTGCTTTTCTATGTGATTTGACGGGCAGCTGCAGTGGAAACTCACCGCAAAGCGGAAAACCTCAAATGTAAGTGGAAAGTTTGTAAGTCTCTATGGGATGTGTTGGATTTTGAATGATATTGCAAGTGGAGTATAGTTTGACTGTACACCGTTGATTGAACCAGGCAGGATCTCGGTACAACGTCTCATCATGTCCTTGCTTCACAGTGATGTGGCCATGCACAGTATGTCTGACATAGAGTATATAAACCAATGAAATAAAGTGAAACATAAACTTACTTGCACTCAGCAGTACATGTAGTTAGTATTTTTATACTTGTTCATGCTTTAATTATGCTGTGTGTAAACACTGCAAACAGGACATTTTCTAAGTCGATTTCCCAGAGTATAGACGAGATGTGGATGGAGATGTCGTGTCGGCAGCGCCAGGGCCAGTGTGCCCTGTCAGACAATTTTCACGGTGCTGACGCAGATCCGGCTACGCTGCCCCGAGGAGGCTGGCTCGCAGCCACGCATCAGAGACCTGCCACTCTGCATCGCGCCGCGCCGCCCTGAGTTGTTTGGGAAGGTTAGGGGTCCTGTCTCTCCAGCTCCTCGCTCTGCCCGCCATGCCCGGGCAGTGTGGGCACTGACGGACAGCCTCGCTCGCTGGCGAGGCACTGTAAGTGGTGCTTTTCTGTCTGTCTATCTGTCTGTCTCTGTCCTGCTTTGTCCTCAGCCCTTAAGAGGAGTGGAACACCATTCAGCACCCAAATGTAGGCTTCAGTATCCACAAGGCATATAGACTTGGGTGTTGTGTGAGTTGGCACGTGATTAATAAAGTGTCATGGTCCTTTGGTGAAGTGATTTGTCAACATTACCTTTTCCAGGAGTTTTTTTTCATTCAGTAAAGTTGCCATGACTGACCTGGTTGCTTTCAGTCAGTTCATTCCAGTAACCATCCATGGGTGCAAGGTCTTACCACGCAGTGTGTGTCATCCCCAAAACAATGATACCAAAAAGGTACTAGGTAGAGTAGATCTAGCTCCTCTGTCATTTCATCATTGTGTGGCCGGGGTCAGTGACCTGCCGTTAAAATCCCCTAAATACCTGGCTGCTATGATGCGTCAGCCAGTCTGGTCCGTGCCAATCCTGAAAGCTGTGTGTTTTATGAGGTGAATGGGTTTGTATAAAGCTCTTCCTCAATCCCTCTCATTCTCTTTATCTCTTTTCTCTATTCATCCTGACCCCTGGCATCACCGTTGCTCCCTTAGTACACATCTAAATCGGCCACATCATTAGGCTGCCTCTGTGTTCATTGATATGCTTTAATCCTCATTCAAGAAAGGGCCAGGAGTGAAAACACAGCCTCGCGTCTCGTCTTCATCATTCATTCATTCTCAGATATTGAAATGCTCACACAGTGCCAATGGGCAGGGTTTGAGGGTATGTAGGTGTGGATTTGACTCAAATTAGATGTAGTGATGAACTGTAGGGGGATTGTAGCAAGTCAGGCTTGAAAGGGTACTTATGTGATTATCCGTAAAGATGGCTTTGGCTGGAAGTCTGTTATTTGTGTCATGACTGATCTGAAATATTTATTTATTATTTCTAAACCCCGGTTCTCCTATCAAAGTAATGGCTGAAAGTATCACAGGACCTCTGTCATGTAGGTGTGGGATTATGTATCGATTCAGGATGTTTGGATTACAGCAGAGTTTGGATTGTTTTAGATCCAGAAATGCGCTACCCCACTCGGATGTATTTTTTTCCTATCTAAAGATAATCCTCCATAATTGTGGTTATGTGTGTCAAACTGTGCTGATGACAATGACCTCTTTTATACAGAGCCGGGATATTATAATATTTCCGAGTACATGCCCCTACGTGTGTTTATGCATTTTGGGCGGTGTCAGATTTTTATTGTGTTTTCATAGAGGCCGTACTGACAGATAAGATACATGCGCAGTAGGCTACATAGGTTACTGCCCATTCACATGAAACCCCCTATTTCACAAAGGCTACTCCATAGTAGGACTGTGATGCGGACAGGCAAGACATGGCCATGTCCCCCATTTAGAAAAAGCTGTTTGTTTTCCTGACTGGCCTATTAGGACTAAATCTAGCACACTGACCACGTCAGCAAGAAATTGGCCACTCATGGCTAGCTTTATTTATTATTGTCCCACAGGAGCTATCTTGACGAAAGAGAGCCTTGTATGCTTTCTCTGCTTTCCACCAGACAGAGATGAACCATAGTACATCACATAGAGTGAAATATTACCTGAGTAATACCTCTGCCAGGTGTATGACAATCCTCATAATCTTAATGTTGGTATAGAAGGCAATAAGATAGGAACAGAGGGGGATCAGCCAATCAGAGCCACCATGAGGATGGAGTTAGGAGCTCAGCTGTCTGACAGCTAGAGTAGATGTGTGTCAGAGCTGACTCATTTAGCTGTAACCCTTTAAGCAACACCGAGCCACAGCCATTAGTTTAAGCCTTTTAAATGAGAAGGACTACAGGGAGCCACAGCTATCAGTTGAACCCCTTTTAAATGAGAAGGACTACAGGGAGCCACAGCTATCAGTTGAACCCCTTTTAAATGAGAAGGACTACAGGGTGCCACAGCCATCAGTTTAACCCCTTTTAAATGAGAATGAGTACAGGGAGCCACAGATATCAGTTGAACTATTTAAATGAGAAGGAGTACAGGGAGCCACAGCTATCAGTTGAACTATTTAAATGAGAAGGAGTACAGGGAGCCACAGCTATCAGTTGCACTATTTAAATGAGAAGGAGTACAGGGAGCCACAGCTATCAGTTGAACTATTTAAATGAGAAGGAGTACAGGGAGCCACAGCCATCAGTTTAACCCATTTAAATGAGAAGGAGTACAGGGAGCCACAGCTATCAGTTGAACTATTTAAATGAGAAGGAGTACAGGGAGCCACAGCTATCAGTTGAACTATTTAAATGAGAAGGAGTACAGGGAGCCACAGCCATCAGTTTAACCACTTTAAATGAGATGGAGCACAGGGGGCCACAGCCATCAATTTAAGCTCTTTAAATTATTTGGATCACAGAGAGCCACAGCCATCAGTTTAAGCTCTTTAAATGATTTGGATCACAGGGAGCCACAGCCATCAGTTTAACCCATTTAAATGAGATGGAGTACAGGAAGCCACAGCCATCAGTTTAACCACTTTAAATGAGACAGAGCACAGGAAGCCACAGCCATCAGTTTAACCCCTTTAAATGAAAAGGAGTACAGGGAGCCACAGCCATCAGTTTAACCCATTTAAATGAGACGGAGAACAGGAAGCCACAGCCATCAGTTTAACCCCTTTAAATGAGACGGAGAACAGGAAGCCACAGCCATCAGTTGAACCCATTTAAATGAGACGGAGAACAGGAAGCCACAGCCATTTGTTTAACCCCTTTAAATGAGAAGGAGTACAGTGAGCCACAGCCATCAGTTTAACCACTTTAAATGAGATGGAGTACAGGAAGCCACAGCCATCAGTTTAACCCCTTTAAATGAGACGGAGCACAAGGAGCCACAGCCATTAGTTTAACCCATTTAAATGAGACGGAGCACAAGGAGCCACAGCCATTAGTTTAACCCATTTAAATGAGACGGAGCACAAGGAGCCACAGCCATTAGTTTAACCCCTTTAAATGAGACGGAGCACAAGGAGCCACAGCCATTAGTTTAACCCATTTAAATGAGACGGAGCACAAGGAGCCACAGCCATTAGTTTAACCCCTTTAAATGAGACGGAGCACAAGGAGCCACAGCCATTAGTTTAACCCATTTAAATGAGAAGGAGAACAGGAAGCCACAGCCATTAGTTTAACCCCTTTAAATGAGATGGAGAACAGGAAGCCACAGCCATCAGTTTAACCCCTTTAAATTATTTGGATCACAGGGAGCCACAGCCATTAGTTTGAGTGTTAAGAGCGGACCCAGAGACAACGTGACAGAGATAGCGACACACATGGTCCACAGGGAGCAGGTGGCTGGCTGCTGATGTGTCGCCGTTATCGACAGAGGACAGGGAAGAAGGACCAAGGGGACTGTATGAGAGGTGAATTACAAGTGGAGCAAAGCTTTAGATGGACAAGACAAAGGAATGTAATTAGTTTCAATGTACAGTATGTAGTAGATACAGAGTTGTCCTATCCTACACTAACAAGAATTTGAGATATACAGTATCAGCTGAACGAGTGATAATTGTATCTGAAAGGCAAAGGTCTTCTTAGCTAGATTTTTAAAGAATCTTTCCCTCTAGCAGGCATTAGTTCCTGATCAATATACAGTACAAGCTGTCAATATAAGTTGCCCCTCCCTCGCATGCCTGCCTCAACTTTCGATTCCTGTTTATCTGCAGTCAAAAGACTACAATAGCCAGAAGGCTGTTGACAAGCAAGGCAACTGTGACGGCAGTTGTTAAACATAGCCGTCATCCTATTTCCTCTAGTCTCAAAATGATTCAAAGTTTTGTTTAATTTGTTTGCTAATTGAGCAGCGTTGTTGCGTGAGCCAGGTGTGGGAGAGCTACTATAACGCTCCGCAGTTTGCAGCCATTTCGCCAACGCAGGGGGTTCTTCCACATCCGTGTAGGCCATCATTTTTTGGGACAGCTGGGACACTTTTCGGCTATGAACCCAGCATGAACTGGCAGGAATTCACCCATTGGCTGTTGCGTTGACTCATCTGAGCAAGGAAACACGACCATAGTGTGAATGTTCAATTTTTAATTGCAGCTGCTTCACTATTCTATGTCTTTATGCCCAACTAGGGACTGGCAGGGGACACCTCTGGTGAGGCAGTGATTTGTTGTCAGTTGAGGAGTAAAGTGAGGCCACAGAAGCAATTATCAGAAGGTCAAAGGTCACTAAGCAGCCTCAGGCAGTGGAAGAGAACTGGGCGCTAGCCTAGCCTGTTGGAGCTCAGTCACAACCACACTGCACTGCATAATTTCAGATATTCAAAAAAGGACCATTTCAGTTTCTCATTTCAGTCTCATTTCAGTGACTTACTCAGTCTCGGAGCAACATCCTCAGTGCTGGTGTCCTGGCTCCTGTCCACGTGATATCAAGGTCTAGAAGTCATGTCGTGTAAAAGGCTTTTCCGGCACCGGTGGATGGATGCTCCATTTTAAACCAGGAAGCCGGAGGATTAATAGAAAGTCCGGACACACACTAATTAAAGTTGGATTAAGACGAGGTAAGAATGGGAGGCAATAAGGCTGGGGCCAGTGGTAATAAACAGAACAGTGGGCTGTAGGCTGGAGAATAATAAAGCAGGGCTTGAGGGGAGAGCAAAGCAGCGTAGTGTGGGCCAGAGTGCTGTACTGTAGTTGAGTGTGGTCGCCTCTGGCTTTGATGTGGCTGAGATTAGCATTAGCGTAGTTAGCGTTAGTGTTTACATAAGCATTAGCATAGCCGTGGCTATAAAGCCTGAGCTGGCCAAAGACTCTTTGGCTCTGAGTAGCCTGGTGTGCGCTAACCCGAGTGACAGGCTGCCATCTCCTTACGACTAACCTGCCGCCTGGGCTGGGGATGTTATAATGAGATTATTTTCTTCCCGCTTCCCTTGTCCAGCAGCTCATTTAACCAGCACATTGAAACCAGGTCTGGGCCTCCTCGCGTCAGCTTTCAGCAGCCCACAGACTACGCCAAGTTCCCGTGACGAAGACAACACAACCTAAATTCATACCATTAGCACTTGGCATGCCTTAAAACACATTTTCAAGACAAGGCGAATTAGGCTACTCTGCAGTGCTGAATATGTAGGATCGTCGGCTGGCTGAGGGTTGAGTGAGAGTGGAGCGTTGAGAGTGCAGGCAGCATACTATAGCATGAGTCGGTCCTCTGCATGTGGTGGGGACATACAAGTGGATTAAGCGGTTTGAGCTCTGAATGTTTTTGGATTCGGGGTCAACTTTGAACATTGTTATACGCATAAGCACATTATATATTGGAGTGAAAGAGACAGTTTTTTTTATGTCAGAGGTTAATGGTTCTCTGTAGAAAGACAGATGGCATTGGAATGTGTTGGGTGGACGGGAGGAGGTCACAGGATTGCTATAGGGGAAGCGGATGGACATCTGTGGATTAGGCGAAGGAGGGGTTGAGGTCAGGTCAGATCCCCTGAAGTGAGAAATGATGGTTTATTATCCTATCACCCTCTTCCTGTCGAAGCATAAGATGTAAGGATTGGAGAGAAGGAGGAGTGCCTAAAGTGGAGTATATATACTTGTAGTGGTGAAGACATGTCTTTGTCTGAATTACAGCTGTGTCGACCCTTTGGGAAGAATTAGCTTCTCCAGTGTCCGTGAGTTATTTACTCTGAACCTAACGATGTTGTTAAGTCAAGGCGTGACTCCCCCCTGCCCAGCCTGCTTTGTTAATGCCAGCAGCATACCACCCTGCATACCACTGCTGGCTTGCTTCTAAAGATAAGCAGGGTTGGTCCTGGTCAGTCTCTGGATGGGAGACCAGATGCTGCTGTAAGTGGTGTTGGAGGGCCAGTAGGAGGCACTCTTTCCTCTGGTCTAATAATATCCCAATGTCCCAGGGCAGTGATTGGGGACACTACCCTGTGTAGGGTGCTGTCTTTCAGATGGGATGTTAAATGGGTGTCCTGACTCTCTGAGGTCATTAAAGATCCCATGGCACTTATCGTAAGAGTAGGGGTGTTAACCCCAGTGACCTGGCTAAATTCCCAATCTGGCCCTCAAACCTTCACGGTCACCTAATAATCCCCAGTTTACAATTGGCTCATTCATCCCCCTCCTCTCCCCTGGAACTATTCCCCAGGTTGTTGCTGCAAATGAGTATGTGTTCTCAGTCAACTTAAATGGTAAAATAATGGATAAATAAAATAAAAAATGTCCAGCCTGCTTGGTTAATGCTATTGATGACATTGATCTGCGGGTCACTCAGCTCAAAATGGCAGTTTTATCAGGATTCAGACATGCACACCCCCACAAGAGACTTATGAGATCCATGGTTGAGTGTGTGGGTACCTTGTTTGGGTGTGTCAGAACTGTTTGGTTCCTCTGTGGGCTGGCTGGTAGAGAGAGTGGGCAGACCTTCAGAAGGCAAGCTGCTCTCTGATTGGAGGAGAACACACACAGCATCGACAGCTGCTCTCAAACAGCATCGACAGCAGTCGGTGGGATAAGTGAGTGTGTGTTTTATCCGCTTTTTGTCAGCGCGGGGTAGGCCAGGGTCGCAGAACTCCGGTTTGGGAGGAGGTGGAGGCTCTGCATCGGCTGACTGGCTCTCCATCTGCTCTAAACTGCACTGTGTGTGTACTGGCTGGCGCAGGTGTGTGACAGGCAGCAGCAGATCACTGTCACAGACCACTGCAGAGTAATCAAGGGGGATTTGTTTAAGCCACTAATTAGAACTGCCATGTCCAGTGACGGGAGTGGAAATAAGAAGGGGAGCAGGAGACATCAGAAGATCAGTCATTTAATAGGATCAGATTATGATAGGACACGTTGAGTGGGTGATTCAATAGAAATATTCCATGTTTAAAGGATCTCTCTGCTAAGTATTGACTTCCCTGGAGCTAGAAACATAATATAGATTTCTGTTAGGGCCTATTCTTCAGAGACAAGCGTTTAATTTGGCTCCCCAGATGAGATGAGAGAAGACGAGAATTGCATTCAGAGTGAAACACAGTACGGATGGGAATGGACACAGAAAGGATAGAATGGGGAAGAGATTAAGGATGAATGAATCTCTTAAATGATTATCAACTGCTCAATCGAAAACATGTAATGTGTGTGTTAGTGTGTTTGGTGTGAACCCGATGCGCATTGCAGAGTCTTAACTGGGGAGATGGCTTTCTGTTTTGGGGAGGCAAAAAAAAATACATTGTGAGGATGATTTCTAAATATAGCAGCAATCCTTCGCTGGTCCCTGAAGCCGATTTAACACAGTCTGGATTGGTGAACATCACAGCTACATCTCCTGCCTCTCTCTCTCTCTCTCTCTCTCTCTCTCTCTCTCTCTCTCTCTCTCTCTCTCTCTCTCTCTCTCTGTCTCTCACTGTCTCAGGAGGGAGAGATCATTTACATAATGAGACGCTGCCACGGCAACAAAACCCAAATAAGCATGGGATCAGTCAGCAGGGGCCTCGGAGGTTCCTCCCTGACACACTCTACTGCTTTGGGGGCCACAGCAGGAACAGACACACTCATCGGGGGCCCCAGAGAGAAGGGCCCTATAGAGGCAGGGGTTTGATTGAAACAGAGGGGGTAGGAGGAGAAAGAGTCAGGGAGGACCAAATGAGCAGTCCTCTATCTCCAAGGAAGTTGGTGTGTGTTTTAGAGAGAGAGATAAAGACAGAGAGAAACACAGGCCTTGATATAAAAATAATAAACCAAGACAAAATAATTTATAACACACTTTTTCCTACATAACACACTTACTGCAGATCCCCTTATTGAATGTGACACTTTCAAATGTGCCTTCTGAGGTCATGCAATTCACTACTCTGGTCAAAAGAGATTAGATTAACAAAGGAAATAGAGTAACTGACACAACTTTATGGAATAATCCTTGGATAGCTTTTCAGAATTCAGCAATAAATTGGTCCACATGAAAAACTGAAACCATAAATGACCTGTTAGTAGGAAATACCTTTATTTCCATGAAAGCTTTAAAAAGCAATTTTGGGGCCTCCCGGGTGGCGCAGTGGTTAAGGGCACTGTACAGCTGTGCAGCCCTAGCTGTGCCACCAGAGACTCTCGGTTCGCGCCCAGGCTCTGTCGCAACCGGCCGCGACCGGGGGGTCTGTGGGGCGACACACAATAGGCCTAGCGTCGTCCGGGTCAGGGAGGGTTTGGCCGGTAGGGGTATCCTTGTCTCATCGTGCACCAGCGACTCCTGTGGCGGGTCGGGCGCAGTGCATGCTAACCAAGGTAGCCAGATGCACAGTGACACGTTGGTGCCGCTGGCTTCCGGATTGGATGCGCACTGTGTTAAGAGGCAGTTCGGCTTCGCATGTTTGCATGACTTTCGACCTTCGTCTCTCTGGAGCCCGTACGGGTGTTGTAGCGATGAGACAAGATAGTAAAAGAAAATTAAGTTGTTGTTTGTGGACATCTGTACATTTTTGTTCGTATGTGTACATTTGTATTTGGTGTGAAAAATTACTAAAAAATTACCAAATAAATATTTAAAAAATGAATTTAGGAACTAACATTACAGCAATGAAAACTGTACCGCAGAGGCACAAAATAAGTTAGAGGAAAAACAAAAAGAACTGGAGAAACTTATTTAAGAACGATCAAGTGTCATATATTACAAAAATGTACCAAATTCTTTTAGAATCTTCAAAAAATGGTAGACTATCAAATACTTAGCAAGGTCTGATTTCACTATTACTGAAACAGGACCCAGGTGGTAAGTATAAAAGATCCAGTCCACTTAACAAACTGGAGGCCCCTTTGACTTCTATGTTGTGATGCAAAACTCCTGGCAAAATGCATTGCACATAGCATTAGAAAGGTTTTACCGGACATTATTAATCATCACCAGACAGTGTTTTTGCATTGATGATACATTGGTGATAAAATACGACAATTACATGAAACAATAGAACACTATGAAACATCAAAGAATGCATGCCTGGTCTTCATAGCAGATTTCAAAAAGGCCTTTGATAAAATACGACTGGAATGTGTATATATAAATGCCTGGACTATTTACATGTTTGTGAATCTCTTATACAATGGGTTAAAGTTATGTATAGCAACTCCAGATGTAAAATAGTAAATAACGGTTAATTATCAGAAAGTAGTGAACTATCAAGAGGAGTTAAGCAAGGTTGTCCATTCTCTCCATATCTATTTGTTTTGGCTATTGTGAAATGTTAGCTATTAAAATAAGATCCAACAATAATATCAGGGGCTAGAAATCCTCAGCTTAAAAACTAAAATGTCAATGTATGCCAATGACTCTACCTTTCTCTTAAGTCTGCAATCTGGATCCCTGTATGGTATCATTGACAATCTGGATCCCTGTATGGTATCATTGACAATCTGGATCCCTGTATGGTATCATTGACAATCTGGATCCCTGTATGGTATCATTGACAATCTGGATCCCTGTATGGTATCATGGTATCAATCATTGACAATCTGGATAATTTCTCTGGCCTCTCTGGACTAAAACCTAATAATATTATGTATTGGAACATTAAACTACACAACTTTTACATTACCCTGTATTTGACCAATAAAATGTTCTGATGTTGAAGTAGACATACTTGTTATTCATATCCTTAAAGAAATAAACGCACTACAACAAATTTTAATAGAAGCTTCTCAAAAATAGACCGATCTTGCAACCATGGCGAGTTAAATACCTGTCTATTTAGGGAGAAATCACACTAATGAAATCTTTAGTCATATTACAGTTTACTTATCTACTTATGTTGCTGCCTACTCCAGACGACTTGTTTTCAAATTATATGAGCAAAAAATATTAGACTTTATTTGGAACGGTAAGCCAGACAAAATGAAACGTGGTTATTTATATAATGAATATGAGTTTGGGGGGCTAAAATGATTAAATATTAAAGCATTAAACCTCTCACTAAAAGCTTCAGTCATACAAAAGTTATACTTAAACCCAAACTGGTCCTCCAGCAGATTAGTAAGAATGGCTCACCTGCTGTTCAAAAATGGCCTTTTTGCCTTTATCCAGATTACAACCTCTCATGAAAATGAAACCTTGTTCAAAGTATTGCCTTTTCTGAAACAAGCAATACAAAGCTGGTTAAAATTTTAATTTCATCCTCCTGAAAAGACAAATCATATATTACAACAAAATGATGGTTAAATTCAAATATACTTTTATGAAAAACCATTCTCAATGGATAATTACATTAAAAGAATCTTTGCTAATGATAGTATGAATAGGAATGGTGAAGTTATGTAACACATGCAGCTATCAAAAATCTATGGGAATGTTTGCTCTGTCCAAAGTTATGACCAACTGATTGCAGCATTACTGCAGAAATGGAGGAGACAAGTGAAAAGGGTAAAAGTAGGGACCTTATTTGTCTGCCCTATATTAAAGACCAAAATTGGTGAAAAAAATGGTAATGAATAGAAAAATATACCACGTTCATTTTGAGGACCAAAATGTTGACCGTTGAGCCATACAGATAGTTCCGATTCCATGGCACATGGTTTTGAACTGACACAGAAAACAATGCTCCATTCAAAACATCAAGTTTTCTATTTAAATTATTATTATTATATTATTATTATTATTATTATAAAGTATTCTACAATAATTCTGGCCACCAATAATTCTGGCCACCAACAGAATGTTATTTATATATATATATATATATATATATATATATATATATATATATATATATATATATATATATATATATATATATATACATGGGGCACACAACCATCTCAGCCCTGCAGATTTTGCTGCAAAGAGATCAATAGAACATTTGTTATGGTATTGCCCCTATGTAAATTGTTTCTGGTCACAGGTTCAGGAAAAATCACAACGTTCACTTAAAACTAACAAATAGCACTATACAGTTGAAGTCGGAGGTTTACATACACCTGAGCCAAATACATTTAAACTCAGTTTTTCACAATTCCTGACATTTAATCCTAGTAAACATTCCCTGTCTTAGGTCAGTTAGGATTACCACTTTATTTTAAGAATGTGAAATGTCAGAATAATAGTAGAGAGAATAGTTTATTTCAGCTTCTATTTCTTTCATCACATTCCCAGTGCAAGTGTTTCCTCCAAACATAACAATGGTCATTATGGCCAAACAGTTCTATTTTTGTTTCATCAGACCAGAGGACATTTCTCCAAAAGTACGGTCTTTATCCCCATGTGCAGTTGCAAACCGTTGCACTTTTCGCACCAAAGTACGTTCATCTCTAGGACACAGAACGCGTCTTCTTCCTGAGCGGTATGACGGCTGCGTGGTCCCATGGTGTTTATACTTGCGTGCTATTGTTTTTACAGATATACGTGGTACCTTCAGGCATTTGGAAATTGCTCCAAAAGATTAACCAGGCTTGGTCCACATTTTTTTTCTGAGGTCTTGGCAGATTTTCCCATGATGTCAAGCAAAGACGCACTGAGTTTGAAGGTAGGCCTTGAACTACATCCACAGGTACACCTCCAATTGACTCAAATGATCTCAATTAGCCTATCAGAAGCTTCCAAAACCATGACATCATTTTCTGGAATTTTCCAAGCTGTTTAAAGGCATAGTCAACTTAGTGTATGTAAACTTCTGACCCACTGAAATTGTGATACAGTGAGTTATAAGTGAAATAATCTGTCTGTAAACAATTGTTGGAAAAATTACTTGTGTCATGCACAAAGTAAATGTCCTAACCGACTTGCCAAAACTATAGTTTGTTAACAAGAAATTTGTGGATTGGTTGAAAAACTAGTTTTAATGACTCCAATATAAGTGTATGTAATTTTCCGACTTCAACTGGACAATCTGTGTCTAGTATCAGATTAGAAAGGTTTCATGTAAGATATCACAGCACCCTGAAAGCCCTCAGAACTGCCTCAATTTGTTGGGGCATGGACTCCACGAAGTGTCGAAGCGTTCCACAGGGATGCTGGCACATGTTGGCTCCAATGCTTCCCACAGTTGTCCAGTTGGTAGGATGTCCTTTGGGTGGTGGACCATTCTTTATACACAGGGGAAACTGTCGAGTGTGACAAACCCAGCAGTTTTGCAGTTCTTGACACAAACCGGAGTGCCTGGCACTAGCTACCATACCCTGTTCAAAGGCACTTACTTGTTTAGTCTTGCCCATTCACCCTCTGAATGGCACACATATACAATCCATGTCTCAATTGTCTTAAGGCAACAAAAGAAATGTTTTAGCCTGTTTCCTCCCTTTCATCTACACTGATTGAAGTGGATTTAACACATGACATCAATAAGGGATCGTAGCTTTCACCTGGATTCACCTGGTCAGTCTATGTCATGGAAAGAGCAGTTGTCCTTTAATGTTTTGTATATTGAAATGTATTTTTTGTCATGTAATACTGTGTAGAACATGTATGTGAAATAAATGTATGTAGCAAAATATCTGTCAAAATAAGAGTGCAATACATGGTTGCTTAGGGTCCTTCAAAAGGGTTGGGGATGTTACATAATACTTCTCTAATGTTTTATGTATGTGTTGAAATTGTCAAATAAATTCTAACAAATAATAGTCCCTAACAGCGGAACTGACTCTGTCATAAATGGGATGAACACTGCTGAGGGGAGACTGAAAAGGTTACACGAATAAGCACAAAACACTTCAGCTTAAAGGTTACACTGGGAAATGAAGACACTGTGCTCCCATTCCTCACAACTCCAACACACCCTGGTTCTCTAAGAAACCTACTGTAGCCTGAGTCTCACAATTGGCCTCCTGAGATTTTGGCCACCATCTTGGATGAGATTTTGGCCCTCTCTTTAACAGAGAGGGCCAGCTACTTGTTTCCATTTGGTTAGAATGAAGTGCTGTGTTTTAATAGCCAGGCAGGGATACACCAAACTGTCACGCCCTCCACTCTCTAACCCTGGAGCTGTGTCTTTGTGCTTGGTGTTCAGTCTCAACCGCTAACACAGGACATTAACACACTGCAGCCACACCACATCTCTGTTTGTGGTCTCTGTGTTTTATTATTCAGAGACAAAACACCTATCTCAAGCAATCAGAACTCTCTGTGCCGTGCTCTTCTGTGTGCACTCAAGGAAGTCTTGAGTGTGCGTGCGCTGTGACCTCTACCCAAAACCGCCTTAAGAGATGATTCTCATTTTCACACTGTAGCCTGTGTGTGTGTGTGTGTGTGTGTGTGTGTGTGTGTGTGTGTGTGTGTGTGTGTGTGTGTGTGTGTGTGTGTGTGTGTGTGTGTGTGTGTGTGTGTGTGTGTGTGTGTGTGTGTGTGTGTGTGTGTGTGTGTGTGTGTGTGTGTGTGTGTGTGTGTGTGTGTGTGTGTGTGGCTCTCTTTCTGACATGTTGTTCCAGTTCTGCAAAACCTGAGTCTCGCTGTTCTCTCTCTGTTCTGTTTCTTAACCAGAATGAAAGGCATCTGCTGTTTGTTTATTGCCCCAGGTTTGGCTGTACACAAGCAGATAGGATTAGGGGTTTATGAGTGTGTTTAGCATGTTCTGTCCCTGTGTGTGTCTGTCTACGTTAATGTGTGTGTGTGTGTGTGTGTGTGAGAGAGTGTGTGTGTGAGAGAGTGTGTGTGTCGTGAGGCACAAGCCTATGTGTTGCCCCTGAGGGTGTCCACATAATTGAGTGTTTGCTGTGTGCTGCACCTCTCTCTCTTCTCCCGCTCTCTCCCTCTTTCTTCGCCTACATCTGTCTCCTACAGTAGCAGCTCTGACCATACTTACAACCAATGGGGACAGAGAGGTCCTCTGTAGCTCAGTTGGTAGAGCATGGCGCTTGCAACACCAGGATAGTAGGCTCGATTCCGGGGAACACCGGCACGGTAACGTTTGAATTCAAGCTTCTCCTGAATGGCATATATTCATAGTTAGAGGGGGAGCATTCTGTAGTCTGAAGGTCTTACCATTATGATACAGAATGTGTCTGTACATATGAATTCATCAGAGACGGGCTGTCTGACTGTATGAAAGCACTGTCACAGTCACTATGTGACACACTGGTGGGGGTGTGTAGGCTTAAATAACACACAGGCTAAATATACTGTGCACACTACTCTGTAAGGCGTTGTTAGTCTAGCCACTTTTTCGTAATTATGAGGAATATTCAATATAGCTTACCCAGCTTTGACAATCTATATCAATTGCATTCTGTGTTTCTATGAATGGCACTGTGCTGAATCATCAGTTTGTGGTCACATATGTTTGTGTTATGTATCTTCGTGAGATCAGCATCAGATCAGCATCACTGCTTCGTTTTGGGTCATGACGTCTTTTTTAGCCTGTGATTATCATTGTGCTCGTTATAGAGGAACAGACTGCTTTTGTAGCACCTTACAGGGGCCATATTCAGGAACATAAAACTGTTTTTCTCACCATCTCAATATAGGCAAATATCTCAGTAACAGCTCACAGGGTGACACCAGTGCCAGACTTTGGTGTTGGGGAGAGAACACTGAGAAACAAACTGTTCTGTTTTCTAGCCTAACGAGGCTTTGTACTTCTCTTTCAAAGGCCTTTATCTTTTCATCCCAGTGCAGGGGAAGAAAAAGACTGTCAGAATGAAGGGAGAGAAAGAGTAAATGAGAGGCGCTAGGTGGAAGCTCTGCCTTTATCTGGCCTGCTAATAAGGCGCTGTGGCTGGGGTGCGGTGGCTGGGGGAGGATAGGGACTGGGTAATGATCATTGGCATCCCCCTTAGCGTGGGTGACGACCAAGCCCACACGTGGTGCCCACCTCCGGATCTCCCTATGTGAGACCCGTCTGTACCCCCACCCACCCGATAACCCTTCCCCGCCCCTGTCATTTAGGGGCTACTATCTACATAACATGACATGCTCGTCAAACTTCTCATTACAAAGTCATGGGCATTAATATGGAGTTGGTCCCCCCTTTGCTGCCATAAAAGCCTCCACTCTTCTGGGAAGTCTTTCCACTAGATGTTTGAACTTTGCCGCTAGGATTGCTTCCATTCAGACACAAGAGCATTAGTGAGGTCAGGCACTGATGTTGGGCGATTAGACCTGTCTCGCAGTTTGCGTTCCAATTCATCCCAAAGGTGTTCGATGGAGTTGAGGTCAGGGCTCTGTGCAGGCCAGTCAAGTTCTTCCACACCAATCTCGACCATTTCTGGTCGAAATTGTATGGACCTCGCTTTGTGCACGGGGGCATTGTCATGCTGAAACAGGAGAGAGCCTTCCCCAAACTGTTGGCACAAAGGTGGAAGCACAGAATCATCTAGAATGTCATTGTATGCTGTAGCATTAATATTTCCCTTCACTGGAACTAAGGGGCCTAGCTTGAAACATGAAAAACAGCCCCAGACCATTATTCCTCCAACACCAAACTTTACAGTCGGCACAATGCATTGGGGCTGGCAACATTTTCCTGGCATCCGGAAAACCCAGATTCATCCGTCGGACTGCCAGACGGTGAAGCGTGATTCATCTGTCTAGAGAAGGCGTTTCCACTGCTCCAGATTCCAATGGCAGCGAGCTTCACCATTCTAGCTGACGCTTGGTATAGCCATGGTCATCTTAGGCTTGTGAGCAGTTCTTGTGCTGACTTTGCTTCCAGAGGCAGTTTGGAACTCGGTAGTGAGTGTTGCAACTAAGGACAGTGCTACACGCTTCAGCACTCAGCGGTCTCGTTCTGCTAAATGACTTAAATGTAATGTAAATGTGAGCTTGTGTGGCCTACAACTTCGCAGGTGAGCCGTTGTTTCTCCTAGATGTTTCCACTTTACGATAACAGCACTTACAGTTGACCTGGGCAGCTCTAGCAGGGCAGAAATTTGAAGAACTTACTTGTTGGAAAGGTTGCATCCTATGACCGTGCCACTTTGAAAGTCACTGAACTCTTCAGTAAGGCCATTCTACTGCCAATGTTTGTCTATAGAGATTGCATGGCTGTGTGCTCGCTTTTATACACCTGTCAGCAACGGGTGTGGCTGAAATATCCGAATCCATTAATTTGAAGAAGTGTCCACATACTTTTGTGTATATATAGTGTACATTCAACTTTTGCGTTGTATAATGTCTGATGCATTGATATACTTGTTACTGATGTATATTGTAATTCCATGTTTGTAACTAAATGTGTGCTGCCTTTGCTCTGACTCACAAAAAAATCAAATCTCAATGTCACCTTCGATAAATATATGCACACCCCCATGGATAGAGAACACATCCTGCACGTAAACCATTTGGACAGGGTTCATTTTGGTTGAAGTGCAAATTCAACTACACAGCGGCCATTTTGAGGCATCTGCGAGTCAACTGGGTGACTTCAATGGTGGGCGTCCAGCCAGATGTAGGAAGGAAGAGGAACCTTGGGTCTAAAACTTTTCTTGGAGCGAAGGGCAGTGTGTACATTTTGGGTGTGAAATCAGATTATTTCATGTGTGTTGTTGGTGTGTATGTACTGTGTATTTATATGACTGATTATATAAAAGCTGGGTGTCTGAGTGTTTGTAAATGTGTGCACGCTGTGGGTGTAAGGGAGTGTTTTTGATCTTTGTATAAATGTATGCAGTATTCCTGCTTGTGCATAGGTGCAGGCATGTGTGTGTCCGTATGTATTAGACAAGTATGTTGATGCGCGAAGTGTGTGTGTGTGTGTGTGTGTGTGTGCGCGCATATGAGTGTTTTGTACATGCATGTGGCAGAGCACTGAGGGACAGATGGCTGCTCTGCTCCTGTGTTCCCTCTTGCCGGTGCCTCCTCAGTCCTTGGCTCCCAATCTCCATCCTGCCTTGGCTGAGGGATCACACACACACACACACACACACACACACACACACACACACACACACACACACACACACACACACACACACACACACACACACACACACACACACACACACACACACACACACACACACACACACACACACACACACACACACAGTGTTTGGACTCCCATTTATTTATTGTGTATATATTTTCTGAACTGCAAATAACCATATAAGTGCTCTAAAGGTTCTTTGAGTGATTATGGTTTCACATAAAGTGACTTCGGAAAGTATTCAGACCCCTTGACTTTTCCCACATTTTGTTACATTACAGCCTTATTCTAAAATTGACAAACAAAATTAAAACCCTCTTTTGCAACTTTATAAAAACATCAAAAACAGATATTCATTTACACAAGTATTCAGACCCTTTTTCTAAGAGACTTGAAATTGAGCTCAGGTGCATCCTGTTTCCATTGACCATCCTTGAGATGTTTCTACAACTTGATTGGAGTCCACCTGTGGTAAATTCAAATGATTGGACATGATTTGGAAAGACACACATCTGTCAATATGGTTCCACAGTTGACAGTGCACGTCAGAGCAAAAACCAAACTATGAGGTCAAAGGAATTGTCCATAGAGCTCAGAGACAGGATTGTGTCGAGGCACAGATATGGGGAAGGGTACCAAAACATTTCTACAGCGTTGAAGGTCCCAAGAATACAGTGGCCTCCATCATTGGGGCGGCAGGGTAGCATAGTGGTTAGAGCGTTGGACTAGTAACCGGAAGGTTGCAAGTTCAAACCCCCGAGCTGACAAGGTACAAATCTGTCGTTCTGCCCCTGAACAGGCAGTTAACCCGCTGTTCCTAGGCCGTCATTGAAAATAAGAATTTGTTCTTAACTGACTTGCCTGGTTAAATAAAGGTAAATAAAAATAAATTCATAAATGGAAGAATTTTGGAACCACCAAGACTCTTCCTAGAGCTGGCTGTCCGGGCAAACTGAGTAATCGGGGGTTAAGGGCGTTGGTCAGGGAGGTGACCAAGAACCCGATGGTCACTTTGACTGAGCTCCTCTGAGTTCCTCTGTGGAGATGGGAGAACCTTCCAGAAGGACAACCATCTCTGCAGCACTCCACCAATCAGGCCTTTATGGTAGAGTGGCCAGACAGAAGCTTGGAGTTTGCCAAAAGGCACATAAAGACTCTCAGACTATGAGAAACAAAATTCTCTGGTCTGATGAAATCAAGATTGTTTTTCAGCGGCAAGTACTGCAAAACTAGTCAGGATCGAGGCAAAGATGAATGAAGTAAAGTGCAGAGAGATCCTTGATGAAAACCTGCTCCAGAGGTCTCAGGACCTCAGACTGGGGTGAAGGTTCAACTCCCAACAGAAAAACGACCATAAGCACACAGACAAGACAATGCAGGAGGCTTCGGGAAAAGTCTCTGAATGTCCTTGAGTGGCCAGGCCAAAGCCCGGACTTCAACCTGCTCTAACATCTCTGGAGAGACCTGAAAACGTGTTAACCCTCGCATGGCTGCCAGCCCAGACTGCAAAAGGTGGCTCTACAAAGTATTGACCTTGGGAGTGTGAATAGTTATGCACGCTCAAGTTATGTTTTTTTTCTTGTTTCCTGTTTGATTCAAAATGCAAAATATTTTGCAACTTCAAAGTGGTAGACATGTTGTCAAATCAAATCAAATGTATTTATATAGCCCTTCATACATCAGCTGATATCTCAAAGTGCTGTACAGAAACCCAGCCTAAAACCCCAAACCAGAAGCAATGCAGGTGTAAAAGCACGGTGGCTAGGAAAAACTCCAGAGAAAGGCCAAAACCTAGGAAGAAACCTAGAGAGGAACCAGGCTATGAGGGGTGGCCAGTCCTCTTCTGACTGTGCAGGGTGGAGATTATAACAGAACATGGCCAAGATGTTCAAATGTTCATAAATTACCAGCATGGTCAAATAATAATAATCACACTAGTTGTCGAGGGTGCAGCAAGTCAGCACCTCAGGAGTAAATGTCAGTTGGCTTTTCATAGCCGATCATTAAAAATATCCCTACCATTCCAGCTGTCTCTAGAGTTGAAAACCGCAGGTCTGGGACAGGTAGCACATCCGGTGAACAGGTCAGGATTCATTAGCCGCAGGCAGGACAGTAGAAACTGGAGCAGCAGCAAGGCCAGGTGGACTGGGGACAGCAAGGAGTCATCATGCCAGGTAGTCCTGAGACATGGTCCTAGGGCTCAGGTCCTCCGAGAGAAAGAGAGAAAGAGAGAATTAGAGAGAGCATACTTAAATTCACACAAGACAACGGATAAGACAGGAGAAGTACTAAGGTCTAGGAGCACGAGGACAGATGCAGAGCCTCGGTCTGACGCCATTAAAAGGTATTTTACCACATTCACAAGTGCAGTCTCAGTGCTATGATAGGGTCTAAAACCAGACTGAAGCATTTCGTATACATTGTTTTGTCTTCAGTAAGGCAGTGAGTGGCTACGCAACAGCTTTTTCTAAAAATTTTGAGATGAATGGAAGATTCGATTTAGGCTGATAGTTTTTTATATTTTCTGGGTCAAGGTTTGGCTTTTTCAAGAGAGGCTTTATTACTGCCACTTTTAGTGAGTTTGGTACACATCCGGTGGATAGAGAGCCATTTATTATGTTCAACATAGGAGGGCCAAGCACAGGAAGCAGCTCTTTCAGTAGTTTAGTTGGAATAGGGTCCAGTATGCAGCTTGAAGGTTTAGAGGCCATGATTATTTTCATCATTGTGTCAAGCGATATAGTACTAAAACACTTGAGTGTCTCTCTTGATCCTAGGTACTGGCAGAGTTGTGCAGACACAGGACAACTGAGCTTTGAAGGAATACACAGATTTAAAAAGGAGTCCGTAATTTGCTTTCTAATGATCATGATCTTTTCCTCAAAGAAGTTCATGAATTTATTACTGCTGAAGTGAAAGCCATCCTCACTTGGGGAATGCTGCTTTTTAGTTAGCTTTGTGACAGTATCAAAAATAAATGTAGGATTGTTCTTATTTTCCTCAATTAAGTTGGAAAAATAGGATGATCGAGCAGCAGTGAGGGCTCTTCGATATTGCATAGTACTGTCTTTCCAAGATAGTTGGAATACTAGTTGTTGTGTTGTAAAACAAATGAAACAATCCCCCCCAAAAAGCTATTTAATTTCAGGTTGTAAGGAAACAAAATAAGAAAAATGCCAAGGGGGTGAATACTTCGCTTTAGATTTGTGTATATTTGGTTGTTGTTGAGGAATTGTTAGATTACTTGTTAGATATTACTGCACTGTCGGAACTAGAAGCACAAGCATTTCGCTACACTCGCATTTAACATCTGCTAACCATGTGTATGTGACCAATAAAATTGGATTTGATTTGAAAATAGCTGTGCAGCAAAGTATATTGAAAGCAGGTGCTTCTACACTGGTGTGGTTCCTGAGTTAATTAAGCAATTAACATCCCATCATGCTTTGGGTCATGCATAAAAATGTTGTGCTGCCCGTTATTTTGGCCATTATTTGGCTACCATTGCTATGCCCCAATAGGATGACAGTGCCCCCCATCCACAGGGCATGAGTGGTCAGTGGTCACAGATTGGTTTGATGAGCATGAAGATGATACAAATCATATGCCATGGCCATCTCAGTCACTAGATCTCAACACAATTGAACACATATGGGAGGTTCTGGAGTGGTGCCTGAGAAAGCGTTTTCTACCACCTTCAACAAAACACAAGATTAGGACATTTCTTGTGGAAGAATAGTGTCGCATCCCTACAATAGTTCCTGACACTTGTGGAATCTATGCCAAGGTGCATTGAAGCTGTTCTGGCTCGTGGTTGCCTAACGTCCTATTAATACACTTTATGTTGGTGTTTCCTTTATTTTGTACATGTATATGAGGCCATTTCTGTTTATTTTGGCTTGTTGTACCCTGTGGGTGAGCGGTCTGCCTACTCTGCACTTACTGCTAACCCTGCAACTCCAAAAGGCCTGACCCCCTGTAGAATCCTGACCAACAGGCTAATTGCAACGACAGGTCCTAGGCCCAGCAGTTTCTGTGTAAAACGTTCCTCCCCCCGTCCCCATGCTCCTTCCTCCAGCAGTTTGTACTCTATGTAAATGTCATGCTCCTGTCTTTCTCACGTGTGTGTGTCAGCTGGCTGCAGTGTGAACATTCATCTGTGTGTGCTGACTGAGGCGTGAACAGCGGGCCGCATGTGTGTGTGACATGTAGATGTAGAGGCAATAAGGAATCACTTATGCGGAGACTGGAGCCTTATGATTTATTCAGAGAGAGTGGAATCAGGAGAAAAGGTTGTGTTCCCAACCTGCTGCCCTACCTCCATGCACACCGCACTGAATTACACCCCAGGCCCGAGCATGCATGTGTGTTTCAGAGTGGAATAGAAAGAGGGGATACTGTGGTGACATGCAGCTCTCATCCTTTTGGCTCTTTCTCTTTCTTGCTCTCAATCACTCACTCACTCACTCACTCACTCACTCTCTTTCTCTCTCTGTCACTCACTCACTCTCCATATCACTCACTCTCACTCACTCTTTCTCTCTCTGTCTCCCTCTCTCTCCATATCACTCTCTCTCTCACTCTTTCTCTCTCTGTCTCCCTCTCTCTCCATATCACTCTTTCTCTCTCTGTCTCCCTCTCTCTCCATATCACTCTCTCTCTCTCACTCTTTCTCTCTCTGTCTCCCTCTCTCTCCATATCTCACTCTTTCTCTCTCTGTCTCCCTCTCTCTCCATATCACTCACTCACTCACTCACTCACTCACTCACTCACTCACTCACTCACTCACTCACTCACTCACTCACTCACTCACTCACTCACTCACTCACACTCTCTGTCTCTCTCTCTACATATCCCACTCTCTCTCCCTCTCTCCCTCTCTCTCTCTCTCTCTTTCTGTGTCTGCTGTCTTTTGTAGCAGACTTGGAGGCAGATCAAACGCTGGGAGTGTGAGAGCAGGTTTAGAGAGGAGGGAGCTTTGTGCTGGTTGATCCTGTTTTAACAGCCTGCCTGATTGTGTTTGAATGGGCTTTTAATACACACAGGAACAGGACCATACAGCTGCCTTAGTGCCTTACTGCTCGTGACTGGTCCCTGATGATCCAAATCAACCCCATCAACATTACTGGGCATAGAGGTTAGAGATAGAGGTTCCTCTGATGGTTTGAGGTGCAATTGTCTTGTACTCAAAATACATACAGTTGAAGTCGTAAGTTTACATACACTTAGGATGGGAGTCATTAAAACTAGTTTTTCAACCGCTCCACAAATGTCTTGTTAACAAACTATAGTTTTGGCAAGTCGGTTAGGACATCTACTTTGTGCATGACACAAGTAGTTGTTCCAACAATTGTTTACAGACAAGTTTATGACTTTAGAAGCTTCTGATCGGCTAATTGACATAATTTCAGTCAATTGGAGGTGAACCTGTGGATGTATTTCAAGGCCTACCTTCAAACCCAGTGCCTCTCTGCTTGACATCATGGAAAAATCAAAATAAATCAGGAAATAATGTGTAGACCTCCACAAGTCTGTTTCATCCTTGGGAGCAATTTCCAAATACCTGAAGGTTCATCTGTACTCAAGTATAACCACCATGGGACCACGCAGCCATCATTTCGCTCAGGAAGGAGACTCGTTCTGTCGTACTATGAGCGTACTTTGGTGCGAAAAGTGCAAATCAATCCCAGAACAACAGCAAAGGACCTTGTGAAGATACTGGAGGAAACAGGTACAAAAGTATCTATATCCACAGTAAAACGAGTCCTATATCGACATAACCTGAAAGGCCACTCAGCAAGGAAGAAGCCACTGCTCCAAAACCACCATATAAAAAGACAGACTACGGTTTGCAACTGCACATGGGTACAAAGATCGTACTTTTTGGAGAAATGTCCTCTGGTCTAATGAAACAAAAATGGAACTGTTTGGCCATAACGACCATCGTTATGTTTGGAGGAAAAAGGATGAGGCTTGCAAGCATAAGAACACCATCCCAACCATGAAGCATGGGGGTGGCAGCATCATGTTGTGGGGGTGCTTTGCTGCAGGAGGGACTGGTGCACTTCAAAAAAATAGATGGTATCATGAGGTAGGAAAATGATGTGGATATAATGAAGCAACATCTCATTAAATCAGCCAGGAAGTTAAAGCTTGGTCGCAAATGGGTCTTCCAAATGGACAATGATCCCAAGCATACTTCCAAAGTTGTGGCAAAATGGCTTACGGAAACACAGCATCATTACACAGGAATGGGCAATTGCCATGCTGACTGCAGGAACATCCACCAGAGCTGTTGGCAGATAATTTAATCTTAATTTCTCTACCATAAGCCGCCTCCAACGTCATTTTAGAGAATTTGGCAGTACATCCAACTGGCCTCACAACCGCACAACCGCAGACCACGTGTATGGTGTCTTGTGAGCGAGCGGTTTGCTGATGTCAATATTGTGAACATTATGCTCCATGGTGGAGTTATGTTATGGGCAGGCATAAGCTACGGAATAAGAACATGATTGCATTTTGTCAATGTCAATTTGAATGCACAGTGACAAGTCCCGTGACGAGATTCTGAGGCTCACTGTATCATGACACAAGGCTAGACCGAGATGCAGACACAGGAGGCAGATTGTTGGAGTTTAAGATGTTTAATAATCCAAAATGGAGTAGGCAAGAGAATGGCTGTGGACAGGCAAAAGGAGTCCAGGAGGTACAGAGTGGCAGAATGGTTAGGCAGGCGGGTACAAAGTCCAGGAACAGGCAAGGGTCAAAACCGGGAGGACTAGAAAGAGGAGAATAGCAAAGGCAGGAGAACGGGGAAAACGCTGGTTGACTTGGAACATACAAGACGAACTGGCATGGAGAGACAGGAAACACAGGGATAAATACACTGGGGAAAGCAAGCAACACCTGGAGGGGTGGAGACAATAACAAGGACAGGTGAAACAGATCAGGGTATGACAACTGACGTGCCATTCATCCGTCGTTTTCACCTCATGTTTCAACATGATAATGCACGGCCCCATATCGCATGGATCTGTACACAATTCCTAGAAGCTGAAGATGTCCCAGCTCTTCCATTGCCTAAATACTCACCAGACATATCACCCATTGAGCATGTTTGGAATGCTCTGGATTGACGTGTCCGACAGTGTGTTCCAGTTCCCGCCAATATCCAGCAACTTTGCACAGCCATTGAAGAGGAGTGGGACAACATTTCAAAGGCCACAATCAGCAGCCTGACCAACTCTATGCAAAGGGGATGTCTAGCGCTGAATTAATCTAATGGTGGTCACACCAGATACTGACTGGTTTTCTGATCCATGCCCCTACTTTTGTTTTAGGGTATTTGTGACCAACAGATGCATATCTGTATTCCCAGTCATGTGAAATCCATAGATTAGGGTCTAATTAATTCATTTCAATTGAGTGACTTCCTTATATGAACTGTAATTCAGTAAAATCTTTTAAATTGTTGCATGTTTCATTTATATTTTTGTTCAGTATATTTTGGAAAAGTCATTGTGCTACTTTTATAACAGGACTGCACATAACAGGAACTGCAAATTCTCAATTCCACCATAACAACCCCAAACAGTTCTATCAATCACTTGTTGTATTCCTTAGTCACAGCTAAAGAGGAAGTGGAGTGTGTTCCTGTGTTCCTTCTATCTCCGTCCCTAGAGAACCTAAGCCAGCCTGATAATTATGTCCTCTCCATCAAACAAATGAGACCAAATCTGAGACATAATTACACAATTGCTGATGTTATGTTGCTCGCTGCTTTCCTAAACTATGTTTAGCTGAACTTATTAAAGCCACGCTGGGGCTAATTAACTTGTTTGTCTTTACAAAGCTTCTCTCCGCCCGCCACGTCCAGCTAATGAGTTGTTGCGTCTTCACGGCGCCCTGCCTACCCCTCATCACGATGGAGATGAAAGAGAGGGAATGCGCCCAATGGGGTCCTATGGACAGTCACTTATCCGACAGGCAGTGGGTAGGACATCCCGCCACAGGCTTATTAACAGGCAGTGGGTAGGACATCCCTCCACAGGCTTATTAACAGGCAGTGGGTAGGACATCCCACCACAGGCTTATTAACAGGCAGTGGGTAGGACATCCCACCACAGGCTTATTAACAGGCAGTGGGTAGGACATCCCTCCACAGGCTTATTAACAGGCAGTGGGTAGGACATCCCAGGCTTATTAACAGGCAGGCTTATTAACAGGCAGTGGGTAGGCTTATTAACAGGCATCCCTCCACAGGCTTATTAACAGGCAGTGGGTAGGACATCCCTCCACAGGCTTATTAACAGGCAGTGGGTAGGACATCCCTCCAGAGGCTTATTAACAGGCAATGGGTAGGACATCCCTCCACAGGCTTATTAACAGGCAGTGGGTAGGACATCCCTCCACAGGCTTATTAACAGGCAATGGGTAGGACATCCCTCCAGAGGCTTATTAACAGGCAATGGGTAGGACATCCCTCCACAGGCTTATTAACAGGCAGTGGGTAGGACATCCCTCCACAGGCTTATTAACAGGCAGTGGGTAGGACATCCCTCCACAGGCTTATTAACAGGCAATGGGTAGGACATCCCTCCAGAGGCTTATTAACAGGCAATGGGTAGGACATCCCTCCACAGGCTTATTAACAGGCAGTGGGTAGGACATCCCTCCACAGGCTTATTAACAGGCAATGGGTAGGACATCCCTCCACAGGCTTATTAACAGGCAATGGGTAGGACATCCCTCCACAGGCTTATTAACAGGCAATGGGTAGGACATCCCTCCACAGGCTTATTAACAGGCAATGGGTAGGACATCCCTCCACAGGCTTATTAACAGGCAGTGGGTAGGACATCCCGCCACAGGCTTATTAACAGGCAGCGTGCGGTGTGAGTTCATGGGGTCAGAGTTCCGAGGCTCACTCTGAAGGTGTGAAACTGTTGGAGACCAGAGAGATAGGGACAGAGGGCACGGCGTATTAATGAGGGGTGATACAGGGACAGTGGACGGAGGAGGATCATTTGCAGTACATACATCTGGGTTGGAAGGGGAATTTATAGGTGGACCAATCTTTACAATATACAGAAAGCGATGGGGTGTAAGTGCCTATGAGATAGGCAATGTTCTAGTAACGTTATATTCCTCTTATATTAATATTCTAGTAATGTTATATTCATGTTATATTCATGTTATAGCCATGTTAATGCCATTTTAGACTTCCGTTTTTTTTTGAGGATGAGAAGAGATCGGCCACACCTCCACTCCTCTCACGGTCAGGTACGATAATAATAGCCTATGTTAGAGCAAACACAGAAATCTTTGTGATACCATGGATATGATGACTTTTCCAAGTCAGCTAAGAACAAAATCTTACTTACAATGACGGCCTACCGGGAACAGTGGGTTAACTGCCTTGTTCAGGTGCAAAACAACAGATTTTCACCTTGGGGATTCGATCTAGCAACCGTTCGGTTACTGGCCCAACGCTCTAACCACTAGGCTACCTGCTGTCCCATCTGGTGTGTCAGTCAGATACTGTGTCATACTGTATTGGTTGTCTATTTGGCTGACGGTCACATAATACCCACTGTGGGGGTACGCTTAGAGTAACCAGATATTTTTAGCTCAGGTTTGGACACAGTTCTGGAGTGAGAGATCAGAGGGTATGTGTGTTGGTGAGTCCAATTTTAGGTGTGTGTGGTGCATGACAGAGAGCCACAACATGTGTCACCAAAAGTAAGCTCTTTGAGTCGCACAATCCCCACCTTCGAGTGGCTGGAAACATTTCATGAGAAAGTGTTCTTCCCTGATCACTCCAAATGAATAATGTTGTTGTTCACAATGGGAAGATTTGAATAGAGTCTGGAATACAGAGAGAACACAGTGTTAAGAGATCTTGCTCTCCACTGGGCCCTGGCACAGAGGGAAAGAGTACTGGGCACAGAAAACTGCACTGGCAGATTGCCACTATACCTCCCTTTTACAAATGACTATACCCACCTTTTGACCTATGGCCAAGGCCCAACAAATCCACTCAATATAAGATAATTGCGTTCTTTGTGTGTGGGACAGTTAACTTTATTCCTTCCACACTTGACCTTGTACTTTATGATCAGGGCATGTGTGTCTGGCCATGTATGTTTCACAGAATTAGGGCTGGATTCTAATTAAACCTTATACTGCAGTGGGCTAAATCAGGGTCACACAGTGTTTCTTGGTAGTCTTAAACACAAATACTTTAAAATAAAAGTATACACCTCACACACATGGTTATGAGCTTGATTAAAGAAGACACCTGTACCATGTCAGATATAGAGTTGAAATGTATTACATTTTGATGTATTAATATTAGTTAATGTATTAATGTATTAAAATTAGTCTTTATATACATCACAGAAGACTGGAATAAAACAAAACTGATTTTCTGCAGTTTTTTAAATAATATATATTCATTCTGAAATTCTGAAAAATATGAATAACATTCCACCCATGAGGCCACTAATACTATTGGTAATTTGACTGCAGGAAAGGGCTACAGGCAATGTTCCCGTGTTCACAGAGAATGCATTCACGGCATTACCTGCATATGTCGACTCAATCGAAAATGACCTTTTTACCCGAATCTTTTGTGCTACGGATTGAATCCAGCGCTAAGGGTGTTTGTCTGTGTGGGATGGAGCCATGTGTTTCTGTCTGGTTTGGTGTGTTGGTGTGTGCTTTCTCTGGCTGCAAGGTCTTTCTCTCTATCTCGCTCTCTCTCCCCCTCTCTCTCTCCCCCTCTCTCTATCCCCCCTCTCTCTCCCCCTCTCTCTCTCCCCTCTCTCTTCCCCTCTCTCTCTCCCCCTCTCTCTATCCCCCTCTCTCTATCCCCCTCTCTCTATCCCCCTCTCTCTATCTCTCTCTCTCTCCCCCTCTCTCTCCCCCTCTCTCTCTCCCCCTCTCTCTCCCCCTCTCTCTATCCCCATCTCTCTCTCCCCATCTCTCTCTCCCCATCTCTCTCCCCCTCTCTCTATCCCCCTCTCTCTATCCCCCTCTCTCTCCCCATCTCTATCCCTTTCTCTATCCCCTCTCTCTCCCCCTTTCTCTCTCCCCCTCTCTCTCTCCCCCTCTCTCTATCCCTCTCTCTATCCCCCTCTCTCTCTCCCCATCTCTCTCTCCCCCTCTCTCGATCCCTCTCCCCGTCTCTAAAGATTGAGCATGCCTGGAATGAAGCGCTGTCTGAGCCAGTAGAAGCCTGTGTGCTGACGAGTGTCTACACAGATAACCTGTGACTGGATTCACTGTCTGCACCCTCCTCCTCTGGCCTCTCACTCTCTCCTCACTCATCCCCTCCTCTCCTCACTCATCCTCTCGTTACTCTCTCCTCCCTCCTCACGACTGAAGGGCCCATAGTCTCTCAGACCAAATGCATCTCTCTGTTCATCTCTCTTCCTTTTTCTCCACCCCACTTCACTCTATTTTCTCTCTCCCTCTTGCTCTTTCTTTCTCTGCTGAGACCACTGAGGGGCCCAGCTACCTCCTATACCCAAGGAGACTGTACTATCTAAGGCCAGGAGGTTTACGGCTCCCTGTCTGTGGTATAGCACTGGGGCTCAATGGGGAGAAGTAATTAGCAGAGTCGACAGTGAATGGCAGGAGGACAATAAAAGTTCTGCTGTCAAATGATCAGGTCACTTTATGCAGCAGCATAGTGCAGTGGTGAGATCTCTCTCATCACCCCCCTCTCCCTGTTGCCTTCAGGAGGCTTGCCTCCTAGCGCTACTGCACCTTTACCTAAAGGTGTCTATAGATTGTGTGAGAGGAGGGTGACAGAGAGAGAGGAAAGAGAAGTAGGATGAGTAAGAGAGAGACTGAATATGTTTTCTTCTAGAACACTCTTTACTCCAGTGGAGGCTGGTGGGCGGAGCTATAGAAGGACGGGTTCATTGTAATGGCTGGAATGGAATCAATGGAATGGTATCAAACACATCAAACATATGGAAACCACGTGTTTGACTCAGTTCCATTTACTCCATTCCAGCCATTACAATGAGCCCGTCTTCCAATAGCTCCTCCCACCAGCCTCCTCTGCTTTACACTCTAACAGGAACACTACTCTTAAAGAGATTCTCCAGTACTTTTGCATACTGTTTAGCAGGTAGTAGAAAGTGGTGCTCTAAAAGTGGTCCCCAAAAATTGTGTACCACGTCACATATGTGCAGATAAGTGCAACATCTAATTGCTCTCTCTCTCTTTTGCTCTGCTGTGTGTGTGTATTTGCTAGCTGTCACTCAAACGGCGAGGGACTGAAGCTCATTGGCTGGAAATTTACTTGCTAGGGGGATGGCCTACATGGGGGGAAATGGCTCAGCACAGCTCCCAGAAAAACAGTTGCTTTCAAACTACGGAATTTGTAGCTAATTGCGGTAAGACAGTAAATCTGCTCATAGATTATTCATGTATGAACTAAACATGGACACATCCAGCCCAAAGCGGGAGGTTTAAGAAATACTTAGTAGTCGCCAAAGTTCCGGAGCATGTCTTTAACTCCTAAACACACTTGGAACACGCACACACATACGCACGCACATACTCACGTGCACTCCTCCCCCCTCTCCTCTCTGCCACTACGTGCCTCTCTCGATGCGATGCATCTGAGACCCAAGTGTCTATTACATGTCATCCTCCATCCTTCCTCATCCCCCCCATCCATTCTGCCCTCCCTCATCTCTCCCCTCTATCTGCCTCTCTCCTCTCCTCAGGGTCCTCTCATCTTCAAGCCTCAGTGGCTTCTCCTCCTGTCGTCCCACACTATTTGGCCGCCAAGGTGGTCACATGGTACACTGTGACGTCACACCAGAAGCGTGTGGTCATGGGTAATTCAGGACGGGAGAAGGAGGAGGGAGTGTCCCATGGTGCAGTGTGAGCGCTTCAGGAATTGTAAGCAGCTAATAAGCAGTACTGATGTTTTCATGGCGTCCCTTCTCTCTCATCAGTGTGCTTCCATAATAACAGTCCCCTTGTGGGTACGGCTGGCTTCACCAAGCTGGGGCATAATGACTCAACCCAGTTTAGAACAGTACACTAAATACCAGCACATTAAAGACCAGTATAGTCCAGTCTAGTTCAATGTATCTCAGTACAGCCCAGTCCGAAAGTTCTATCAACACATTGACTGTAGTACTTGCACTGCTAAAACACTTGACCACTGCTACTCAAACTTCCGGGATGTTTACAAGGCCCTCCCCCACCCTCCCTTTGGTAAATCTGATCACGACTCCATTTTGCTCCTCCCTTCCTATAGGCAGAAACTCAAACAGGAAGTAGCCGCCATGCTAAGGACTATTCAACACTGGTCTGACCAATTGGAATCAACGCTTCACGATTGTTTTGATCACGCGGACTGGGATATGTTCCGGGTAGCCTCTAAGAATAACATTGAGGAATACACTGATACGGTGACTGAGTTTATCAGGAACTGTATAGGAGATGTTGTACCCACTGTGACTATTAAAAACTACCCTAACCAGAAACCGTGGATAGATGGCAACATTCGCTCAAAACTGAAAGCGTGAAACACCGCATTTAACCATGGCAAGGTGACTGGGAATATGGCCGAATACAAACAGTGTAGTTATTCCCTCTGTTAGGCAATCAAACTGGCAAAATGTCAGTATAGAGACAAAGTGGAGTCGCAATTCAATGGCTCAGACACTTGACATATGTGGCAGGGTCTACAGACAATCACGGACTACAAAGGGAAAACCAGCCACGTGCGGACACCAATGTCTTGCTTCCGGACAAGCTAAACACCATATTCGCCCGCTTTGAGGATAACTCAGTGCCTGCTACTAAGGACTGTGGGCTCTCCCTCTCCGTGGCCGATGTGAGTAAGACATTTAAGCGTGATAACCCTCGCAAGACAGCCGGCCCAGACGGCATCCCTAGCCGCATCCTCACAGAGCATGCACAGACTAGCTGGCTGGTGTGTTTACAGACATATTCAATCTCTCCCTATCCCAGTCTCCCCACATGCTTCAAGATGTCCACCATTATTCCTGTACCCAAGAAATCAAAGGTAAATGAGCTAAATTACTATCGCCCCGGAGCACTCACTTCTGTCATGAAGTGCTTTGAGAGATCATATCACCTCCCACTCCAATTGTATTACCGCCCCAACAGATCCACAGACGATGCCATTGCACAGCACACTGTCCTATCCCATCTGGACAAGAGGAATACCTATGTAAGAATGCTGTTCATTGACTATAGCTCAGCATCCAACACCTTAGTACCCTCCAAGCTCATCATTAAGCTCAGGGCCCTGGGTCTGAACTTTGCCCTGTGCAACTGGGTCCTAGACTTCCTGATGGGCCACACCCAGGTGGTGAAGGTAGGAAACAACACCTCAATTTGCTGATCCTCAACACAGGGGCCCCACAAGGGTGCGTGCTCAGCCCCCTCCTGTACTCCCTGTTCACCCATGATTGTGTGGCCATGCAAACATCCAAATCAATCATCAAGTTTGCAGAAAACACAACATTAGTAGGCCTGGTTAGCAACAATGAAGAAGACAGCCTACAGGGAGGAGGTGATGGCCCTGGGAGTGTGGTGCCAGGAAAACAACCTCTCACTTAACATCAACAAAACAAAGGAGCTGATCGTGGACTTCAGGAAACTGCAGAGTGAGCACCCCCCTATCCACATCGAAGGGGCTGCAGTGGAGGTTGAATACATTTGACTTTTCACCTAAAACCCTCACAAACTTTTACAGATTCACAATTGAGAGCATCCTGTTGGGCTGAATCCCTGCCTGGTACGGCAACTGCACCGCCTGCAACCGCAGGTCTCTTCAGAGTGTGCTGCGGTCTGTCCAACGCATAACCGGGGGCAAACTACCTGCCCTCCAGGACACCTACAACACCCGATGTCACAGGAAGGCCAAAAATATTACCAAGGACAACAACCAACCAAGCCACTGCCTGTTCACCCCGCTATCATCCAAAAGGTCAGTACAATTGCATCAAAGCTTGAACCGAGAGACTGAAAAACAGCTTCTATCTCAAAGCCATCAGACTGTTAAATTGCCATCAGTAGCACCTTAGACGCTGCTGCCCTATATACATTGACTTGAAATCACTGGCTACTTTAATAATGGAACACTGGTCACTTTAAAAATGTTTACATATTTTGCATTACTCATTTCATATGTATATGCTGTATTCTATTCTTTTGTACCTTAGTCTGGACTAGTAACCGGAACGTTGCAAGTTCAAATCCCCGAGCTGACAAGGTACAAATCTGTCGTTCTGCCCCTGAACAGGCAGTTAACCCACTGTTCCTAGGCCGTCATTGAAAATAAGAATTTGTTCTTAACTGACTTGCCTAGTTAAATAAAGGTTACAATTTTTTTTCTTTTTTTGAAGTCTATGCCGCTCCGACATTGCTTGTCCAAATATTTATATATTCTTAATTACATTCCTTTACTTTGGATTTGTGTGTATTGTTGTGAAATTGTTAGATATTACTGCACTGTTGGAGGTAAAACACAAGCATTTCGCTACACCCGCCATAACGTCTGCTAAACACTTGTATGTGACCAATAAAAGTTGATTTGATTCCAGTCCAGCTTAGATTAGCCCAGTCTATCTCCACCTAGTCCAGTAAAGCCTAAAGTCTAACCTCAGCCCTGGACCAAACCATCTTAAATCCAGCTCAGCTCCAGCTTAAATCCAAACTCTGAGACCTGCCTGTGAGTGGGAATTGCCCATTAGGCCACATCACCCATAGTGCTTTGCCAAATCAGTGCAGCCTTGTGTGTCAGGCAAATTAACTTAATGAGTGTGATGGCTGAGCCTTGTGTGGCTGACTGGGTAGGAGGGTAAGGTGGGCGGGCGGCTGGGGAGGCCGGATTAACGCTGTCACACACTGCCTCTGCGAATGGGCCTCGTTAAGTGGGCTTGTTTAAGTGTGTCAGAGAAGGAGTACCTGACATATCCACAGAGACAGCAGACAGTGAGAAGTGTTTAAAACTCCTTCAACACATGTGCATGCACCTACACACACACACACACACATGCCTGGACATACAAACACACTCAGACCCATTTCTATGATGTAGGTCACATTGAGCACGGTTAAATGCACATATTAACATGATTATTGTGGATAGTCAGATTCATATAATAGTTAGATGAACAGTTTGACAAGCTTTGCAATGGGACTTTTGGTAAATGCAGAAAATCGCCAATCAAAATAAAACCTATCACATTGCCCATGTTATTTTTATGAAAGCTTTTTGCTTCGGAGTTCAGACCTGTAATGTTTGTATGTGAAAACTATTTATAAGAAGCATATTTTCAGTTTTTCTGAACTCACTTCACTCGCGCGTTAGAGGAAGGCTCTGACCTACTGGTCCTGGCACATGCACAGATCAAATACACCGCTGGAGCTCTGATTAAGCTGTTTACATGTCCTAATCATTCAAAAGATTGCAACAACAAAAAATAAATGGTGTTTTAATATGGCGTATGCTTACTTCGATTTTGACTTTGCGCCTATTAATATAAGCAGAGTAAGGTGTTTACATCACTATTTCTATACCCGGCCTACTGCCATAATCAGTTTAATATAGAGTTATTACTGAGCATGTAAACACACTCAATGTAGGCTACTGTATACTGTGTGTGTGTGTGTGTGTGTGTGTGTGTGTGTGTGTGTGTGTGTGTGTGTGTGTGTGTGTGTGTGTGTGTGTGTGTGTGTGTGTGTGTGTGTGTGTGTGTGTGTGTGTGTGTGTGTGTGTGTGTGTGTGTGTGTGTGTGTGTGTGTGTTCCGTCTTTGTATACGTGTACGCGCAATGTGCTTGTGCACATGCAGGTGTGTGTACTGTATTTGTGCATTTGTGCATGTGTGTGTGTGTGTGTATACCTGACAGATCCGTCACCCTTGAGGCAGTGCTAGGATGGCGATGTGGATGAGCTCATGTTAAATCCCACCTGTAATTTCCCACTGCATTATTCATGTGTTAGATCTAAATTGGAGAGAGCTGACAAAATAGACTATTTCTAGAAACTCTCATTAGAATAGTGTTGTTGCCAACATCAAAGCTGAACAGCCTATTCACCTTATGATGCCTGGCAACAAGGCTGCATCCAATTTGTTGCGATTGTTTTCCTCCTTCCGGCCCATTCACAAAAAAAGCAAAACGTTATTAAATATTCATTTAAGTTGTCAAAACCATTGAATAATGTACACAGAACCTGAAAGATATGTTCATTATTATTGAAAAAATGTAATATTTGCTTTTACATAGTGTAAGCACTTGGTAGCAACTTTCGCTACAGTAGCATTAACATTTTCAAAGAGAATGACTTCCGGCATTAGCTATTTAGCTTTCTAACAGATTGTAAATATCCAAATTGTATCTACAAAAACCCTTTTCAGCACGGTTTCTGTCTTTTGTCATTGATATTCTGTGTTTAACAACTTTGACATTTCACGCGTTGGTCTTTGATTGAAAAGGGACACAGCCTGTATGGATAACGACCATTAGATATAGTCTAATATGCTAATACCGCCAGTCATTCTCTATGAGATTGTCAATGCTAACGAACGTCGCTTCCGAGTGCTTATACTTACTTGAAAACAAACTACCACGCAGTCTCCACGTGGATTGCAATGTAATCGGCCTTAATCGGGGTCCAAAAAGGCCGAATAACGATTGTTTTGAAAACTTGAAATCAGCCCTAATTAATCAGCCATGTCGATTAATCGGTCGACTTCTAGTCTGAACCTCTCTTTCTTTCAGTTTGTCTTTCCCTCTTTTTCTCCCCTTCTCTCTCCCTCCATCTCCCTCCCTCCCTCCCTCCCTCCCTCCCTCCCTCCCTCCCTCCCTCCCTCCCTCCCTCCCTCCCTCCCTCCCTCCCTCCCTCCCCCCTCCCTCTCTCTCTCCCATGGTGTTCCGCAGTGGTAGCGATAGTGAAGGTGCCGGTGGTGTTGGGAGCTTAGGCGAAGCTATTCATGCAGAATTCCTTCCCAGGCCTAAAGCAAAGAGTGGGGCTGACTGAGGCTGAGGACTGATCCGGCCTGACAACTGTTATGGCATAGCGTCATCTGCTGTGATTGCACTCTGAGTCAGGCACCTAATCTGCATGACTGAGCCTATTTTTTACTATTCTGGGCCCCAGCTACAGTCACAAAGGCTGTCCCCCAAATGGTCCCCTATTCCCTCTATAGTGCACTATGTTAGACCAGAGCCCATAGTTTGGTCAAACATTGTGCACAATGAGAGAATAGGGTGCAATTTTGCAAACACACATATAATAAACTTACAATCACGCTTTACCACTACCACTCTCTTCAAGGTCAAAGTTCAGATTTGATGCTTCTCTCATTGTCTCCAGCCTGTTGTTAAAATAACCTGGCCTTGGGTTCAGGGTTGTATTTTCTGAGACCCCCTTCTGTCTCAGTTGAAGCCTACTGTGTCTCTACTACTCATAGCTGGCGGACATTTTGGTCGTCAGCGTCAAGGTCAGAGTTTGGGTGGTCTGTTTTTTTTTTAAGTCAGTCACTGCAGTCAAAGATTGGTCATTAAACTGTCATCATGACCCCAGCCTTGGAGTGCCATGTCCCCCTAAAATACTCACTCCAACTCATAGGGGTCCACATGTAGTCATACCTCCTTTATGGGTCTAGGTCAGAGGTCAAGGTGAAGGAGCATGTGTGGGGCAGGGGGGTCCAGGGGAGTGACATGTTAAAGGGGGACTCATTGCCCCTGTGTGCTGTAGATACCGTTTGATGGTTTCTTGGTGATGGGTGTGTGATTTTGGGGACCTGGTAGCCCCCGAGGTGTTGGTGGCTGACATGTTGAGGAAAATCCATCCTGGTGGCGCAGTGGACTAATTCTAAGGATAAGTAACAGAAGATCATAGGCTTGAATCTCACTGACGCCGTGCCACAATAAAACCAAAAAATGTGTTTGCATGATTAATTCATAAGAAAATTCATTTGCAGGTGTCCTATCTGTGCTTGGAGTTCAAAACAGTTAACCTAAGCTAGCAGTGTTATTAAAATTCTTATTGAAACATGTTCTCAGAACATTATTTAATTACTTTCAAAGAACCTATCACTTCTTCTCTCAGAAAACAAGTAAAATCAGTTTACGTCTTAGACAGTTTAGGCTGCCTGTAGTGTTAGCATAGATTGAGTTACAGAATTCAGTTACATAATTTATTTTGGAGGGTAGTCCCTCCCTCCCTCTCTTACATCAACCCTCCTGTCCCTCTTTCCTCTCTCTTTAAAATGAATGTATTACCTGAATGACAGCTCCTCTCCTCTTCATCCTCCCATTTCTGATATTTTGCTGCTTTACCCACAATCCCCTGTGGATGATGTCGCCACAGGCTAGCAGGCAACAAAGGTCATGGAAAACCACTGCTCATCATCATTGAGTAGTTTACTTTCCTAATCTGTACATTTTTACTACCTGCTACGGAGGACTAGACTGCCTTATATAGTTTATCAAAACAATTAAAATGTATTTATTAAGCACTTTTTGCATCAGCAAATGTCACAAGATTCTTATACAGAAACCCAGCCTAAAACCCCAAGCAGCAAGCAATGTAGATGTAGAAGCAAGGTGGCTAGGAAATACTCCCTAGAAAGTCAGGAACCTAGGAAGAAATTTAGAGAGGAACGAGGCTCTGAGGGGTGCCCAGTCCTCTTCTGGCTGTGCCAGGTGGAGATTATAAGAGTACGTGGCCATTAAGGCCAGATGGTTCTTCAAGATGTTCATAGGTGACCAGCAGGGTCAAATAATAATCACAGTGGTTGTAGAGGGTGCAACAGGTCAGCAACCTCAGGAGTAAATGTCAGTTGTTTTTTCACAGCCGAGCATTCAGATGTTGAGATAGCAGGTGCGGTAGAGGGAGAGGGAGCGAGAGGGAGCGAAAACAGCAGGTCCAGGACAAGGTAGCACATCCGGTGAACAGGTCAGGGTTCCATAGCCACAGGCAGAACAGCAGGAAACTCGGTCAGCAGCAGGGATCATTGTACCTTTTTCTCTCTTGGCCCCTTTTTGGATTTCTATGATATTTATGGAGATAGACATGGCAACTCGACAGATAGCACAGAAAAGCTTGTATAATTGTTTACTTGATTTGACCGTAGTGGCTTTTTGATGTACTGTATGTTGGTAATCAGTTATACTCTAGGACTGTAGAAGCTACTTGGAAGTTCAGCTTAGGGAATCAACTCAAATGTGCTTTACACTCTAAAATATGGCCCTAGGGTTTATGGCAGGGAGCCTAATTGTGTGTGTGTGTGTGTGTGTGTGTGTGTGTGTGTGTGTGTGTGTGTGTGTGTGTGTGTGTGTGTGTGTGTGTGTGTGTGTGTGTGTGTGTGTGTGTGTGTGTGTGTGTGTGTGTGTGTGTGTGTGTGTGTGTGTGTGTGTGTGTGTGTGTGTGTGTGTGTGTGTGTGTGTGCGCGAGCGTGCGTGCGTTTCTGGTTAGGTCATATGAAGAACACTGCCTTGCTCCAATCTAACTTCTAACCCTGCCCATATAAACAACTGATGTTACTATGTTTTTATGTGAGTGAATGAGGTGTCTAAAATGTAAAGACTAATCTATATCAACCCCATGACACCGTGTTTACGGGCTAGCTGGGCGCTGCTAGGAGAGCAGGCCTTTCTTTACCACTCTGCCATTTATAAGACCTGTGATGTAAAGCCTTGACATAGGGATCCATCAATAGGGAAGAGAGGAAAAACAACATCCACCCAAAACAACTGAATGCCTCCGTTCCCCCCTGAGAGCCGGCGAGCAGCTTGAAATGAAAGCGGGCTGCTCACTTTTGCCCCACCCCCCCCCCCTTTCTCCCAGTGCTACTAGACTAGGAAGAGTGTTTGAGTTGCTTTTTAGAAGTCTCTCCAGTCCAGACCACGGCACATTAAGCAGAGATACGACTGGACTGGGTGGTTAACAGGGCTCTGCTGCACTGCTCCTCATCCCATCCCATTGTTGTATGATCTCTGTCTCCCCACAGGCCAATAACCAAGCAATCAACTGTGAGGCATCAAACATCATCCGTCGTAAAAGTCCCAAGATAAAGCCCCAAGTCTGTGTGTCATGTATTAACCAAATAACCGTTGACAATATCCGGGGCTATTCTTAGTATGGTGCTTTCTCTTGATTGAAGAGGACATTGGCTCCTGTGGCACTAGAAGCACAACAGCGTGAGAAAATGGACGATACTTTGTCGCGATGCTGTATCTCTCCCTCTGTGACATCAAAGTGGCGCAGCGGCAGCGTGGCCAAGGTGCTCCCTGATTGTGTGTAAATACAAAAGGGCAGCGGGGATGTTGTAGCGGAACTGAGTGATGAAACTGGCTAGCTCATTAGCTGCACAAAATGGCCACCCAGCCCAGATACAGAATGGTGATAGGATGTTTCTGGGAAGGTTGAGTGCTAGGAGATCAGTCTGCTCTCATGTTGTCATTGATTTTGTCATTTACGTTGTCATTAATTTCCTCGTTTCCTACAGTAGATACCGCATGAGCCGAATGAACCATGTAGTGAGGCTGAGATAGAGATATACAGTGTTGAGCCAACACAGAACTTCATGGATCCTGTCACATTCTGTAGGCTTTAAGTCTTTCTCTGAGAGGCAGATGAGAGAAAGAGAAAAACATAGTGCTGTACAAAGTACTGATCTCAACCACAGTAACATCTGCTCTCAGCAGCTCTCCAGGCAACTGACGAACTTAAGGCCTCAGGAGATTCTGTCTTTCGTTGTTCTTTGTGACAAACGGACACTGTTCAATGTACTACAGTGATTGCGTTAGTCCCTATCTTTTTTTCTGAACTCGTTACTGCAAATATGCATATTCATGAACATCAAATATTCAACATCAACAAATCTGAGACTTCAGAGGATATTCAGAGAGCATTAAGAAAACAAAGTGGTTTCGTCAAGAGACCCGGAGCATCTTAGATGTGGTTTGCTTCTCAAGCAGGCCTGCGGTAAAACCAAGATTTGTCACTGAATCTGACATGACGTATTATACTAGACAGTGCTCCATGTAGACATGGCTATAGACGTGGTAGTTATCTGCTACTGCATGTTTTAAATCATGAGCCCTCCTGGACATTCAGCCATTTGAAGAGAGTGGGATGGGCCTTGGATTCAATGATCACCCTGTCAGTAATCATTGGTAATTTAAATGCAGGTCCAGTCCTGCTATAGCTATCAACAAAGAGGCACTCGGGCAGATAACTGTGATGTAGCTATTCATTCTTATTTGATACGATGGTTCCCCATTTACATAGGTATCGACCTTCTCAGACAGCCAAGGACCCCACAGAAACCACACTCAATACCGTGACAACATCACGTTTCATCACGATTCACGCACCAGCGATCCTCGCCCCTCACCCCGTAGCCCTGTGGCCGTTGCCATGGTGATTATCTGCAACAACTTGCAGCTGCTTGGTCGTGTTGGTTCAGGCTCCTCCTCGTGCCAGCCCTGTGCAAACGTACACACAGTCACACAGCGGCTGTGAAAACACTGGTGCTGGGAACATGAAAAGGACGGAAAAAGGACTGGCTATTGGTGGGGCCGTTTATTCATCGCAACAAGACACTCCCTGGAGAAAAGACAGTGATCATGTGATGCTAACACGTGACATATTTCCTTTATAGATTAAACAGGTGAAAGAAAAGTGTGCAGTTCGTCTTGCCCCAGGCTTAGAGAAAGTGGAAGGTTGTGCCTACAGTATGTCCCTGTAATTGTTGTTACCCTCCTGCCTATTCAGCTCCTACCCACTCTCCTGACCCTCTCCTTCCCTGACCTAGACTCTTTTGGAACACCCCTGAGAGGCTGGCAGGTAGACACGTGTGGTTTTCAGTAACCACTTTTACACAGAGATCACTAACGCCCGAGAACCTTCTTCTGCCAGCACTGTCCACCACTGCCTGTCTGCCACACTCGTTAGCCTCTGACTTCCCTCTCCTTCTCTCTCTTTTACTTCATATCTCTCCACCAGCTGGCCCAGATTTCTATAATGGCTGTCTCCAAAATGAGGAAAGAACAAATACTGTGAATCTTTATGCAACTCATTTAGGTTTTCAGGTGTAAGAGAATACATGGGACTTGTATCTGTCAGCGGTGCATCAAACCTCTCTGATGGAGATCAATTCTGGCTAGGTCCCTTCTGACATCACTGGATTGGCTGCAGTGACATGATGGTTATTAACAATTGTAGTTTGCTTCTGTCCTACTACACTGCTGTTATGATATTGGGTGTGTTCGTAATTTGCCTCCCATGTGTCAGAGTGCGCTTTGGGTCTTTTGTAAACTGTGTGTGTGTGCTTGTGTGCTTGTGTGTGTGCTGGAGCTTTCCCACCTGGATCCGGTGGGATATGCATACACTACCGGTCAAACATTTTAGAACACCAACTCATTAAAGTTTTTTGTATTGAAGACATCAAAACAATGAAATAACACATATGGAATCATGTAGTAATCAAAAAAGTGTTAAACAAATCTAAATATATATTAGATTTTAGATTATTCAAATAGCCATGTCCTTGATGACAGATTTGCATTCTCTTGGCATTCTCTCAACCAGATTCATATATATACATATACAGAGAGAGAGAGAGAGAGAGAGAGAGAGAGAGAGAGAGAGAGAGAGAGAGAGAGAGAGAGAGAGAGAGAGAGAGAGAGAGAGAGAGAGAGAGAGAGAGAGAGAGAGAGAGAGAGAGAGAGAGAGAGAGAGAGAGAGAGAGAGAGAGAGAGAGAGAGAGAGAGAGAGAGAGAGAGATTATATGAACAACTAGACCTGATCCGAGTGAGCAGCAGAAAGCAGCAGAAAGTAATTTTTAAGCTACGTTAATAACCGGAGCTGATAAAGGGAGAGCAGGTAGAGCGAGGTAACGCTCTAGCAGAGGCCATGCTATGTGTGTAGGCTACTGTGAGTGTGAGCAAGTGACACAGGGAGCAGGAAGGATGGAGGGAGAGATGAGACAGCAACCAACCAAGCAGACTCACACTATAGTAGTCCAATAGCTGCCATAGCTAGGTTATTTATCATCATGATTATACGGTACCTATCTTGACTTCATCAAACCGCGTAAGTGGTTACACTATTTTAAAGATACAATTCTCGTTAATCCAGCCACAGTGTCTGATTTCAAAAAGGATTTACAGCAAAAGCACCACAAACGATTATGTTAGGTCACCACCAAGCCACAGAAAAACACAGCCATTTTTCCAGCCAAAGAGAGGGGTCACAAAAAGCAGAAATAGAGACAAAATGAATCACTAACCTTTGATGATCTTCATCAGATGACACTCATAGGACTTCATGTTACACAATACATGTATATTTTGTTTGATAAAGTTCATATTTATATAAAAAAATCGGAGTTTACATTGGCGCGTTACGTTCAGTAGTTCTAAAACATGCGGTGATATTGAAGAATTTACTCATAATAAACATTGATAAAGATACGACGACTATTATACATGGAACTTTAGATAAACTTCTCCTTAATGCAACCGCTGTGTCCGATTTCAAAAACACTTTAAGGAGAAAGCAAACCATGCAATAATCTGAGTTAAGCCTTTCGACAACAAAGCACTCAAAAAGATACCCGCCATATTGGGGTAGTCAACATTACTCAGAAATAGCATTTGAAATATTCACTTACCTTTGATGATCTTCATCAGAATCCACTCCAAGGAATCCCAGTTCCACCATAAATGTTTGATTTGTTCGATAATGTCCATCAGTTATGTCCAAATATCTTGTTTTGTTAGGGTGTTTGGTAAACAAATCCAAAAGCGTTTTCAGGTCGTGCTGAATGTTCGACGAAAAGTTCAAAAGGTTCCGTTACAGCCCGTAGAAACATGCCAACCTAAGTATGGAATAAATCTTTAGGATGTTTTTAACATAAAATTTAATTAATGTTCCAACCAGACAATTCCTTTGTCTGTACAAATGAAGTGGAATGTAGCTACCTTTCACGTGAGTGCGCCAGACCGAGGCTGTGGCACTCTGCCAGACCACTCACTCAAAGAGCCCTTATGAGCCCCTCCTTTAGAGTGGAATAGAGTCAACAGTTCTAAATACTGTTGACATCTAGTGGAAGCCTTGGGAAGTGAAACCAAACTATTATTATTATTATTATTAATATCACCCTGTATCTTCAATGGGGGCTGAGTTGAAAAACTACAAACCTCAGATTTCCCACTTCCTGGTTGGATTTTTCCCCAGGTTTTTGCCTGCCATATGAGTTTTGTTATACTCATAGACATCATTCAAACAGTTTTAGAAAATTCAGAGTGTTTTCTATCTAAATATACTAATTATATGTATATTCTAGCTTTTACGGCTGAGTAGCAGGCAGCTTAATTTGGGCACGTTTTTCATCCAAGCTACCCAATACTGCCCCCTAACCAAAAGAAGTTAAACTAGCTATGTAGCTAGCTTGCTAGGCTAATTGAGGCTGCATGCGCTTTCTCATCCTACACAGTTACTATTAACAACAACTCCATTCAGAAAATTAAGTAGCGGTCTACCTGTTGGCTCTTGGTCGTTGTAGCGTATCCTTGTCCTTAAGCTTTTAATTCCGTCATTTTAATCCCATCTTCCATTAGTTAGATATGGTCCTTCTGTAGCTCAGTTGGTAGAGCATGGCGCTTGTAACGCCAGGGTAGTGGGTTTGATCCCCGGGACCACCCATACGTAGAATGTATGCACACATGACTGTAAGTCGCTTTGGATAAAAGCGTCTGCTAAATGGCATATATTATATTATTATTATTCCTAACTTTTGTCACACACGGAGGCTCTATCACTGTAGCCTATTGCCGCTTTGATGACTTATGATTATGATTCGCCAAACAACAACAACCTACATGCTGGTGAAAAGCAAGAGCAGCAGCATAAATGATACAATTTCTCTCTTTGTTTATTGCAGCAGTGGAGTTTGGATCTGAACCGGTCCTTCCGGACAATTCAGTTGAAATTACACATACCCATAACCCGTTGCAATCAGATCAGACCCATGACATTATTTATAATTCCAAATCCAGGCCCGCTCTGGTCTTGGGTATTTGGGTACAGGTGGATTCATGAACACCTCTACCTTGATTCCAAAAGGTTTTATCTCTCAGTGCTTAGTAACAAGTACAACATTCCATAAAAACAATACAGCCATGAATTTCTTTCCTGCCAAGAATCCTTTAACGGCTCATGTTCGAGTGCTAAAAAGAAAGCCCTTCCTAATTGCTACTCTTTGCTGACAACTTTCTCACAGACTAAGTCAATGTACACGCTCCAGTTGAGAACTAAACCAACTGCTCATCTCCTATTAACACTCGTTCATTCTCTGACAGATTTTTTATTTTTATTTTTAAGAATAGGTCAATTATTACTATAGATGGCTTTCTTGTTTTGCCTTGACTGCTTCCAAATATTGTCTGATGTATTTAGCATGGTTTTTCCCATCAGGCCATAGCTATAGTCTATTTCTTGAGGCTAGAGTTGGCAATGGTCAAGAAAAATTCCTGTCCCAAAACTACATTTCTACTCGATACTAGTTATAGTTTTAATGAACATTTCTGTCATAAATCTATACCGAACAATATTGTCTTTATAGTAATATCACACAAAGTCACAACTCGGCTCTCTATTTATGTGACAGTGTTTAGTTCCAGGGTCTTGCACGACACAGTTCTTAATGTTTCATTTATTTGCCTGCTGTCCCAGATTAATGCCACTCAGACAGCAAATCAATAGCTGCCTGGAAGTCCATTACTAAAACACAAGAATGGGAAAGAACGACTCCAGTGTTCCCTGAAGGTGGTTTAAAGGTTTGGGGCCTGTCTTGCCAAATAAAGTCCCCCGGCAAAATAGTGTCCCCCTCTGCGTCACAATGTGGATTCGATAAACTATTATCGTCCGTTGCTACATCAACGGTGTGATGACCTAATGATTAGAATTTTTGGAGATCATTACAGCCTACATGGTGTTCTTTTCATCATCGCTATGCAAACGAGGCTGATTTCCGCAAATGTTTTTTCTTTTGTTTATCTAATATAATGAAAACATTGATTCGAACTACTTTTGGGTACCTTGTTAACATTACAACATGAAATCCGTATCTTAAACATTGCTACGTTTCAGAAATGACAAAGGGAACTTGTAATCTGCTTGAAACATTAAAATGACCTTACAGATCACGAAGTCGGCTAATTTCCACTCCATTCATATGCAAATCCGTTTAATTCATACACTGGCTTGTCTGGCTGTAATGTTTGTATTTAAACCTGCCCTTCCCTTATCCACACTGAAATAATATCATTTCACTAGTCCTCTATTATGGTTCATTTTTTCTATCTATTTTTCTATTCTATACACTTTGATTGTTTTTGGTACGGTTGTGTCATTAATTTCTTTTCACCCATTTGTTTTTGTGCACTCACATGGCAATCATAAAATACTGAATTCTGGTGTGTGGAATATAGAGGAGGTGGTTGCTGTGTGGGTGGGAGGTTCTGCCTGTCACAGGCAGCCAGTCTCAGAAGCGAGACTTGAAGAGAGAGAGACTGCAAATTCCAGGCACTGCTGCTCGCTCTGTTCTGAGGGTTTGCAGTGCTAGTGTTTTTAGTTAATCTGTGTATCTCACATATTATGTGCCCAGTGTGATAGAGCAAGAAAACCTTCTTATCAGATAATGAAAAAAACAGTAGCTGTAGATGATGTAATGAAAGGTTGGAGGGTAGTTGGTAATGGAGGACCTCAGGTGGATCCACGTCTGGGTGTTGGGCAGGACGCCCAGGTCCTGGAGAACAGGAGCAGAGTTAAAGGGAACAGGTTAGGAGACAGAGACATAAACGAGCAAAACACACAGGTTACACTTTATTGTGAAAAAATGTGATGGATTAGTGGAGTATCTCGTACAACGCTGTGTACTACTCCCTTTACAGAACAGCGCAAACTGGCTCTAACCAGAATAGAAATAGGAGTGGGAGGCCCCGATGCACAACTGAGCAAGAGGACAAATACAGAGTGTCCAGTTTGAGAAACAGATGCCTCACAAGACTTCAACTGCCAGCTTCATTAAATAGTACCCACAAAACAATAAAAATAATAAATTAAAAGATTAAGATGGGAAAAAGAACACAGACACTGTACAGAGGAACTCTGCCTAGAAGGCCAGCATCCCGGAGTCGCCTCTTCACTGTTGACGCTGAGACTGGTGATTTGCAGGTACTATTTAATGAAGCTGCCAGTTGAGGACTTGTGAGGCATCTGATTCTGTTTTTCAAATAGGCCCGAACACCATCAAGCCCAATCAGTCTGTAGGTGGTCAGGCTGTGCCTACCGCCACTGAAGCCATGCAGCCCACAAAGAAGGTGCATGGCTGGCCTGTTTGCTTACTAAAGACCACACTTAGGCAGCCAACGTAATTGGAAAGGAGAGGAGAGGCAAGGAGATGACTGTGTGCCCCCTCCAGATCTGTCTGTCCTCTAGCTCCAGCTCTGTGTATCACTGTGGTAACTAGTCCCTTTCTCCTCAATGCAGGTAAAGAGTTAAGATACAAGGGTCACAGAGCTGGGATTACGGTTCAGTGGGCATCAAACACGAATCCATCCTCTCTCCTCATCTTTGAAGCATGATTACAGCAGTGGCAATAGCATTAGCTGTGTTGCGGTGTTTTTGCTCCATGTGCCACAGTGTGTCGGTGTACCATGGTGTTTGAAAAGGAGCAGTCTTGAATAGAGAGATATGAGCCCCAGCTCTCCTCTCTCCTCCTCGGGCCAGCTTACAGCTCACACAGTGAGTCATGGTCTCTCCACAGCGCCTTTCTCTTCCCAAAGCCCCTGCACAAAGGACACATTGGAGACCCCACTGGTATGGAGAGCTAACCAGGCAGGTGGGTCTGTGTTGTGAGAGACACACACACTGATAGTCACACAAACAAATCTCAGGTATGCACACACTCGGCTCCAAATGCCCGAGGCCCCAGATAGGCTCCCCAGTCCTTCTAGGTGGTCTGCTCACGCTGCAGCTGTAAGGTGTGCTGTTCTGCGCTGCATCCTCCGGTGTGTAAGCACATTAAACGCACAGCACGCGTGTGTGTGGTGAGAGTCGCCCCTGGAAACATGGCCGTGAAAGACAAGAAAGGGACAGAGAGAGTGGCGTTGTTGTAGACAAAGGATAGAGAGAGGAGGGTTGTTGCTGTTTCAAGGATGCTCTTTCTGTGGTGCGTCATGCTTGGCTGTGTTTGTACAATAACAGGTTTTGATATCTCTTGAGACGTGAAAGAGAAACAACTATAGTCAGCCATGACTGTCCTTGACCTGCTCTCTCTCCTCACGTTCAGTCTTTTCTCTCATTATGGCTCAAGGTGTGTGTGTGTTAGTGATGAGCGGGTTGACTCATAACCCACAGTCCCATCGGTTATATCCTCAGGGCGGACGGGTTCAGGGCCATTAAATATTGTGTGGATGAAGGGCGGTTGGCGGCGGGTTGAATAAAGAGAAACAATACCTCTAACAGAAATCCATAAATATATCATTCTTCTGCTATTTATATCTATGGGCTACATTGAAGTTTTTCTTTGGTTATTTTAGGCTATCTGGCATTAGTGCTGAAGCCCAAACTTTAGGATTAATTGTACGCACGCCAAACCCTACACTGTCAATACTTTAGGGCCATAAAACATTAACGTCAATCCACGGAGGCAAAAAGGACATCATTCAATTAGACAGAATCTGCGAAAGGAGATAAAGAGAAGTGAGGGCCAGAAAAGAAATGTTTGGAAAATATTTGGTGAAGTGTTAAAAGAGGATGATAGAAGTGTTATGTGTGATGATTTTGAGGCGCTACACAAATTCGAAAGCCACAAGATGGGACTTCAAATAGGCCTATGGCAGGTCAAGGGAACTGGAGCCTACTGTTTAGATGGGTTAAATGGAAACATGTATCTGGACATTGACTAATCAGAATAACCTACTGCTTTTTGGTAAACTCCAAAGTCCTCTGATAATGCGAGTCCTGTGCGAATCGACATTCCTGTGTTTTGAGAGAAATGTCTGAGTTTGACGGGTGTTGCTCGTGGTTTGAGCAAGAAAATAATAATTGATTTGATAAATTGAACGAAGTACTGCGCATAGCATATACAATGCATTTGGAAAGTGTTCAGACCCCTTGACCTTTTCCACATTTTGTTAAGTTACAGCCTTATTCTAAAATGGGTTAAATTGTTTTTTCCCCCCTCACCTGAATAACATCCCCACAGCATGATGCTGCCACCACCATGCGTCCCCATAGGGATGGTCCCAGGTTATCTCCAGATGTGATGCTTGGCATTCCTAGCCAAAGAGTTTCATCTTGGTTTCATCAGACCCAGAGATTCTTGTTTCTCATGGTCTGAGAGTCCTTCAGGTGCTTTTTGGCAAACTCCTAGGGGGCTGTCGTGCCTTTTACTGAGGAGTGGCTTCCGTTTAGCCACTCTACCATAAAAGCCTGATTGGTGGAGTGCTGCAGAGATGGTTGTCCTTCTGGAAGGTTCTCCTATCTCCATCTCCCGTCTCTTCCATTTAAGAATGATTGAGGCCATTGTGTTCTTGAGGACCTTCGATGATGCACATATATATTTTTTTACCCTTCCCCAGATCTATGCCCCGACACAATCCTTGAAAATAAGAATTTGTTCTTAACTGACTTGCCTAGTTAAATAAAAAGATGGTTTGGTACGGTTTAGAGACTTGGGAACCAAGCTGGAGTTTTATCAAAGTACTTGTTGAAATATCTTCAAGCCTAGAAAGGAAAAACCTCCAGTTACAGAAAATAAAGAATTACAGGTGGCAGTTTGGAAAAACGAATCCCGTCAGAATCGTCCTCTGAAATAAATGCAGAACCAACGTTCTCTAGTAATACTAGTACCGTGCGACTAGGGCTACAGCCTTAATTATAACTCCTGGAGAATTAAGCTTTTTTTTTGCAGTAAAGTGATACACCAAATATAGGCCAAATTTGGACTTAGGAACAGGAGTGGAGAAATATGATTTATTGATTTCTGCATCTTGAGAGAATGCTATGCTCAGTTAGATACCATCTGTAGAGTATCAGATGTTAGTATTTCAACTGCATCAAATATGCATCGAAGCTAAACTGAAATCTTATCCGAAACAACTGGCCGTTTTCACAATTTAGTCTTCTAGGGCAACATGTCATGACAAAAGAGAAGTTACATGTATATAATTATAGACAAGTTGACTAACAATTAGTCTACCAAAATGGTGGCAATTATAAGCATTAACATATCTATATCAGGCAACAAGAAACAATCCTTTACCCTCTTTCCAAAAAATTGTTCTGCAGCCTTTGACTGTAGCCTATAGCACATTTTCTGTAATCACGGGTTAGGGATGGGTGTGGGCCTCAGATTTTCACTTTATCACATGTAGTTGGGCGGATGCGGATGGGTTATTAGCAATTGTGGGCGGTGGCAGGTGAACAAACACCTGACCGCGCGCCACTAGTGTGTGTGTGGGTGGATGTTACACTGCGGAGGACAGAGTGGTGAGGTAATGTTGTCACTTCCTCTCACTCTCATGAGCGTCTCCTGGTAGGATGATCTGAGGACAGTTTTGTGCTTTCCTGCTAATGTTGAGGGTTAGGATTGTGGGAGAGTAAGCTGGTCCTAGATCTGTGCCTAAGGGCAACTTCTACCTGGAGCACGATGCTTGCTCTCTGAAGGAGAGTGTCCCACTTAAAGCCTATGTCAGGCTACAAGGGGCACTTTACTTATCCTTTGAGGCCAGGAAACACACATACCATTGAGGCTCTCATTTCTTTCCAGCGTGGGAAGAGGACACATGCATAAGGGGAACTTTGAGAGAAATCTAAAAACACACAGCCTTCACAGAGACATCGAGGTCGATACTGGGTGCCCATCAAGGTCTGGGACTGGGTGACCTCACTACTATCTGTTGGTGACATGCCTGCCCTCCACAATATTGCAGAGCACTATGGCATTGATTAGGACCTGGACTGTTGCAGTCCAGTATTGAGGGCCCACTTTGAGAGCCAACCCCAGCATCCATCCCATCCCACCTCCCCTTAAACACAATCACCCACCATCGGTCCGTTGCTGCCAGCCCTGGATCCACATTGTCCACAGGGCCCTGGGGCTGGAGAGCCAAAAGAAGAAATGCATTCTACTGCTAGATGGGAGTGAGCAGAGCAGTGCCCCGATGGCTGGCGTGCCACGCATACAACACTTGTCCACTCCTCTCTACTGCGTCTGGATTAGTACTTAGTACGGTATCCCCCACAGACTTGCCTGCTGGGTAATCAGAGGAAAACGTCCCTGACTTACTGATCAGTCCTAATGATGTGCTCTGGCCCACTTCCACCGACGTATCATTCCCATGTACTCATCAGAGGTTTGGGTGGGAGGTGGGAGGTGGGGGTGGGGTTGGATAGGTTTGTGTGTGTGTGTTTTATGTGAGTATGTTTCTAACACTCTAGTTGGTGAACACATGGGAGAGACAGTTGAACAGCCGGGGGGCCGGAGAGTCTGACTAAAAGGTGAGACTGGGGAGCAGCTGCCTAGGAGGCTGCTGCCAGTTTAGGGAGCATTGAGAATGTATTAGACTGGTTCGTGTGAGTGCCACACCGACAGTGGATAATACTTGTACAGTTACATGTGACCTCTCTCACTGCCCTCTGACCTTAGGTCACCCCTCTCGGTAACTAGGAGAGATTATTCCTGTCATGGCTAATGTATGCCCATGCTATGGAGTTAGGACTCGGGTTATGTATCTACGTAGCTGTTATGTAGAGAAGTGTAGCAAGAGAAGAAAAAGAGTGCCCCTGTCCTTTGATTCAGAGGGACAGCTCCTTTCTCTCAGGATGACCATTGTTGTGTAACGCCCATATTAGTTCAGAGACAAGGAGGGAGAGAGAGGGAGAAATGAAACAGACCTGGTTTTCTTTGGGACATTTTCCAGGGTGCTTTCCCCCATTTGAATGGTGTTGGACATGATGTGCCCCATGTTGACACAATAAGCGACACCATTATGTGCATTTTGATTGGTTCGGCGAAACCTCACCCCAAATGCATTACCATTCAAGTGAACGCATGTCTTCGTCACTTGTTTGTCGGGCTCAATGCAAGCTTTTGTGGGAAAGGGCATTATTTGAGTCCTGCTCTCTCTCCCTTGCTCTCTCCCCCTTGCTCTCTCTTGCTTTCAGAGTTGAAAGTTGTCTCTCGTCTGTTAGTATTCACTTCCACCTCGTGCCTACATTATTTAACTTTTACTCACGGTCATTCATTTCCCCTCCCTGGTCTTTAATCATCTATAAAAAAATGAATCTGTTAATATTGTGCGCAGATTGTAGGGCCCAGTATCAGTGTTGGATGGCTCCAGTGTTATTCAACGACAGATATGGAAACCTCTGAGGTGCCGTGGGCCAAGCGCTGGGTCACTCGCCATCTGCTAAATCTCACTGTCTATCTGACTCCTCTTACGGATCTCTTCACTCCTCCTCCTCCTCCTCCTCTTGTCGACTCTCTCCTACCTCATATCAAATCAAATGTTATTTGTCACATGAGCCGAATACAACAGGTGTAGAATTTACCGTGAAATGCTCGCTTACGAGCGCTTCCCAACGACGTAGAGTTTAATGATACGATGGAAATAGTAACTAGAGGAATACAATTAAATACACAAGAATGGAGCTATATACAGGGAGGACCAGATCAACGAGGTATTTGATACTGTATGTACATGAAGGCAGGGTAAAGTGACTAGGCATCAGGATAGATAATAATAAGGTATTTGAGGTAGATATGTACATGAAGGCAGGGTAAAGTGACTAGGCATCAGGATAGATAATAATAAGGTATTTGAGGTAGATATGTACATGAAGGCAGGGTAAAGTGACTAGGCATCAGGATAGATAATAATAAGGTATTTGAGGTAGATATGTACATGAAGGCAGGGTAAAGTGACTAGGCATCAGGATAGATAATAATAAGGTATTTGAGATAGATATGTACATGAAGGCAGGGTAAAGTGACTAGGCATCAGGATAGATAATAATAAGGTATTTGAGATAGATATGTACATGAAGGCAGGGTAAAGTGACTAGGCATCAGGATAGATAATAATAAGGTATTTGAGGTAGATATGTACATGAAGGCAGGGTAAAGTGACTAGGCATCAGAATAGATAATAATAAGGTATTTGAGGTAGATATGTACATGAAGGCAGGGTAAAGTGACTAGGCATCAGGATAGATAATAATAAGGTATTTGAGGTAGATATGTACATGAAGGCAGGGTAAAGTGACTAGGCATCAGGATAGATAATAATAAGAGTCAAATAAAGAACAGAGTAGCAGCATCAAATTATGAGTGTTTTTTGCATTTTATTTTAATTTAAACTTTATTTAACTAGGCAAGCCAGTTAAGAACACATTTTTATTTACAATGACGGCCTACCAAAAGGCAAAAAGGCCTCCTGCGGGGACGGGGGCTGGGATTAAATATAAATTAAATAAAAATATAGTGCAAAACACACATCACGACAAGAGAGACAACACAATACGACATAAAGAGAGACCTAAGACAACAACACAGCATGGCAGCAACACATGACAACACAACATGGTTTCAGGAGCTTCTTTAGCACCTCTGACTCGTTGACCGCCTGAAGGGGGAAACTTTGTAGCGGGGCAGGGGGAAAAAAGGGGGAGGAGCATCAGGGCTAGTCGCATTAGAAGGAGTGGGAGATGAGGAAATGTTGGACGGGCAAGGAGGCATGGATGAGTCAAATAGGAATCCTGACTTAATGAAGTGGTGATTAAAGAGCTCAGCTATGTGCTTCTTGTAAGTAACAACCACATCATCAACTTTAAGGGACATGGGCAGCTGTGAGGAGGAGCGTTTTATTCTCCAGGTCTTTAACCGTTTTCCAGACCTTCTTGGGATTAAACCCACAGAGAGAGAACTGCTCCATAAAGTAACAAACTTTGGCCTTCCAGATAGCCTGAGTGCACTTATTTCTCATTTGACTGAACGAGAGCCAGTCAGAGCCGAGCCTTTCGACAAATGCAAGGTGGAGTATCTCTGCAAGATCACGGTCGAACCAGGGGCTGAACCTGTTTTTAATTCTCATTTTCTTTACTGGAGCGTGCTTGTTAACAATATCACTGAACATATCAAAAAAGAAGGGGGGATCAAGCTTATTTTATACCAATTTACAGAGGCCAGGTCATGGAGGAAGACTTGCTCATGAAAGTTTTTTAGCAAGCGTCTATGACAAATCAGGACAGATCGTTTCACTGAGCAGCCATTACGAACACAGGCTGTAAAACAGTGACCACTAAGGTCAATACAGTAAACACCAGACTGATACCTATCAGGATTATTTGTGCGTATAACATAGAGGAGAGTAGCCAATTCTGGGTGTTTGGAGTCATACCTTGCTTTAGGGCTTGATCAGGTGGTTTAAGCATGTCCCAGGTAAGGTAACCTAGCAGGGCAAATTCAGACTTAGTGTAAGGGGCCAGGAGAGAGTTTAGGGCAGGTAGGGTACAGGCTGATGGAGGACAATAGCACCCAGCAACAGTCAACAAAGCTATTTGAAAGTGTAATACTTAAAACCAGCCAATCAAGTTGTTTGGGGACAGACTTGGTGGAGACAACCAAGCACTGAAGGTGATTCTTGGTAAATATTGCCACTTCCCCACCTTTGGAAGATCTGTCTTGCCGAAGAAGGTTATAACCAGAAAGGTTAACATCACTCTTTCTTAACCACGTCTCCGTAGTCCAGGATCCAGATGCAGCAAGGGGGGTTCATTCCCAGGGTCCCTAACTTGGTGATGAGCTTGGAGGGGACTATGGTGTTAAATGCTGTATTGTATATTGTTCTTTTGCATGTTTGATGTGTCTTCAGAGGTCCATTGCGGGCTTTCTTCACTCTGTTCTTAATAAGATATCAGGGCAGTAAACTAACTTTATTAAAGATTCAAGAGTGTCTTGCTTTGATGTCCCATCTGGGGATGTGGTCTGGTTGGCTCAGGGATGAGGTGGACTGGACATTAGCCTGCGTAGAGTTCCTGCCAAAACCCCTCTGATGAGTGGGTTAGTGCAGACAGGGAGGAGCAGGAGGAAATGGCCAGTGATTTAAGAGAGAATTGCCCAATTACTGATATGGCAGTATATGGGAGTAACCGTAATCAAAGGAGATCATTGGATATACTGTACCTCCCATGTTTCCTGAAGCATGCAATGAAAGTGACCATCACTAATGATAATGACCCTGGCTGAATTCCAATCTTCCTCATTAACTCCCTCTCTTCGTTTCCTTCCCTTCAATACCACTAATTAATAAAGACACTGGATAAACTTGTAACGCATTGCTTTCACCTATTATGTCCTGTCAGATCAGTGCTGGTGAAGGATAGGGGGCGAGTGAGAGGCAGGAGGCCTATCAATCCCTGGCGGGTGATAAAAGCCCCTGTGGTTTGACAGGGGGCTGAGGCAGTGCCAAGCAGCGGGCAGGGTCTGACAGCGCCACATTAAGTTATAGAGATGTATGGTGTTGAAATGGCCTGTGTACTTAGCCATTCGGTGGGCCCAGAGATCAGTAAGTCCACTGAGCCCGGTGACAGGCCAGTAAAGGATGGGTTGGGGTGAAGGGCAGCCGCGGCTGGAAACCACACATTGAAGAGAGGGGGCCCACGGCCCTCTTACACTACATCATTTTTTTAGCAAAAGAATTTGTGGTTATTAGTCTCTGCAGAAAATAAGTGAGACAGTAACAGCCCTTTTGTTTTGTATACTTTGTATTGTGTCATAAATGTTACTCTACATTTTTTCTGGAGTAGTGTTGTTTCATTAGTGCCTCTCCCAGTGCAGCCTCAAGCCTTTTGAAGGCACTAATGATATCAGTTCTTCATCTGGCCAAGGCAAACTAACTGGTGCCATTTGATTTTGTTGATCATTTTTACTAGGAAAACTTGAAAACATTGGTTTCACTAACAGCTCACTAAACTGGTTTCATCCATATCTTAGCAATAGAAAACAAGGTGTTTTCATAGAAAGACACACATCCCAAATTCTTGGACTCAATAGAGGTGTACCTCAAGGCTCAGTATTAGCTCCCCTTCTTTTCTCTATATTCATACATTTATTGGCTCGAATTCGTCAGAATAAACATATTCCCTTATATTATCTATACATTAGGCTAAAATATTTTGCAGATGCAAGTAAATCTCCAAGATGATTTTAACACTTTACAAAAAGAATTATAGCAAATTATTTGGTTTTAAATCAAACAAAGTCCTATGTCATTCTGTTTGGTACACGGCAAAGAATAAACTCCATAGCTGGCAATTTCAAAATTCATGCAAGTGATGGAAAAATGCCTGAAAGTGTGGATTGTTTGAAATATCTTGGTTTAAGGATAGATTCTGAATGAACTTTTGGAAAACATAGTGATTATATTAGAAAAACAATTAACTATAAGTTTGGGGTACTATACAGGTCTAATAATTGTTTTACTGCATCCATTAGAAAGACCTTAGGAAGCTGCAGTTGAGTTACTATCTCAGACTATGGTTACATCATCTATCAAAACACAACCAATACCCTACTTTACAAATGAGATGTCATTTATAACAATCTTTGTGGATTCATTCTTGGATGCCATTATTAGACACATTATTGCACACTGTTAGAATCACTACATTGGCTGTCACTCCCAAACAGAAGGCAACTGCATTGGTACCAATTTCTTTTTAAATGTATCAACTTACTTTTCCCTGTATATATTAAGGAACACCTAACTTTACAAGACTCACACTACTCCTTTCGACAACAGTAGCAATTACAAATTCCAAGGGTACATCATGATGTCAGAGTAAGATCTTTCAGATACAAAGGCCCAACTGACTGGAATCATTTACCTATAGAAATCAGGGTTTTAAAATCGCACAGTGAAATTTTAGAAAGCCCTTTTTCAAATGTTAAGAACAAACTGTTGTTTTTAGCTAATAGAAACATCACCATGTAAATATGTATGTATATATTATGGGTACTTCGTTTTAGTAGTTGTAATTGTAGTTGTAGCAGTAGTTTTTATTAGTTATAGCAGTAGTTTTATTAGTTGTATTAGTAGTTATAGCAGTAGTTTTATTAGTTGTATTAGTAGTTATAGCAGTAGTTTTATTAGTTGTAGCAGTAGTTGTAGCAGTAGTTTTATTAGTTGTAGTTGTAGCAGTAGTTTCTATTAGTTGTAGCAATAGTTGTAGCAGTAGTTTTATTAGTTGTAGTTGTAGCAGTAGTAGTTTTATTACTTGTGTTTAGTTGTAGCAGTAGTTTTATTAGTTGTATTTAGTTATAGCAGTATTAGTTTTATTAGTAGTTAGTTGTAGCAGTAGTTTCTATTAGTTGTAGCAATAGTTGTAGCAGTAGTTTTATTAGTTGTAGTTTTATTAGTTGTATTAGTAGTTATAGCAGTAGTTTTATTAGTTGTAGCAATAGTTGTAGCAGTAGTTTTATTAGTAGTTATAGCAGTAGTTTTATTAGTTGTATTAGTAGTTATAGCAGTAGTTTTATTATTTGTATTAGTAGTTATAGCAGTAGTTTTATTAGTAGTTATAGCAGTAGTTTTATTAGTTGTAGCAATAGTTGTATCATTAGTTTTATTAGTTGTATTAGTAGTTATAAGCAGTAGTTTTATTAGTTTGTATTAGTAGTTATAACAGTAGTTTTTAGTTGTATTAGTAGTTATAACAGTAGTTTTATTAGTTGTATTAGTAGTTATAACAGTAGTTTTATTAGTTGTATTAGTAGTTATAACAGTAGTTTTATTAGTTGTATTAGTAGTTATAACAGTAGTTTTATTAGTTGTATTAGTAGTTATAGCAGTAGTTTTATTAGTTGTATTAGTAGTTATAGCAGTAGTTTTATTAGTTGTAGTTTTATTAGTTGTATTAGTAGTTATAGCAGTAGTTTTATTAGTTGTATTAGTAGTTATAGCAGTAGTTTTATTAGTTGTATTAGTAGTTATAGCAGTAGTTTTATTAGTTGTATTAGTAGTTATAGCAGTAGTTTTATTTTTATTTAGTTTAGCAGTAGTTTTATTAGTTGTATTAGTAGTTATAGCAGTAGTTTTATTAGTTGTATTAGTAGTTATAGCAGTAGTTTTATTAGTTGTATTAGTAGTTATAGCAGTAGTTTTATTAGTTGTATTAGTAGTTATAACAGTAGTTTTATTAGTTGTATTAGTAGTTATAGCAGTAGTTTTATTAGTTGTATTAGTAGTTAGTTATAGCAGTAGTTTTATTAGTTGTATTAGTAGTTATAGCAGTAGTTTTATTAGTTGTATTAGTAGTTATAGCAGTAGTTTTATTAGTTGTATTAGTAGTTATAGCAGTAGTTTTATTAGTTGTATTAGTAGTTATAGCAGTAGTTTTATTAGTTGTATTAGTAGTTATAGCAGTAGTTTTATTAGTTGTATTAGTAGTTATAGCAGTAGTTTTATTAGTTGTATTAGTAGTTATAGCAGTAGTTTATTAGTTGTATTAGTAGTTATAGCAGTAGTTTTATTAGTTGTATTAGTAGTTATAGCAGTAGTTTTATTAGTTGTATTAGTAGTTATAGCAGTAGTTTTATTAGTTGTATTAGTAGTTATAGCAGTAGTTTTATTAGTTGTATTAGTAGTTATAGCAGTAGTTTTATTAGTTGTATTAGTAGTTATAGCAGTAGTTTTATTAGTTTTATTAGTAGTTATTAGTTTTATTAGTTGTATTAGTAGTTATAGCAGTAGTTTTATTAGTTGTATTAGTAGTTATAGCAGTAGTTTTATTAGTTGTATTAGTAGTTATAGCAGTAGTTTTATTAGTTGTATTAGTAGTTATATCAGTAGTTTTATTAGTTGTATTAGTAGTTATATCAGTAGTTTTATTAGTTTTATTAGTAGTTATGGCAGTAGTTTTATTAGTTGTATTAGTAGTTATATCAGTAGTTTTATTAGTTTTATTAGTAGTTATGGCAGTAGTTTTATTAGTTCTATTTGTAGGTATAACAGTAGTTCTTAATTGTATTAGTAGTTATAGCAGTAGTTTATTAGTTTTATTAGTAATTATAGCAGTAGTTTTATTAGTTGTAGTTGTAGCAATAGTTGTAGCAGTAGTTTTATTAGTTGTATTAGTAGTTATAGCAGTAGTTTTATTAGTTGTATTAGTAGTTATAGCAGTAATTTTATTAGTTGTATTAGTAGTTATAGCAGTAGTTTTATTAGTTGTATTAGTAGTTATAGCAGTAGTTCCTAATAGTTGTATTAGTAGTTATAGCAGTAGTTTTATTAGTTGTATTAGTAGTTATAGCAGTAGTTTTATTAGTTGTATTAGTAGTTATAGCAGTAGTTCTTAATAGTTGTATTAGTAGTTTAGCAGTAGTTCTTAATAGTTGTATTAGTAGTTATTAGTTTTATTAGTTGTTGTAGCAGTAGTTCTTAATAGTTGTATTAGTAGTTATAGCAGTAGTTTTATTAGTTGTATTAGTAGTTATAGCAGTAGTTTTATTAGTTGTATTAGTAGTTATAGCAGTAGTTCTTAATAGTTGTATTAGTAGTTATAGCAGTAGTTCTTAATAGTTGTATTAGTAGTTATAGCAGTAGTTTTATTAGTTGTATTAGTAGTTGTAGCAGTAGTTCTTAATAGTTGTATTAGTAGTTATAGCAGTAGTTTTATTAGTTGTATTAGTAGTTATAGCAGTAGTTTTATTAGTTGTATTAGTAGTTATAGCAGTAGTTCTTAATAGTTGTAGGCCTATTAGTAGTTGAACAACTTTTTAATGCTCTTAATGTACATTTAATTGACTATATAATTATTATTTCATTGTTATTATTATTACAGTAGTTTCCATATAATTGTTCTTACTAAGTATTGTTTGTTTGTTTCGTTTTTCTTCATTTGGACACTCTTGGAAATGATATGGTGCACCTCAACCGGGATGGAGGTCAGGGCCCGTGAGCACATTCCATGAATGTCCAGTCGGATGATTAAGTTTACTACAAGGGTTAGATAGCTGGCTAGACTACCTTACCTAGCAATACCTTACCTAGAAATGTTAGCTGACATATACTACTGGGGTGACTGACGTAACAAGTGAAAAACTGCTGATGCACCACCAAATTTTTTAATTGCATCTTGTGCAGCAATTTGAGGCCCCGACTGAGCTCCTTCCGTGCAGCACATAGTCTGTGTATTGGAAGAGGCGGCTCTGGCCTCTCCTCTACCTTTGCTGTGACACATACATTTATGAAGCAGTAATAGACCTATGCAGTACTGTATGCAGATCCAAGATTTGATTTATACACCAGGCAATCACCAATGATTGATTGTTTTTTTTTGTTTGCTGTGCATTTGGAACATGTTAAGTGTTCTGTACCTCAGTTGATTGGTTTCATTAATACTCCATCTGCCTGCTAGCTGTTAGCTCTAGCTGTTAGCAGAGGTTATTAGCAGTAGCTGTTAGTGCTAGCTGTTAGCTGAGGTTATTAGTGGTAGCTATTAGCACTAGCTGTTACCTGAGGTTATTAGTGGTAGCTATTAGCACTAGCTGTTAGCTGAGCCAGACTGTTAGCCTTAATGACACCGCTTTCGCTCTCTGTAATCTGAGGCTCTACTCGCAGATGTGTTAAGATCCTACTCAAGAGACAGACAGAAGAGACACTGTTGTGTAACCTAGGAGGATATACAGTCCATGTTGTTTTTCAGCAGAGTACAGGCATGTATTGTATGGGCCACGCAGTGTGTGCATATGTGAAGTCCTAGTGTCAGCTTAACACAAGGTGTCTCTGAGTGTGTGGACATACAGTGCCTTCAGAAAGTATTCACACCCCTTGACTTATTCTACATTTTGCTGTGTAAAAATGGATAAAATAGATGTATTTCCTCACACATCTACACACAATAACCCATAAAGGCAAAAAAAAAAATATATATATGTTTTTAGAAATTTTAGCAAATTTATTGAAAATGAAACGCAGAAATATCTTATATATTATATACATGCTAATATCTTATATAGTACCAGTCAAACGTTTTGGACACATCTATTCATTCTAGGGGTTTTCTTTACTTTTGATATTTTCTACTTTGTAGAATAATTAGTGAAGACATCAAAACTATGAAATAACACATGGAATCATGTAGTAACCCCAACATTTTTAAACAGACACTCTTGGCATTCTCTCAACCAGCCTCATGAGGTAGTCACCTGGAATGCAGGTGTGCCTTGTTAAATGATCATTTGTGGAATTTCTTCCTTCTTAATGCGGTTGAGCCAATCAGTTGTGTTGTGACAAGGTAGGGGTGTGTACAGAAGATAGCCCTATTTGGTAAAAGACCAAGTCCATATTATGGCAAGAACAGCTCAAATAAGCAAAGAGATACATACGACAGTGCATCATTACTTCAAGACATGAAGGTCAGTCAATATGAAACATTTCAAGAACTTTGAAAATTTCCTCAAGTGCAGTCGCAAAAACCATCAAGAGTTTGACGGAACTGGCTCTCATGAGGACCACCACGGGAAAGGAATACCCAGAGTTATCTCTGCTGCAGAGGATAAGTTCATTAGAGTTACTAGCCTCAGAAATTGCAGCCCAAATAAATGCTTCACAGATTTCAAGTAACAGACACATCTCAACATCAACTGTTCAGATGAGACTGTGTGAATCAGGCCTTCATGGTCAAATTGCTGCAAAGAAACCACTACTGAAGGACACCAATAAGAAGAAGAGACTTGCTTGGGCCAAGAAACACGAGCAATGGACATTAGACCAGTGGAAATCTGTGCTTTTGTCTGATGAGTCGAAATTTGAGATTTTTGGTTCTAACTGCCGTGTCTTTGTGAGACACAGAGTAGGTGAACAGATGATCTCTGCGTGTGTGGTTCCCACCGTGAAGCTTGGAGGACGAGGTGTGATGGTGTGAGGGTGCTTTGCTGGTGACACTGTTAGTATTATTATTATTTAGAATTCAAGGCACACTTAAGCAGCATGGCTAAGACAGCATTCTGCAGCGATACGCCATCCCATCTGATTTGCGCTTAGTGGGACTATCATTGGTTTTTCAACAGGACAATGACCCAACACACCTCCAGGCTGTGTAAGGGCTAATTGACCAAGAAGGAGAGTGATGGAGTGCTACATCAGATGAGCTGGCCTCCACAATCACCCGACCTCAACCCAATTGAGATGGTTGGGGATAAGTTGGACCGCATAGTGAAGGAAAATCAGCCAACAAGTGCTCAGCATATGTGGGAACTCCTTCAAGACGGTTGGAAAAGCATTCCAGGTGAAGCTGGTTGAGACAATGCTAAGTGTGCAAAGCTGTCATCAAGGCAAAGGGTGGCTACTTTGAAGAATCAGAAATATAAAATGTATTTTGGTTTGTTGAACACGTCTTTGGTTACTACATGATTCCATGTGTGTTATTTCATAGTTTTGATGTCTTCACTATTATTCTACAATGTAGAAAATAGTAAAAATAATGAAAAACCCTTGAGTGAGTAGATGTGTCCAAACGTTTGACCGGTACTGTAAGTATTCACACCCTTTAACTATGACACTCCAAATCGAGCTCAGATGCGTCCAATTTCCTTTGATCATCCTTGAGATGTCACTACAACTTGAATGGAGTCCACCTGTGGCCAATTCAATTGTTTGGAAATGATTTCGAAAGAAACACACCTGCCTGTATAAGGTCCCACAGTTGACAGTGGATGTCAGGACAGAAACAATACCATGAAGTCCAAGGAACTGTCCGTAGATCTATGAGATGAGGCATGCCCTGAGTATACCAAGCAT